>NC_140345.1:6829270-7533408 GCF_963514085.1 Chelon labrosus
AGAGATCACTCAGACTGGCCATTTAGCTTAGTGAACCAGTGCAGGAGAAACAGAAATGACAAATGTAAAGAAACCTTATACACAAAGGTTTCATCTTCATCGTATCTAACCACCAGTATGCAAAAAAATATTTTCTAAATGACATGGCCATTAGGGATGAAAAAAAACACTGCACCTCTTCCCAGAATCCTAGCTCTTCCGATTTCACCTTTTCAATGAGGAATACATATATTTGCCACCTGCTGGTAGGACAAATGTGCTGGCTGACTATTGGCTTTATTCTTTGCGGTGTGTTCATCTGTTAACTCACTTAGGGCTATGAGACACCGCCACACTCAGCCTTGGTTTAGTTTGTCCAGGCCTTAAGGGGAGGAAAACAATACCACCCTTCTGTTACTGAGTTAAGTGTAAAACAGGAGCCACGGAACAACAGCTGGCGTACCACACCAAAATGAAAACTAAATTTATAAATCTAAAGCTAACTATTAAAACCATTCACATCATTTGTTTTGATGTGTACCCTGTGTAGAGAATCCATGAGCCATTTTCACTCTGCAGTTACAATTGGTGATTGTCTGTGTCACGAGCCTTCAGCGCCTTATATGATTTGAGGTCCATTTTCAAAATAGCAAAGTCCATCAATATTGCAGGAACTCCAATATAAATCTCCAAAATAAATGGGCACACAAAAATGGCTTCTCTTGTTTGCGGAAGGTGTAAACATTAGTGGCTTTGTAGACAATCATTAACAAAAAAGGATGAGCGGTCACTGCTGGCTTTGGCCAGTGTCGGACAATATGACCACATTGCAAAACGTACCATTGTATGACACCATCTTGTCATCTGTATCTGTAAATGGGGACATAATGCGTAAGAGTCCACTACCACCCCCAGATGTGTTTTGAAAACCGTCAGATTCAAAGAGGTTGAATTACCTTTGAATAGCCCTCTCTTTCAGAGGTATTTTAAGGCTGCAGAAGGATGAGGGAGGCATAGTACCTCTTCATGCTGGAGGTTAATGTGTGTCTGTGCTCACTTGTCAGATGTAATTGAAGGGAACAGCTTATGAAAATGAGGTGGCAGGGATGAGGTCTTTAATTAGATCAAGATCATGGACAGAAATGAATTAGAATCACCACTCTCATTACCCACAGCAAAACTGGAGCAGCACGGCATTGAACGCATGACGGAAAACTTTAATATCTCAAAGACGGTGTCACCGTGTAAATTCACTCTATTTTGCAATGCCTCACCCAGCCAAACCAGAATATATGGTAGGCTACCTATGATTTTCCAGTATTAATCCGTGCGTTAGTACTTCCAGTGGTTTATTTTCCCTCGATAAAGTTGTTGGTGAATAATGTTATGCATGTTAAAAGCTCAATTTGGCTGCGACTTAGTCTGCATAATGCAGCATGGAACATAAATGCCATCTAGTGGTAAATGACTGACTGAAAGAAAAACTAATTACAGAATTAGATCAAAATTATTCCAGATATTTTGACTTGTAATAATGTGTGTTTTGTATAGTCATAACTGATATTAAAAATAATAATATTTCATGAAACCAGCATGGAAAAACATGGAAACCCGTCCACCTGACTTAAAACAGGACCACATGATTAACTGATATCGTTTCAGTAATGTTTAGAACTCTTTCTTTTTGAATTTTGAAATATCAATGTGCTTGCGGTGACCTTAAGATCGCTATAAATACCACTGCGTGGATTTGAATAGAATGATTTGTGCCCTAATTACGGACTCTCAGGGAGAAACTCTCCGTCATCCAACCTTGAATCCAGGCTCCTGATTGGTGGATTCTGTGGGAGCAGCGGTCCAAGTTCTGCCTGTTAGGTAAAGCAAAGGGCATCACATACCCTTTTCACGCGGGGAAGGAAACATTCTGTACAGTTGGAGAAGTGGATCAGGCTGTTTCTCCCACACGTGTTTGCGGTGCAGCTATAAGGTGGGGTTTGATGCTTCATGAATAGAAGAAAGCTCGCTGGATAAACTTAATCTGTCAACATATTATTGGACGCCCGTCTCTCCGTAGCTATTAGGTGAGTTTGTCTAATTTCGCAGTGAGTCAGTTAATGGCTAAAAATGCTGCTAAGTTTAGTCATTGCTCACATTGTATCACAGCTAGATAGCCGACCAGACTATGGGTAGCTTTGTGTGATGTCACGTTTACCTTGGTGTTGTTTTTGTAGTTAATGAAGTCATTAAAAGCTATAGCTAGCGGTGACAAAGCAGTTGAAAAATCAAGTGAGCGTTAGCTAAGTTAAGCTAGGACAAACTTCCCAGAGGACCAGGACTCTGTTTTGAATTATGTCCTTAACGTTCCTCTTATGATAATTGTCTGGCATGAGAACGACAACCGAAATAAGCCCGAAGCTACACAGCTGGCTTTAATTTACTTCTCCATGTATAGCCTTGAGGTTTTTTCCCGCCATTACATTTCCATGATGTGTTTGGAGGCAGACATGTGTAGTTAATGTGTATGAGCAGTTGTAAACACACGCCCAGTTTAGGCGGTTATACTTGTGATTTTGTAGGATGTCAACCTTTAGAGTCACTGTGCGATGCATGTCTAAGTAGAGGAAAAGAAAATGGAGGTAAACTATTTGAATTAATGGCCTGCTCCTAAATTCAAACTGCTTTGTAATTCTAATACAGTGGTCCCTCGTTTATCGCGGGAGTTACGTTCTAAAAATAACCCGCGATAGGCGAAATCCGCGCATTTTTTATAATGATTATAAATGTTTTAAGGTTGCAAAATCCCTCACTACACACTTTATACACTTTTCTCAATAACTTGCAAACATACCGCACTTCAGTCACACTGCCAGCGATCAAAGATACTGTATATGTAAATATGGCAAGCTGAACGCATTCTGTACTGTACAAGAGACACCGTACGAGGAGATTGATTGACAATGGTCTACAGTCCTGTAGCCAATCAGGACGCAGAAGACGACACGCGGGCTCTTCCTTAGCCAATCAGGACGCAGAAAACAATGCGCTGAAAAAAAAAAAAAAAAAAAAAAAAAGCATGCAAAATTGCACTTAAAAAAATCCGCGAAACAGCGAGGCCGCGAAAAGTGAACCGCGTTATAGCGAGGGACTACTGTAAAGTCTTTTTTAAGCAAAGCTCAAAATGTCTGCAGTGCACCAGTTCTACATCTCCCATGTGGTGGAGCCAGTTGATCTTGACACGTGCTCTGGAAACCTGTTCTCCACGTTAGTGGCTGAATTCTTGTGTGTTTTTAGTCCTCAGATGCCACTATGAAGTACATCCTGGTCACAGGTGGTGTTATATCCGGTATTGGTAAGGGGATCATTGCCAGCAGTGTTGGTACGATCCTTAAGTGCTGTGGTCTACGTGTCACAGCCATCAAAATTGACCCATATATCAATATTGATGCTGGAACGTTTTCGCCTTATGAACACGGTGAGTAGTTCACTGCATCCAGTAATGTTGTTTTTATTGTCTTTGATCATTTGCTCTTTTATTTGATTATGTGGTGGAGTCCCGCAGTCAATATTTGAAAGTGTGGGAGCACTGAAAGTAGAGTGAGATAGTATCTCCTTGTTTTCATACGGCAGATGTTGGTTGTGTCAGAGTTTCTACTAGTTTTGGATCTACAGCTACACTAACCCCATAACGGATGTTTTGTGTCTGTGCTTTCCAGGTGAAGTGTATGTTCTCGATGATGGCGGTGAGGTAGATCTAGACTTGGGAAACTATGAGCGTTTCCTAGACATCCGCCTTACCAGAGACAACAACCTCACCACAGGAAAGATCTACCAGTCGGTAATCAACAAGGAGAGGAGAGGAGACTACCTGGGCAAGACAGTACAAGGTTAGAGATTACAGTACATGTAGCTTGTTCCTGTTCAGACCTTGCTTTGACATCTGTCCTGGGGAATCTGATCACAACGTAACTTAACTTATAGGTGTGAACACATCCAGGACGCACTGACATCACATTTGAGAGATCTGATTTCTGACCACATTTGGAAGTGGTCTGGGCCGCATTTGTTCGCATTCCTTTGGCAGTGTGAACACAGTGCGTCCTGAGTTGCATTAAAGATCTCCTTCTCAACAGCGGTGCTGAAACGGCAGTAGAGATCCATTAGAGACAGCTGTTAAAATATTCTTCTTTGCCCCAAATAATGACGTCGGATCTGACGAGCTGGCTGGAGATGGCTGGAGATGGTGGTGGAGATGCATTTTAATGCAAAGTGTGAAGACAAGCACCAAAAGCTGGCCACTAAACGGTGGCACTTCAGCACACTACAAAGACTACAGCCAGTGGCAGTAATCTGTATTCCTCATTCAAAATGTGGCACTAGATGAGCTGCTATTAGCTTGGAGGCTAAGAACTATGAACCATTGTACAGACATGGCGTCTCCCGAATCATGCCAGTCA
This sequence comes from Chelon labrosus, assembly GCF_963514085.1. Taxonomy (NCBI): domain Eukaryota; kingdom Metazoa; phylum Chordata; class Actinopteri; order Mugiliformes; family Mugilidae; genus Chelon; species Chelon labrosus. The sequence continues at coordinate 6,833,704 of NC_140345.1, forward strand.
CTTGGTCTGCAGTTTATTCATCCTACATGATCCTACATAATATATGTATGTGGGTGTTTCTGAGGAGTGCATTTTCTTGAAGTGTGAATGCATAAATAATTACACCAAACAATATATTGTTTTTTAATTTTCTAGAAATGTAATGTGACACATTTGTATACATTTTACATATATCGTTTAGGACAGAGTGTCTTCCATGTGCAATCAAATCCTTTCGTATGACTTTTTGATCATTCCTGTGTTTTTTCAGTGGTACCCCACATCACAGATGCCATCCAGGAGTGGGTAATGAAGCAGGCTAGAGTTTCAGTAGATGATGATGGTGTGGAGCCACAAATTTGTGTCATAGAGGTAAGATGTCCTCAGCCGGGCGGAATAGCTAGATTTAGTGTGAATAAATACTGAGCACTGTCTTTGTCAAGCCAGAGGTGTCACATTTATACTCCATGGGTCACTCTTAAATGATTTGTAGGCAGAAAGTTGTTTTATATTGAGTTGGAGAAATGGAGGACATTTTCGATCAGAAATGAAACCAAGCATTTTGCCTGAAGCAATAGAAAATATTGGCACCGTTCTGCAAGGGCTACGAGAAATCACTGAACCAGCACAAATGGGTGTGTCAGTGAAGGAGAGAAACGAACATCATTTTGAAAAACTGAAAAATCAAGGGCTTAAAAAATGGATTTGTTGAAGAGAGACTGTAAACTATCCTCTAAGACTCACTCTGTTTCTAGCCCTTGGGAAGAAAGCACACAGTGTTATATTTAGTAAAAGAATATAAAAGCATTAAATCTAAGTGGTATAAATCCAGTGTTTGTTTTATGATGTGTGCTGAAAAATTATTTCGTCCTAAATAAATTTGCAGCTGAAAAGAATTGAGTGCTCATAAACCAAGTAAAATTATTATCCTGCCTGCAGCAGTTCACTGCATATGGCATACTTCAAACCTGCTTTGACAGTATTATGGGCTCAGCACTGCTGACAACATTCTGTACTTTCCCAGCCTGTCGGCCTATGTAAGCCGTGTTCATGCATGCTGCATTGTGTTCTCACCCAATGTTTTCTGTCAACAGCTGGGAGGAACAGTGGGCGACATTGAGAGCATGCCTTTCATTGAGGCCTTCAGACAGTTTCAGTTCAAGGTTAAGAAAGAGAACTTCTGCAACATCCATGTCAGCTTGATACCACAGGTATGACTTGCTAGTAAACACACACAAAACATGCATTCATCCCCAGGAATTGTAGAAAATCGTAAAGCTTGGTTCATACTACCCACAACGGGTCCACGGAGAGCCTATGCTGTAGGTGCAGCGCCAGTGAAAGCATTTATACATAGGCTCCTTTGTGTTCGCAGTGTTCTGTAATTATGACATTAAAACACTAGGTGGCATCTAGTCAGCTGGAGTGGAACTGTAGGAGTTTAAAGTATTAAATGTGGATCAACAGTTACTTTCACTGAAATCACTGCAACACAGAACATATGGAGAAGACATCAGTCTGGTAGATGGTGTGTAAGAGGCTAAAGGCGCACGTCAGGTTATGGCAGAGGGTTTGGAGCTACGCCATAGCTGTGCCACACCTACAGCTCACAAATGTCACGTGACTATAAACCGAGCTTAAGGCTAGATCCATTATTTTTTGCTCTTAATCATAGCTCTCTACCCTACATAGCTTGACATGCACATCCACAGAAAGGGAACTGCCAGTTGCAGCTTGGCAGACTACACCAACTGGGATTGTTCTACTTCCTTGATGACTGGACAAACATACAGATTCACCCTCCTGTTTCCTACACATTGTCTCCTCAAACATCTTCTCTCTTCTGTGCTCTGGAGTAATTTCAGTTAAAATTCCAGTCACCACTGTGCCCAGAGTAACTCAACAGTTGTTCTGCGGACTAGCATGTCTACAGGGTAATTACAGAACCATATCAACACGCCAATAAAAATGTTTTACAACTGTGTGAGCCTACTCTGGCAGGAGCATAAACCAAGCTTCAGGTCACCATATTCATTGAGTTATTTTTAATATTTTTTTGTTATTGGAATTGTTATTTAATTCAGTTTTCTTTCGTAAGGAAATTTGCACAGATGTGTATGCTTCAATGTTTTGAGAATCTTTTGTTCTCAGCCTAGTGCCACAGGGGAGCAGAAAACCAAACCGACCCAGAATAGTGTCCGGGAGCTCAGAGGGCTGGGCTTGTCTCCAGACTTGGTGAGTCAGGTGACAGATGGTCCTCAAGTTTGACATTATCAGTTCTACTTTACGTGTAGATCAGTAATTTTGGGTTTATCTCATGGTGTAGACAAGCAAATAAACTCTGTCAAAGTATGTCTTTAAATATAAAACCCATTTACTAATATACACATTTCTTTGCCAGATTATGTGCCGGTGTGCAACGCCCCTGCAAACGTCTGTCAAGGAGAAGATCTCCATGTTTTGTCATGTGGAACCCGCACAGGTGGAGTATCTCAACTTTGTCCCTGTAAAGAAACTCACGTCAAACTGTGTAGAACAGACTGTTAACATGTTGGCTATGAATTTGTGCAATTCATGTGTTTGTCACATGTGCAGGCTTTGGTATTCTTTTGGTGTTTCTGATAATATGAGAGAATTACAGTACATATAAGAATAAGTTCACTGTATCTTGTTATTGGATAGGTTTGAGCATTATTTGGTTATTTGTGAACATGTGTGGCACTGTTCGGCTAATGTTTTAAAATTTAAAGTCATCACAAAAGATACAAGATATCAACAACAGTATAACATAAAATAGCTGACATTTATAAGCATATCTTACATTATAAGTTGAAATCTAAATGTAGAAATATTGCTCAGCTGCATGCCTAATTAAATAAAAAAAATAAATGATTCTGAACTCTTTCCAGGTGATCTGTGTCCATGATGTCTCCTGCATTTATAGAGTGCCCCTGCTGCTGGAGAACCAGGGCGTTGTGAACTACTTCTGTGATCGGCTCAACTTGTCTGTCGGGCTGAGGCCCAGAAAGCTGCTGTCAAAGTGGAAGGAGATCGCTGACAGGTGAGGACATTATGCTCTTGCTCATGGGTTGTGAGGAAATGGATGTAAGTTCTATAGCTTTCAACTATGGGGCAGTCAGCTGTAATCACTGAATCACGTCTGGGAATTGAGTCCATCGTTGAATCATCCCTCTCTCTTTTCAGATCGGACCGTTTCTTGGAGCACGTGTCCATAGCCCTTGTGGGGAAATACACCAAGTTATCTGACTCCTACACGTCCGTCATCAAGTCCCTAGAGCACTCCGCCCTTGCCATTAATCACAAACTTGAGGTCAAGGTATGGAAACATTTAATTATATTGATTTCTGGATTTAGTATAAGTGTTTTACGATTCATGTTTGGACGGTTGTCACATAAAATTAGTCGAACTCTACCTGCATACAGCAGTTAGCCCTGTAGTCTGATGTTGTCTGATTTCTCAAATGATATTGTTTACAGTACATAGACTCATCAGACTTGGAGGCTGCCACTCTGAAAGATGAGCCAGTGAAATATCACGAGGCCTGGCAAAAACTCTGCAGTTCTCAGTGAGTAGACACAACATGCGCAAGTGTTCTTATTCGATATTGAAAATAATCAGCTATCAATATTGAGTTTTACACTGGTGATATGGGATTGTCATTCATGCCGCATGATGGCTGTAAAAATATTGGAAAAGAGTTTGTAGGTCCTGTAGGTGTTTTCAAACAGGCAGTAAAAGAAGGCTGTTACCAACCAGGGCTGCAGAAAGTCAAGACATGGTTTTATAGCGTCAGGGTTTGTTTGATAAAGCAAACATGATTTTAGATGATAGTTTCTTAGTAATTTAAAAGTCACCAGTGTGTCCTAATCCAGTTTTAACTAGCAATTTTTGCAGTTTTCTCAAATAACTTCTCATTAAATGTGTTTGTGAAATCGCTTACATTATGAGTGAACTGAGGCCTGACAGACTTCACTTTCCTCTCCTTTCAATAGCGGTGTTTTGGTGCCAGGAGGTTTTGGTGTAAGAGGGACAGAAGGCAAGATGCTGGCTATTAGCTGGGCGAGGAAGCAAAATAAACCGTTCCTGGGTAAGAGATTTAACTGAGGATGTGTAGCTTACTCGATGTGCTGTGTCTGTGTTTGTGAATAAAACAATTATAGTTACATTTGTTTTGCATCTAAAAAGGATTTGCTGCTTTATACCATATCCTGTTGTATGACTTTTATTATTTTACATAGATGAGGTACAGTGGGCAGAATTGACATTTGACTCAAGTCGGCTGAAAATAGAAATAAACATTAAAATTATTATTAAAAACAAACCATAACCCAGGGTATTTAGGGATTCAACAAACCCTGGAAGGTTTGTGAAGGGCACAGTAATAAAAAAAAAAGATATAAAGACAGAGCTACACAGACTGAATAACAAAGTTAATGTATTTGATAGCAATGGAAGAAAGTGTGGCTGCACTTAGCAGTTGTTCAGCGAAGTTTGCCATGGAGCTTAACATAGTTTTAGCAATCATTAAGACAAATGGGAGGGGGAGCTACTGAGTTGCAGTTATATTGAACCATAGATTGAAAGTCAGAATAATGGCTGGGCATGATTTAAGATTATAGACCTGAATATATTTCCACACCCAGTTACTTTGTGTTTTATATTTGCACCTATTGAGAACCATTTGTTCTCCTTTTGACAGTGCTGCATCATTATACTGTATCTCAATTGCACCCACTCACAACTTCTAATACACAATAATGAAATGTCCAGAGAGTGGCAAATGCTTTTTATAAACACTGTATAATTATGTGCTAATACCACCGCTTTAGACATGAAAATCAATCTTTAATTATGAGTCCTCACAATAGCTCTCATTATGCAAGAATCCTGCTGGTCTTGTTTTGTGCAGGGGTGTGCTTGGGCATGCAGCTGGCCGTGTGTGAGTTTGCCCGCAACGTACTCGGATGGGAAGGTAAGTAATTGTGCAGGTCTGATAGGGACACCGCTAAGAAACATGTGATTCCTGTGGTTTCTAATTTAATGATAAAAGAACAGTACACTGTGGGGAGGTTGGCTGGAGCTTAGATCAGTTTTGTTTATCTTTTTCAGATGCCAACTCAACAGAATTTAATCCAGAGTCCAAATACCCTGTGGTAGGTAATCTTTTTCTTCCACCATGCTCACATTACTGCATACCAGCAGGGTGGTTTAACACCCTATTTGATCTTGACAGGTGATTGACATGCCAGAGCACAACCCAGGGCAGATGGGTGGAACTATGAGGTTGGGGAAGAGGCGGACCATTTTCAAATCCAGCACCAGTATATTGAGTATGTGTCTGCCTGTAACAAAGCAAGAGTGGGATGTACTTTTTGAATTTCCAGACCTTATGCTTATGACAACTGATGTCTCACTGTTGCAGGGAAACTGTATGGAGATGTGGAATATGTTGAAGAGAGGCACAGACACAGATTTGAGGTATAGACCAAATCCAGATTTTAATACTTTTGGTTTGAGAGCAGGAAACACTGAAAATATTTTATTAATAAAGACTTTATTATTCAGGATAACCAAAGGATACTTTACAATGTACTATTCAGCCAATACACTTTTTATTTCTCATGTGCTCTTGTTAGGTCAATCCAGAGCTGAAGCACCACTTTGAAAAAAAGGGATTTCAGTTTGTTGGCGAGGATGTGGAAGGAGAGAGAATGGAGGTCATTGAACTGGACGGTGAGTGGAAGGTGTTGACAAGAACATTCATCCATGTACTGTTGTTAATAACAACAGTTTTAAACATGCATGAGGCAAGGCATATGTATCATGGTGCTTGAGGCTTAATGTCGTGGAGGCAAAACCCCTGTATTAAGGACTTCCTCCGTTTTTTTGTTTCAGATCATTGTTACTTTGTTGGAGTGCAGTACCATCCAGAGTTCACCTCCAGACCCATCAAACCATCTCCTCCATACTTTGGTCTCCTGCTGGCTGCAGCAGGAAAACTCCCAAGCTACTTAGCCAAGGGCTGTCGCCTTTCTCCACGGTAAACTGCAGCACGTCAATGACTTATCATCCTGAGGTTTTTTAATGAAAGCCCAAACAAGACTGCTAAATGTTCTCATTAGCTTCATTTGATCTCTGGAGGTCAGAAATCACATTGTTGGAAGTTTTAACACTTCAAGACTTCTTTTTATATTTAATATGTAAAGTTATATTAATGCTGATTGGTTTAAATCTAGACCCAACTTAGCTTCTAATGATTCTTGGTCGGTTTTTAATAGCAGTAATTATGCATTATAATTATATCAAATAAAAAGAGTTCTAATTACTTTGACCGTGTTACTGTAGAAACAATTGCTGTAAGACAGTCCTCATTTTCTGCGTCTTTATTTCAGGGACACTTACAGCGACTGCAGCGGTAGCAGCTCTCCTGAAGTGGACATCTCTGAGTTCCCTTCTTTGTAGTTGGTTGCTACAGTGTCACTCATGCAGAAAGATGCTAGGCCTTCAACTGACACTGCAAGACCAAAAATTGCAATAAACACTTTTACACTGACTGGTACAATATGTTGCTAAGTTGTACTGTAAGTATATCATGCCTTCAGGGATTGTAAAATGAACTTGTTTTTTTAAAAAACTTTCCTTTAATGAAATGTGTGGTTGATGTAGAATAGCTGCCCAGGGAACGTTTGTTTAAGAAAATGGGAGTAGGAAGATGTCAGCCTGTCTGTACAAGACAGTTCATTGTCGTTGAGGCCAAGATGCTTTGGTAGAATTGTGAGAAGGTGGAATTGGTATTTTGCAGTTGAGCACAGAAGCTAATGTCTAACTCAGAAACTACAGAAACAGAGTCTATATAACTGGAATCATGTCTTCACTTGATTTAACCTAATGTATTAAAAACAACGATAAAAGTTATTTCTTACATGTCCAAATGCTGATGTGTTAGTTATACATTGACCTCTTTGAGATGCTTGTCATTGTATGTTTTACAGTTTTATTTGATGTGTTTCTCCTCTTGGTTTTCATGCCTTTGTTGGTTTTAAGTATTTCGTTAAGGATTCTAATCTGTACAAGGAAGACGATAAACTGGACCACCATGTTTGAGACTGCAGGGTTCATATGACATTTCTGCATGCAGACTTGTGTACTTTAAAGTCTTGTTAATTTTTATGTCCTAGACCTGAACTCAGGTTCAGGTTGAATGACTTTTATAGTTGAGGCCTTTTGCTTATTCTGTCAATAAACATGTTTTACCCACTTTTTTTTTTTATTTATTTTTATTATTATTTTTTTTTTTCCCCCTTCATTGCTCTATACGACCATATCTGATCCAGAACAGGCTAAATGAATTATGCTGACAATTTGTGACCCCTGAGTCAGCTGTAAGAAAACAAGTAAGCTTGGCATCTGAAAATCGATATAACAAAACTGAAATCATGTATGTGCTTGCTTCTGCTTCTCTCCTTCCTTTCTCTTCTGTCCTACCGCCCTCTTTTTATTGTCTGTACGTGGCTGGCCCCCCTACAATGAGCTGGGTTCTGCTCAAGCTTTCTTCCTGCTAAAAGTGAGTATTTACTTGCCTTAGCGCTTGCTCTGGGCTCTGTAAAGCATCTTGAAACAATTTGTATTGATGCTATTAAAATAAACTTCAATTGATCCGTTAAGGTTTTCAGTCATTCGGGTCACTTATACAAGTCTAGTTGCCCTTGTTTTACCTTTATCATGAAGCTTTTGTAGCAGGAATTTACAGATGACAGGCAAGACACTTCCAAGTTATGTTTTTTTGGAGATGCACATGTATAAAAATGTCATTTACTTGTATGCACTTAAGATGTGATGCAGTATATGTGTTTTTATTTTTAATAAAGACCTCTTATTTCTCATGGCAAACTGGTAATTCTAGTAGAGCTGTGAAGCATAGCGTTTCTCCAAGTATTTATACCAGAGATTTTGTACAGCTTTCACCTATGCTGGATTTTAAAATAGCCAGTATGTCCCATAAAATGTGCTGTAGAAATATTAATTGCATATCCTGCGTCTTTCCCAGGAGATGTAAAGCTCCATTGTTATCAACTTCCCTTTTTTAGGTGGCAATGTTTACTGTACAAACGAGATCCTAAAGTGATAAGACACTGTGTGGGCAATGAGTTTCCACTCATGCTCATTTTTTGCATAATGTATTAGCTGTTGACAACAGGAAACTGCAGTTTCCTTCAATTTGGTATTAAATACAACCACTGCTTCCTTATAAGTCTCCCTCCCTTTCTCTCCCATATCTGGCCGGCCCCTTCCGTTATAGCCCTCCCTGTGTCCTTGTGCTCTTGCCCCTCCCTTAGTCAAGTAACAACTGGCAAACTTTAGAAGTCCACACCCCCGTACAGCCACACTCTTGCACATGCAGTAGCAGTCAGGATCAGGAGCTCAGATCAGAAATGTGGTGATCTACTTTGTGGGACTGATTTTTTTTCTACATACCTGCTTTTGTGGATAATTTGATTAGCCACAATGACACTGGGAGACTTCTGCTGCGGGCATCTAAAGCACAGGAGTTTGGGATGACTGCGAGCACAGACTGCTTCACTGATTGCGAGATTAATGAGGAGTGGCTACTTGGCTGTTTCTCAACATTTGGAGCACCACAAGTAGGGAGCCAGGTGTCGGGAAGCTGGTGTGAGGTTGGTAGTCTCTTGAAAGTTCAACCTCTTTCTTACTCTCCAGATATAATGGCAAACATCTAGGCTCTTCACTATAGTCCTCTTTAACATGTCCACATCTTCCCACAGCCTGTTATTTATGTCTAAACTCTTTCCCCTATTATTTGTCTTAATCACCCTTTTCTCCCTGCCAGCAACAATGGACCTGACTTTGTGGCAGTACCAGTTCAGGATCATCATGCTGGGGGACTCCACCGTGGGCAAGTCCTCCCTGCTGAAGCGCTACACTGAGGACTTGTTCCTGGAGACTCTCAACCAGACAGTAGGTGTAGACTTCTATGTCCACTTCCTGGAGGTGGAGCCAGGGGTCCGAGTCAAGCTGCAGTTCTGGGACACAGCTGGTCAGGAGAGGTTCAGGTGAGGATGACCCCATCGACAAGCGGTCTGCTCCCTGCAGTGATATCAGTCGTAGCTTAACGCCTCTCCCAATTATTTTGCTCTGTTTTAATGCATTACGCCTGAGTTCATTATTCAACATGCCTTGCACTACAGCCCCGACCGTGCCTCTTTGTATAGCACACATTATTTAAATGACAAAAATTCTAGAAACTTCTGGTGTGGATGCAAATATCCTATACAAATATGTTACTACCGGTTATTCCATTCAGAGCTGTTCATAGATGTTTGCTTTCAGCTATGACTACTGTATGTATCCAGCCAAGATCTGTGTGCACTGTGAACAGAATTCCAGTAATGCTCAAAGTGGAAAAGGCAGCTCTATGAAACGGCATTATTTTCTGCGCTCTGCATACTTGATGAAAGAACCAGCAGTAACGTGTCTCACTCTGTCTCTAAATTCATTATTTTAATTCTCCAGATGAATGAACTGTAGCAAATTGCAAACTAGGCCTGTTTGTGTTTACCTCCGCTCTGCATGGTATTCCTAATCCCTTGATTCAACCAAAAGCTCAGCTGAATTGGATTTGTTTTCAATAGGAAGCATACTAATGTAAGTTTTTGCCCAGGAGGAGCCTTTACTCGGGTCTTCTCTCAGTGTAAACATTCGGTGAGTCATGGTGGAACCGCATGCCTTCATGTTGATGGTATCATGATTAAAAAACACAGTGGTTATCAGCTCCTTACAAAGAGACAGATTCCTTTCGATCCGCTTATCAGAGAAAGCCCAGCGCATACAGTGCAGCTGCTGTTGCTCAATGAAACAGGAAACAAGTTGGAGGCAAAGTAAACTCTGAAAGTCTGAAGTCTGAAAGTTTTAGGAGGTTTTCATGTGTTGAAATTCAAACAGCGTCTCTCTCTCTTCCTTTCTTTTTCCCTTTGCCTCACTTCATTCCTCAGGTCAGTGACCCGTTCTTACTACCGCAACTCTGTCGGAGGCCTGCTGGTGTTCGACATGACCAGCAGAGACTCCTTCGATCACATTAAAGAGTGGCACGCTGAGGTGTGCGAGCGAGTGCAGCCACATACGGTCCTGTTCGTCCTGGTGGGTCAAAAGAGTGACCGAGACGCCCACGGCGAGAGGGCGGTGAGCCGAGAAGAGGCAGAGAAACTGGCCGGACAGCTGGGGATGCCCTATGTGGAGGCCTCCGCGAAGACGGGCGAGAACGTGAGGGAGTCCTTTGAGCTGCTCACTCGACGGATCTATCAGGGCCTGCTGAGTGGAGAGGTAGAGCTGCAAGAAGGCTGGGATGGAGTCAAGTGCACGGCCCCACAAGCGCTACAGTTACACAGAGCCAGCATGTCTCAGCCCAGCCCGGATCACAAGAACAACAAGAAATGTTGTGGTTAAACTGTGACAAACTGTTAGACTGGTGATGGTAACCCATGGGTACTTGTGTTACCACATCACCAAACCGCTCACCAGAATGTACTTTAATGTGGGACCATCATGAAAAACACTGATTTGAGGAAACCATCGTAAGCATTTAGCAGAGACGGAGACTGATCATTTTGTGACAATAATCTGACATTCCTAACTGAACACAAATGTTCTGTGTAACTAATATTTGTAGACTAGAACACCAGCAGGCTGATATTTGTGTTTTATTGTTATTTAATGTGCTTTTGATGTTGGATGTAAAGTCTGATGATTGCTCATCCTACTCTGGTTACGTCATCGGGTCAAAATTTCACTTTTCTGGCCAGATTCTTGTAGAAGACGCTCTTGGCATTAACCTTCAGCTCAAAGTGTGCTTAACAAATTATGAATGTTATAATGCAAACTATGCAGCCTCACAAATCTGCTAGCGAGCATGTAGACTTTTAATGGCAAAATGTATAGATTTTTGTATTTATAAGACTCGCAGGTTTCATACTCTCGTTTGTGAGACGCTTGGCCCACAGTGTGTCAGACTAATGGACTGATGAGATCATATCTTACCTCAAGCCAGTAGGGGCAGGGGTCACAGTGGGGACTAGTAACCTCTCGTTTAACTGGTGCTAAAGGTGTGATGTCACAACATTGCACAGGGGATAACATCGCATCACATTTTCTCTGATATTGATTTTTGTATTTCAAGACGGATACACTGGAAAGATAACCTCTAACCCGTAAGATATATCTGAGTGTCTAGAGAACAATTAAAGGTTTAACTTTTTTTGTTTTTAAAGCTCTTTTTCTCTGTAAATACGATGCTTGCTTTTAAAGAGCAAAAATAATATTTGGTCTACAGCTCATGTCCACACTAAGGTAACTGCAACAAAAAAGAGTATTAGCTATTTCAGAACATAAATCCGTGGTTCTAGTCTACGTTTCTTGTTCTGTCTAGAACTGGCAGCGTTTAAGGTACTGCGTCCCTTGGCAGAGGCTAAAAACATCACTACGGGCTGTAGGTGATCTAATCATTTCAACCTGAGCAGTTGTATAGACACGGCTTTGTTGTATTAGCATATTGTAATTTCACAGCATCCTGTATGCGAGTGGTTGATTTCAGGGGCTGTTGTTAAAATTGCTAAATTAAATCAAATCTCTCAGGTGCCTTTGGATATTGTTCTTCTGAAATGTTTTGAGAGGTTTCTGTAGCAATTATGGTCCGTCTGGCTGGCAAGCAGTCTCCCATGTTTCTGCAACCACAATGTAGACAATTTGTCCTAAAAGACCTGACAGGTTGTTTACTGCTGTCTCTGTATATTAGTCTGTGTCTTTGGTTCTCTGAGTACGCAGCAAGTGAACGGTCATTGATTTAAACTGTTCTGCCTCTAGCTGAACCTTCAAAACTCTGATGTATTCATGCATTGTAAATTAGTGTAGTGTTTCTAAATTGCCTCAGAGTTTAAATCATCAAATGTGAAAAACCACTGGCCTTCACAAAGAATGAATCACAATGAATACTAATAAGTGACGATTTCTTTGGGATAGTTACAATTTAACTTCACCACAGAAGAATCGACTAATTTATAAGCGAACTTCTCTTTGTTTGATATCATTTATTTATTAATCTAACACTGAAGAGTCATGTGGAGATCATTTTATAAGTCGCCAAAATAGACAAAAGTCAAAATAAAGTTTACAATAATGGTTGTCATAATCTGTTAATGTAATAAAATCTACTGCAGCAACAATACAAAGAAATCACTGTGTGTGGCCACCATTTTCTATTATAAACCCTTACTAATGATCAAGCACAAAAAACTGTAATCAAGAGCTGGATGAGAACAGTTGGTAAACAGTCTTAATCTCTGACACACTCAACATGTATGATTATCTTTTACTTGCCAGGTAACACCCAAAACATTTTTTTTTTCTTTTTTTAATGGAGGCAGATGAGTCTGTAACATTCAAAACCAAATGCTCGAGAGTATCAAAAGGCATGCCAGTTACAGCAATGGTCACGTTGCAGAAGAAGTACTCCAGTAAATGTTTATTGATAAAAATGTAATGTGATGTCCTGCCAGACGTAGCTTAATGGCAACAAACCAAAATCAAACATACAAATACTATTACTGAGCGATGATTCTGGCAAAACACTCAAAGGTTAGGGAGACATGACAATGAAGTCTAATCTAATGTCAAAAAGAGAAACAGCCACACCAGAACCATTTTCTTCATTAGTCAAAGAAAAAAAAAAAAAAGAAGTCCCAATTGAAAAGAAAAAAACAAAACAAACCAACTAAACAAAAAGAAAATACACAGAGAGGGTACGACATATTAAGTATTGCTACTTTTTGGTTGTCTTGCGGATCAGTGCCATTCTCTGAAACGAAAAAAATACACACAATTAGGCCCTGTATATGCACATTATAATACAAATCAAAACAACAGTAATCACCTGTTTGTGAGCCTCTGTGGTGCAAGCCTTCTTGAACGGCCGGATCTCATCTGAGCCATAACCAGGAATCCACATGTTCCACTGTCGCTCTGAGAAAAGCAATGCACAAAACACAGACTGTAACTCAAACATATTTAGCGACACCAAACACGTTATTTATATTTGTTATAAAGGCTATCATTTCCTTCCAAATAACCCAGTCTATCAAAAAAGAGTTACACTCCAAAGATATAATTTCCATCTCATTTCCAAAAAATATTAAATATGTTTTTCAAGGCTGTGAAGTAAATCATTTTTAGTCATCTTTTATAACTGTACTGACTCTTGATTTGCTCTGATATCGTGTGTATGCTTGAAGTTATTTTGCTGTCAATCAACAGATGTGATTGTGGACTATAAACAACTTTTCTTTTAAACAAATCTAAGGCAATCAGATGACAAGTATTACGACTTGGCTGTCACTCTTCTCTCCATGCCTGCAGAAAGCCTGCCCAAACTATCTGATTGGACCTGCAGATCTTGTGCTATCTGCCATAGCACATCAGTTCCCCATGGAAGACTTCCAGACCAACTATCCACCACACAACAGTAGTTATGGAAGTTGGCTTTCAGGCTAGGAGATCATCACAAATTACATTTTTCTAACACTTACACGAATAAATGTGCATCCTTTCATTATTGTGTTTTCTCTAAACACACATTAATAAACTTTTGCATGCAGATTAACATTTGAACATAGATATCGAATTATGGCTTAAAGGGAGACTACAGTTAATATTAAGGAAATTAATATTTCACGCATGAAATTCGTAACTCTTAAAATATATGTGGAATAATTTTAAGTTCTGTTATCAACTCTTATCCAGTGATTCTACAGAAAAAACGGTCACCAGTAACTTACCTAGATGTAATTGAACATCCTTCACCTCCAAGGTGTTGGACTTGCGATGGCGTGCCAGTTGACAGGCTGCCGTCACTACGCTTTCTATAAAGTCATCTGCAATTTGTAGCAGCATCTGCAAAGAGAGACATTTTGAAAACCATCAATTCTGTCAGGTAAAGTGACATTCCCCTCGAGTTGTCAGCTGCTCACACCTTTTATCATGGAAGCAGGCTTTCAGCAGACTAACATATCCAAAGGATGGATGTAGTAGTAGGCTAAGAAAGTTTTAGAGCAATTAAAACACTGACAAACCTCCTCAACATCCTCATCCAGTTGCTCATTTGGGTCAATCTCTCTCACCAGGTCCTGCAGCTTCTTCTTACTGAGCACCTGGAAAGAAAGCAGATATGTGCATCTGCTCGTTAAATAAGCTAGCAGGGTGTTGTGTGATCTTTTTCATAACCCAATGATGGTAAGAAAATATGACACACATATAGAGCAAAGGACAGCAATATTAATTTAAGATCATACATAAAAAACTATCTTTGCCACATTAGATCAGGGGGACCATATACAGTTACAGTTCCAGGTAGAGCCCAGCGGCAGCGTTTTAGTGTTTGGTGAGCAAAACAAAAATGAACTGACCTGAGATCCCTCTGGACTAGTTCTGCCCGCAGTCACCGTGGGCATACCCTTAACTACTACTGCTGCTGCGGTGCTGTTAGCCATGCTGGTAGCCGCAGGTAAGAGCAGAAGGACTCTAGCGTGTCAAAGCCGTGAGAACTGCTGCGGTCGTCTGTGCCTGTATGAGTCCTGAGAGGCCGTCTGAGTTGGGCACAGATGTGATAGATCTTTCTACAGGGACCACGACTGTAAACCTGGGGTAAAACGTCAGAAATGATACAATAATTACAAGTCACCATCATCATAGAGGCAAAGGGCATATCAATGATTTCAATCTGGATATCAAAGTTGTCACAGAACAGCATTTCGTGAATGTGGTTTTCGCTGAATTTGTTTTCTGAACTTCCTGCACTCATAATTACTGAGTATTTTCATGAATCTTTACGATTCAAAACGTATGCTAGGAGCTACAACACAAACAGGAATTTAGCCGTCAAACACCGTTACAGGTCTACACAGCAGTTAGCGAAATAACACCACATTCGTGGAATAAAAATATCAGACAGGTAATCACGGAGCGCCTTTGCAGTTTGACAAAATTGAGCAAACGCGTAAAATACTGAGGCTAACATATCCTTATGTGCTAAAAACAATAGCAGCTATCAGGCTTTGACGTTAGCCGGACGGGCTAACATTAGCAGCTAATCTGGCGGCGGAGCTTTAAACACACTACATTCTAAAAATGTGCGTTAAACTGCCAAATTACCCGGTGAAGCAAACACTATCTGTCCATGTTTCGGCGGCGATGCGATGACAGTAAGCGAGTTTGGTATGGAAAGACTCTCTCAATCTGTAGCTCCGCTGCTAAAAATGTTAGCGAGGTAATTTTTTCAGTACTTCCGCTGTTTGTTTTTCTACTTCCTGTGGCAACATGGCGCCTGTGCTTTGCCACCTGCTGGGTGCTTTGTGCAACTACATCAACAAATCATCTGACATCTCAATAAATTAGCAGCACTGAATATAGTGCATTTTAGATTTAAGTTGTTAAAATAGCAACTAGTAATACAAAACACAGTCTAAGTTCATTGCATTAAAAACACATTATTAACAATATTTAAAAACACGGGTAAATTTACAACAACGATACTACTACTACTACTACTAATAATAATAATAATAATCAAGGGAATCAGGGGCAGGACATACGTGTATTATAACCAGATCCGCCAAATTTCCCCTCACGGTCTTTGGATGTTTATTATTCTTATTCTTATTATTCTTATTCTTATTCTTATTTATATATATTTATGCGAATATTTTTTCTCTATAATGATGCAAGCTAGATAATATAAACTTCCCAGGCCAATTAATAATAATATATACATTTTCCTCAGTTATGTTCTTCTTGTTTCCTTCCTTGATTTGTATTAATAAGTCGCTCAGATGCCTGAGGTTCATTTTAAGTCAGCGTATCGCTGAGAATCTCTTTCCATCCAGTCTCCTGCTCGGCTCCGGTTAACAGCCAATCAATCAAAGGTCAGAGCAAATGAAGCGTAAAACGTTTGCTTGTCCGGCATTAAGTATCACGTAAATCACAGCGCCCCACGGCTTCGTGTCACTACTGCTTTCAAATTCACTCGAACTTCTTGAGAAAAGCAAAGAGTCACCTCGGTAACAAGTTGAGACAAAAACGTGAAAGACCCGCCTTCGCTCAGACACACATGACGCGCCGGGAGTGAACTTGATCATTGGCTCAACACCAGCTCCACCAGGAGCGCTTCTTTCGCTTACTGTTTCACATTAAACAATATTTCAGGCGTGAATGCTCATCAGCAAAAAAAAAAAAAAAAAGGTAAAAAAAGAAAAAAAGGGGGGACTCACAAGACTGTAATCATATAACAAGCATCGCTTAACAAATTTATTCTTGGCTCGATACAGACCAATATTGGCGTGCTTTCATAACGCAGCGCATTTGAACTCACTTCCTGAAAAACAAAAAAAGAAACCACACCTACACCCCGACATAAATAAATACTAAGCGAACTTTCATTTCAGGTTAGAAGCTGCGCAGGGGTTCAGGACAGGTTTGGTTTGGTACTCAAAAGGCTTTTCACAACAATGAAAGCTCTTCTAGTGGTGGCAGTGGTCGCCCTGATCCATGGGAGCTATGGTAAATATGTTTTAATATGTTTTTTTTTATTTTAATTATTATTATTATTATTATCTTGTTTTGTCTCTCCTCTATAATGAGATATTGCTTTAATCTTAAAGTCTGGTTCTGGTCCCCCTACCCCTCCTTCCCTTCACTAATATATTCCTACAGCTGTTGTTCCTGGGCTTTGTGTGCTTGTCTGTTTATCTCTATGTGTTGATGTGTTCTCTTGAGGAAATGCTTTGTTTTTCTCTTCTGTCACACACACTGATGGGTTTTCTCTTGTGGTTACAAAACAGATGAGAACAGGAAATGTTTTCATATATATGTATATGTATGAAGAAGCTGACAATATGAACAGTTCAATACTTTTTTTATGCTGTATGGCTTATATTTGATCCTTTATTGTGAAAGAAAACACTATTTTGTGCAAAAATTCTCGCCTAAAGAAAAACTGCGTCATCACTGAAGTGAAAGAATTTGCTGCTGGTCATGTGGCCATGGTGACTTTGACCGTATTGGCAGTTTCACCGGGAGCGTGAAACAAATGTCAGGAAAAGGGAGAGGTTGTTTTGAAAGCCCAGAACAGCAGCTATAGATCTCCCATGCAGGTCAAAATGCCTTTACTCCTGAGTCCCCCTGTCTATTCATGCTGTGATCAATAACCCGCATCTGTGATCTCTGTCCACATGCAGCAACTTTGCTCATTAAAGGGCCAAAGGAGGTTATGGAGGGAGACACGTTGATGCTGGAGTGTGTGTACTCGGACTCTGAGCACAACATCAGCCAGGTCCACTTTGAGGTCTACCTCAAGGTGAGCTGTGGGAACAAATTAATGGGTGGGTGTGAGAGGGAGGCAGGGGAGACTTTCAAATGCTGAGTGGCTTTCACTTTTATTCAGCCTTGCTGGCAACAACTGACCAAAATGTTTTACCTTTTGAGTTATTTTAAAAAAATATATAAGATAGAATAAACACATTTTGATTTTATTATGATGTTTTTTAGTATATGAACAGATACTGAACAGAAAAGTTGAGTGAGAAAGTTATATATCATAAAATTCATAGCCTAAACTAATTTGCAGTACCTGTCACTAGACGTGCAGTAAACTGATAAGTAAATTTCATATCAAACAGCTGACATAGGTAATGGTTCTCAACGTGATGTCATGTTTATCCCTGACTTAACTTAGACACAATGTCCTAAAAGAGATAAAACTGTAATTTTTAAAAATATTTTTTGCCATCTGCTTACATGTTTCTTTGTTTCTTTGTTTGTTTCTGTCTTTCTCATCCCCAGTACATGCGGGGTTGGCGTACAGTCTGGGAGAGTGAGCTATCAGTTTGCTTCTATAGGATGCGAGTGGCCCGGATTGCGGACAAAATGTTCCTGTCTATTCCTCGCGCAGGAAGGCTCTATGAGGGGCCCTACCGCTGCGTGTCGGACGGTGACAATGTGACTGAGCCGGACAACTCCTCCCAGCCGTTGACGGTCAAAGTGCAATGTGAGTGCCTGGGTAGCTAAGAGAGTTTTTTTTTAAAAGTCTGTGGAACAATGACTCTGGATCGCAGTGTTTTCATTCTTAGATGCTCATGCTGTGCATGTCCTGTGCAACATAAACAGACTCCAACAAAACTCTCACGTAAATATGTGCAAATAAAATCCAGTGTTTTGGAGTTACCTTCCTGAGATCACTGATATTACTAACAAAAGGAAGTATGAAAACACCAGAGTGTACATTACGTAGTTCAGGTAAGAAGATGGAACAGAAAGAGAAAGATGGTTTTTAGTTCATGCTGGTTGGAAACATGAAGAAAATTGAGAAAAACAAATACTGTGGACACAGCTTTCTTCACAGTGGGGGCTAGAAAAACACATTCATTATTAATAACACTAGACATATCTTTGCATTGCTTGTTGTTCCACAACAACAACAGCAGCTACAACAAAAATACAAATCCAATGCAAATCCTGTGATTTACCTGTGATCAGCTGACTACAGTGATTTTATTTATATATTTACTGCACTGAAAACAAACAAAGACATGTTCCCCTGGCGAGGCTCAAGTTTGAAGGTGTCAGTGTAGGACACACACCTACATGAAATGTCATCCATGGCCATATTGTCAGCATCCTCCATCTCCTCAGTGGCCATCAAATTGACCATAATGCTGTTTGATAGGCTCCCCAGCCTCATGTGGGGAATCGATGAGAAGAAAAGATTAGAATGGACTATAGGACTGTAGGAGACAGAGGGGACAGAAGCCAGGAGCTGGATGGACGTGGGCCATCTATTGAGATGGAGGAGAAAATGAGTCATTATTCACAACATTTCCTCTCTAAAGACTTCAATAAGATGAAGCCTATTATCATTGGTATTGATTGCTTGGTACAGTCTGTACCACTGGGAAGCATTCATACTTAGGCCTATATACTCGAAAAGAAGCGAGTGTTTACCAGCTGCTACCACTTCAAACATATGTTCAGACACGTCTCGAACGCTTAAAGCGGTTGCCTTAGCGTACATCAAATTTCCCACTTCATTAATGCCTGATCGTGCTTTCTCATTCCCGCTGCGTTTTAGATATGGACGAGCTGTCGCTGTCCAGGGAAGGCTACGGCAGCTACCTTAGTCACCCACAGGAACTGAGGGTGCGAGCGGGAGATGACACAGTGGTGAAGTGCTCTACCAGCTCGTCAGAGAAACCCAGCTACTCCTGGTACAAAGAGGTGAGAAAGCCCCGGGAATGTGCACCGTGACAGTGTCCTCATTACGCCTTTGGAAGCTCGTCATTCTCCCTCCTATACCCTCTCTCCACCCGCTGTCTCTCTCGCTGTGACCTCTTTTAATTTTTCTTGTCTTCTTTGAGTCTCACCAGGTCTCAATTGGCCTGTTGGCTTTGTTCAAGCATTCTCCTAATTTTCTCCTCCTCCTCCTCCTCCTCCTCCAGCACATCTCTGTTTCTCTCCCTCACTTTCTCGGGGCACTCGCTTTCCGTCGCCTGTCGTCTTTCCATCCCCTCCACAAAAGAAGTGCTCTGTATTTAAGTGACCGGTTGGCTTTGGCACAGGGCTCGCTGGGGGATTGCAGCTTGCCCACTTACAGGGATTAATAGTTTAATGAGGTCTAGACAAGAGCCAGTCAACCTGAAAACAATTATGCGGATAGATTTCTAATGATTTTTTTAGTGTTTGGTTAACCGACATTGAATTATTCAACTGGGCTTTCGGCTGAGCTAAGAAATCTCTGCCCAAGGGAAATTAAGACATCTCTGTATG
Source organism: Chelon labrosus (assembly GCF_963514085.1). Taxonomy (NCBI): domain Eukaryota; kingdom Metazoa; phylum Chordata; class Actinopteri; order Mugiliformes; family Mugilidae; genus Chelon; species Chelon labrosus. The sequence continues at coordinate 6,853,583 of NC_140345.1, forward strand.
TAATACCATAGTTACAAGTGGCATGCGGAACAACAAGAAGTTGATGAGTCGGGAGATATACTGTGCCCTTGTGGTGAGAAAATTGTATTACACTTTCAAGGTGTCATCAAAATCACCACCGCCTCTACTGCAGCCTCGAAGCTTAATGAAGCTGTTGAGATATCTTGGGAACCGGCAGATGTACTTGGAGAGTTTTCCCTTTTGTTATTCTTCTTGATAAATTGGCTCGGGGTTAATATGCTTGTTAAAGGGTCACTGCTAATCCGGGTTTTAAATGAGTTTACAAGTCCAAATCCAATTCAGTGGACATTTTATGCCGCTAATACTGTTTGTCCTCAGCATGCTCATATGCAGTGCCTTAGGTTATTTGTTGAATATGCAGCACGGTCACTTTGACAAAGTGTAATAATTATCATCAGGCCGACAGACTGTACAGATTATATGGATACGAATTTGGGATCCACCTGTGGATCGATGCGTGTCACATTTATATGCAAGGCCGCTGACAACAAAAGAGGTGACACAAGAGTGTGTGTGAGTGAAAGCCCACTGCATGTATGACAGGAATGGATGTGGGAAAGAAAGTGCCGTCAGAATGGTCCAATTTGACAGACAACCGCCGTGGGCACATTGGCCCCCGGTAATGACAGCAGGACAGAGGCAGAAACAGGCCACCGCTTTGGGAGCCAGTGGATTTACATACAAAATGCTGCTTTGGCCAGACCTGGCCTTTATGGGAAATCCTCTTAATTCAGATCCATTCAAATTGAAATGGACTTTCTTGGCAGGAACTGCAGCTCCCAGGAGCCAAATAATTTGCATGGTGTAATGTTTTCTTTTTCTTTCTCCTTTTTTTTTTTTTTTTTTTTACCTCCTCCTCCACGTTCGTTTGTTTTCCAATCCTTGTGTTTGGCCTATTATTTGTTTCCTCCCCTGTTGGGCCCTATCTCATAATAGTGCTGCTATTTCTGTGTCAACAATTCATCCCGCTCCCTTGCCATCTCATTATGTGTTGTGTTAACAGTGTGTTGTTGCGGCATCATTCTTTGCGGATGATGGCGTTATCTGGGTTATTGACTTGTGTCGGTGTGTGTTCATTCACTGGGATTACCGCTCAGGTAAATACACTTCATTCGGGACTTTGGAACTGCTCTCCCAGGGCTGCACACCAGCAGATGTTTGAATCTTTCAGTCTTTCTTTACTCACTGCCAGTCTCTCTTTCTTGTCTCATTTCATTTTCTCTTATTGTTCCTCCATCTACAGTTCAGCCAAAACAACACTTTTTTGTTTTCCTTTCTCTTGATTGTCAATAAGCATCATCTGTTCTCCATTTCTCTCGTGCTCTCAGCTAAGCACAATGTTATTTTGTATGAATTTGTCAGTTCTCTCAGGGCAGCAAACAATCTGGCAAGTGAAACACTTTTTTTTTTGTTCCATTTGTTTCACTCCCTTACGCCCTCTCGTATGCCTTTCTCACTCAGGGTAGCGACTGGATCCTGCCCTCGTCTACGCTGACACTGAAGAAGGTGACTGAGATGGATGCAGGACAGTATACTTGCAGGGCCGACCATCCATCTGTGGAGTCCCTCAGCAAGACACGCACCATCAGCATCACCGTGCTGTCTGGTATGGTTTTAGATCTACCTGAACAAGCCCTGTTGTCCTTTGTACTGACTACCTATAAAGAAGTTGCGTTCCAACTTCCTTTTTCTGAGAACTGTTCTGAGCTTTCTTCGTAACTGGGGGAATTCATCTGTCGACATCCCCAAAAGCAGAAGCAAAAGGCCATGCCACCAGAATACATCACTTATTGGGGAGCTATTACGTCAGTTTGGTCACTTTTAAATGTGTAACCTTTAATGGACTAAATTTCTGGGAAGTACAGCAGGTTTCACTGAGGTTTAATTTATCTGCTAGGCATTACAGAAATGCGGAAAAAAAGACTGTGAAGCACCAAGAAAGAGAGGTAAAGACATTTATTAAAATACCTCATTCAACAAAAGGTGTCAAAATCCCAAATGAGATTACCTCTGAAATGTCAAACAGATAAGGCACTACACCAGAGGACATAATGCATTTTAAATGCCATAAATAAAGGACAACGACAGAACTGCACTAACTATAAAGGACAGGAATATAATTCAAAGACGCATAAGAAGCAATGGTTTTAACTGACCTTTGATTTTTTTTTTTCCTTTTGATGGAAATATCAAGGCAAACATGAGTGCACTCTAGTGAAAGTACTGAATGAACAAATACTCTCGTTATTAAGTGTGATTTTATTGCGCAGATTTAGATATGTCACTGTCTGCGAGCTCTCGTAGAGTTAGATTTGTCCGAGTCTATGACTGACAAACCGTCCAGTTTCTCCTGAAACACGATGATCGCGTTCAAGCAGAGAAATAATTTAATTAGAACAAATTTAGCTCATCCAATTTACAGCACTTCATCTTTCTTAATCATCTTCATCAGTGACCTGTGATGTGATTGCACAGTGTTAATGCACTGCGGATTTTCAACACTGTTCTCTCACCCAGGAGGATTCATAAGTCTTCAGCTGTTGAAATTACACAACCTCTAAAAATGCAATTAAGCCTATGCATGTTATTTATTATGGTAGAGTTGTCTTATTACTGCCGCAGTTGACTCACTGGTCACTGTGCGCCGGCATCTTTTCTGGAGAACATGTTCTAATTAAAAATGTAATCATTTCTAGATACTCTTATGATGTTTGTTCATCCTTGAAAACGCTCTGTGCCACTGCTTTGACGCTACACTACAATAGCTTTTCAGACCTTAATGAATCATTCCTGGCTCGAACCGCCGGCTCCCAAGAAATCCTCTTAACATAAGGAAGTGCTGCGCATATGAACGGACAAAGCATGTGTTTGTTGCTGCTTCAAATAACCGTAACCTTAATTTTTCACTTTGTCCCCAGCTCTAAAGACCAGCTTCACAAAGTCCCCTTCTTCAAACGTTATACAGAAATTGGGAATTCAAGCACATGAAGGGGATAGTCAGCGAGTCTTGCAACAGGCAAACATCTTTAAGATCAGTGCTATGTATAGGACTGTGACTGACTGAATTAAAGGGACAAACTGTTTTCCTTAGACACACAAACCTGTGGTTGCATCTAGAGGTTTCGCCTGGAGGCAGGAAGCTCATAGTTTTGCTGATTTTGGATTCTGTGTGATGCATGTTTCTCTTCCTGTCCGTCTGATCTGTCCCACAGAGGATGCCCCCTGGTATGAGTCTACGAATGGCCGTCTCCTGTTGATGACCTCGGCAGCGGCTGTGTCTCTCGTGGTGTTCATCCTCTCCATGACTGTTTTCCTGTGCCGAAGGGCCAAGCAGAACAAGACCAGCAAGGGGCCCATGTAAGAAACAGTTGTTTCTTGTCATCTTTATTTATGAGTAAACACTGTGTGTAACATATGATCTTCACTGAAAAACATGTACAAAATCTAATGAATAATTAGTAATTATATTACAGATTTGCCCATTGTCCGCATTGTCGTCTTCTATAAGGGAACCAATACCCTTTCATTTCCAGTGTGTGCACATTGGTATACACTTCATTGTATTAGTGCTCTTACTAGAAATCCTTCAACATGTTAAGGCTATTGCCTGTATTTGAAGAAGCATTATCCATGCTGAATATTAACTTCTATCTACGCAGGTCTGACCTACTTGACCTCATTCTTGAACATCATTCGCGCTCACTCCTCTTCCTGCTTGTGAAAAACCTTACAACATCAAGTTAAATTCTGTGTATAAATATGGTATAAGTATAAAAACGGCTACTTAGTGGAACTTCCATTAATCCCATAAGCTGGCAGAATGTTAATGTGCACCATGAACCCGTGCAGCTTAACCCATTAACTTCCTTTCCATATGGACTGACAAAAAAAAAAAAAAATTCAAAAGGCTGAATTTCTGTAAGAGCTTACTTTATAAGAACTCTGTGTCCTTATGTGAACATGAAAAAAAACATGTAATCCTTCCAAGGTGTGAGTATACAAGCGTGTGTGTACAAAGGTTTCAAGGTAGAGCACAATGGTCTTTCATATCTACAACCAGGTGTGGCTCCAGTGCCTGGTTCTAGTCTATAATTTCCTCGCTTATAGTTTTTGAGTGTCTACCGAGAGATCGATACACTGGTAATCATGCTCCTCTGTCTTTCTCTCTCTTTCTCTCTCCAGTGATGACCGGTCTCAGAAAAAGCCCATCTACAAATCAAGTGTGGAGTCCATACCCTCCACCACTGGAGACAAGCAACCGCTGGTGTGACGGCTTGAGCGGGTGGACAGATGAGGAGGGGGGAAGGATGGAGTGAGAGATGAGGGAGATAGTGCAGGTGTCCAAAAGATGAGGAGATGCACGAAGAGGGACACTGGGGGGACGAGAATAGGGGAGAAAGGAGGGAGGCAAATTTGGATATTGAGAGACAGTGTGGGAAGCAAAATCAAAATCATTTACGAGCTCGGTATTAAAAAACACCTGTGGGGCAAATGATTGCTTTAGAGATACCAAAACAGGTTTGCTTGTGGGTGTGGGTGTGGGCTGCAGTTATGTCTCTTTGGTATAAAGGTGGGCAATTTTCTTTTCATTTATTCGGAAGCGTGGAAAATCGAGGGCTACATTCTTAGCATAATGATGATGAAGAATCTTGTGTACTTGTAAGATCCATAAAGGCTCCACATGTAATTCTGTCCTTTCTGTTGCATACATAATTGCTCAGCTGTGTATAATGAATGAACCATTCGGTGGCCTCTTTTTTTCCAGCGCAGTACGAGCTCAAAACATCTTTGAGGAGGCTATTACATTCTCTTTACTAAGACAGCTCTCGAGCACGCGGCGTTGTAATATTTTATTTACTGTACTTTGGGTTTCTTTGATAATAAAATGCTTTCAGATAATGGTAGTCCTCCAGTGTGCAATTGAACCTTTATTGCATTTAAGAGATACAAAAGAGTTTGGGGAGTATTGACAACACGGTGAAAGCCCGCATGCTTGATTGGCCGCACATCTTCTCGATTGAGTGCCATCTCGGGCTTGCATCAGCTTGTTAACCAACCTTCGTCCTCAACCTGAAAGACCTTCCTCTGAAGCGTTGACCTTTACTTCGACACTGTTCTTTCCTCAGTAAAAATAAAATGTTGCGTTCACACATTAAAACGCAGAACAATTTAAATCTTTGGCAACCCTGAAACTTCGACCGTTCGTTACGAAGAGCAGGCAGGTGTAGCCGCTGCTAGTTAACCGGGTTAGATTGAGCCTACTCCGAAATAACCATCACACACTACAGCTTCATCTTTTTAATTTTCTCCTCCGTCGCCTTGTAACCCTTAACGCTGTGCCGCACCGACGTCGCTTATTACCATAACCGTGCTCATATCGCTGAGAATTTCATTACGCCTGTCTGTTGAAGTTATGTTGGGTTTTATGTGGTTTTATTATCGGTGTGTGGTTGACCGTAGGCCGTTGTTAATAATGGGCGAAGCGGCAGTTTAACAATGACACTCCATTAACGGGTGCATGCGCCACAGAGCACAGCCAGGATAATGTTATTAAACTGATTATTCAAGCCCCCTGTGCAGCCCGGCTCTGCCGCAGTCATCCTTTGTTGAACATTTTACGCACTCCTTGTATTTCTTTTCCGACTCTGCAAACTTCATCTCACTTTATGTATTAGGTCAAGCTCAGGAATACAGAAACTACAGAGTGGGAGACCCTTTTCAGAACACAGAGGCTTTTTAAAAAATGTCACGCTCCACAGGCAAAAAAAACAAAAAAACAAAAACACTGTTGTAAATTTGAAATACCCCCCTGCATGTTAAATGCCACTGAGCACCATTTTGTTTTGGCCTTTGAGTCAGTGATGAGTGAAAAGCTGTGTGCTCCCTTGTGAGCTTTGGTCCTGAGGTTTCAGGCGCTTGGCCAGAAAAGACAAGATTATGTATCAGGAGTTACACACAGCGGAGCTGTCCCTGAGGTACAAGGCTCTGGTTGGGAGGGGGAGAAGAGTAGTTTACGGTGACATTTTGACCTTGATATCGCCTCATGGATGAACCACCGGACAACGGCTTAAGGTGATGTGGGGGCTGTGTAGTGCATACAGAATAGAGAAAAACAATTTTTGTTTTGTGCAGGCAGGATCTTCCCAGGATAAGGATGCAGATTGGCAGGATGCAGGTGGCATTAAAGTCGGCCAGCTCTTGGTCTGGTACACAAACTTTCAGGTAGCCCTCAGCACAAAACCCTACATGTAAAGGTGAGTTATACCAGGCATGACAGCCCACTGATTCATTGCAGTCCCCTGCATTTGTAACTGTATGTCATTGCCTACTGCTGTTCTCGTCACAGTCACTTGGTTTTGTATACGCATCCTGCATATGTTCTGTCAAACGGCTGAAAATGAAGGAGTGGAGTTCGCTGGAGAAGCAGGTGTTTTCCCCTCATTACTTCCTGACAATGCCCCATCTGGCACGTGGGAGCTTCTGCCATCGACTCCCTGCCAACCCGGGAACAAACACTCGCAGCAGGGCTGACAGGGAGAAATGGCATGGGATGGGAATTGGGGAATGAGTGGGGCAGATATTACCAACGCGCGAAACAACGAGGTTAAGACTCGCGTTGAGAAATAACATCACCGAGCGGAGAGAGCCTGAAGCGGAGACTTAAAGATCTCACACAGACTCATCAGCCGGTCAGATACGAGATGAGAGTTCAAAGCAACTTTAAGGAAGTCACGGGTTGAAATATTAATATTAATGTTATTAGACAGCTTTGATGCTTTACGGCCTGTTTGAACTTCTCTGAGTGTTCAAACTCTCCAACATGTCTGGAGGATTTATGACTGATGAGAGAGAGGCCAAAGCATATTGGAGACCCATGACGTGCCATTCCAAATGTTACCTGTGAGAGGCGCCAAAGACACAGTTTCAAAAAGATGCCTTGGAGGCTACAAGTCCATCATGGTATAACACTAGATTATGAGCACAAAAAAAAAAAAGAGAGAGATGTAGAAAGAGAAACAATTTTCATAATGGAGCAGCGCTCTCTGACTGGAAAACACAATTATGGGCAAACTGTGGCCACAGCATGAGGGTAAACTTAAAGAGCCCCTTTAGCAGGACCTAATAGGCCCTGACTACAGATGAGCAGAAACAGTGGCTTGTCCTTAGCACAAGTTTTTGTTCCGGGCCATTACCATCATTGTGAACGGTGATTTACCCGTATACACTCAGGTCTGTTCCCTGCTCTCCTTGATGAGTCCTATGCACATTTGGAGACAAAGCAGCTCCTGCAACTGAATTTAATCTCAAAACGCCCAGAGCCTGCTGCATGGACGGATTTGGCAGTGAGGTTAGTCTAGGTTTAATCACCAAATAGGCAAACAGTACTTGTTTTTCCTTCTTCTTTGTTTTCATAAGAAAAGACAATTTACAGAAAATAATGTTTGCCACCGTGCCTCAAAATGAGGGGAGGGCGAGTTCACCTGACACTGGCTACAATGAATACATATGTTCTTCCTAATTTGCATAATCGTTTTCCAAGTGATTTCGAATATACAATTACTAAATGCACCACTGTTGTCGTCTCTTAATTAAAACAATAAAACGCCGTTTCATTTTGGTCATCTTGATCATTGTGCTCCACGTTCTTTTCAGCCCATGGGGCGGAATTTGAAAATGCTTAAATTGGTTATTTGCGTCGGGAAATTAATGCTGGTTATCAATCACATTTAGAGCGAATTGATTTCAATTAACTGGAAGATGCAGCCCCTCTTCCCTCCTCCAGTTCTCCCAGCCCATTTCTTTTAAAAGCCCAACCCCTCTGTCTCATCCGCACAGCCCTCCACCTGCTCCTGCCGTCTGCAATTGGCTAGAAGGACGCACGGTCCCGCCCTGCTGGCAGTCTTTTAAATATATTTACAATGTAAAGTAAGCAAGAAAAACCGGCCAAGCCATCACGCTGAAGCATTCAGAGGGACTCAAAGTAGGTGTGTGTGAGAGAGAGGGAACACTACTATGTGAAAACCTGCTGTTACGCTCAGAGCGCTTGGCAAGGCACACACTCGTTCACGCGTAGTCGCACACGCGCGCTCGCACACACAACACAGACGCTGAAGGAGCTGTCGGAGAGTGAACCTGCGGGTTCATGCCACTCTGATTTCTCCCAGGAAGAGGAATATTCAGCAAGAGATCAGACGGGAATACCAGCGATGGCTTTCGCGACCGTGTGGAACTACTGCGCCTCCCTCACCATCATCACAGTCGCATGCTTGGTGAACACTGGTAAGGCTCCAAGGAAAGAGTGAATGAGTGCGATTTGAATGGGAAGAGTGTCAAGCGATGTGTTGTTGCTTCCCCGCGCAAGTTTCTTCTCAAGTCCGGGCTAACAAGAAGCTGGAAATGTGCACCGGGTCCGTTCTGACTTATGAGGCAGGGGGACGGAGCGGTGGAAGAGCGCACGACTAGATATAAAAACACGTGCAGATATTCCAGCTTGCAGTCGTTTTGCGGAGCACTGTCAACGTTCTCCACAAGGTACTTAGAATCAAAGCCCCGTGCGCAAACCCGGACTGTAGTGCTACATAGGTATGAGTCACTGTCTGAACCGCTTATTTTAGCAGCTGTAGGAAAGCCCCCCGAAAACCCAGTTAATAAAAACAAAAGTGAAAGGCGCAAGCTCACTCACCTTTTGCCCCCGCAGAAATATTTTAAGAGAGCGTCCCATGCTTCCCTGATCGTGATGTGTGTTGAAACACAACTGTTGTGTGTGTGACCGGATATGCAGCCTGTGACATATGTGGCCTGTGCACACATACCCCGCGCGCAGAGACAGAGAAAGCTCCGATTGAGTATTCTGACAGCCACATGAGAGCTCATAACAATGCCCGCAGTGGACCCGACGTGTGTGAGCAGACACCAGACCCAGCAGAGGCGTTTGTTGCTGCTTTCATTTTCCGCAGCAGTGTGAGGGATTGGAAAGACCTTTGAGATCTCACCTTATCAGATACAATAACATCTAACAAGCTATTACGAAGGCTTGCAATGGCACCTGCAGTGCCTTTGTTGCTTTCATCCCCCCTACTCCCATAACATCTCAGCATGTCCTGTATTGCTTCCTCGGGCGCAATATAGTTCATGGTCACTTGCAACCCTATTGCAGCTGCTGCAAAATAGGGATTTGGTTTAGGCTCCATCATTACTCGGAGCAACTTCAGCCTGATATCCTGTGCCAACTGCTTGGATGTGTATTGAAATGCAAACTCATAACAAACCTCATTCAATTTCGCCCACGCAGGAATGATAAGGAGGACGTGCTCGTGGATGTTGTTTTACTGGTTTGTGTCCTGTGGTTGTTGTGATCCATGGGGCTTTGTCTAGGCTGTAAAGGGGTTAAGTGCTATAGGTCGGGCATTGTCAGAGTCAGACTTGTGCTTTGCCATTGAGATGATGTCTCTTGTGCGTATATACAGGGAGCACCACATTACTCCATGGCCATTCTCCTGGTCGTGCTGAGACCAACCCCACCATGGCTTGTGTATTGATTTCATCCCTGGAGTGTGTTTCTGTGTGCGTATCTGTGCGCGTGTGTGCTTGAGGAACAGTGGATGGTTGATTTATATGCATGAGCTGTAGGCGTTTGTATGTTAGCCTAACTGGAGTACTGGGAAAGAGGTTTTCGTGTGTGTGTGCGCGTGTGTGTCTTGGTGCCCGTTTACGAATACGCGTGTGTGTTGCAAGTAAATGTGCTTTACGTCCCCGTGTGTGCACGCGCGTGTGTGATGCTTGCAGTGCAGGGTTTTGCCTAAGCTGCAGGAAACCTCAGCTGGGGGCTGCTCACTGATCACTGTCATTAATCTAGCCTCTGACAGGGGCCGAGAGAGACAGGAGGCTGGGGGCTTCAGGCAGGAGGTGGGTGGAGGGGGGGGGGTTTAAAGATAGTCTCTTTCTGGACACATTTCACATGTGCACACATACTGTGTGTTCCTTAAAAATGGCACTATAAAAAAAAAAAAAATTCGCCTGTGTGGGTCATTTTTCTTCCACAAATCTGAAGAGAAGGAAAATAGAGAGAAAAGGGTGGGAGGGGATAGGGTCTGGCATTTGTTATTATACCAGCTATGGACAGATTGATTGGGTGGATAGACAGATGAGTGGACAGATAGATTGAGAGGGCGCTGTGAAGATGGTGAGGGAGGACCTGGCCCTCTTTTGTAGATCGAGGGGGGGATTGAGGGGCGGAAAGATGGAGAGAGCAAAAAAAAGAGTGAAGGAGAGACAGAGAAGAAAGACATAAAGACTTCACAGGGTGTCTGACGGTCAGGCCTGAGGGACACACGCACACATATATGCACACACAGACACGCACGCACACACAGAGCCGGCGCCGTATGTTTGTGTGCAGAGCGCATGGCATCGTGGAGGTGACTGATCCACAGCAGCTGTGGGCCAAACGTACCCCGCACGTACAGTAATAAATGCCGTTAACTCCACCTCTGCTGCCTGGCCACCCTTAATCGCTACCCTCCATCACTTCCGTTCTTACACCTCATTCCCATTTCTCTCCTATGCCTCCATTACCACCTGCCTTATCGCTGTGTGCATTAAATCACCCCCATTTGTTTATTTGAATGTGTGCAATGAGAGCCATCCGTTTGAGCTTGTTCCCCCATCATCCTGTTTGGACCTTGGCTGGGGCTCCGGTGGGTGAAAAACGGCAGGAGTTGGACGTACTTGTGGGAGGAGATTTGAATACCAATTATAGCTGGTATATGAGTGCAAGCGCACACGCACGCACGCACACACAGAAGCCATGCATAAATCAATGTCGCTGTGAGTCACAGAAGGGAGGCTTGGCGTGTAAACACAAACATCAAGGGAAATGCTGTACACATAAAAACAAAAAATATATGGACAAGAATGAGCACGCATTCAGAACTGCATAGATAAATGTAGGCCTGCATGTATATACAAACACCTTGCCTATGGACCACTTGTGTAGTATGTTTGTGTTTCTTTTGAACGCAGGATTAGCACTGCTTATGCAAGAGTTTGCCTGAGCCCAATAGCAGTGTTTGATGCTTGTCAGGCACAGTTTGCATCATGCCACAGTTAAGATTGCCTTTATGCTTTCTTCTGCATTGTGCTGGTCTTGCTATTTCGGTGTCCTTCTTTGTTCTTCGGTGCACTGCACAAGTCTTCACTGTAAGCCAAGGTTTATCCTTTGATCTAAACTTTGCAGAATAACCCCCAAAATAAAATAAACCAGCTGACAATTTAATTTAAAAGAGCTAGACTTCCCCTCCTTGCTCTCTGCCCTGCCATCTGCTGGTTCACGGTGTAAATATGAGCCCAGTTCAAAATCAGATTTCAGCATAAAATTCTTTTTCTCCCCTTTCATTCACTGTCCTTTTGTGGGTCTAAATAACTGGACAACCGGAACTTGGCAGACAGTGCTGGTATACTCGTCGACGGAGGGAAGCTGAAATGAGTTTTTTTTTTTTTTTTTTTTTAAATGCACTGCCTGCTGCTGTTGTACACGGCTGTGTTTGATCAACTGATGCAGTCTTAAAGGGTCTGGACAGGGTGGCCCACTATCTCGTCTGAACAACTGCCTCGGCATAAACTCCATAAACAAATTGGACTGTGTCACATCTTGGGGAAGTCGCGGCTGAAAGAGTTACGTAGCATAGTGTGGGCTGGTTTTATTCTCCCTTGGGCTTTTATGGGTCCATTACTCAGAAGCAGAAGTTTCTAGGCTCACCGTTTAGTGCAGGTGATGTATTCCAGAGTAATTATCTCCCAATCTGCCCTCCAGTTGTCAATGCAATCCATAACTCCTTGTTTTTAACTGTTGTTGTTTCACACAATGATAGTATCTCAATAACCTCCTCCAGCATTATGCTAAGTCGAGAAAGGATTTTATTTTTACATGGCTTAAGTAGAAAAGGGAAATAAGACATGACAAGTGACTTTGCTTCCCTTGCAAATACTTGTGATACTGTATGACTTGTCCGTCACATATCCCTTTTCACATCCTGTTTACAGCAGCATATCAGTCTGTGTTTTGTCCTCAGAGAAAAGTTCATGCACGCAGAATACATGAGGAACAATGATTGAAAGGGGCACCCAAAGACACCGATTGGTAATTGAATCCTTATATCTCACTTGACCATTTGTTTAATTGTCCATTAAAGAAACTTTCTGTCAATCTAATCAGGCCAGCGCTAATGTAGAAACACTCTTTATGGCTGCCACCTCATCTCCTTCCCATTACTATTCCCCAGACGGTGCTGCTTGTGATTATCATAATGGTGATCTATGTCGTCCTTATGTGTCGCACTCCGAGAACAACTGGCGTTTCACCAAATTTGCTGCGGAAGTTTTTCAATGCTGAGTAGGATGCCAAGGACGTCTACTCCATTTGCTGGCATTCGATGCCTGCCAATCAATCCAGTATTCTTGACTCCCAGCTGATCTGATTGACTCAGTGCAAAAGCAAAAGGCACCCACTGGGTTCAACTTTCCATACTGTGTCCTGATGTCCCCTGAGCCAGCAGCTTTGCTCCAGATGCTGACCCCTCTCACTGTATATTTGTCTTTGCCATGGAACTTTGAAATCAGTAAACAGTGCTTCCCTCTGTGGCTTCTTGGCCCCCTTGGCACTATGCACAAACGCGGTTGCTATGTATTCTTTCTACTGGGGTACAAGGTGTACTCATGTCAAAGTCAATCAATGCTGAATCGGGGTTGGAGAAAAGAAACGAAGGGAGCGAGAGGGGAGTCTGCAAGAACATTAAAACGGTAACGCCATGGGGTGAGCATTCCTCACTGCAAGCGAAACAGTTTCCATGACTAAGAGTAAACGTTTATACCTCCTGCTCGGCCCCGGGCTTGTTTAACACCCTCTCTTGCTGCTGTGACACCTGTCTCCGCAGCTCCTGTAGGGCGCAGCGCTAACGTGGCCAGACAGTGGCCTCCGGTAACACCAGTAACCACGGTGATTATCCCCGCTCGGGCGCTGCAACGAAGCCCTCACCAGCCGTGATTGGGCGAGAGAGGCTGATTGAGCTGAAAAGGGCAAGTGCATAAAATTGAAGAGCTGCAAACTGTGTACTCTGCCAGTGCAGATGCTAATACACTTCCCATCTGGAAGACTTGATGTAGAGACAAGAGGAGGGAAGGATAAGGTAATGAGGTGCTCATCCAGGGGTGAGGAGGATCAGAATTGGACTTAAACTTAGGTGAAACTGTCAGGCTGGGCACTGAGGTTGCCAACAAGACCCCGTTTCCTTTTACCCTTGGGAGGTCTGTGTGTCCAGGGGAGGCTGGCTGATGAAGAGTGACCAGGCTTAGCTGGGGCACTGAGGGACTGATGGGGTCACAAAGGCAAAGTAAAAGAGACACAGGGAGAGAGGGAGAGATGGCTGGCTGCACAGTGTATAAAAGAATGAAGGAAGAGAGCACGGAGGGGAGGGGAAAAAGCCAGGGGCATGCGTCACAGACCAGTGGAGCAGGGAGGAGCAGAGCAGAGGAAAAAGTCAGGCAGAGAGGAGTCCAACAAACGAGTGAATGATTGCAGGATTTCAGATCAAAAATGGCATGGTGTGTTAAAAAAAAAAATACAAGGGAGAGGGGGGAGAAAGCCACCTCTGCGGTGCAGAATGACTGATTTATGAGGCCAAACAAAGTGAGGAAAGAGGGAAGGGTGAGATTAAGAAGGTGGGCCCAAAGCAGAAAAATAAAAGGTGCTGATGCGAGAAGAAGAAGAAGAAGAAAAGGAGGAGGAGGGATGAGGAGGGAGAGTAGAGGAGAGACAGAGAGATGGATGGCAACATACAGAGATAAAGACGGAGAGAGGGCAAGCACTGTGTAGGTGACCACACCTGAGAGACAAGGTGTCATGATCGATGAGGTCGCAGTATGCACATACACTTTCACACCCACAGACACAGCCAAATAAGTACTGAAATTGTTTCCCAGCAGCTCATGGCCAGTCCTCCCACTTTCGATGAAGCTACACAGTGCTTGGGCCCGGAGAATTAAACACCCACACACGCACAGGGCTATTCATCTGTCTGCCATTTAGAATCCTTTTTCGTATCATCGCCATTAATAGGTTTGCTTTGATGAGATTGTCGGATGCAGAAAATTGCCAGTCAAAGCAGTGCACTATCTACAGGGAAATCAGAGGGAGTTTTTCAGAACGCGGACACAACAATGCTGAAGAGGTCTCCGATGAGTGTTCTGTCTTAGAAAACTCTCAAAATGTCTCTTCCCAGAGTGTCAAATTCATTCGATCTATGGCCATGTCTGGCATAGATAAAGTGGTACTGTGAGCTGCAGCGGTTACAGAAACCCTCAGTGGTGACATTTTTGCTAGTTTTGGTTTAAACATAATCAAACCTCTGTCGTATTAATGAATGTTTAATGCTTTCTGACAGCATTTGAAGTTGGGTAAAACAAGAACACATTAAAGAGAATGCATTTAGTAAACAGAAGATTATCAGTCGCTTTAAATTTGCTTATCTTTGCAAATATTACATAAACACAGATTCGGGTTTACTGTATGCACTTCACAAACCGACTGCTGTCATGCTATCAAAAGACGAGATAACAGCAGCTGCCAAAAGATCAAACTCAGATTGCCTGGCTCCAGTCTGGACAGAAGCCAAACAATTGTTGACAGAGCTACTGAAAAAAGGTCTACTGCAGCTTCCACTTTCCTTCCCTGACACACCCCTGCACGCTCTCCACTGCATGCCTGTTCTTCTCCATCGCTTTTCCCACCCGAACACAAGAGCCTCATGGTGCGTTCACACTTTGAGTGGCAAAAGCTACAACTCTGTCAGTGTTGCCAGTGACATTGTCGCCCGAGTCGCCGCTTGAGTGCCACTCAAGTGCTCTGTGACGTCATTGACCGTGGGGTGCCACGGAACGGGCTGTGACTATATATATCACGGCAACGGGTGAAGCAAACGCATATGATTGGTTGACACGTCGACGGAGCGACAAAAAAAAAAAAAAAAAAAAAAAGTTGAAGCCAGCTCAGCTTTCATGTTGAGAGCCAGACTGCAGCTTGTCGCTTCATATCTCCGGCTTCGATTGAAAATGTATTGTAGCTTGTCGCTCTCTCACTGCTGGTGTGAACGCACCATCAACATCAGGAGTAGTAAGCTTTGATCCACTTCATTAGCCCACTGCAAACAACCATTAATTAGAGGCAATTAATTAGCTGCACATGAAAACAATCCAGGGAAAGTTGGCCGCTCTCAAAGACCCCCAAGTGCTTGAAGGAACGAAAGAGTGAGAGAGAGACGGACAAAGAGAGAAGAAAGGAAAATGAAAAAAAAATGGACGGGAAAAAGCCTGCGGTCATGCTTAATGTGCTGGTGCGAGATTTACCGCAATGATTTGCCGGGCTCTTTTGAGATTCATAAGGTCATCAATTCATGCTCTGCTTTCAGCAGGGCAAAACAAAAGTGATGCTATGCAGCCGTCTGCACTGAAGTAAAGAGAAAAGAAAAGAAGCTGGGCCAAATTGGATTGGTGCTGCGATTGTTTCTGTAGAGATTGTTACAGTTGGCAAAGGCCACTTAAAAAGTGGCCAAGCATCAGTGACCTTGAGGAAAGCTCCGGCTGATTGTCTCCCGGGATTCATTTTCTTCAGAGCGGCTGAAGGGGCATTTAAGTGCATGACTGCTGATTCACCTTATGGCGGTTAACAGGTGCACCCCCTCTCCCCTCGCCCCCCATAAACCATCACCAGCAGACTGAAGCGGTGCTTGAGTCAAGTCACAGACATGTTCCTATCTCTGTGTCCATCTGTTGGGGGAATAATGTTATCATTGACCACAGAAGGGCCATGTCTCTCCATTCTGGCCATTGCAGTAGGAGAGTGGAACAGACATACAGTCTGTGATGCTGAATGAGTTTGACACAGGCCTTCGGCTCTGGGCGCAGTTGCAGAGAAACGGTGGTCCATAGCAACGGCCGCCCGCTGGGCCATACTGGTGAATTGAGCTGTGAAGCAGCTTGCAGGGGCCAGTGGGGTTCTGTGGATGGTACCCAAGTAATTTTTAGCTTTTATGGACTGCGTAGCCATGGACAGCAAGTGGTTTTGGTGTCTGCAATATAGATCCTACAGTCTGGGGAGAAGAACAGTAGACACAGTGTGACACTGTCGCCTCTTGACTACATATACACTAACATACTTTATTGGCAGGGAAACTAATAAAAGGAAGCTGTAGGGATACGTGCTTTCATTCTTTTTTTTTTCTCTTCCCAAAGGCCACAATGACTATCAACTCTCCTCCCCCACAGAGCAGTCCCGTCCACTGTTTTAGTCAGTTTGTTGTACAAAGTGCCTCACACTTAATGTGATATTGATTTTGCTTTTTTAAGATTAGTATATTTCCTGTCACTTAAATCTACGTAGATTACGTAGTAAATATGCATTGTATGTGTTAAAAATAAGCTTTGATGCAGCCTCAGTTTAAAAAGACGGCGGCTCGGCAATCTGCGCGGAGGGGTAATGCTCGAGTCTGCAAAAACTGCAAGACAAATGTAACGTCTTGAGTGAATCAAGTGAGAGAATGGAGAGGTAGTCTGTGTGTGGGTAACGTGTTGGTTAGGTTACCAAATGCGAAACATTTTTGATAATGTCACCAAACTGATGCTCTTTTCCTGGGCATAAGGGTGGCGGCATCTTGCATCATCTCTGCGCAGTACGGTCTGAGAGTGGAGCCCCGCGGAGTCGCATTATTGATGACCCGCCCACACTTCCATCATACTTGTGTTTTCGTTTAATTAATACCGCAGTCCTACCTCCAGTTACACAGAAATGTTGGATTACACACTGTACTTATTTATTCATTGTTTTTTTTTTTTTAAATTCCAACTCATGTTCCTATGGGACCGCTTCACCGAGCGATTGGCATGGCAACTCGTAGTCTTCATGATGTCACATCCTGTTTCTATAGCGTCAGATAACTAAAACAAAACTTAATGTATACGTCAACATTATATTACCTACCTAAAATGATCGAAACCATCCTTGAAAAAAATTATTTGATGCGTATTTTATTGTTTTAGTTCAGTTCAAGTCCGATCCGCTAACCGAGGGGGTGGAGCTTATGACCTATAATGCAGCCAGTCACCAGGGGGCGCTCTACTTACGTGGCTTCACTTTTGAGGAAGACTTTATGGTCTACAGTGTAGACACTGGTGGTGGTGAAGAGGAGAGTGCTCAACATCTTGATGAGATTAGCAGTCATGAGGTGGAACAGGGTGTAAGGTCACAGCAGGTTTAAACAGAAGAGAACATATTTCAAGTTGGACAGCAATGACATGATGGGCTGATGGAGATGGTGCTAAAATCTGGATGGTTGAGCTGGAAAGTCCCATAGTCAGCTGATTAGCGAAGCGAGAAGAGAGAGAGAGTTGTTAAGGAGTGAGGATAAAGATAGTCTTCCTGATGGAACTTATGCTGAGCTTCATTTGCTGATGGGTACCAAGATTCTAAAGCTCTCATTATTAACATGATCATTACCACTAATTTATAAAATCCCCAAAAAATTTCAACCACCAGATTTTTTTTTTCATTGTATGAGAGAAGTTAATCATCAGCAAAACCTGAGCTTAACTGAGAAAACCATAATATTGGCCTAAACCTTAATTAGATTAGCATTGTATAGTCATTATCATAATTTGCATTGTGTATACATTATCAAACTGTTGAACTGAAAACGCAAGCGGGGGGGGGGGGGGGGGGTCAAATTTAGCTTTGCACTACTTGTATATGCAGTTATAACGGATGCTTATTTACCATGTAGATGGATTTGAGCTGCAGAGAGGAGAGCGATTTATGCGCTTATGAGGAAAATTAAAAACAAACATAAACCACTGGTAATTAAAAAGCAGGTTGATCCCAAATGATGACTGACATATAAATCACTGGCCGTGTTACGGAAATGTGCACAAATCTGCAGTGCAGCAGACAGACAGCCTGGCAAGCTGACACTCACGCACACACGTACTGTACAAAAAATTTGCATATGCACAAATGCAAACATTGCTCAGACTGTAGAGACCTTCTGGAGTTTCAAACTTCTTTACTGCTTTGTTGTGTTTGCTGATGCTCTGTGCTTTTTAAATGCCATGCTCCCTCTTCGGCCTCCTATTTTTACGAGCTTCCCTGGGATATCGTGGACAAATAAATGGACACACCTGGCGACACAAACATATTCACAAATGCACATTGACTTTTTTTTTCTTTTTTTTTATCTGTACAGCACTCTTTGTCTGCCTTTTGTTCTCAAACAAAACCTGTTTTCAAATCTTTATTGCTGCATTCTTTCTCTCCCTGTCCTTTTAATGGCACGTTCTTTTTTCCCACTGCCTGCCTTTCTTTCTTTCCCTTAGCCCCTTCCATTTCTCTGATCCTCCATTCCCAGTTCTCCCACAGTGTGAAACCTGCTGAAGGGCCTCAGCAGTGTCTTAGTGTCTTTTTGTTTGTACTCACCATGATCACTCAAAAGCTTTTTTTTATCCCTCCTACCCCTCCCTGTGTGCCTGTCTTTATACGTCTAACCTTGTTGGTACTTAAATGCCACTGCCCGTGCTTGTGCACACTCTCAAATTTCGGTGCTCCAGGTGCATGTGTCCAACTCCAACTGTTACTTAGAGTTTGCACTGAGAAGGAGACTCTGTGATCGTTGGAAAGACAGATTTCGGTGAAGGGAGGCTTTTTAGTTGCCAGGACTGCTTGCTGATGGATATTTTGGCAAATGGTCCATCCTGCCTCCCCGCTGCTTGCACCCCAGTCCTGCCTCCTCCTTCGTCTCTACCTCTTATACCGTTGCCGCAGGCTACAGGGATGGCAGGGGCAGGTGTGCAAAGGTAGACAGTTAGAGGAGGGGAGGGAAAGAGAAAAGGAGAGATAGAGGCGTGAAAGGGCCCAGGTGGCCAACTTGAACGCCTGTGCTTCTCCTTTCCCAATTCTCATTTGCATAGACAAAATGGTTTTTTCCTCTCCATCTGACTCTTTATTTTTCCTCGCTCTCCTTCCATTTACACGCCCCGCATCAATTCATTTTCAATATTATTTTTGTTTTCTCCATGCCTCTTCTTACTGCCACCGCTCTCATTTTTCAAAATAAGTTACACTTCCATTCTTTTCTTTAAACTTTCTATTTTCTTCTTAGTCAATTGTTTTTTTCCCCCCTTTTTTTTTTTTTCACCGTACCTCCGGATTAGCCTTCTTTTGCCGTCTCCTTTGCTTTGGGCTTGCTGAAGTATGCATTTGACTTATGTGCTGCACTGCAATATGCTGGAGGTGGAGGCTTGTTTGCAGGGTACGTGCCCTTCAGAGACCGTGCAGTCCTCCTCCCCACCATCTCAATTCATCTCCCTACCTTCGCTCCCTCCCATGCCTGTTTTTAACTAACCCCTCTCTCTCTTCCAACTCCTAAACTTTTTTTTTTATTATTTCCCCTAAAGCCTGTGCATAACTTTATGTTCTTATTATCCGCAGCAAAACTGAGTTTAGCTCCTTCATATTTAATTCCCTCATCTCGTTGCTACCAATCTCTTGGTTAGGTCATCACTCGCACACAAACATCCATACATATTTCTACTTTTCCATCCCTCTTGCTTAACCCCCGTGGGACTTCAGCTCACTTCTCCATTTCATATCATGATCCACTTCTTCTGCTTGCCCTGTTCTTGGCATATCGACGTTTTTACAGTTTTGTGCATGTATGTATTTGAAAGAGTCTAAGTAGCATTCTACTCACACATGCAGGCACGTACACATGCATCTGTGTCCTGGTGGTTTTGTCATGCCAAACACACCACTGGCTGGTTCAGCTTAAGCGTGCATGCAGTAAGCAAACATGCACTTTGAAATATTTTTTTTTTTAAACATTTCTATTTTATTTTTTCAAATTCCTCCTTTTAGCGATAAGCCTGGTTCTGATCCGTCAAATTCCCCAGGATTTTATAGCAGCCCGCATACATATATACTTCCACATATATTTCAATAGCTGCACGCAGATTAGCCTGCACCCAAACAGGAAAACAACCATCAGGTTCACTCAGAATGGCTGAATTGAGTTATGTAGCCTGTCAGTCAACTCCCAGCTCCCCAACACACGCAGACCCCTGACAGATTCCCTCCACACACACATCCGCTCATCTGACGGTGCATATTTCGCATGAGGAAGGGACTCAATTACGGCGAAGGTGAAAGAAGCAATAAACACGGCACGGATACAGTGAAGCTCGCTCAGCGGCGCTGCAGTCAATCATGGAGCCAGGTAGGTAGCCGCTGCCACTTTGCTCATCCAGTTGTGAAGTGGCTGGCAGTGGCCAGAGGTGGTGGATGGATAGAGGCAGGGAAAGAGAAAAATGATGCCATCCAACCCTCCAAAAAAATTATGTGGCTGTAACCAACTTACACGCACCTGCCAGTGAGAGGACAGAGAGGTGGGATGGATGGATGGAGGAAGGGAGGCAGTGGAAAATAACAACCCACCTTCATTTCCGCCTACGCTATGCACACATAGAAAGTTCTATTCTGTTTTAGAGGCCAGCACACACACAAACAGTCACACTCCTGACCGTCACTGTAGCCTAGCGACATGATTCGGTGACCCACCCACACTAGAGGACCAACAACATAATCACACAAAATAATCACATTTGCCCAGGATGCATCTGTTGTCCTTTTCCCTTTGCGTGCGTGGGTTTTGTGTGAGCCTGATATAACAAACACCTCGTCTGATATAACTGCTGTTACTGCCATTATTAAGGCAGGGGAGGTTGAATATATGGGGCACATGTGACTGCTTGACACGAACAGCCATTATCAAGTTAAGTCTCAAGTTAAACAATCCACAACCCGCTGATCTTGTTTTTGTAAATGAACGCCAACGAAAAGTTTGAATCTTAGAGACGGGCAAAGCTTCAAACCAAACTATCTCTGATAAACAGTGTTTTTCTTGTTGTTGTTTTTTTAATAATCAGAGCAAAGGATGGTGTGATAAAATTGGATCGTACTTTTCAGGTCTCGGAGCTCTTTTTTTTGTTGGATATGATAACTGTGTGATTATCAAGATTTTCTGATTTGTGTAAAAATATAATTTGCTGTTTAAGGTCCAACTTTATACATCAACCTTGGCCCAGTGCTGCTTGCGTATATGAAAAGGTATTGTTGCTAATATTTCCGAGGCCCTCACTTTAGTTTTTACTACAAAAGGGATTAAGATTGCCTAGACCGTATAACTACATGTCTGACTATGCTGTGTTGTTGCTACTTAATTTGTTGAGTACAGTGTGACCATTTTCAACAAAAACCATGGACCTGTTTTGGCACAAATACAAGTCCCCAGTTGCAGGGAAGTGTGCTGGTGTTTCAGATGTTTAGAAGCCTTGGACATGCTCACCAGCTGACAGCCAGTGGGTTACACCTGACAGGCCTGCCCAAAAAAACCAAATAAAGAGCTAGACAGATGACAAAATTCTTCTCCATCTCAGCTGTAACAGGCACCCTGCCTGTTTGGCACAGCTGATGTTTTCTTACCCAGATGTCAAAGAATGTAGATAACCTGTTTAAATATTTAAATCCTGCAGGTAGGGTGATATTCCTGTAGTATATTCTCGGTAAGTGTTTAAAATGTGCCTGTATGATCCAGATCCGGGCTTACATGAACAGTTTTGAAAAGTTTCCATCACATTCTGCATCCCCACACACACACACAGAGATTAAGCCAAGATATGCAGTTCTGTACACATTTACTGTAGATAAACAGGCACTTATTTGAACTCACACACACTTCATACTGCTATTTACTTACTACATTAACAACATCTCACAAAGCTAGGCTTGATAACTAAAGCAGAGATGGATAGGAGGGCCGCCTTTAGAGAATCTAATAGCTCCAGCAGCTCTCTCACTTACCTCGGCTACCTTTCGATCCTATCTGTCTCCCTCCATCTTTTATTAATTTCTGTTCCTCTCAGCACATCCGTATTTCTCCCTGCCTCCTCCTCTGTCTCAGTCTCCACCTTGTCCGGCTCTGAATACACCACAAAGGCCTGTCTTTTGGCAGTTCCTCCTCCATTTCTGCTGCCCTGCTCTTCTCCCCCTTTTGTGTCTTCTTCCTCTCGTTCCTCTTGGCCACCCTTCCTCCCCATCACAGTCCCTTTTGCTCAGTCTTTGTATCAAATCCCTTTCTTTTACATTTGGCCCAAAGCTCTTCCCTTTCCACCTCTCACTCTGCACCTTCTTTCGGAAGTTTGGCAGAGAGTTGGGGGGGGTTGAAGGATAAAGTAAAGGGGAAGGGAGCAGTATTGTTAAAATGAGGGCAGGCGTGCAGTTGTGGAGAGAACCATACTGTAAAGAGCATCGCAAACACACATCTGTCAGCTTTAGATTAATCTTATTAATTGGTTGTGTGAAACTCGAGGTTGTGACACTCTTGTTATTGCTTTGTGTTATTAATAAAAAGACTTACAGAATGGAAGGGGTAGAATCAATAAGCGGCCTTAAAGGGAAATTAAATAAGGAGAGAAGGGGACAGGGCACAGGGACAAGCTTGGTGCAACTCAGACCTTGTTATTAGTTGCTGCTGCCCTTTAATGAGGCTTATTTAACGGGCCAGAAAACAGGGGCACACAGCAACCAGCAAACTGAATGCTGATTTACAACTGCAAGTACAAACCAAACTCTGACAAAACTTCTTTTATGCTAAACTGGAAACAATGAGGGTGAAATATGAAGGTGCCGGAAAAAGCAAAGAACTTGGCCCAAACCCTGCAGCCTGCTGGCTCTTAAATCTCCCACACTCATTGTTGTTCAGTTTGTTGTTTGTTCCACGTTTATCCTCATTTTTACGCCACTATGTTCTGGGTCTAAACTCTCTTCCTCCCTCGCTCTTCCATTTCCTCCTCTGTGGCTCTCTTTTACGGGAAATGTATTCATTATAGAGCAATACAGGGCTGATTGGAAATAGTGGACAACTTTTCAGAACGGGGCATTGAAAAGTGCAGTAGGAGCCGGGGAGAGTATGTGATGGCACCGCGCAGCTGATGTCTTCACTCAAAGGTAGCACAGATTTTCCTCGCACCGCTGCATACCCCTCAACATCGTATCAGAGCTCCTGTTATAGAACATTGTGTTTTAGGCTATTAAAGTTGAGGAGAGTTCTAGGAAATCGGCTGTTGTAACTGCTGCGCGCAGCCTGCAGTGCAAATAGAGAGCTATTCGTGGTATGAATACAACACGGTTTTCAGAGACACTTTAGCGATGCCATATTTACATTTAACAACTGTCAGAATGCGCCTGTTGGAATACTCGTTGAGTAATACGATGGGACTCCCTTGTGTAAACATAGCACAGTAATATAATATGATCCACTGTAATAAAGACATCTTGGAGGTGGATGGCAGAGACATTGCTAGATGGATAGAGCATGGCATGTACAGAGCACCATCTGCATCGTAATCCGTCTGTATTTTCTGTTTACCAGTTCTTGCCAGTGTTTCACAATCGTGCACCAACACACACAGATACACATGACCTGGTAATGACTTCCTCAGAAATGTCTGTGAAGGTTCTCAGTCATCCAGGTCATGGTATATCCAAAAAAGGTTAAAAAGATCAACTCAGTCAGACGTTTCACCACTCATCGCACCGCTGCATACCCCTCAACATCGTATCAGAGCTCCTGTTATAGAACATTGTGTTTTAGGCTATTAAAGTTGAGGAGAGTTCTAGGAAATAGGCGGTTAGGGTTAGGGATGAGTGGTGAAACGCAGGGGCGGAGTGGCAATCGGGACGACCGGGACTTTTCCCGGCCGAAGGATTTACGCAGCGGATCACAAATTGAGCGGCCGCGAGGCGAACGCGACCGGCCTGAGCTTATCAGAATAATTGACGTTACTAAATTCTCCGCGAATAGTGGCCAAATACTCCCGGTGCGGTCAGAATTTTCCCGGTGGATTTTAGTGCCCCACTCCGCCCCTGGTGAAACGTCTTGCTTTTTTAACCTTTTTTGGATATTCCTCAGAAATGTGGATCCGTCCGTCAATACGTGCATTATTAGAAACGGTTTTATTCTACAGACAAATAAAATGTTGATAGCAATAATATGACTTGTTGCATTTGTATTTTGTAATCAGCAGCGTTCTGTGTCTGAAACTCAGTTCCTCTTTTGTAGTGCGCACTTCTGCTATTGATGTAATAGCCTTTATTTTGGTTAATTGCACGTCTGCTATTTCCTTACACAGAAATGACTTTTTCTTTTCTGAAAAGATGGCATTTATTTATTTATTAATGTATGTAACAGCTCTGGCTTTTCTCACGACTTTCATGTTTTATTAGAGCCTAACACTTTTATCAAATTCTCAGAAAAAGCTCTGTTGTTTAATTGTAAACCAGTCTTCTAACCCAAACAATAAAAACTCTAATTTTCACCAAAACAACGTATTAGACAGAAGACAGATTGGCTGGGGACTCGACACAGATGTGTAAACGTTGGTTTAATTAAAAATGTAACTAAGCCTAGTTGACTACAACATTCAGTGTGGTGAGTTATTTTTACAGTCCTCGAATACTGCTTGGACAACAGCGCTAGAAAACTGTCACAAGTGTGAAAGTGTGTCATGAAGAATAGTCTAACCTCTGGCATAATAGCAGAATTTGTCGTGTACACCTGCGAGCAATTTGCCAAGCTTATTTCCGTCAGTGGGAGCTCCGGCTGTCCATATGCGCATATCGTTTTCTAGCAACGAGTAGCTCAAAGCCCTGTCGCCGCTGACGACTCTAGCCTCCAGGTGTTTACAGGTGTTGAATCTCGGGAGGCCTTTTAATTCAAAGTCTGCGGACAAAATTGAAATACACGTTCTCTCGTCTTCATCTCAAGTCGGTGTGAAATCTTGCACAAGGGCATACGTACATAATGCCTGTCCACACAATTACCGAATAACAGATGTCTACCGATCCCTGTTTGACCTGATTTGGACACAAACCAGACAAAACTGTCCTTCATCTGTTACTGGCAACATTCTGTGACGGCTCCACCGCAGTCATTTTTGTAATTACGCACATTACTCACTGATATGTTTTGAGCCTCAGCAGTCTATGCTTGGCAGGCAGGCATCTCGTTGTATGATCTCATGCATGTTATTCCCACATTACGGAATCCTTTGGGGGAACACAATTTACTGTATATTAACCTATCTGCTCAACCAAAAGTTATATCTGGTTGAAAGAAGTATTCTAATGTGCTCATTTAATGTGGAGCTGTGTTGAGGATCTGTTCAGTCTGACAGCATGATGTGCTGGAAAGATTAGGGCTCCAAATAAAATGTCGCCCAAAGCCCAAATTACCTCTTCGATATTATCTTTTTCTTTGCCACATTGCATTGTCACACTCAGCTCAGTGCACCCGCGAAGGCCTTTGTAAGGCATACGAAAATGAGTGCGCTGAAACAATGTATTCATCTGTTAATGGATTCAAATTTTATAGGGGCTTCCATAACATCGGACTCAAAGGGGGGCGATTCAGAAAATCATAGCGTCAGAGGCTGAGATAAATGGAATTTCTTTTCTTCCAGGTTGTAACAGAGGCTGTCTGTTGGGTGAGATAACTCTCGTGACATCACTATGGCATCATCAGGGGTAATTTTCTTAGACTTGACAAAGCTCCTCCACAGCCACAGAAGACATTATACAAGCAGTTCCACAGGCTGAATAGTACTAACCATGACGAGTGTGCTGACCTCCCTGGGTAAAATTGGTCAAGTGCCACTTCAACCGTTCATCGGAGCAACAATGGACAGTTTCAACTTTTGAAACACTTTGTTGTATAGGATTTTGAACTGAATATATTTTAAAGTTTTGGAGCATTGGTCGAACAAATCAAGTAAGTTGAGATATCTCCTTGGAGTGTAAACTTGCAAAATCAAGAGGATATAGGAGCATAAACACAGTCACATGTATGTGCCTGCACATTTTATTGGCATGCAGACACAATAGCGCACAAGCACATACGGAATTGTCAGTTGCTTCTTTTGATAAATGAGGCACAAATCAGTATGGATCTCACTCTTTAAAGATTTACTCCGGCCTTCTGTAAATTATCTATTTTATTTAAAGCCAAAGCTCCTCAGTTAACCCCCCCCCCCACCCACTGATAATATACCAGCACTATGCAGCACATGAAGAACGCAGCACAAAGGCAGAAAGAGTGTATGTTTCCAGCTTTAAATCAGATGCGAGATATTTTTGTCTGTGCATTTTTACTTTCGCCTTTTCATTTGCGCCTATTAATGCACTTCAAAAGACGCGTGTGGGCGTGTGTGGGTTAGTGCGTGTGTGCAGGGCTAGACTCGTGTTTGTTGTCGTTTCTGTTTTGAAAGAGCACAAAGAGCCCTCGGTGGGAGTGGAAGCTCAGCCTCTAGTGCTGTAGGCCTCCGATGGAGAGATTAGCATGGAGAGCTGTGAAATAAAGAGTGTTAATTAAAAGCAGAGAGTCGGGGTGTGGGAAAAATCAGGTAAGAAAGATAACATGGAGTCAGGGCGCTGAATAAAAAATTATTTACCTGCCCCCCCCACAACACACACACGCACTCTCTCTCACACATAACAAGAAAACCCATTTAACTTAAGAAGATAGAGGTTGAGGAATAAAATGAGCAAGTAAGTGATGTGGAAAGTGCAAGAAAAAAGGAGCGTTGCTGAGTAGGTGGCAGTGGGAATAAGGGATTAATTGAATCAGATTTTAATCCTGCTATTTGTGTTTGCTTGTTGTATATGTTTTAGACTTAATTATAGAAGGCAGGACGGTGTGTGTTTCCTTGCACTTGTTCCAGGAGGTCAAGTGAGTTAAAGAAGAAGTTGAAAAAGTGAATGCTATCAGGTCCAAGATTCAAGATTAAAACGAGGAAGGAAACGATCCGCCCCACTTCCTTTATTTATGTCTGAAGCCGAGTAAATGGAAGAGGATAACGTTTGAGTCAGGCACCCAAGATGATTACGGTTTCTTGCCGTAACATAATTACAGAGTGGAATAATGTTTGTGTCTGAAAGGGAGGAAGGGTGACAGAATGTCAGGATCTGAAAACTGTTTCAACCTGAAATGTTGGGAGGTATGGAAGAGGGGTAGCTGAAGAGGTGGAAAGGCCTGTGCGAGAAAAAGCACTAAAAGAGAGATGCAGCAAGCAAAATGGAATAATCACAACTGATTTTAATCCTGTTGATAATATTAGACTGAGTTATATTTGAGGGGTGCCAGGGGACAGGAACTTAGAAGAAAGGGGGATATTGAGTGGGGTGGGGAGTTGGATGTGGATGCAGGGGGATTACATCTGTAAATCATTTTAATGACGCCTCTCCTCTGCATTAGGGGGCAGCCAGAAGGCCAAACAAACAGTATGTAATTAGAGCAGGGGAATGGGAAATAGAGATGACGAGAGAGTCAGGGCAAAGGAAAGTCATTTGGTAAAGTAAAGGATTGGAACAGGAGACCTTTGGACAATAATGGTTATGGCTCTCATTATATGGTGCCGCTGTTAAGAAATGAGACCTGACATGGTCTGTAAAACTACAGAGGATGATGAAGCTATGGATGGCCATGGCAGTGATGTCAGCCAGTGTCGAGATGACAGTGGAGGTGGTAGTGTAAGATACTGTCCTCCTGGGTGGGTGATGGTGGTGATGAAGATATACATATGTAATGATGATTACGTGATGGTTGGAATTATGATTGCAGTAATGGAGGTGATGATAAATGTGATGACGGTGTCGTGGCTGTCAGTGTCGCTAATTATCCATTCATCCGGACTGGCTTAGCCCGTGCAGGGACACACGTGGGGCCAGAGTCATTCCCAGCATGCATTAGGTGAGACTTGAGAGGTGTATCACAAGGTTAACGCACTCACATTAACAAATTTATAGTTCCCAATTCACATCCACTGCATGGCCGTGGACTGTCCGCTCTGCTAATTATTGCACCCTACATTTAGAATAATTTTTCAGCTGTTCTATATAATCACGCATCTGGGAAGTCAGCATGATCTTTGGGTTAAGTACAATTTCTGCTACAGTCTAAAGTTCAGCGTCCAAAACTGAAGAAGGCGATGAAAAGTTATAGCTCTCATTCCAGAAGAGTTATTAGTATTATTCTATAAATAGAGGCAATTATTTTTCAAGAGCACAAGGTGCCTTCTTCAGCAACCAATCTCAAATATGTGAAGCTGGTACTTGCAAATATCCAATAAATCATTTCAGTCCTAACTTTGTGTTTGATGTTAATTCTGAAACATCCTGTGGTTTTACAGGCCAGCTCACATTTTTCTCCAGCCTAGGTTATTACTAAGGACCCACGCGTGTACTGGAAGACTTATTGGTTGCTATTACCATTAGTCCTCGGTGTGCTGGGACTGCATGGGTCCGTTGCTAATGTGATTACAATGTAGGAGAACAGGGACAAAATCTGCAGTCCCATGTCTGTGCTAAAATGGATGCTGAATCTTGGCTTAATCTGTTTTTAGCAGCCTGAAAAGGGTAAATTAAGTGGTTAATCAAGTCTTCTTAGTACAAAATCAGTTTTGTTTCCCTGGACATTGTTTCCTCCCTGTATATATAGCAATGAGTAGAGGGTATTTTGGAGTTATCTGATGTCTTTATTAGAAAGCAGACAGGGGAAGAAAGATGAATGCGGAATGAAATGCAACAAAAGGTTGGTCAAGAACAATTACAATTGCTCTCTAACTCTTGTTTGTGAAGACTGTTTAAAGACATGCCTCAATCAGGCATAACAGTATGACTACTGACAGGAGAAGTAAGTAACATTGACCATCTTGTGACAATTCAGTGTTCTGCTGGGAAACTTTTGGACCTGGCATTCATGTGGATGTTACTTAGACATGTAGCACCCACCTAGACCAGACCAGGCACCCCCACCCCATAGCAATGACACTCCTTGATGGCAGCAGCCATCCCCAGCAGGATGCAGCTTGACACAGAGACACACACAAAAACGGTTTAGGAACAACTCAAAAAACATTAAGAACAGCACAAGGTGTTAACTTGGCCTCTAGATCCCAAACTGATCAAGTATCTGTGGGATGATCCACATGGAAACCCTCCCCTCAACCCATAGGACCCAAAGACCCCCACTAACAACATTCCTCAGAAGGCCCATGTCCATTCTCTGATGAGTCAGAACTGTTTTGGAGGCACAAGGGAGACCTACAATATTAGGTCATAATGTTATGCCTGATTGGTGTACTTGCAACCGTAGCATGAGTGTGTGTCTTCCATCAGCAGATTCATCTTTTTATGAATTAATTACTGTATATGGCACCGATGAAAACATTTCCTATGATGCATGTAATAATTACTGTAATAGTGAAATTGCAGTCTTGATGGTGAACAGCAAATGAAGTCTATGTAATGCTTACAGTAATGATCACTTACAGTTACGGCTAGGACAGTGGTGTAGTCACCTGTGCAGTTCAATACATTTGCATGCAATTTCTTTTTGCACAGGTCATAATTTGGTGTTTGAACGAAGGCTTTCTCTAATGTGTTGAGGGCGGCACTGTGCTACCGGTAACAGTGAGGAAAATTAACTGTTACATTTGCTGTCATCAATCATCTAACAGGACCCGAGGGATTGCCCTTTGTCGTTCCTGTCTGACCTCCTCACACACTTACAGCAATCCATAATTCATGCGCTGTGTAGTCGCTGCTGGATGGAGATACTGAGATGCTATCTGCTGTACACAGACGGCTGTTTGTTTTGCTAGAGAGCTGCATATAAATGAATGCAGAGGGGAAGGAAAACCATATAGGCTTATCTAAGGTGAAACTGATAGTGGCACGGCAGTGAATGAAGGGAACGATGAACACAAGGATGAAAGGGACCCAGGTGGAGAAGAGCGGCAGTATGCACTCCGCTGATGCATAGGTGTATGTCCTCTGTATGTGACTGCAGATGTGTTTAACAGAGTGGAGAAGATGGGGGGATTGCATGAAAGAGAAATTGGATGAGGATAAAGGGAGTGATTAGGAGTGCTGGTGTGTTTCTTTGTCCCATAACTGTAGGCATGTTTGTGTATGATTACTCTCTGGCCTGTCGCCTCTGGCTCTGTGTCTACATAGGACCTCTCATTTGCACCACACACGCATGCATACGCACACAGACACACTCTTTTAAGCCCAGTGCAGAATCCAGCCAAGGGCCACAGGGCAGGCAGGAAAAGCACCTCAGAGACACAGAATCTCTCTTGCTCCCTCTTTTCCACTCTCTGATCTCTCCCTCCCACAATTTTGCCCCTCTTTCCTCCTCTCCCTCTTTCCTAAATCCTCATCTCCATATTCATAGACAGAGGGGCTCTTTAAGAGGACTGCTATCTGAAATGGGCCGCCAGCACCTCTTGTTTGTGGCTCTCCAAATGGAGAAAAGCCATTTCCTTTTCCTGTCAAGCATGGAGGTACGCTAGTGTGTGTGTGCATGCGCGTTTGTGTTGTGCGCCTGTGTTGGATGAAGAGTTGCGTCGTCAGGTAGTTTCACAGCCTTATAGGCTGAGAGCAGGCCAACTGTTCGACGCTCAGCCTCACGTCTATTTTCACAATCAGACCTCTCGCGAAATCCTTAAACTGCAGCAGTGCTGAGATGAAGTAGGGGAGAAGGGAGAAGTGGGGAAATACAGAAACGCGGCATCAAAAGTAGAATCGAAACAAGTAAGAAGACTGAGGTTTTGTAAATGTTTGCCGTTTTTGAAGACTGTATTCATTCTAACACTCCCTTTAGTGTTAAACAGTTGACTGTATTTGTTTTAAAGTTTAAATATTTAAAACCTTCTCATTTTATAGATGTGAAAACAGTGATTGGAGAAGATGAACTCTTCTCCAGTTATAGATTCTCTGTGCAGACTGAATGAGATGTCACTAGAGTTGTTTATTGTGATATAGATATGCATTACATTGCATTATTTTAAAATCACACTAAAAAGATTCAGCTAAACAAAAGAAGAAAATCCCGGCCTTGCCACAAAACATGGAAGCTGTTCGAATGTATGAAATGCATTAAATGCTGGAATATTAGGTAAAGCCCATATATGTCACGTATCAGTATGCATAATGGAATTAGTGGAATGAATCCAATTCACCTAACGCTGCCAATGCAACACGTTCTCTATGTTCTGGAATGATGCACCATCGAGTGTTGTAATTTACGATCAGCATGTCAACATTAAAGTAGAGAGCAGCTCAGCGAGGTTTTAGCTCCTGAGGGATGAGAAGAGGTAAGATATAAGGTGAGTGAAACAACAATTAAAATGTGCAAGTTGGGGAGTCCCGAAGAGTCGAGAATTTTCTTCGCCTGCTCTCACCTTCCCCCATGTGTTTTATTTCCTTCTCATCTTTGCTGTATCCATGATGCAACTGAGGGCAATGGCTGCTTTACTTGGAGATTCATTGAATCATCAGCAGAATAACATAATGGCTGATGAAGGAGGCGACGGAGAGTGGCTTTCTTTCGCTGTCTCTACCTCCCACTTTGCATGGATTGAGTCCACCTCTGTAGGATCAAAGTCGTGATGTTGCATTAATGGTACGTCACACATGGACTTGTGTCTAGCCATCCCAGAAACACTTGCGTGTCTGGCTCAGAGTCAGGCTGCTACTTCACGGAGTCAAATGTTCAAAGCTTTTGTCTCTTAAATCCTAAATCCCACAGAGCTTTAAGTAGAACATGGGTGGCTGTGTGCTGTAGTAGAATTTGGAGGATACAGTATAACGCTCATAGACAAATACATGAATGATAGAAGATACAGCCCAGCCTTTGGGGGCAAAAACGCTTATTTCTGAACAATTAGCATCAGCAAAATATGTGTTTAGGAATGTACTCATTTAATTAACATAGTGAGGAAACGTTTATAATGATCGTATCATTCACTGTTGTCTGTTAGTTTTCTTCTGGCAAGTTGAGTGTGAAAGCAGTGTCTGTGTCGTTATGTTAAGGCAATGCAAAGTGGAGGGAATTATATTTAATTATTTTCTTGGTTAAATAATAAACAGAGTAAGAGTATATAAGCATCTCACAATGCTAATGAAGTTATCTTTGGGTATAAGCAGCACGTTGAGCTACATGCTAATAGCATTCTAACAGTGACAATGTTAACATGCTGATGTTTAGCAGGTATAAGATTGTAAAAGTTCGAAAAAAAAATATGTATAGCATGTTGTCAACTTGGATTTTATCATAAGCACAAACAAGCATCTGCATACATGCATATAATACAAATTGCATTTCATGACTGTATGTACCATTGCTTCATGACAAAGTACATGAGATACTAAATAGTGGTATCTCATTCTGGAGCAAAGTGTTAGAAAGACTGAAACCAACACATCGACCTAGGTTGCAGTTTGTCTTTTACACACCAAGATCAGAACTGCTTCCTATCTAGCTGGTATGGTATCATGTTATGGGACACATGACTGTGTCTGGACCAAAGAGTTGCACTACAGCCAACTGGCCCTATTTGTTCTGAGCCTGCATGAAAGGAAATAACTGTTCCTACCGGCATCTGGCAGTGGTCTGTATTTGTCGTTCGAAAGAGGAAAGCGGCAGAGCTACTATATGCTTGGAGGCAAGGAAGCTAGGAAGATCTACAAACTGCCGCACGAAGCTGGCCTCTCCTGAGTCATGCCGATCAGTTGCTCTACAGATGATCTAAAATAAGAAGAGTCTCCTGTGCACCGTTTTATCGTTGTTGTTTTGTCTGCTTTCATCACGTAACTGTTCAGATGTTCCTACAAATTTTCTCTTCTCATTCACTGGTTTGCTGATCAGCCAAACCAGATCAGAGATATTTCTTGGGCCAACTCGTTTCGTTGCCTATTGAACATGCTGAATTCACTACATTGCTACAACAGAGGTATGACTGGTGGCAGTGGTGCAGAACACACAGACCTTAGCAGGCTAAGACAAATAACTCCTCAGATGTACGACGCATATTCTGGTCTCTGGAGTCAAAGGCCTGTACACACAACCTCCCTCATCATGGCATTTATCCGAACCACAACAATCAGCAAAAAACATCTGGTCTAGCATTAGCATCTGAACACACTTTTCATAACACAAGGTTGTATGATTAAACTGCCCAAATAAAAAATGACCAGTTAATCAAAGAAGCTGTGACATTTCGATCTGTCAACATTTCCATGTTTGAGGGAGGCCCTTCAGGACGGAGTAATGAAGGTGTTATCCATCATCATAGTCGCACTTCAAACTTCAGTGACTAGGCTAATATATGCTTTTGTGAGGCACTGATTGGCAAACACAAAGCACTAATGACACACATGCCAGTCTGCAGGCTACTGCACCGTTTCTGAGCAGCGGTCGGGATTTGATTGCAACTCCTGTTGAAAATGGGTAGGATGTGGTTTTAGCCGACACTGATTTCCAGTATTTATAAACTTGTTTGTGTGTATGTGGGTCTCTGTGTGTGTGTATAAGTGTTGCTTTCCTCAGTCTATACTTGTAAAACCAGCAATATCACACACTGTCATAAGTCTGTACACACAAATGAGAACGTGTGAGAACTTACCTCGTTACCTAAAAACAGAAACATAACAGAAACACAAGAAATGTGTATCAGTGACTACACACACATGCGCAGACCTGCACAAACACCGTTCTGCACATTTATCCTCATTTATTCGTCCTGACTTTCCTCCTACTCCCTCTCCCCTCACTAATCCTTTTTTCAGCATTCTCTGTGGGCCGATTTTCTCCCTCTTCCATCTTTCTTTCTCCTTTCTCCCCATTCTTTCCATTTTTCACTTTTCCCTTGTTTATTTCCCCTGCCTTGTTCCCTTTTCTTCCCAATCCCTCCCTGCCTGCCTCCTGTCTTTTCTCCTTCCACCTGCTCTCATTTCTCTCCCTGGCTCATTTTCTCTTTCTCCCCCTGTCTCCTAGTGTATCACTGCAGACTCTTGTAGTCAATTATCCCTTCTGTTAATGAGCAGATAAATCTAATTGCTCTCTTCTTCAGTGCCTGAAGCCGTCTTTCTTCTCTGCCTTTCTAAGCCTGCAGGATGAGCATCATTCTCTCCATCCATCATTTTTCAACCCGTCCTCCATACCGTGGCACTATTCCTCTTTTTAATCCTCTTGTTTGGCTTCCTGGCTTTTACAAGCATTTGAATTAATCTTTCGTTGGTTAACTACCTAGATCTTTCATGTCATCCCTGTTTATTTCTTTCCACTGCCCGACCTTCTCTTTCATTTGTCTTCTAACTTTTTCACCCCTGCTGACTCTTCACCTTCACCCTGACTCCACTTCGGCTCACTGCATCACTCCTCTTCTTTTTCCCTGCACGTCAGTGTGGCCAGGTATTTAAGAGGAACGCCAGGCTGTGAGGGCCTGGTGGCTGTTGGGATTGATGATGACAGAGGCCACAGGTGGTTTATCTTTTGTACTTGTAGGGGCCAGCTCTCTAGCTGATAATCTTTCCGCTATCGACAGATTTTTGCCCACTTCACAGTCACAAACTGAATCAGGTACTTGAGTTAGTGAAAAATGTGGACAATATAATTTAAATATAATGAAATGCATAACATTTTTTAACATTTGACTTGTAAAGAATAGAAATCAGCCCAAATTTGTTCTCATCTGATATGTACAGAACCTCAGTTGTATTGGAGACTTTGGTATCTCAAGCAACTCTTCTTCATTATTAAGAAGTCAATCTCTTTATTTGACTACTGTGACCTGTTTCTCTTGGGATAAACATAATGGACTGGCATATACTGTAGTAGGTTTTCTTTCGTTGTTGTCCTTTTATTGAAAGAATCCTCCTTTTAGAGAGAAATAATGTACTGGACGTGATGAAGTCAGCAGCACTGATCCTTCTGCTCATTTTAATGATCTGTATGAGGTTCATTTTGTGGCCGCTCTGTGCAGTGTGACGTGCCACCTCCTGCAGCAGTGACAATAGAGTGAAAACTCATGTGTCAACACTCCATAATGTATGTAAAATGCTGGCAGTGGAGGCATCATATTGACATAATTGATGTTGCTGGTTGGCAGGGTGGCTGTAATAACAGACTTTACACAGAAGTAGCAAACATCATGGAGGGAGCACCGACTCTGGCTGCTGTGTCAAGCAGAGGTCAGTATGAATTGTGTGAATTGTTGGCTGCCATGATTCAAAGGTAATACAACCACCACAACAGGACAGATGAGTTGGCATTACACTGGAAAACTTAATATGCAGTGCAACCACAAATACAAGTCAAGCCAGTATAACAGCAGTACAGTTCATACGTGGTTTGTATTGGTTCTGTTGGTTTGTCGGTGTGGCTTTATTATCATTATTATTATTCTTTGTCACTGTGAGTGTTACACTCATATTTAGCCAACACAGAACATGTCACCAGCATGGAACAATAAAACACGTCCGTGAAGCACACATGTATGTGAAGCCACTGAAAAAGAGACATTTATAGGCGCACTGGGATGTAGGAAATAAGTAGTAATATAATAAAATGTAGTCATTAGAAAATAAGTAGTAAGCACATCACGCACAAGAATACACAGAGGTTCCATTGCTGGAGGGAATACAGACTAAAATGTGATGAGCCATGCTCGTCAAGCTGTGGGATACATCTACGTACTGATGAAGTGGCTTTGTGCACTTAATTTATGTGTAAATTAGATATTGTTATCAAAGCATATCTGGGAAGCCTTTATCTTTACAAGTGTTTATGTGTCAGTGCTTGTGCCAACACATATACTGTATGCAGACTGCTGTGCAGTGACAAGAAATGGTGTCACCAACTGTTTTCCCAATAAATGAGTGGCTACCCAAAAATATGAGGCTGGCAGATGTCCTGCTTAAATGTGTTATACTCGCTAGCGTCTCTACTGAAACTCTTTTGGAGAAGAAAGGGCCCACAACCCCCCCACGCACACCTTCTTCAGGCATACAAAGTATTTGATGTAGATGGCCATTCCTTTTAGAAACCTCACAAAAGTTTTTTTCTTCAGTTTCTACGTCTCCAAGCAGATAGTAGCAGTAAGTATAGGGATTATCTGTTTTTCCGAGGGAGTAAACCGGAGGGGAAACATGACAACAATTCCCCCTCAGGACTTTCACACTTATCTCTGACTTGCAATTGCATGAAGTATTGGGTAAACCAAATATTTAAATCATACACCGAGCAGAGGATTCAAATAAGTTTTAAGTGCAACATGCAGTAACCACAAAACAATGTATGTGTCTCATTACACATGGCGCTGTTGTAAGACAGAGTACTGCTGACAAGGTACCCAAATTTAATCTGTGCAGACTCACACATCGTATCACTTACATGACCAAGAGAGGAATTCTCTTGGTCATGTAAGTGATGAATAATTTCCCAGCATTTGTTTACAATATCCATCATACCTAATGTTGTATAGACCTGTGACTGGTTCAGAAACACATATGCACACGGTATAGAGAGGAATAAAAAGCACAGCACACTGAAACATAGGTAGAAATAATATTTCACGTAAATAATGCCAGTGCATGCATAAACATCCAAACCTTCACTTTCTACTGTGAAACACAAATGCATAAAAATTGGAACGTGCACGGTGGGACATGAAAAAAGTAAAAGATCTCTCAAAGCACACATATACGTGAAGCCACAGAGAAATGTGAACTCTCCATGCATGCACCCAGCGGGATGCAGAAAATTAAAGAAAGAATGTATGAACACCGCACGCAAACATAAACACAGGCAGCGAGGCTCCAGGGAATGCAAACAAGGCGAGCCTTCATATGGAGTCGTCAAGCATACATGTACTGTTGAATTCGCTCTGTGCTTTTAATTTAAGTGTAAAGGGAATGTTGCATCAAAGCGTATCTGAGATGCTTTTTATGTGTACATGTGTCGGTGCTTTGTATGTCTGTGGTGTGTATTTGTGAGAGTGTGAGTACTTGCATGGCAGGTCAGGTTTAGTTCATTTCCACCTCATCTGCCTCAAACTCATCGTCCCCCGCTGAGCCAATCAGTGTCCTCTGACACAACCTGTGTCTCCAGCAGTGCCCTGAGAGCTGAGCTCAGTGATGAACGGGAGCCTGGTCTACACAAATGCACACCTGCATTCATTCAAACACACATACACTTAAAAATTCTGGCATGCTCGAGTCTCCCGGTTTGCTGGGCTCTTTTCTTATCACTGCAGAACCCTGTGGGAAGCGAGAAGAGTGGGATAAGGGTGGTTGGGTAGTGATAAAAGAGATAGTTAATGCATAATTTGAAGCCGCACCCATTTAGTGGAGGTGCTGCTGTCATCAAGCAAAGCTCCCATCAAGAACCAGCCAGTCTTGGCAGCCTCACACACAGAACAGGTCAATGGCAAATCCTTTGGCTGCCTACATCAAAGATGGTCAATTTTTTCAAAGTGGGTGGCCATGCTGGTGGAACTGCCATCCTAGGCTTTGAGACTCATTTGCCACCTGCTGGTACATTAAATGCCAAAT
Organism: Chelon labrosus; assembly: GCF_963514085.1. Classification (NCBI taxonomy): domain Eukaryota; kingdom Metazoa; phylum Chordata; class Actinopteri; order Mugiliformes; family Mugilidae; genus Chelon; species Chelon labrosus. The sequence goes on from NC_140345.1 coordinate 6,891,153, forward strand.
TAAAAAGCCTGTTGTTTCATCAGAAGCCTGCAAGTGTCACGTTTGCTCAGTAAGTCAAAAAACTAAAAACAAAAACCAGAGCAATCAAAGTGCCTATGTGCTCCTTTTCACGGCGTGAGCCAAACATATACATCTGAAATGATATTCCTGTATTTTTGTGTGTGGAGAATGGAATTTTCCATACTGTCAGAGTAATTGCATTGTTTGATTGACAGTGAAAACCATGAAAAGAGCAATACTGTTAACGCTCTGAAAATAAAGAACTAAGTAGAATTAGAGTTAACCAAACAACCCTGGGAATATTTTTTAAGTAGAACAAAAAAATACAATTTTGGTGACCTGAAAAGAAACTGACACAGCCACATTAGTGACTGCTGTGAAACTCATCACTTCCTCACAGGAGACAGGCACATTTCATTGCTGCTTTTCTATTGGAAAGCCGTCAGATGTGATTGATTCCATTGGGAGATACACCTTGATAATATTGATCAGCTGCCCTGCCTTGGGCTACATTCCCTCCACTAACAGCAAGATGAAATCTGCCGCAAACAGCTCAAAGCCAATTTTATCCAAGCCAAGTCCTGTTTGTCTTGTGAGGAACAAGAAGGAGCAGATTTGACAACGGGAACCTTCAAGGGCCTCAAATGAGAGGAGATTTTATAGATTTTTTGAGTTTAATATTAATAACTAAGGCACAGAATTCAGGCTATTTCTTGGCATAACTTAAGACTTCATCACACCCTAGATTGTCCACAGAGCCTTCCTTTCTTCTGCTGGAAAGCTGCTATTAAAGGTGAGAATAATATGGCGTATTCGTTATTCATAGGATGGGAGTGCTACTGGACATTAATGCAAATGTGTTTTATAAATAGTAACTGTTGGCAAAAAGCTGATATTCAGCTCAAAGTCAGCTATTTCAGGTGTAGTCACTGCAGTGAGCTGTACTAGTGTTCCATGGCTTTGATTATTGCCAAGTGTACTGTATATATCACTATACCGTAGGATGACTTTGATTTGAAATTCCTGGTATTGCAGCTGATTTGGCCAGGCAGCAGCCTGGAGAAAACTATTCATTATATGTTTGGCTATTCTTAGTTTTTGCTTTCACTTTCGCGGGATGTGATGAAATACGGCAGATCATGAAATATAATCCAGAGGTTTGATCTATGAGAGCCAGAAAGCAGAGTAGCTCGTGCACAACGATGCTTGTGAAATGAATTTGGAAAGAGAAAATGAGGCACTTGAGGAGTGGAGAAGAGCTGATTAATGGTAGGGAACAAGTGTGATTGATTGTATTATGAAGTTAATCATTTATTTCCCTCCCACTCCCCCCCTCCCCCTTTTTCATTTTAATGCCCTCTTTCACTGACCCCAGCACCCACATGAAAGTTTGAAGCTTCTTTTTGAAAACACTCACATTTTGCACTAGGCATGGGATTATCTCCACTCCCCGCGCTCCGAATCGAATGCAGTTCACCGCATGCGGCTGACGGAGGAGAGCTGAGATGCACAGCTGTGTCCTCATAATTGAAACCAACATTTCATGATACATTTTACAAGACGTTTTTGTTTTATCTTAAACTTTCGATATCTGCTTTTTACCCAGAAATGGAACTAACCTCTAACTAAGTGACGAGACATTTTGTATTGAACAACCATCCCATGTATTTGGATTTTTATTGTATTGATCGGCAAAAGTCCTGCTTCTTCATTCAACCTTTAAAACTGCAGCATCGCAATTGAGCAGTCACACAGGGAGAAGAACTAGAGGATATCAGTTTTGAGATAATATAATGTAATTCGTACCAGACATGAGAAGTGCAGATTCTGCAGATGGAGCTCCAACTGGCCAAAAGTGATATATTTATACTGTCATTTGGTGACCTAGCCTGTGTTAAAAAGACAACGTATCTCGTTTCCAGTCTTGTAATAACTATAAGAAAAAAGTGCATTATTGCAGGAATTTATTCTGCAAAGCATATAAACAAGATTAGCAGTAACTGCATTCAAACAATTCCCTTTAAATGTATATAATGCATATTCTTGTGCATCTGTGAAAACAACCTCTCATAGGGAATAGAAAGAGTGTTTGTCAGATAGAATGATGTTGCACTACAGGCCCACTGATTGGTCAATGTGAGGGCAGAGTGGGTTGGTTGGTTAGTCACTCTGGTTCTGAAGAGTCCCCAGACAGCTCAGTGCAGACAGAGCTTGCACTCATCTGACACCATTGTCGTGACAGTCTTATGTGGGCTCAGTTTCCTTCTGCACGTCTTGCCCAGCTCTGACTGATCATGGTGACATGTCTTCTCCTGCGTTTCTCTTCTGCGTGGTTACATTGTGCTTTATGTCAGCTGCAGTCAGAGTCAAAGGGCGCGAGCTCGCATCATGGCAGGGGATTTTTTGGCTAGTAAAACCCGGCATTCCTGGAAGTGGCTCTGCTTTGTTTAGCAGATAAGTGGTAAAAGGATTGTGGAGGTGGCATTACTGGAAAAAGAAAATAATAAAATGTAAAGGGCTCATAAAACAATGCACTTCAAAAGTAAATGGACCAAAAGAGCTAAATGACAAAAGCACTACTGAGCCAAGCAGAAGAAACTAAATAACAACAGAAACCTAACCAAGAAGAAATTAGTGTGGAAATAACACAATCAAAAGAATTTTCACAAATTAAACAAGTGACGGAAAACAATAAAAAAAACATCAGTGACTACTTTGTTTTCTGTATTACATTTCTAACTTATCCGACTTTTTTTTTTTTTCATGCGCTATCTGTGCGGGGATTAAAGTGGGTGAGTCAAATTCTTGCTGGAAAAGACACCTCAGATATTGAAGTGACTGCAACAGTGGACTCTCTCTGTTGATGATAATAGTCTCTGGAACCGCTGCATCATCTTCTCCCCCAAATAACCACCCTAACTATACCGTAGCTCGTTTTTTTGTTGTTGTTATTTTTCGTTCTTGGCGATGGCGATATATTATTGGAACAAGAAAAACAGACTACACATTAGTCTGACTAAAAGAACAAATTGTACATGGTTCCTGCTGAGCACAGTATTTAAAAGGGCACATGAGTGGAAACTCACTTCCAGTTATCAGAATCATTGCCTGAAATAAACAACTGAAAACAGAACCTGTTCCCTTCTGAGAAAAAGGAATTCAGCGTGTACACATTGATGGACTGCAGCTGCAAACTGGCAATCGACCGGTGTATTCCTAGGATACCTTGATTCAGATACAGTTATATACAAGTATGTATACACTCGACCAGGCATAACATCATGACCACCTTCCTAATATTGTGTAGGTCTCCCTTGTGCCTCCAAAACAGTTGTGACTCATCAGAGAATGGACATGGGCCTTCTGAGGGTGTCCTGTGGTGTCTGAACAGAATGTTGTTAGTGGGGGCCTTTGGGTCCTGTGGGTTGAGGGGAGGGGCTTCTGTGGATCAGGTTTGTTCCATTGGGATCTAGGATGTAGGGAATTTAGAGGCAAGGTCAACACCTTGTGGTTCTTCATGGTTTTTGAGTTGTTCCAGAACTGTCTTGGAGGCACAAGGGAGACCTACACAATATTACGCAGGTGGTCATAATGTTTTGCCTGATATATATACATATATATTTTTATTTTTTTTTTTCAAACTGCACCGCATTGATTGACAGTGAAGCTCGTGCATCAAATCAGTGAGAAAAATAGTTAAAACGGAAGAAGAGAACAATAGGACTCAGTAACCTCAGTGTTTTTGTTCTGGTTGATTTCTCTTTTTCTGTGTCTTCATGTTTTGAAGTGAAATTTCTCATTGACTCCAAAGTTTTCTGCAGGCATTCAAAACTGCACAAGAGAGCAACATAGTTTCTGACTGCTGGGAAACCTTTTCTGAATTACAGAAGCTGTTAAGAACTCTAGTCTGCCGTTTCAAGTCAGCGATGGATGCTCTTGCGCTGCCTATACGCAAAGCCAGTCTGTGACAGGCAATCACTATTATGCCTGTGCTTCCATTTGGGTTACTGATCACAGCATAAAAGCCCATAGCTCTGATTTGTGTGTGCTATAAAATCCCAGGGAGTGAAAAAAAAGTAAGTGGGATGTGGGAATGGAGTTGAGAAGGGTGGAGAGATGGAGACATATAAGTGTTAAAGGAAGTGTGATAATGAAAGAATGGACGCGGGGATATATAGACACTGAAGGAAGTGGGATCTGAAAACTATTCTCATATGAGGAGATGTGGAGATTGGACAGGAGGGTGAGAGACTGGGCGAATGACAAGTGTGTGGGCCAATCAATAAGATCCTGTCAGGCAGATGGCAAATTGGAGAGTGGCGTGACACTGAGACAAATTGACACAATAAGATTTACGAAGGCGAACCGCGGTGTAAGTGTGTGTGTGTGTGTGTGTGTGTGTGTGTGTGTGTGTGTGTGTGTGTGTGTGTGTGTGTGTGTGTGCGCGTGCGCGCGTGCACGCGCACGCGCGTGAGGCATGGAGAAGACAAACAGCCAAATCACCACGTGCATGCACGGGAAAAGAGAGGGGGGGAGGGCGAGAAACGAGGATGTGAGAAATGGGAATAGAAAAAGAGGAAGGGGGGAAAAAAACAAATCAGAACGAGGAAACGAGAGGGGAGCGAGTGGGAGAGCGTGTAGGTGCGCGGCTGGGAAGGAGTGCATGGACCATAACCTTAAATCTGTCAGAGTTGGGACCAATATTCTCTCTCCCTTCATCCTTGTGTCACTCACACATTCCCTTTCCATCTCAGTCTCGCACGCATCCCTCTTTGCAATTGCGCATTAATTTTTCAGTGTCAATCTGGCTTGTGCCCTTAGCCCTACTATCTTCTTCACTCTCGGCTTTTCTCATTTCTTTACCACTTTTCCTACTTCCCATATTTTAGTTCTCACTCTGTGCTTTCTTTCCTTTGGCTTCGTTTTCTTGTTTTAGCTGCGTGCCTTTGGTGAGTATGTGTGCCTGTGCTCTTGCGTTCGAGTGCCTGTTTGTGCCCGTTCAGCTTCAGTTTTATTCCGTCCACACCATTTGTCTCTTTTGTTTGTTTGTGAGAGAGCGATAGATAAATATAATTAGATAAATGAAATAGCGGCTTCCCTGTTTTATCTCTCTTTGCTCTCCCTCTGTTAGGCATAATCCATCTCTGGCTCCTTCCTTCCGTTGCCCCTTTTACCCTTTCCTGTCTTCCCCTTGTTTCTCTCCCCCATCTTCCCCGTTTCGTCCCCCCTCCCTCCCTCCATCTCTTGCCCTAGCGTATTTTTATTTGAGCTGTGAAAGTTGCTGTTTGAATAGGCATATTTGTCCTGCTTAATAGCATACCACCTCGCTCACTATGTGATTTAGCTCCTTGGCCTTATCTCGTGCAAACACAACCACTTCTCTCTATATCTGGGGGCCCCTCACACTCTCTCGCCTTCTCTCCCTGTTTTTTTTTTTTTTTTTTCCTCCTGCGTGGCTCTCTCATTCTGCCCACACCTCTGGCCATTGCAACGCCCAGCGGCTTTATCAAAATAACATAAAAAGGCGACAACCATGCGTTTTGTATGACCAGATATGATAACTGTAGTATTTTGTCATTACACCGGTGTGGGCTGCCGTTAACCCTTTACCTAATGAGCAACCAAGTAGCTGGATTCATGATTCTTCTTGCGGCGTGAGAAACCCTGCAGCCTCGCTGCTCTGTTTCTATAGCTGAGACAAATACTGTATTAATTATTTTGACACCTGTGCCAGTAAAAACCACGTGAACAAACAGGTTCAACCAGCAAGTGGCTGAGGTTTTGCAATATGACTTCACAGATTTGGAAAGACTTAACATTCTCCCACCGCTGAGATTGTTTGCACTTATCTGACCTCATTTTACAATTGCAATATATTGTCTGGACTTGGACCTATAGAAAGAGAGAGTCTAGGAGAAAAAAAAGAAAAGAAAAACAACAACAGTCCTGTCCTCACCTTGTGAAAATCCTTACCAAGGTTACATTCCCCCTGCTGTTTCAGTGGAGCTGCTTGGTGTTCAGTACCAGAACACTGCATTTGTACTGGGGAGCTCCCTGGTGTGGCTGAGTGTAACAGTGAATGTGAATGAATTTAAGGAGCCGGTCCATTGAGAAAGAAAGGCCACGGTTCTATAGTTTTTTATAGTCTTTGAAACATAACTACTCCACTTGTGCATCTACTACAAATCAAAGCTTGCCAGTATACCAAAATGATAAGTTCTGACCCTACCCTTTTCTCGAATAATAGATTTTATGCCATGTTTTTCTCTAAGCTTTAATCCACACAAGTAGGAGCAAAATTACATGAGCATATAAGGGATATTTTGCACAGATAAAAGGCACTATAGACATACCAAACCCTGGAAACAAATTATTGATTTCCTTTATATTAATAAAAGGCTGGCTTTATAGTACATTCAGGGTACATGTCACAGTTCACCCATCTTGTATCTACCACGGTGTTGATTACAATGTTTGACAGTATGTGCTGTTTTTCTCATCTCAAATGTCAGTGGGCTTGCAACAGGAAAGTCTTTCTGCGTCACAAATATCTCAGAGGCAAACATAGAGCCAGTCCCCAGGAGTGAGACGCTTCCAAAACCCAATTACATTGTCCTTCCAAAGCACCAGTCAGCCATTGCATGCATCTGCACAAACTGTGGGAACATTGTTCTGTAGACTGAAAGAACATCCTGCATTTTTGTCCTTCTCTGGGGATTCTTGGACAAAAAATAAAAAGAATTTCATGCTTTTTTTTTGTTGTTTGCTGTTCAACATTTTCCAAATATGTCTGAGTGACCTTTGCCATTCCTCCAGCATAACTGCCTCTGCTCGAGTCATTTATTGGATCGACATTCAAGACATGTAATCGCTGTCCGTCAATGGGGATTTACAGATGTTGTAAACACAGATATAAACGTGCGCACGCACTGGACGTACTCAATGTGACTCATTCATGTCCTCGCACACGCACAGTTTGAGGCGGCTCACAAATAAACACTTATCCTTGGAGAGTTCTTATGTAAGGCGATTTACGTAATCAATGTCTGAGACTGGGGCTGTACTGTCAGTCTTTGTCTGGCCCGTGCATGGGGAACACTGAGAACTGTTGCACAAAGGCAGAGTGTAGTGAGACCTGACCCCCTTTAGTCTAGCTGGGCTGATCTTTGTGAAATATGTTTGTGTATGAAGGTAAGCGATATGTTGTGTCAGTGCCTGACGCAGAAAGTCATTTTGTCTTTTTATGAAAATGTTCGTAAGGGCTAGAAGGGCTCTTGGATTTATGTTTGTCAAGATTCTGAGTTATGCAGGTCATGGTATATGTAAAAAAAAAAAAAAAAAAAAGCTAAAACAAAGGTAACTCAAGTGGCGTCTTTGTTTTGATTTTGGAGATCTTGAACTTGAGGTGGATGTTTCATTTTCACATCACTTTTATTTCCATCTGAGAATGCAAGGTGAAAAAGAGTTTTTCTTCACCGTTCTCGGTATTGTTTTTCCAAGTAATTACCTAGTCTTAACGCTACAATACTCTTTGTAAAGGCAGGGCAGCAGTTTAGGGCCACAAGTGTTATACAAATTATGAATTGCATGAATAGAAAAAGTGAAAGTGTTTTTCTTTGTTCTGTTGGATTACAGGTTGTGAGTGACAGGATGCAGGTCTCAACACGTGCAGTATAACTGCCTTCAACCTAAAATACACAAAGCCCTTCACATGTTTTGATTTCACCTATCCATTATCTATTACTGTTTATTCTGTAGAGGCCTGTTAGGGGGCTGACACCTCTCTCACCTGGATACACCCTGGCCAGGTCCATCCCAGGACTAACCACCATTCACAGTCACATTTAGAATCACTAACTAACCTGACATGCATGCCTGTGGACTGTGGGAGGAAGCTGGATCACTCAGAGAAAACCAATGCAAGCACAAGGCAGGTTAAAACCCAGAACGTCCTTGATATCATGCAATGGTGCCAACCACTGCACCGCCCTACATATTATGATTGATCATCTATAAAAATATAGATACCCATGAAAATATGACATTGGCGCAATCTTAATTTGGACACTTGTTAATAGGAATAAGAAAAAGGTACAAGCAAACATAATGGATTATTATATAGCTGCACTAATAACATGTTGTTTTATGACATTTCCTTTTAAGAATACTCAAACGGATACTGAGTTTTTAAGTGGATCTCTTTATTATTGAGCTATAACCGGCATCTTAAACTTCCCGCGGTGATTCGCTGCAGTCGTTTCAGCTCTGTGTGATCAGCACTGCAGGTCATTTAACTGAATACTGAGATCTGCATTTCCAGGTGCTCTCGGCAAAGTTAATCAGCGGCACCAAAGTTAAATTAGCTTTCTTGTAACATACACAACTCCATCAAAGCAGAGGAGTTATGATGTAAAATATGAAAAGCCATTTGCATGTGAACATGCCCCCGTGGGAAGAGCTCGGTTGAAGCATTTAGAGATCAGGGACTGTGCTCGAGGCTTGGGAAAGAAATGAAAACGATACACACCGCAATAAAAAACTTGTCAGCCTATGATTATTGTGTCTAGGTGTGTGTGTGAATACTCTTGATGATGGGTGTGAACTGTACACTCAAAGTTAATAATATTAACTGTACATGTACAGTTTGCTGCTGGCAGTAATGTCCAGATGGCTCTCCTACAATCCCAATTTCTGTTGTCATCCATTGCTGCCTCACGTCAAGTTCTCTGCATTTCCCAGCATCCCATATTTGCATGTTCATGTCACTGTGCTGCAGGTACGCTGTGTGTGGGTGTCCATGTTTGGCACAGAGCTGTTTCACTGTATGCCAGCTCACCAGTGAGAATTTTCTCGGGGACAAGGCTAGGTCATGTTTGTACTTGTTAGTTTCGGGAAGCCGGCTGTGAGTGTGTGCCAAGGTGTGACTGCGAGTAATTTAGTATGTGAGCCTGTCTCCCTTATTGACAACCTGTGCCTGTTTCTCTGTCATTGTCTCCTGTACGTCTGTCTCGATCCGTTTCTGCCACCTGTGGTGGAACTGGAAAAGTTTTATTTATTTATTTATTTATTTATTTATTGAATATGGATGACATTTAAGAGTGCCAAAATACAATAAATGACCATAATGTGATGATTTATACAGAAAAGCCGCATTAAAAAAAAGTACGCAGTATGTCATGTTTTCAGCAAATGCATTATGTCCTCATCACGTATGTTCACTGTATACGTTGTCACTGAACTTTGCTAATTTACTCAAACCATATAGAAATACATACATAGTGTATATTTTGCTCAGATCTGCAGGGCTAGTGAGGATTACATAAGGCATGCAATGCTGGGGAGTCCAGTCACTTCACAGTGTAGGCAGTTTTAGGTCAAATAATTGCACCTTCATTAATTGATGTTTTTCTGACTCAGAGGCTGTAACACACAACACTGACATATTATTAACTTGGAGATGTGCTTCTGGTCACCTGACAACAATCATAGATGAATAATGTTAATATTATTAATTCATATGAACCCAGGCACTGCTACCCTAAAAATCTTTTGGACATCACTGGAGTTGCTGGACGTGTGAAAGTATATACGATGTATAAAACTCACTCAGACTGGACATGCAGACTTTATCCTCTTAGCTCCCCGGTACACCTGTACCCAGGTGTTTTCCAGCACAAGAAATGTGTCTGGACTGCACAATTTCCTTTGTGAAGAGAAAGGCTGACCTGATTTCCCAGATATTATCTATAGTTCATGAATGAAAATATCCAGATTTCTCTTACCTTTGTTTTGGTCTCCGCCAACTGCTTTCAAGGCTGGTTATCTTCCAACACTGAGTTCAAGCTGCTAAGTTTGCCCGTCTGTTGTTGGGCGGTGGGCTTGTCAGGTGTAATGATTTCACCTCAGCATTGTCTGCGGATAACAGCTGTCTGCTGAGGCCAAAACAGAAATGCTGCAGGCCTTAAGACCAATGAGATGAAATTTTAAAACACTACCTAAAATACTCAGCGGAGCAGTGGAGAACTGCAGAGCCGGTAAATACATAGTTTTCTGGTGTTTATCTCTACATCTACATCAACTTTTTTTTTTCAGCTTTTCCTTTCGTAATGTAAATTATAAACTTGTGACTTAAACATAGTGAGGCTTTGTGTTTGATAGACAGATCAAATGCCTCACAGTTTTTTTAAATTTAAATTTCTAAATCTAAAATAGTGGGTTCCTGAATTGTCTGTTTGTCATGGTCATATGTGAAGAATGAGACAAGTTATTCGAAGTATCACTGGGCTCTTCAATGGAAAAACAAAATGTAAATAACCATTAATTATCGAATGTCATTACACTTTAACACGTGCCGTGAAGGCTGAATGTGTGAAAGCACCTCGTGATTTCGTACTTTCTGTGTGTGTGTGTTTTTGTTTTTTTGTGTTTAAGGGTGCTACATGTGGAGCTGAGGAGAGAGTGCTATGTGTGTTTCTGTGTCACACTGTCTGCTTGTATCAGTGCCAGATGTGTTGTGGACGTATATGCTTATTTATACTGCTCTGCATCTGTCTGAAAATGTCGCCCCGGATTAGCGTCACTGAGTTAGCAAGTGCTTGAAGACACTTGGGGTGAGTGAGAGTGTTTGCCTACATGGCCTTGAGTGTCAGTGAAATGTTATGTCAAAGCGTCTGTTTGGATTAATGTCTTCATTTAAGTCTTCTTTATAATGCGTGTGCATGGTGATTATTGAGATTGTTTGTGTTTTCATCAGTTACTTCTTGCCTCCTCTGTGAATTGGTGGAGCCTTTTCCATCTGGGCATGTTCGTGTGAAGTTGTGCACTTGTTCCATGTATGTACACTAAAACTCCACCTCAGGGAGTCTGTAGTCCAGTACATGAGGTCGTTTTAGCAGGCTCTGAGCCATGTGTCTCCCTGCTGTTCATTAGACTGTCTCTCTGTCTGCCTGCTTGGCTAATAGGCTTTATGGCTGCTTGGATCACAGTATCTGTGGGTGCTTGAAAGCCTGAGAATGTCTTAAATTGTCTAAGTGAAAATGTCCTCAGTACAGTTTAGAGACCTAAATTGTCTTTATTCAAGGAGAGTAACAGGGAAAAGGGACTGGCAGTGCATTAGGCATCTTCTTAAACGTAACTGCGATAAACCAGATTGCACTTAATGTTCCTTAACAATTCCCTTGGTGTCCCTTTGCTTATATTGCTAATGTATAGATATACATTTTAATTCAGCTTCATTCTGAGAAACTTGACACATTGGTGGTATAATTTAAAAAGGAGTTGGACTAAAGTTTGCAGATACCTAGAAATGACTGAATGCATGGCCACCTTTGTGAGTGAGGCTGTGTGTACTTTTGGGATGGATGGATGGATGGATGGATGGATGGATGAATGAATAGGTAACCTCTTCCTGCCTTTGCTGCTGTCTGCATACCCAAATAGTTGTCAGGGCTGGCTGGCAGGCTGTCTGTCTGGCATTTGCCCAGAAACATTACTCCTCAGTCCCAGTTTCCTGTGTGAATATTTAATGAGGGCGGCCTGCATGCTAATAGGCCTGCTGTAATTACCTCTTCCCCTGCGCTCTCACCATTTCTCAGACCGCAGTCGCCCAATGCCAATGTTATTTTTAGATGGCAGTAATGATAACTCTCCCATGTCACAAACATCCCCTATGCCGCCGATTAGCAGAGTCAAAGGGCCTGTTCAGACGTCGCATTAAGATCCGATCTGGGTGATCAGACCATATAAAATACACGTGTGAACAGCCCCAGTACGCACTGAGATCACATTTGAGAGATCTGATTTCTGACCACGTTTGGAGGTGGTCCGGCATGTGTTCGCATTTGTCTGCCCTCTTTTGGTAGTGTGAACTCAGTGCGTCCGAGTAGCATTAAAGACCTCCTATATTCAACTTAGGTGCTCTTCAGAGTTTTGCCTCCAGAATAAAACACATGGCTGCTATTATAAATGATCGCCTGAAAAGGAAAAAAACACCACAAGTGATGTCTGCTCATTAGTAATGAGAGCCTTTTTAAATATTCTGTCCTTGTAGATGTTAACTAACTATATATTAAATAAATCACAATAAAAAGTTACAAATGAAACATTTAATATCAGTAGACGAGTCTGATTGTGTTAATTATTCATTCGGTCATGTTATATAAAGAGACGCGTGTGGTTAGATTAATAAACACAGATGTCTTTATTTACCTTTATTACCAGAGATTATGGTGCGTATAGAAATTTTCAGGGCTGAAGTAAAAATCTGAGTTTTGTGCAGGTCTAACTAACGTCAAGACAGAGTTCAATAAATAATTACTTAATGTCTGAAGCCAAGGTCATGACGCACAGACATAAAACGGCGCTGGAGCATCTGTAGAGGTCCATTAGAGACAACAGCTGTTAATATATTCTACTGCGCCCCAGTTGATGTCGCCATTTATTTGCATACAGAGACGCATCTAAAGCTGGTCACTTGCGATCGGATAGCCCAGATTGGATCTTAATGCAAGGTCTGAACAGTCCCTAAGTTTTTCCTGTTTCTCTTTTTTCCTGAATTTCCATTCCTGCTCTTCTTCTCCCATTTTGCCAGTTGATTTTCTGTGTCTCTCCCCCACTCTTTTTTCCATATCACCAGCTCATTCCTCTTCTCTGCCCACTCTTTTCTAATCCCCCTCTTTCTCTCTTTCATGTCCTCTGCGGAAAATGGGATATCAACAAACACTGCTGCCTTGCTCTCATTTTGCTTCCATCATCCCCACTTCCATCTTCCCACTTCATCCTCCTCCTCCTCCTCCTCCATGCCCCCTCTGTGTGTGCTTTTAATTTAATTTAAATCTGGCTTTTTTTTTTTTCTTGCCCCGCTCAGTCCTCACATCTCTCTTGTTGCTTGGTAGGTGCCATTTCTTTCTTTTCCTGAGGAAGTTTTAGCGGCTGTGTGAATGTGTCAGCATGAGCGATGACATTTTTCTCTCCGGTACCACTCCCTCCATCTTTTTCTGTCCCCTCCATTCTATTCGTTGTCTCTTATTTTTCCTTTTTCAATTCTTCCTTCCCTCCTGTCATTCCTCACCTCACAAGCTGAACCTCAATATCCGACTGGGTTTTATTAGTATGACATTCATGGCTGCAGAGCCCTTCATCCTGGTCTGACCCCCGCCTCTTGCTTCCTCTCGGTAGCTGTCCTCTCTTGCTCGCACACACACACACACACACACACAGACACACACTTTCAAAAACCCCACCACACATTGAAAAACTGATAGGCAGCCAAACACCTACACCTACACACACACACACACACACACACACACACACATGCATACACCTCTTTTTCAATCTCGCTGGAGATTTTTGCACCCTCTGATCTGAGCTGTTTTTCCATCCACCAACTTTTCTCTGCACTCATCTCACTCCCGACTCATTTTCCTTCTCTCCATCCACGCAGTCATTCATCCCACTTTTAGATCTGTCCGTCTGTCGCTGCTGTTCTTTTTTTCTCCTCTTTCGCACTCTTCCTTTTTTCAACAGGCGCTCAGGTTGCATTAGAATAAAAAAAGATTGCTCCGTGGAAGTCAAAAGAAGAAGAAAAGCTAAATAAAGACAGATTGAATGAATGAAGGAGAAAAAAGGCTTGTTGGTAACTGGAGTAGGGCAAAGTATCTTGTTCGGATACTCTGTTAGTCTCTTTTTTTTCTTTCTCTTTCTCAATTTCCTCTCATTCGCCTACCTCTCTCTCACGTTATCCAGGCCTCCAGAGAGATCTGCTTTAGAGCCGCATGAAAATCAATCACTCTGTCCCGTCCAGCCCTCTTTCATCTTGTCATGACGTGTTTTTCAGAGTGAGGGGGTTGATTCTTTCAACCTTTCTCTTTTGTGCTCCCCCTTGTTCTTTTTGGGAGGCTCAGTCCGATCCACTTTAAAAACAAATCACTTGGTATTTGCTTAAGGTGGAGGGGGTTGATAAAACAAAGCAAACCCAGTTTGGCCTCCCTACGCGGCCCTGCAAACGCTCGGCTCCATGATCTGCATAGTGATTGGAGTGTGAGAGGGTGGGAGTTTAATTCGGGTTGTCCATGTTTTTGAGGTGTGTCCTTTTTAATTCTTAGAGTGGCTGCCTGATCTGCGCGGCCGGTAATCCAATCGGTTGTCCTGTTTAAAGGACTAAATTAACCCCTGTCTCACCTCCAGCCTTCCTCTGTCTGCATCGGTCTGTCTTGCTCCTTCAGGCAGAGGAGGGTAGGGAGGATGAGACGGGAAGGGAGACAGACACACAATTTCAAACCATGTTATTGTGTAGCTGAGGGGTTTGAGCACAAGTGTGAATGGGCGGATGTCTTCCAGTGCCTCTATCCTTGGAGCGCCAAACCTTGGAAGCAAGGACGCTTCGGGAACGTGAGAATATTGTATTTTATTTATTTATTTTATCCGAGAGTCCTCATGCAAGGCCAGAATAACCAGACTATAGTGTCCTCCTTGAGAACCCCTCAAAACACGGCCATGAGGAGCACCAGCCTAGTGATTAATGGACGGCCCGCTCTACCTAATGAATTTTTTAAATGTCATTTTCCCATTATATGAGTGCCACATAAGAAATTCCATTCACCTGCAGTGGAAAGGGCAGCAATCTCACAGATGCATATTTTAAAACGCCAGCATGTAAACTGAGAGATTTCTGCTACCAGGCATAAGTAAGAATACTTTTCTAATGTGGATGAGTCGATCTTGTTATATCGAACATGATAGATTTTACACATCAAAGCCTATTTACAAGTCATGGGGAATAATACATGAAAAAACATCAGCGTTAGTTGAGGGATAAGACTTAATAATCTGGAACAGCGATCGAAAGTAGCCAGAATCCAGAATGGTTCAGCACATCCGTATGTCAGGCCAAACTGACGCTAGAGTCAGAGTTGCACAGCGAGCAAGGTAGGTAGACACAAGGTTTTGACAGAAAAACACAATACCCCTGGTTCTGCTTTGATTTCGAATCAAACAAATGGAGCGCAATTCTAAATTTGCAAGTGAATTGACGACCGACACTGCCTTTGGGTGAGGCCACTTGAAGCAGTCGTGAATGTGTTTGCATAGCTCTGGTTTAGGAAATTATGCGATCAATGGAGAAATGCCACAAGATTAAAAATAAGATGACAAGATGTGTTTTGTGCGTCTCCGTATCCCCAAAAATGCAGTCACACAAACACACACAGGGACATAAAAAGACTTCTTTTTCCCCTTTGGAAATGAAAGCGGAGGCAAAATAGAATACCCTATACACTCCCATAAAGGCTCGAGGCGATGGAAGATTTATTTGTAAGACACAGTGCCAAACCCCCTGGAGCTTTCATCATATTAAAATTCTATAATATGTTTTGTTGTAGTCACCAATCCCTCCCTAATACACACACACTCATAAACACAAACATACACACCCTATTTCCAGCTCTGTTCGTATTTTAATTCTAAAAATGGAACCTGATATCTGCTTTTGTGTTTGCAGCTTTTTTTTCCCTTCCCTGCTATTCACAGGACTTCCTCTCCCCCTCCTTCCACCTCATCCCCCCTCCTCCTCCTCCTCCTCCTCCTCCCCTCTCCCTACCCTCCCACTTTCTTTTTTTTCATCAGTCCCCAGGAGCCATATCTAAAGTGTCCGCTGGGGATTCAGCGCTTTCATTAAAGTCATTACACAAATGCCCATGCTCTCTCCTTTCCTCAGTCGTCTTTTCTTCCTTTCCAGCTCCGTCTCCCTCCCTTCTTTTCTCTGCCACACTCTCACTCCTGTCACTTGGTTTAAGAAAAATACTAGAGATTATTATATTTATTTTCTTCTGTGTTCAGTCGAACAGGTTTTCTCTTTCCCTCCTGCCTCAGTTCCTCCCTCCCATCTCATCTCTGCTTTCAATCTGTTCCCATCACTCTCATCCGTCTCACAGCCTCCCTTTTCCTTCACTTTCTATTTATCTGATTCTCCTGTGTCTTCCGGTTCTTCTCTCTAACCCCTTTGCTTTGCATTATAATCACCCCATCTTCTCTGTTATCTACCTTTCTCCCACTACACTGCTTGCTTTCAAAACATGGGATGTACATGTAAATCCTTACTGTTCTCCACAGATTGCGCCGCAGCACAGCATCCCCCACCTCTATCTGTTTCTGTATCCATACCTCCTTTGATCTCACTATGAATTACCTCTCTCTCTGGCTGTCTTTCTTCCCATGTTCACCCCCCCGTACCTGCTACTTTGATTTCTACTGGCTCTTCCTCATGTTCTGCTTCGCCCTGTCCCTCATCTGTGCTTCCTCCTCCCTTTCAACTAACTTTGTTTCTTGTCATCTTCTAATCCCCTTCTTCTCCCCCTCCTCGTTTTCCTCCTTTCCTCTTTTAATCCCTCACTCTGTGTCATTCTTTCCGTTTCTCCAGGCTTCCTTTGCACTTTACCTTCATCTTCCTGCTAACCACCCCCCTCTTCCTAAAATCTATAAAAAGCCCCCTGACTGTATCAGAATGGTTCAGTTTCTGCTTTTTTTTTTCTCTTCCTTCACTTTCCTGACTCCCCTCTTCATTATAACAGTATGTGTGTGTGTGTATATATATATATCATAATGCCCTTGGTGTTGTCCCAGATCTGAATGGGGCCCCTGGGGGACCACACCTCTTAACAGTCTTATGCATTCAAGGCCACACATGAATATTTCAAACTGTGCCTTGTTCCTGTTTACTTAATGACGGAGCTAATTCAAATAGCTCCACTGATTAAAAATTCATTTTATTTGTTAGATGCTTGCCTTTTTATTTATTCCTAACACTGCCTACATAAACAGCCAGAGCGGGAATGTGCGTGTGTGTTTTTTTTTTAAGTCTGTTTATGGGGAGTGCAGAGACATGCCGACAAGTGGAGGCTTGCTTTGTGCTTCTTGCGATCCCATTTTGAGTGGGTAACATGTGTTGTGCGGAGTAAAAGAGCACACGTGCATGTGCTTGCACTTGTGTGTCAGTGAGTGTTTGCATGGCCTAATTTTCACATTGTTTAGATTTTCCAATCTTTCCTCCAGAGGCCTCACTATCACAGCAGAACAACTTCCTTCATCACAGAGAGAAAACACAGAAACCGAGCCGCTCTCATGTATTCAGACCTCTTTATTCCATCTTTTCTTGCCTTCTTGTTTATTGGAATGATTGGTGCTGTTCCATTCTTTCGCCCTGCTGTGTCTGTATCTGCTTTCCTTCGTCCCTTCCTCTTCTTCTTTCGTTTATCCTGGTAAAACAGGCATCTGTTTATTCCTCCTATTTATTTCCATGTGCTCGTCCGAGTCAGCGCCAGTCCCCAACACCAATCATTCTCTCTAAAGGTGCCCGTCATGATGTGTGTGCGCCCCTCCAAGCTTTTCTTGGTGTTTGTGTTTTATGTGCACAAGTACACAAGCATGTTCGGCACACATATCCCAAGTGACAGCTGATCAGAAGCCTTTTGTATTGATGCATGTCTTCCTTTAAGTCTGGTCTTGTTCATCTCGCCACTGATCTCCCCCTTTCCGACTCTCTACGCGTGCCTCCTCTGTGATCCTCCTCTTTGTGTCGTTTACACTCTCCATCTAGCCTGCTCCTCTCTATTCTCTCTCCCTTTCCACCCCTTCAGATGTTGTGAAAGAAACCTCTTTCATTTGATTTTTTTATTTCCCCCCTCCTTCCTCATCTAATCTCGTCACAAGGCCCTGGCAAGTATGGAGCGTGTGAAAAATGGGGTCTTTATTCATGTTGTTCCCCCCTTTCTTCTTCTTACATGCCGCTTTTTTGCCGGAAGGGCGAGTTTGTCGCACATATCTGAGAGGAGAAAAGCAAGGAGAAAAAAAAAAAAAACAGCGGAGGAGTGAGAGTTGGTACAGAATATCAGGGAACAGAGAGGGAGAGAGCGTCAGAAACTGATTTTTTTTTTTTTGAAGGGTTGTCAGGCCATGTCGAGTAAAAGAAGAGAAGGGACAAGAGGAGAGAGGAAGAATGCGGAGGTGTCAAATCTGTTTATCTCCCCAAAGAAAGTGACAGTCGTTTACCAGCTAACAATCCATTCTGGCTGCTGCACTTCTCTCCAAGTCCCTCTGCCTCTTGTTCTGTCTTTCACTCTACTTCTCTTTCTCCCTCTCCCCTTGAGCATGCTTTCTGAAGCGGCCTTGCCAATTTACTGTAATTCTCCCATCATCTTTTCTCTCTTTCCCTCATTTTTCTTTTTCATCTCCCTGCATTTCCTTTCTCAATCAAATATACATGGGCCTATGCTGCCCTCCCTGTCTTTCTCCCCTTTCTCTCTTTTTCAAACATTCTCTCATGTTTTCTTCCACTACTGTCACAGCATTTTATCTTGACATTTCAAAACCAAGGCGCTCTCTCTCTCCAGGAAAAATGTCTCAATTGTACACATAATGTTGGGCTTTTTCATGTGCATGAGTGTGTGTGTGTTTGTGCGTGTGTGAGTTACCCTGCCTTTATTCAACAATATGTGGAGGCAGTCCATTTCATGAAGCATTCTGATGCCCCGAGGCGCTGCTCTGAATTACACCATTCATACGGTCTGCATTCTGTTGGCAACTTAAAAACAATCATTCTGCTGTGAGTGCAAATGTATGTACTTTTTTGTGCGTGTTTACATGCGGACACGGCAGTTTGAGATCGCTCATGTGTGCACGAGGATAAATAATTGATTACATTGGAAGTATAGCCACCATTGTCTCAACATGGCGTTTGATGGATGCTTCACTGGAGGGCATCTCTATTTGTGTGTGTACGTGTATATGTATGTGTGCTCTCTCAAAGAGTAATTATCACTAGAAGGTTGCTGCCCTATTGGCAAATGCCAAATGTTTTGTTCTGCTCTGCTCCAGGTTAATTGGCTGATTGAAGTACAAGACTCCTACTAATGCTTCCTTGTGCTGTACTGTGCGTGTAAAGAGTGCGAGTTTTTCTGTGTGCGGGCGCGCGCCTTCCACATGTTAGAAAGGGACATGATTTGATGCTTAAGCCAGGAAAACCAATGCTGAAGGCGATGAGATGGGTAAATCCTGTTACGTGTGCATAAACACTCTGAAAGTTCACAAAGTATAATTCTATTAAACTCCACCTTGGGTTTTAATTTTGTAGTTTCTCTGGGTTATGATAACATTATGCTCAACAAAGTAGGTCTGGGAACATGGCAACGGTGAAAGTGTCCGCAAAAAGACTTCTTACAAAAGACTTAAACAAACTTAACTATTCATGTGTGTGCACAGCTCAAGAAAGTAGGCCAGATAATCAATTGTTTTCTCACATGAACTCTGGTCAGTCTGGAAAATCAGGTCTGAACATTGTCTGGAGTTGCCCTTTCACGAGTGTAGCAGACAACAGGAGACTGTTGAAGACCCTGTGGAAATACTCAATTTGGTTGCAGTGAGGGGTGTTGCCTGGGTAGAGTGTGCTGGAGGAGGAGGACTCCTCCGTAATGATGACTGTGAATGCACTCATATCAATACTAAGTGTGTTTGGACATGTATATGCAACGTCATCAAAAGATGAAAACAATATTCAGGCAAGCAGGGAAGAGTACAAAGCAGCTACACACAGGCAGCGACATCTGCAGGGCTTGAAAACTGTAGTCAGTGCAGATGTGCCAAATAGTTCCTCAAATGACCGCTTGAGACTGCCTCCAGAAGGGAGCCAAAACGGCATTGGCGTCTTTAGCAGATTTCCACATTTATGACACAAGTATTTCGTATATGAGCTCAGAGTTATATATGTAATGATGGGTGTGGCCACTTTGAGTAACAGGTGGGTGCTCTCCATATCAGGTCAGTCTGCCTAGATGTGACCCGCCTGCATCTGCTCCACTCCCTCTCCACCTCTTTGCCCATTTTTGAATTAGCTGCGATTTAGGTGCAGTCCAGCCCTGCCAAGATGATTCACTTTTGCTAAACTGAGTTTGGATGAGTTCCCAGATTTTATTATAGTATTATTATCCCCAAAGGTGTACAATAAAACTATGAAAAATAACACTTCCATGTCTTATTTTGTTGTATTCTTTTATGCACACAATCCCAGACTTCCCAGGCGGCAGATAGTAGATAAACTCTGACCCATTTGGCTCAGAGCACTTGGCTCAGAACACTTGTGGTGCTCTTTAACATTTGTTAAAGAGCAGCACAACTGACCTGAGCTTTGAATACCCTATGGACAGCATCATTTCGGAGCTGAAATGTCACTTATGCATGAAAAGAATGCATGAAAAGCTCTGGACATGTGTGTACATGGATATTGTGTGTATGTCCGTGTATTCGTGTACAGGAAGAGAGGAAATGCGATGAAGTGTGCCCTTTTGAGTTTGCGCGGATGTGTGTGTGTGTTGCAGATCA
The DNA here is from genome assembly GCF_963514085.1 of Chelon labrosus. NCBI lineage: Eukaryota > Metazoa > Chordata > Actinopteri > Mugiliformes > Mugilidae > Chelon > Chelon labrosus. Next base: position 6,911,523 of record NC_140345.1, read on the forward strand.
GACTACTGGTTAAATGAAAGGGGTAATGCTGTAGCTTTGTCAGAGCGACGAGGGGCCTAACTCAGCATTAGTCCGACTGATCTCCATTTGTTCCAGCAGCGTAGAGAGTCGGACAGAAAGTGAGAGAGAGAAAAAGAGGGAAACAGAGGGATAGAGGGGAGCATGATGAATTGCTAAACCATTTGGGAGCTGGAATGGGGCAGAGGTTGGAAGAGGATAGAGAAGATGCAGGGAAGCAGACAAAAAAAAAAGAGGAAACTGTGCCAACGAGGCCAGCTACATTTGAGAAGGCTACCATGTATGAAAATGACATGCATCCACACGACACTACACTAAAGCTGGAATCATTGTTATCCAGAAGCCAGATTGACCATGCTGGAGCCTACTTTCAAAAATAGTTTCTTTTCAAGTGTGAAATGCTCCATCTTAGGGTGGATAAAGGGCCAAAACAAAGCGAGAAGATGCATTCTTAAATATGGCTTTGTGCGGGGAACTCTAAAGAGAGGTACAAGTAAAGGAGTGAGAAACTATAGTAAAGAAAAGATGGGAAGGGGAACGGAGAACTCTGAATCTTTGTTGTTATCATTCTCCCTTCTCTTGCAGTCCTTTGATCTGAGCTCATGCCAAATTTAGAGCTGTGGTTTAGCCCTAACCTTTCGTCATCTCTCTCTCTCTTTCTCTCTCTCTCTCTCTCTCTCACGCTCATACATAGACACACACATTAAAAGGCACACACACGTATTCACAACTGATAACTCTCTCTCACACCCACTCTCTGTTTCCCTCTGTCTATCACACACACACACACACACACACACACATCACAATCCGTGCATTCACATGGCTTCATGCTGTTATAATTTGGATTCCGCGTGAGTGGGTGCATGACGACAGCTAGGGGACGGCATGGAAGAGCTGTCACCCAGTCCTCGGGCTGATACAGGCTCATGGGCCCCAGCCTTGCCTATCTGCCTAACCAGCATCTCATCACATTATAACCAGGTCTCAAAAGTCTAACACTGATGCCACGGGTCTTTTTCCAGATGTAATTATCATACACTAGAAATCACTCCTGCTCTGACTGCATCACTAGAATGGATTCCTTGAAAAATTACCTATTTATTTTTCCTTTCAACAGCCACTTGGCTCAGAGACTGCAATCTGTTCTCTGGAAAAGAGACATGTTATTCATGGGCAGAAACCAACACAGCATGAAAGGTGGCAATGAAGAAGTAAAAATGGACTTATGAAGTTGTACAACGCTTGATGTTATCAACAAACCAAGGTTATCACAGTGACGGGAAAAGGAATTGGAGAAGTTGAATGACTCTTAGTCAAGATACGAATAAAAATGACACTGGCAAAACAACATTAACAGGCACAGACAAAAACAACAGAAGAGATGCTTTCTTAAGAAATATTCTCTTGTCAATCACATTTTTCACATACTTTCACATTTCTTGCACATGAAATAAAAATACACTCCTTTTTTAACACTTAAAAGCCTCTCCTGTCAGGCTGCTGGTCTCTTTATTATATAATGCGACTGTTCGCCATAGACACATGATTCCAACTCCTGTTGAAGTGAACACCTCGCAAAACATATATCTGTCTGTATTATTAAATAGTATTTGTTATCTGCAGTAAAAATTTGAACACAACTCAACCTATGAGATTCTGCTCCCATCCACCAAGTTGTCTGATAATGAGTCTTTCTTGTTCCTCTACTCCTGCATACACTTTTTAAAACCGTCCAAAATAATACAAGCATGACTACATGAATACTGAGTCACTGATTTTTACCAATCGTCACTTTAAATCCGAATGGATTATTACACAGAACAAAAATTCATTCATTCATTTTCTGCAACCGCTTGTCCTGTGAAGGGCCGCGGGGGGTGCAGGAGCCTATCCCAGCTGTCATCGGGCGAGAGGCGGGGTACACCCTGGACAGGTCTCTAGTCTATCACAGGGCTAACACAGAGAGACAGACAACCATTCATACTCACATACACACCTACAGCCAACTTAAAATCACCAATTAACCTAACCAGCATGTCTTTGGACAGTGGGAGGAAGCCACACAGACACAGGGAGAACGTGTAAACTCCACACAGAAAGGTCCAGTCGACCCATGGATTCAAACCCGGAACCTTCTTGCTGTGAGGCATCAGTGCTCAGAACAAAAATTGTAAATGTTTTTATACTCTCCTACCTCATAAGTTATGTATAGATTGGAAGTATGTCTTCATAAATACAGGCAGTTTAAACGGGTTGAGACAACAGTTTAAACTGCTTTAATCAACAAAAAAAAGAGCTGAGATTCTAAAACTAAATAAAGTAAAACCTATAATTCCTGGACAAGCAAAGGCCATCAGAGCAACAACGTCATATTCTTGATTCTTGGCTTCAGTCAGCCAAAGTAAACACCTTCAACAATGACACGTCTTTCTGTGCATTGATCCAGGACGAAAGGGGAATCTCTTTTTTTATCCACCTCACTCCTAAGTCATGGAGATTGCATATATGTGTGTGTCTGATATGGGGAATCATGCAGCATCTTATGGAGACGACCTCACGGTTCATAACTGCTTGTGTGTAGATACAAATGCCTTCCTAATCCTGTGACCTTTGAAGTCTTTACACTGAAGTCTACTTTGAAGGAACTTGGGCCTACAATGGAAATCACGCAAAAAAGTTGAGGCTAGACCGGCTGTAATGAGCCGATGGGGTGTGTTTATGTTGCGCCTGTTACACCTGCCCTGACCTTGCTGCTGGCGGGCTTCCAATTTGAGCTGGTGGCCCACAGTGAGAGTGCATTAGGAGGGAGGCAGCAGCTCTGAATCTGAGTCTAGTTTTCAGAATGAGGTTGGCGGTGGTGCACTGTCTGAGCCTGCAGGGTCCAACGCTGGCTGTGGTCACAGGGTGTATAGAGAGATTTTCTGTGTTTGTGCGCAGTGCGGATTGCACACTTGTCTACGTGTTTTCGGACGAGTGGCGAGTTCATGTGCAATTTACTTTTTTGTGGGAGTGGAGGGGGCGCTGCCGGCTTGTGTTATCTGAACCTGGGCGTTTAAGACGTCGGTTTTTAGTTGAATTATGAGCAGATTTTCTGTGTTTGAGACCACTTTGTACATTTTTGCACACTGGCAGGTGGGTGCATATGGACAATGTAGTGTGTGTCATGTGCAGTGTTCTCTCCTGGTGTGACTGGTGAGAGGTCAGGACGTGATAGAACAGGAGAGAGAGAGAGAGAGAAACAGAGAGTAAGCTCAGTGAGAAAGCTATGACGGCTAATGAGACCCGGAACCTGCCCCGCGGCAAGAAGGTAGACAAAGATAGAAATATGGGAGGGTGAGCAAAAGGGAGAGAAATTTCTTCTAAGAAGGGAGAGATGAAGGAGGTTATTATGCATAGTTTACATTTTTATCTATTCTTTCATTAATTAATTTCCATTCCATTCTGGGTCTGCACATTTCCTTTGATTTACGTATATAGTTCTCTTTTGGGGTTTTTGATGGTGGGATAAATTAGTGTTCATCATCATCATCATCACCTGTTATTGCCAAAGAGGAAGGGTAGCGAGGGAGAGAACGAAAGAAGGAGAGAAGGTGTCAGCAGGTCAGTTGCAGATGTGAAAAAAAAAAAAGGTAAGAAGGTCGAGAGAGAGGAGGAAAAAAAACGAACTGATGAGAGCGAAGTATAATGAGAGCGAGGGAGCGAGAGAGAGACTGACAGAACGATAAAAGGAGGATGAAAAGGTGAAAATACAGATGAATAGCCGTGTAAACGAACGATCACTTCAAGGCGCAAACACAGCCAGAGCAAATGAGATAACCCGAGGAGCAAAGACACGAGATGGAAAGGAGAAGACGAGTGGGATTAAATGACGAGAGGGAGTCAAAGACGCAGACGCCTGAAGTGGGGGAGAGCGTGACTGGGGAAGAAGGAGGGAGGAGTTGAAAGACAGGAGAGTGAGAGGAGAGCGAGTTCACAGTCTTGGTATCAAAAACATCTTCCTCTGCCTGCCAGTTCCTTCTTTATAATGACTTTTCTCATTGAACCTCCAGTCTTATTACCAGCGCTATTCAGCCAGCCTGCCCACAAGGGTCAAGTGATGTTGACCTGAATCCTAAGTACCCAGTAGCACCTCTGGACCTCTCTCTCAAAGTCGTTCATTAACAAGCACGCAGAGAGCTCAGAGGTGACTCAGAGTGAGTGGACGCCTCCAGCTACGTATTCATACACTTGAATTTTTTTTGGCAGAGCCGATGTGTTGCTGCAAGTTATTTCGGAAAAAAAAATAATAAAACATGGCCGTGGAAAGATGTTAAAGTTCGCGGAGTTGCTGTAAATCTCAGGGCTGATGAGTGAGCTCTTTCAAACCGGCAGGGTCAAACATCACTTTGGACATTGATTGTCGGCACAATTGTGTTTTTTCAGCTGCTGACTGAGCGCTTCTGAGCCGGCACAGTCGGCCAGCAGTGGCGCCGAGATTCATGGTGTTGATGCTCAGAAAATGTCTTTTGCAATCCTGTAAGCTTGAGGCGCGGGTTAGTGTAAATTTCAGAAGTGCTGACTGAGAGCGGCTGAAGCGTGGTCGCGGTGTTCGTCTGTAGTGAATATTGGTTGTTTGTGTAGGTAGGAGTTCTGAAGTAAAATCGGTATAGGTGATAGGTTACTGGGTCATCTAACCACTTGGTTTGGATAATAACATAAGGAGGCGTTAGGCTACATTACACCCCGTTGTTTGGCAATTAGCACATCGCTTCTATTACACAAGCACGACAAAAATTTAAACTGTGGATAAAAGCTCGCAGGATTGTGAGGCGGCCATTAACAAGTGTTTATACAAATAAAATGAGAGAAACATACACTCGCTCCACAAAGCAAAAGAGTGAAATAATATCACAGCGTAATGAAGGGGGTAATTGTGGTTAGAATATGCCGTGTGTGTGGCCATGAAGCTGTTTACCTGACTGCATCGTCAACACCGGCTCGCTTTAATGCAAACAGAATTGCAGTGAACACTTAAAGTGCCGTGCAAATGAGGATAATTTGTAACCACTTGCTACGGGATGATGTAAATGCAAGCAACCATGCAGGCCGTATTTGTGTAATTGGAATAAGGTGTCATTATTTTAAAATCCACATACAGTAGGCAGAAAGAGTGGGTGGTGATTTGTACACTTGCTCTGCTTTTTTTAGCGATGCAAGCCCTCAACCCACCTCCTGCTACCCTGTCTTCTCCATTAATTACAGTTTCCATTCGCTTCTCTACCCCCCACCTTTCGTCACTCCATCACTGGAAAGAGGTAAAAATACCACACCATCAGACCTCCTCACCTCCCCTTCTCCTGCACACCCTCATCCAGGTCCCCTCATCCTCATTTCCTCCTCTCTTCAGGCTCATCTGAACTTCATGTTTTACGTCACTGTCGCGTTTCTTCTTCTCTCATCTATTTACGTGTCTGGAATAGCCATCTCTCCATCTTTGTCCTCTCTATTACCGTATTGGTTTACGCCCTAGCTTTGCTCATTTCTCAGTCCCTCTTAATCCAGTCGCCTCTCTTTTTCTGGAGCGCAGTGCCCTCTTTCTCTTTTCTGTCAGGAAAATGAAAGATAAAGATCTTTAATTAATCAATCCACATACTGTTTCCGACAGCGCCTCAGTCTTATGTCTGCAGCTCTGCTGTTAAAAAAAAAAAAAAAAAAATGGCCTTTTCAACCTTTTCTATAATTCATCTTTGCTCTAAGAATACAACAATATTATTTTTCCATACTTGGTGAGGTCAGTCTGGCTCAGGGCTTTGCACACCTGACTGAGATTCTGCATTGAGAACAGGGTGAAAGTTTATTTGCATTATGAATCTGAATTTAAAATACAAAACTGATGTCAGGTTAGATAGGCTTCAGTGTTTTTTATTCAGTTGTGGAATAATTCAGGTGAAGGAGTCACTGGTGAAGGTCTCATTTTTCAGAAATTCAGCTTTAATTAACTCGGTGACAGAATAAATTTCTCTTCACCCTCATGGCTAAAGTGGGCTTTAGGGGCCCCCTCACCCCTTTGACTGCTAGAGCCATTGTACTTACAGCCCAATTTGTATTGTAATAACGCACTAATTTTGATCATTCTGTATACCAGGTGTTTGAAGACAGTGTAAAATGTCATCATATCAAAACATCACATCCAAAGCATGCCATCATACCAAAACTTAATTACATTATGCATCTGAACAGACAGATGCATATCACATCTGTGTGCATCCGACTGAATTATAGCTTCAAGAATGAATGCAATTCTGATGCAAATTGCAGCACACAGGCACTAACGGTTTAAAAGAGCCTCAGCTGCTGCTATGTGAGAGCTACTCCTACGGCTCCAACTACCGCCTGGATTGAAAGGCGAGCCAAATCGGTGGGGAACACTACGATAACCAATCTATCGTTGTTCTTAAAACACCTTCTGTCCAGGCACACCTGTCCCTTTCATGTCATAGTCTTTTTTTTCTCACCTCTCTCCCTTTCATTTCCCCCATGCCCTGCTGGGAAGGCATGGCAGTTTGAAAATCTTTGCTTTGTATAAAACTGGGGAATTTATGGATGACTGGAAAGCTTCTTGCTTGGCACTGACTGCCTTTCATTTTATTGTGCCGGACAAAAATCCTGCTCAAGTTGAAATTCTTCCTATTTTTGCCAGATTTCTGGCTCCCAGAGCAAACAATGTGCCGGCCTCGTGCGGCTGGCCTCCCTCCATCAGATTACACTTGGATGTTTCGAATTTTGGCCGTCTGTGTGTACTTACTGTAAGTTAGTCTGAACAAGAGCTCTTGTTCAGATGCCTGAAATGTAAATGTCTCTTTCTGCACAATGTCCCTTTCTTTGATTCGCAGCCGATGCACAACACCATATTGTTCCTTTCCTTGCCTGTTGTCATCGTGGTCTCTTAGCCTTTGCCTTCACGCCTACTGTTCCTTGTAGAAAGAACGGAGCTGTCAAGAAACACGCACTCATTCACACAGATGTTTGCACATTACACCATCACACATACCGACTCCCTGTGAGCCATGATTGTATTCTGAAAACAATAAGAGTGAAGTGTGACCTCTTGCAGCATCGCTGTGTCTCACGCTCCGTAATCCCTCATCTGTCCCTCTCCTCATCCACACCAGCTTCTCCTCACAATCTCCACCTCCACTGTTTCTGTTTTCTTCTCCTTCTGCTCCCCCCTGTACAGTTATTTTTTGTTTTTTTCGTGTGGTCTCTTTTGTTGTTTTCTTTCTTCCTCTAAACATAGTGCTGTTTGACTTCTCCTTTTTTTTAATTATGGCGGCCTTTGTTTTCTTTAACCAACTTAACATTTTACAAGCTGCTCTCATCCTCCATCCATCCTGTCTAGTTAGCTAGATCTCCCTTTGGCATAGCACTATTCCTCTGTCCATTTCCTTTCATCTCATCTAGTCCTTTGCAAATTATACTTCTGGCTGTGTGTTTACCCCTCCATTTAAATGAAACTAAATGAATAAAAATTTGTCTTAATTACGCTTCCTTTACTGGCAGACATGGAAAAAGACGTAATGATACAAGGGCATATTTTATTTGTGTAACAAGAATGCAACTCTCTGAGACAATATGTCTAGCCGGATAAACACTAATCAAATAGTGTAATTAAAAGTCGGGAAGATGGTCATGCACAATTTAGCACAGCACAGCATGCCATCAAAACCCTCCGACTGGTTTGTCTGCAGTTTCTGTGATTGACACTGGCACAAAATATTTTATTTAACATATTATTGACATTGATATTTTATTGATAATCAATATTTCTGGAAATTAATTTTTAAGAGAAACTTGAAAGCCTGTGTTGAGTTGCACAGGCACAACGTAGCTGATTTGGGTTTATTTTTATTATTTGGGGTTTCAATAACTGTTGTTTTAGGCATAATTTATGGCATTGCCAGTATTATTTTGGTTCTTATCTAAAAAGAGCATTATTGGTATACTCACGAGTAAATTATTTCACCACTAGGTCCATTTGGTAGCGGCTCTGGAGCATGTTGGTCAAATGGAATTGTTAGATTGTCATTCTTTTCTGAGCACACAGCTTATAAACTCAGACTCAGATGTAATAATTGAATATGCAATGTAAATTCTCCTAGGTTCATGTTGCAAAACAGAATGCTCCAAATTAGCCGTTAAGGTTAAACTGTGGGTGGTTATCACTTTGACCATCATAACCCTTACAGTGTTAGTGTCATGTCATTTTAAATGAAAGCAGGGGTCGCCGTGCTGTGCACTCCGACCACTGTGTCGCTTCAATGCCTCACATTTTAGAAGTACACATCTTCACAGTTTAGACACCTACCTGATATTCAGAGAAATGTAGAAAATGTGCAACAGTAGAATAACCTTTCAGCATTTCATCTAGATTCAGAGTTACTTACCTGACGAGCAAGTACAAACTTGTCCTCACAACTGTCTGACCATGAAAAAGATTGCAAAGAATTGCTCACGGTTCTGTAAAAAAGAAAGAAAGAAAGAAAATACGGACTAAATCGTAGAAAAAGAGCTGCCGCAGAGGAGAACTCGTGTTCCTTAAATCTCACGTCATTGTCAATCAGCGCACTCCTGTCTCAACGGCAGGAAATAGCTTTTCAGATTTAAGTATTTTTGAATGTCTTATTTCACCAACAGCTCAACAAAATATATTGGCTGCCACAGTGTTAAACAATGAATGTCAAATTGAAGGCGTAGTGTATATTAAAAACGTGGACTTCATGTTTTATGCATCAATCTCTGATTAATTATGCCTTCTGGGAGTGTGACGTGTTGAAACAAATTTGGCAGCCAGGGACTGCACCACCTCCAATCCTTCTCAATGAGCCCTGCTTGGAGTGTCTTAATATTATAGGAAGAGAACCAAATAAATGGGCTCAGAGTTACATCTGGGCAGCAAGTTTATTTTTTCATCATATTTTTAATATTGAAGTAGAAGTTGTCTCATTTTGTTTTATTCTCTATCGGGCCTCCCTTCTGCCATCCCCCTCGCTTAGCTCCCTCTCTCTCTCCTCTTCTGCAAGTTTTCCCACTCTGTGGTGAGAGAGAATTATTTGAAAGATTAATTGCGACCTACTGTACTGTAGTTACTGTCAGCAGCCCCGCTGGACTACACAAGAAAAGAGCGAGAGTGAGATAGGGAGTAAATGTAACAAGGGACCTGTTAACAGACTGAGATTGAGAGTGAAAAAAGAAAATAAGAAGTAGCCTGAGAGACGAGAGACAGAGGGAATACAAAGGCGGAGGAAGAGATGTAGAGGGGGAAAGTGGAAATGAGTGAGAGACGGGGACACCGAGGAAGGGAGGGGCTGGTCGGGAGTCAGCGCAGAAAATGAAATTGGAGGCTACTGTAGCGTTACTCTATCTCGATGGGAAAATAGGGATGTAGGTGGATTCGACGCTGTGTGTGAGAAAGAGCGAATATGCTTGTGTGATAAGTTTGCGTGCCCACTGCGTGCACGTGCTCGAATGTGCTTCTTTAAATGTAAGTGTGTTTCCTGGTGAGAATAAGTGACTGCACTATCACTCTGCTTCTCTGAGGGGATGAAGCAGCGAGTGGCCTGCAAATGCAGCTCGATATGGTCACACACTGGGAATCGCAGCATGGACAGTGTGAGCGTGTGAGCACCTGATGTACTTCTCATTAGGCAGACCAAGCCAATTTGTCATTATCTTGGATTTACGGCACTCTCAAATGAAAGAAACTCGTGTACCATGGATTATCCACTTCCTGCAAAGAGTTCAGAGGTTTTTTTCTGTGTACTTTTGTAAACCCAGCTCTAAACTCAGTTTGATAATATAGGGCTAATAGGTTGAGAATTACCTTGTAATTATAATGACTCCACATGGGTAGCTTATTTCCAGAAAAGCGTCCTTGGTTCTCCTTTTTTTTTTTTTTTTTTTTTGTCCAATATTTTCTGCAGTGCATTTTTCAAAAAATACAGGGTCAGAAATGGTACCTGTAATGACATTGTTAGAAATATGTATGCCAGTCCCCTTTGCATACTACTTAACACAGGGCACAGCTGTAGCCGTCAATGTCCTCAAGGATTCTCCCGGCGCTGCCTCATCAATTACATTGCTACTCAATAACTACTGGCAGTCTCAAGTACAACACTAAATGAGATTTTTACATAATACAACATGGACCAATAATGACACTGTAAGCACTCTGAATGCATTAAGTTTGGAGGCCAGGTGAGGTAGCCCAGTTGTGCACTCAGAATTATATGCACTCTGCATACAGAGCTGTAAATCATTTAATCTACACAGCACTAATAAAGTGGCGCCATGTTTTTTATAACATATGCCTCAGTTTTGGCCCGCTGGAAGCACTTTAAGCATCATCACCATCATTATTGAACGTGTTCTGGCTGCCAGCTTTTGGACACGTGGCACATTTTGATCAGTGTGTTGTATTTTTTCCTGTAAGTTTTTATAAAACTAACCAAAAAATGCTGTGTAACCAGTCTATCTCTCAGCTACATATATTTTCATATTGTATAAAAAATAGGAGTGTGGCTATATACAGGAACATAAACACCTGTAAAATAGGATCTACACACTTTTCCTTTAGGTGTTGGGGGCATAAGCAGCCGATTTATCACCAGATATATTTTTACTCAGCTCTGGGCAGATGGATCCAACTTGGCAATCAATGTAACACTGTATGATTACTGGTGTCGTGCACGGATATAGAACTCTGAGTTGTTGTGAGCAGAATCGATGCTGCATCAACTCTGCCCTCTCTGCAATGTGTCAACAAAACGGATGCAGAGGGGAAAAGGCAACGCTGATCGCATTATATATTAAAAGTTTGGAGATTTAGACACAATGGAAGCACATGGAGCATTTATAATTAAATCTTTTAGTGACATTAGCAGACCTTGACTAGTCTGAGGAGCCTCACGGTAAAACGCTTTTCCGCGTGTTAAAATGGATTTATTGTGTAGCACGTGAGAAGTGTTGAATCCGAACCAAATGTAACAATCGCTTACCGCAGCAAATGCACAAGGCAGAACAGAAAACAAAGGGGGCCCTGCTGTGACAATTTGAGTGATGGCTAGCCAAAAGTGATACATAAAGCAATATTATGCACTGAGGATTGCTGTGGTGTAGACATTTCAGGTGCAGCGGTCTCCTGCACTCAATAAATACGGTGGAAGCACTGAAATATAAGCGATCCAGTGCAATGACCATGAAATGTACTACCTTTGTAAGGCATGTTGTGTTCAACCTTAATCGACACGTTGTTATGGTGCATTCACACTACAAGCAACATCAGCTACAATTCGGTCAGCGTTTCTCTGTTGTCATTCAAACAGGAGTTGACTGTACATATAACACTGCGATCATGGGTGAGGCAAATGCATATGATTGGTGGACACAACGCTGTGTCAGAGGAGCGACAAAAAAACAAATAAAATTGAAGCCAGCTTAGCTTTCAAGTCGTGCATCTCAGGCATTTACTGACAAGTGTCAGACATCAGCTCGGCTGGCTTCCACTGAAAATGTATTCTCGCTTGTTGCTGGTGTGAACACACCATTAAATCAGTGCTCATTAAACTCTGAGGTTAATTTGAGTGTTTGCGTGATGTTAGTAAGCTGTTATTTATCAAAATCGGAGGTGTTATGGAAATATGCGTATTGCAGGTTCAAAACCTTTAGAATTTTAGAAACCATAATGGCAATGGATTGTCTTATGTTTCATGCGTGTGCCCTGGACACGCAGACGAGGAGCGGGCAGCTGGAATCACACTCAGCATTCGGTTTCTCTTAGCAAGTCATGTTGGTCAGTTTATAAATCTGTTGCATTCTGACACTCCAAGCAGCCCACACACTGGGCAAAACTCCAGGATTCATCTTGTTTCTTCACTTGGCCACATGGTATGTATGATGTGCATGGGAGTTTGTGCATGTGTGTCTATTTTCATATCTGTCGGTGTTGCCTTTGTATCCTTTTGGTGGCAATCTTAACAGCACATCGAGTCTTTAGTTTGTTCAGAATGTGTGTGTATGTACTGTATTTGTCTGTTTTCATGTCTGTTTGAGAGCGCCTGTGTGTTTGGGCCTGTCTGCGTGTGGCCTTTGAAATGTGCAGAGGGAGTTGTCTGTCATTGTGCATCCGTCAGTCTTCCTGTCACGACCGTCAGAGAGCGAAGCCAAGGAGGGAGGAGTGGGAGAAGAGAAGGAGAAAAGGATGGATGATAACAGGATGAGAAAGAGCGAGGCAGTTGTGGCAGAGAAGCTTGAATTAGAGAATTGTTTCAGGCAGTCAGTTGGTGTGCTTTTAGTTTAACCCCGCACTGTTCAGCATGACAATGAACTCAAAAACATTTGTTGACGCTGGCAGAGGAACGGTTGACTTTCATATTTTGAAGACGTCCCTACAAAGATAAAAAAAAACTTAATGTAAAGATGTATCAATCGATAATGGGACACACATCCACACATACAGCGTGACAAAGCCTCATGTGAAGGCACAAAAATTAATCACTTGAAAAATAGTATCACAGAGACAGACGCACACTCCAGCTAGACAGGAGTCAAACATCCTTTTAGAGATAGTTGGATTCACACAAACGCAGTAATGAGCTCTTCGAGCCTTGCCTACACACAGGCTGGTTCTCCCATGTGTATTCACCCAACTCAAACATTAACAGGCTAAAAGATTAAGTGCACACACACACACGCGCATATATGCGACACACATAAACTCCCCCTTTCTCGCTTTCTCTCTCACCCACACAGACAGACGCACACATAGACAGCAGAGCTGCTAAACATGTGCCTGTTTTTCCAATGGAAGTGTCAACTATGCTTTAATTGGGCTTGAATCCGATAGCCTCGGTGTGCTGTTCTGTAAGTGTGTGTGTTTTGTTTTTTTCTCGCAGAGCTGTGTTGGTATGTGTGTACGCTCGCTCAGTCAACTATCTCTGTGTCTGTGTTTGACCACAGGAGATGGATGGTCTTGCCCTGGCCTCTCAGTTCCTCAGCCTTGCTGTATGAGGCATAACAAACCAGTTTTCATTTTGGCCTAAATTCCGTCTGAACCTGGAAGGACCCAAATACTGAGCTTTTAAAAATGAACTCCAGTGTGGTTAATTTAAAAAACGCTGGCCTCAAGTTTGAGTGTGAACAGCAGGTTTTCTGTGGCGGTTAAGTTGAGGACTTCTAGCCCTCGCTTTAAATGCGACTAATTCTCCATCACACAATCGCGTCCTGATGGATGCCTTTGAGAGGAAACCACATTTACGTGGCCTCTTTTACTGCTTGTCTTTCTTTTGACAGCAGAAATAGACAAACATTTAAATAAAAGAAGCATAGATGCTATGTTTAGCTGCACGGCGATAGGCTGGCTATGGTTAGAAGGAGATGACAGAATGACAACTTTGTGAGCAAAAAGAACACATTAAGCTGTTTTTATTGTTCTGCTCTTTAAGTGTAGCATGTTCGCTTCAGTTTCTCATATACAAGGCTTAGTGTTGATGCAGTCTGAGAACAGCAGGTATATAAAAAAAAAGGGAAAAAGAAAAGGCAGATTTGTGCCAGTGTGATTCCTCCGTTTGTGTCTTTTGCATTATGACAAATGTGACAAATGCGTGTCTGTGGGAGGCTTGTTTATGTGCTCTCGCGTCTGTGTGCACCTGAATGTGTGCGCTCTTTATCTGCATATAACCAGTGTGGATGATGGGATGCAATCAATCGTCCAACTATCCCATTAGGAGCAGGAGCGGCCTCGAAAAAAAAAACAGGGTACGTGTGTGTTGGTGGCGTGGGGGTTCTCTTTGTTAATTTGTGTCAGGCTATTTGCATTCACGACGCAACCAGAAGAAGAGAGGCCGAGACAGACGGAGAGAGAGAGATGAAGAGGGGAGACTAACGGGAGAACCGACCAGAAAGGACAGGAAACAAATGGAGTGGAAAGAAAAACAAGACCCGTAGCGGAGAGAGAGAGGGACAGATTAGATGGCAGGGGACTAGACGGGCTAAGAAAATGGGATGAGAGAAGTGTCAGAGAGGGCCAAGGAGGCAAAGTCAGCATTTAATCCCAGAGACAGCTCACAGGCACAGAAATCAGCCCCACTACAAGTTACTCAACATAGAACACACACACACACACACACACACACCATCATTCATGTCTGTATCTACATTGAGCTCTTAGACATAAGTGTCTCCATTTCCTCACATAGTATATTTCCACACATTTCATAACTGAACACCTGTTACTGTGAGAAAGGACACAGAGTCGCAAGCAAGGCCATTGAGGCAATGAGGGCAAACTTTCCCCACAGCGGCCCCAGTATTTACCCAAAAATGCAAACGAGCTTATATGCATTCACTGAAGCGACGATTTATATTTTTGTAGACTTTATTTTCCTACTCGACGGCTTAAATGTTGTTTCAAAGATTTCACCGCGCTGCCAGAAATATTGGATCCAAATGTGTCTGAGGGAGAAAAACTAAATCCTCTCATTTCATTTGAATATTATGGCTTAGAAATGGCTCCTCGAGTCTGTTTGAATGTGCTTCTGCGTATATACTCTACTCATTCTGATGTACTCAGTCGGTGTGTACTGATATGTGTTTTCCCAGGAGCTCGCCTCAAGACAAGGACATTAGTTACTCCGGAGCAAATTACTTAATTCACAAGCCATTTAGCACTGATCTCTTCCACCCCAGTAACTAGATCCTACTGTCTGCAACACTTCCCCTAGCATTAGCCTTCACATTCATTTCTTCATTACGTTTAGCATTAGCTTAGCTATAGGCACCACCCTGCCATATTAATTAAGTCTGTTTTGAGTGTGTAGCTTTTCAGATCACGTTAGAGTGCTAACTGAAGCAGGACCACTCTGTCTTGCCTTGTTGCCTTCCTCATCACATGCCTGTTTCTCTTCTCCAGCTTTATTTCTTAGACTGCTTGCCTTCCCGCCTCTCATTTTCTCCTGGGGTCACCGGCCAACCATAACAAAAAAGAACTGTATGTGTTTGTGTGTTGCGTGGGCACTTTTTGTTTCTGTCCTTCTGAGGATTGTTTATTGAGGTTTAAAACCTTGTGTTCACCTTATGGATGTATTTTATGCTCGGATCAGGGTGAGGTTAAGTGAAGGATGAAACATATAATGTCTAATCTGTCCTCCTGTGTGGCACACATAGAGTTGCTCTGCCATTATTAGTTTACTTCTGCAAGCTGGGGTTTTCTATCTTGCTACCTACCCCTGCATATGTGCGTGTGTGCGTACGTGCATGGAATAAGATGAGGTTTGACTGGTGGCACAGCTTTGATTGGTGCAAGGAATGTGCAGGGGATGGGTAGAGAGTAGGAGATGAGGACTGGGTGACACGATAAAGCGCAAGCTCGGATGGGAACATTGAGGCAGAGTGTAGGACAGCTGTCCAACAGAGATGGGTGACGGTGCCAGTGGTGACAAGAAAAGCCATATGGCTACAGAGCAGAAGGAAGTAAACAAGTACAGGTGCATGTTATGATGCATATTTCTACAGCAGAAGCAGCCAAACAGTAGGTCCAGAAAATGATTAGTGGTTTGGAGTGTTAAAAAACAAAAACAATGCTCATCAGCCTGGCAGTTATATAATGAATGTCTTACACAGGTGTACATGACTGCTGTAATTGGTCAAAAATAGACAACATTGGAAGTCCTGTTTGAAGCTCATCCAGTGTCACTCATGCCTAAGGCAAAACATCCTTAATTTCCACTAAACTAGAGTGAAGTTCTGTTACTTCTTGAACCTAAACTTTGTAACATGTAGCGTGTCAGATTATCCAATATATATGAACATTTCAGAGGTACAATAGACACAGTCAGTGCAACACAGATCCATGGAGCTTCCATGACAAATATACACCGATCAGCCACAACATTATGACCTGTTCTCCAACAGGAGAAGTAAATAACATCGACCATGTTGTGACAATTCAATGTTCTGCTGGGAAACTTTTGGACCTGACATTCATGTGGATGTTACTTAGACATGTACCACCCACCTAGACCAGACCAGGTAACCCCACCCCACAGCAATGACACTCTTTGATGGCAGCAGCACAAGTGTTACCTACAGTGAGTGAGACCTATACCATATTAGGAAGGTGGTCATAATGTTATGCCTGATCTGTGTACTTCTTGTTCAGAACACATGCAGTCCACAAACAAAGAGAAAGAAGTGTTTAAATATTACTCTTATAAGAATAAACTACATTTATGTTACAGCTGTAATTAGTAGTTGCTTTACTCATTTTGCAAATTATTGTGGCCAACCTATAAAATTGGATGTAAAGTAATTAAGTCTATTTGTGCAATCTCTATTAATAAAATGTAACTGCTCTCTGAAACACACCAGTCCACATAATGAGTACTTTTTTAAATTTCATAATGATAATGATCAACAGTAAAACATTAAATGCTATTAAATGCTAAATAATATTTTTACTGTCTGCTTTTCTATACATATTTGCAAATCATCACTGAATTACTGACTGACTGTATTCTCATGTATAATATGAAGCTCCTTCTAGCCCTTAAAGAGTGTCATAAAGGTTGTCTTGCTTGCATGCATTAGCATTTTCAGACTTTGCAGTACAAGACATGTCTGTCTTAGTCTAACGTCGGTATATTTCCTTTCTTATTCAAAGAAAGAAAGGCCATTAAAGTTTCTCAAGTTGAAATTAACTGAAGAAAGAAACAAAGTAGGCAAAAGAAGCAAAAGAGCAGAAAAAGTGGAGAGCGAGAGAGAGATAACTGGACAGAAAGACAAATTAAGGGAGCAAAACTAAAAGAGAGTGAGCGACATTGGATGTGAAGCAGAGAAAGAGAGATGAACAGAGACGGCACAGAAACACCTCTAATGAAGATGAACAACAGAGAGAATCTGTCACTGAATAGGAGGCGATGTTTGATGTATGGCGGCGATAAAAGAGAAGACTAGTGTTTAACTCTCACAACGCTCATCATCTGGCCTGCTCGGCCCATACT
Organism: Chelon labrosus; assembly: GCF_963514085.1. Taxonomy (NCBI): domain Eukaryota; kingdom Metazoa; phylum Chordata; class Actinopteri; order Mugiliformes; family Mugilidae; genus Chelon; species Chelon labrosus. The sequence goes on from NC_140345.1 coordinate 6,928,577, forward strand.
GACCACCCAGTGACATCACTGCTCCTTGCTGTTGGGCGTTAGTGTCGCCGCGGCAACTGGCTCTCCTCCAGCTGTTGCCAGGCGGCAGTCTCCATGGAGATGTATATGGTGGGGGCGGGGATGGAGCTGGGAGAGGGAGGGCATGAAGGGGGGGCGTAAGGGGCGGCGCACACACACAGACACACACACACAATGACACACACCTAACTGCTGCTGTATTCTGTCATTCTATTCCCTCTTTTCTGCTTCACTTCACCCCCATCTCCCTAACTCCCACCTCACCGTCTTGTAATCAGATGTGAGTAATACACATTGTCACCAGTGAGAAAAGTCACTCCACCTCCTCCAGTTTTTGCAGTCGCAACACATACACATTCTGTTGGCACACATTCACACATAGTGTACATGGACACATTGTCTGCTTTACTATAGGCAACCCATTCAGCTCTCCGCACGAGTAAACTTTATATTCTCTGCTGTGGTCCCCATTCTATACTCTATACACTATATATTTCTTTTATCAGGTGTCATGCTGCTCAACGCATGCATCCTAGCTGAAACTAATAAATAACTTAATTAATGATTGTTGTGCTTAAACAAAGGTTTACTCATGGGGCTGTGTAGTGATTTCAAGTGTTGGTATCTGTTTGTCAGCGCTACACAACCCTCACATGCTTACAGTGTTGTTGTAGTCAAGCAGTGAATGCAAGGTTTGTAGCATTATAAGAAAGTGAACATTATAATTCCACTTATCAAAGTTTTACTCCACAGTATCACTGGCAGTCAAAGCTCCATGGGTTAAACTTCATACTGTTTGGCCCACGAGGCTGTTTGTGTTATTTTTTTCCGCACGCTTTAAACCGTTCGTTCAAATTTGCTTTGACATTTTCCAGCTCGAGCATAAATCAGGCTATACTGTTTTTGCAACGTGCTACTTTTAATCAGTATGTGAAAGCGTGTGTATCATGTCCAAGCTTGATTTGTCACTGTCATCTGCTGAGCAAAATCTGATAAATAATAATGGCATCTCGTCTGCTGTGATCAATTTAGTCACCAGGGGACGTCAAAACAATAGCATCACTCTATCTCTCATTAAATATATTGTCTTTGTTTTGCGAAATAGAGCTTCTGCTATTTTTTTTTTTTTCTTCTTTGCCCCAGGATTACGGTTTTATTTTTATAAATTTCCTCTGACGTTCGCACAGACTCCTTCAGGGGAAGAGGCTTGTCTCTGCTAACAGCAACAGGGAAGCCTGATATTCAAAGGATTGCAGTGAGCGGCGAATCTGTGCATTTCACTTCTGTCTTTGAGCATTTTTTTCCGTCTAAAACAAGTTTGCATGCGCGTTCGTGTCCCTTTCATAGTCAGTACTGAACGTTTAGGATCTGAGATGTAAAGTAAATCCACATCAGTTTCTTTAAGTGCTGAAAGTATGCTTGTGCTCTGCCCCGTGGAGATGAAGACACGGCTTTGCGTTTCCGCATGCTTACAACAGTTTTACCTTTTAATACTTCCTGTAAGTGTAAAATGCAGTTAGAGCAGGAATTGCCTCAAGTGTGCAAGCTATGCTGGAGTTTTTTTTCCAGCAGGTGTTGTTTCTTTGATGAGAACAACCATACAGTGTAGTTAAACAAGCTTTTCCAACATGTTAAAATGGGTTAGTGATTCAAATTTGGTGCATAACGGTTGGTTTAGAATTTTCCGACTAAAATGCTGTTTTAGTCCCTCAGTGCGAGCACGGCCTCTGAAGACACAACCCACAGGGATTAGTATTGTTACTCTGCGAAGTGAGACTCCCTGGCTTGCCCTGATCTACAATGTCTAGTTGCAGCTCTGCCAGTTTTTCTGCCAGGCAATTTAATCAACTCCTCATTGCTGCATGAAATCCCTATGTAGGCCTGGCCTCCCTCCCCCAGTGCCTGGCAGCCTGTTATTTTTTCCTGCCACATCCACAGCACATCAACCTGTAAGTGTCATTTGGCTATCAACATACACGACTCCCTAGAGTTGTTTTGTTATTAAAAATGGGACACGCTCTCCGCTGCACCAGGGTGCCGCGTGTTTGTGTGTGCATTGATGTTCATTTTGGCTGCAGAGACACAGTGCTATTACTATGCGTGACCCCACGTTCCTGTGTGTGCGTGTGATATGTGTTTCTGTTATGCGTGGGCTGAATGCAGCACAAATCTCAAACTGCAGGAGACATATAACCCCGGAAATCTTATTTTCCCTCAATGATGTATATCAGGTATGAAAGTCACTCTTTTTTATTGCATTTTTTGCTGGTGAATTTTTCATACCACAGCCCAGATAAGTAAGGCGATTACCTACTTACATGCATTTAATTTACCGGCTTGTGTGAAAGCCCCCTGGATGATAGGTTAGCATCGTTTTTGGAAACTGCATTTGCATTTGTGTTCAGCGGTTAGCAACTGTCCTTTTCTATCAGCCTGTTTTATTAATTTTCTCGAGTGTAGATTGAAAGGAAGAGTGTTTATATCAGCAAATCATTAAAATGGACAAACAGAAATGTCTTTGTGACACATCTGCCTGTCATCACTGGCTTTGTCTCACCAGCCCTGCAATTGGTGCAAAATGAGCTGTCAGATAGGCTACTCTGTGTGTGTGTGTATGTCTGTGGCCACACTTCATATCTGATCAAAATTAAACTGTCAGAGATGTACGTGTCTCTGACGTGCATACTTTTGATTGATATCGAGCTGCAGCGAGAGTGTGTGTGTGCACGCGTGCATGTTTTCAGCATTCGCCAGTGCCACTTCTTTTGCAGGCACATTCTAACTCTTCTACATCTGTGCCATATTAGTATTTATGTATTCGACTTCATTTTCCACTCATTTACACGCGAGCACAAGCGCATAGGTGCACCAACGACGTACACACACAGACACACCGAATGCTTTATTTATTTGGGAGTTTTTAAGCTAATTAGTTTGAGTCCAGGGTAAACAGTAATTGCCTCCCAAGAGTAAAGGTAAGTGACAATGGGAGAGAGAGGCAGGGAAGCCTGGAGGGAGAGAAAGAACCTGCAAAACAATGAGAGAAAGACGGACAGAAAGTTTGGGAATGGGAGGAGCGCGTTCAGATGTTGGGCCCTAATATATATATATATATCTATATATATATAGATATATATAGATATAGATATATAGATCAGAGATCAGGCATAATATTATGAATCAGAGGATGGACATGGGCCTTCTGAGGGTGTCCTGTGGTGTCTGGCAACAGAATGTTGTTAGTGGGGGCCTTTGGGTCCTATAGGTCAAGGGGAGAGTCCTCAGATACTTGATCAGTTTGGGATCTAGTGAATTTGGAGGCCAGGTCAACACCTTGTACTGTTTTTTGTGTTTTTTGAGTTGTTCCTAAACTGTTTTTGTGTGTGTGTCTGTGTCAGGCTGCATCCTGCTGGGTATGGCTGCTGCCATCAAGGAGTGTCATTGCTATGGGGTGAGGGTGCCTGGTCTGGTCTAAGTGGGTGGTACATGAATACTAGGTCCAAAAGTTTCCCAGCAGTACATTGAATTGTTAGTTACTTCTCCTGTCAGTGGTCATAATGTTATGCACAATCTATAAAGATAGATAGATACATAGATAGACAGATAGATATAGATTGAAACACACTGTATGTACCATGTTGGTGCCTTGCAACGTGCGCCTGTACGTATGCAGGTGTCTTGAGTGTGACAGATCGCTATTACAAAGACATCACCTTTGAATGTGTGTCTAAGCGCGCATCAATCCACACCCACTTTGCTAATGGTGTGTTTGCAAGTGTAGGCGGCGAGCACGACATCCCTAACTGACACCGGCGTTGCTGTATAAGTTTAGTGACGGAGAGAGTGAGAGGGAGCAACGTGACAACAACGGGCAGAGACGCACGGGGGAAAAGCTGTTTAAAAACTGAGAGGGACTCAATGTTTAATGAAACATGTTAAGACCGAAAGATGCACAGCGGCAAAGTTAGATAAACAAGTTAGAAGGAAGAAGGGCCGGTGGCAAAATGATGGGAAGATTGAAAGATGGGATGGGAGACAGAGGGATGAAATTAAATGAAAGAAAAGATGAAGATGATGAAAAATAGGGCCCCTTGGAGGTTTTTTTTTTTCTTCTGTGGGCCCGGGCAGTCAATCATTTTATTAATTGTAGACCTTCTCCCATTTTTCTATGAATTTTATCCTGACTGACTATCTTCCACCCCGGCACACTTCCATTTAGTTTGATGTCTGTCTCTGCTTTTGTTCTGTTCTATTATATCTAAAAGTGCAATAACTTATAACCCACTTAAAGAAAACTTATATAATCATTCAGCCTGGCTCTGCCAAAGGTTGCTTCTAATACCTCCATCAATTCACAATCTGCACACTCACAGCCAGCAAATCAGAGGGTATTATATGTCATGCTTGCACAACATCAATTTCATACTGTACACCAGGTAAGGAACCTAAAACATATTTCCAGAGTTTGCTTTATTCGACTCCCAGTGTCACTGAGGCCGCTACTCTACTCCTGACAGCTGTTGCTGAATCTTCTATTGATATCAACCCCAATAAAGATCCCCAGATCCCTGTGATGAAACAATTCAGCTTTCTTCCTGTCAGGCAGACATTGTCTCCTGCATGATGTTATTTAGTTTACCTTGCAAGCCGTACATGATGCATGATGGGACACTTGACAAGAACACATGTAACAAGGAGAAAGGATTACCTCAACCCAAAATCTATTTTATTGTGGAGTACTATCACAGCTGATGTGATGAGTGTACCAGACTTACCACAGCCACACACTCTTAAATGCATCTGTGTAAATTCTGGAAACATTTTATTTTTACCTAAGAGTCAGTCACAGCAAGTTTTGGCCCTTTGGCATTTTGTGAAAGTTGGCTTTCCAGTGGCTAAGACAATACATGCACAATTGACAGGACAACTTTTGAGTTGCTAGAAGGTGTATCCGTCCTCTTTTAGCCGGGGCAGGCCGCCTCCAGAGCCTACACTGATTAATAAATAAACACTGAGAAAACTGTAAAATAACAGATCCACCTTCCCATCCAGTTTCCAGACATCCTAACTGTCAAAGAACATTACTGCTACCATTGCTTTAGTAAAAGTGTTCCACGTTACTTCTGTATACTGCTGTTACTGCCCAGCACAGATAATACTCTAATCACTTTAGTTGGTAGTTTATTCCACTTCACGCATGAGGGGAGCGTAAATACAAGAAAACATTACAGTGATGGCTATAAATAAAGCTTGTCATAAGCGCCTGATGGTATTCTGTTCTATCCTGAACTCCAGATGTTGTCATGCCCTCCATTGTCCTTCCCCATTCTCTCCAACAAAACATCTTGTAATGGCAGTGTAAGTATACAATGTAACTGCCACGTTTTGATACGATTTAACAAACTGCAAGTGGATTATGTGTTCTTCAATACAGCACAACACTGATCCACCATCTGCCATAGTCTTGAAGGCTGAGAGCTTCATCTTGGTTGGAGGAACAGACCCCTCTGTGTGCCATACAGCATGTTCCTTTTATTTATTTTTAATTCATTTTTTTTTGCAGATTTTCAGAATCATACCTCGTGGTTAAAAGGTGAAACATATTTTAGAGGCTTTTCTTTGTTTCTTCCTTTTTTTCTGGCAGCACCTTTAAACAGCCATAAACGAGGGTTAAAGAGTTGTTTCTACTCATTTTTCTGCAGCAGGGGGGCAGGAGTAGACAAATCTAACTCCTAGCCCTGCAGTACTTTTATCTTCTCTATCTCTCCCTCACTCTCCCGGTAGCTCTCTCTCTCTCTGTGTTTTCTTTTGGAATAGCGTCGGCCTTGCAAACAGCCCGCTGCCCGGTGTGAGTTGTTGTGTGCTTCCATCAGCCGTTGCTCCCCTAGTCCTTGTATGTTTCAAGGCCATTAGTCACGTTGTCACCAGGTCACCAGAGGTCATGACAGAGTGCATCTTGGGCTTGTTTACTCCTCTGTGCTCCGGGCTCATCTCTTCATCTCCCTGTCTCTGTCCCTCTGTTTTTTTTCCTCCTTCCGCTTAGCAATCTCATTTCTTCATACCTCCTCCTTTCTTTTAGAATGTCTCATTTACTTGCTCATTCTGTCTATTGTATCTAATTAAATACGCTGCATGTCTGCAATTGCAGGGAAATAGACAATATTGCCAAAAGCGGTGATTACGCGAAACAATGTATGAATCAATCAACAAAATAAGTTAATCAACACTATGTTTATCAATCTCTGATTTTCTCTTTACCCATTATCTCCCTCTAACTCACTTACACCGATGCACTCTCCCGATCTGTTTCGCCACCATTCAAATCAATTCAAGACGCTGCTTTACAGGCATGGTCACGTGTTTGCTCGTTGCCAAGTGCAAGTGGAAATCTTTCCGTTAAAATTAAACAAATAAGTTAAACACACATTTCTACAAAAGAAAAGTCTCGGTTAGTTTTTCTTTGAGTCTCTTGGTACTTTCCAATTTCATTATGTTATTTGTGGAACACAGCACCAATGCCATTCATTCTAGACAAAATGAAAAAAAAAAGGAAAAAAGAAAAATACGTTACAAATATAATGCTTTTTATCATTTAAAAGCTAAAATATTAACAGCATTTGACTTTTTCTCATTTAAGTCAAGAGCTTTATTGGTATGCAAATAATATCAGCTGTCCGTTTCAATTTAGGTGGGGAGGTCACACTTTTACAAATCGTGCAAAATAAAACTATGCGATATAAAACTGTTCTCGTGGTGTTTTCAGTATCGGGTAGAGTTAATGAGCTTTGTTGAGGAGGATAACAGTTCATTGATGACAATAAATGTGCTGTTGGCAGTCTCAACATTCGTTCCTCATTGTCAGTGGGAGGTGTAAAGCATGAAAAAGATCACAGATTGCTAATGTGGAGTCAGTTGCCACTTTGAGACGTTAAGTGCAAGTCCAAGTATAAAAATGTAATGTTCTCCGTCTGTTTAGCCTGTTTGTTCAACACTCTGTGCTATCCCTTTTTTTTACCCTTCTAACTGTCAGACTGTGTGTCTGTTGGGCTGCTCTTTAACTATATTATAAAGCCATTTTCCTACAGTAGCCGCTCTGTCTCCTAGGCTTCCCCTCGTACCCACTCTCTCCCCTCCTACCGCTTCAAATCAATGCAACTGCATAGGCCCTTCCTGACTCTGTGAATACTGTTCTTTCTCCCGTCCTCTGAATACTTTTCCCTCCTGCTATGTCTTCTCCCTCTGTGTCTGTCTCTGTCTCTTTGAATACTTTCGCCCTCATCTCTCCGTCAGTCTGTCTGTGAGGGTCTGGCTGTCTTCTCTGTCTGTCATCCCTGCTGGACAGTTGGTCCGTTTTCATAAAACTTTCTCTGTCCTCCGCTGGCTGGCTTTTTAAAATGTCAGACGAGAGCCTCAGAACAGTGATTTTTTTCTCTCTTTGACACACACAGAGTCTTTCACAAACACACAAATGCAAGTATGTGCACACACACACACACACACACTGAAACATTAATGAATGCTTCCTCTACTTCTACACCGATATATGCACATGCTTTGCTCACATCCTCCTTAGACACATGCATTTGGTGACTCATACTAATAGGTAACACTGTCTTTTACATATACATACTTGGTTCTCTCCACAACAACAATATATACATGTACACACAGGGTGGGGATGCGATGCTGTGTAATTTTTACCCCGCTGACATGCCACATGTGGGCTTGCCTAATGAAGCCTGTGAAGAGTTCTACTCTTCAGTAGCACAGCCGATTACAGCAGGCGTCATGAGCGCAGTTTTTAAATTCTTCGCCGCGACAGTGGATGGTGTGGGTCGACAATTGCGTTCATGTCCTTTTAACTTTGCCGTTTCGCCAGCAGAGCCCAGGGGGTGGGAGGTGACATTGCCACATTGTTGGCGCTCGCGCATAATTTGTTGTGGAGTGGAAGAAGCGTATTAGTGATGCTAATCTCAGTTATGGGGGAATTTGTTTAATTGGAAATCCTCGTGACTAAAAAAAATAAAAAATAAAGAGAAGGGAATAAATAAATGCAGCTTTGTGTCTGGTTAACCACTCAACAGGTTTTTCGTGTCAAATCTGAAAAAGGAAGTTTAATTTCACAGCTACTTGGGGACGTCTTTCTGGATGTCTGTGTGTACAGCATTAGTTGTGAGTGTTTAAGTGTGTTTATGTACAGTATGCGCGTGTGTTTGTTTTGGATGTCTCTGTTGAAGTAGAGACGTGTATGCGCACATGTTTTTTTGTACCAGTAAGCCTACAGCATGTTTCTAGATTGTCAATAAATATGCGTGTTGTTTACTGCAAAATCAACGCGCGCCTGGGTGTGTGTGTGTGTGTGTGCGCACACGTGTTTACCAGCAGCTGTGTTTGTCTGCAAAGGAAATGGGTGGAAAGCTCTTTGTCCATTTGCAAATAGGCTGCGAGTGTGACTTCTTATTCCGTGCAGAAATGAAAGACTTACAGTGCAGCTTCTTTCAGACGCGTGTTAGGAATAGACAGGGATGCAAAGCAATGAAAGAAAAGATGTTTACCAATGAAAGAGACAGAAATGGAGGAAATAAAAACGCAGGGTGACAAAGTGAAAGTGATCTGTTTTCAGATCAGAAGGGGAACAGAGGAAAAGGGAATGGCGTTTAACTGACAGTATTGCGGGCATTGACGGAAGGAGGAAAAAAAGAAAAGAGACTGATGAGCAAAGATTGAGTGGAGAGGTTAAATGGCAAAACGCTGAGTGAAAGGGTAATATGGGAGAGGAACATACCCGCTGTGAGGAAGAGCGGGAGAGAGTGAGGGTGAAATCGACAGGGTCATGTCAGTTTCCCCGCCATTGTCAAAGTCAAATACCGCCGGTCGCTCGGAAACAATGCAAATGAAATTCAAATGAGCGGAACCTCTGGAGGAGGGGCGGTTTTCATGTTGACGTTGTCATGGAAATGCAGTGCGACTCGCGCTGGAGCACGTGTATGTGTGTGTTTGTGTGCGGGTGTATGGCTGGATGGATAGATTGGTCGAAGGATGAGGGGGATGTGAGAGAGGGGCGGACGGACGGTTAATGAAGACGAAAGAGAGGCGAGAAATGTTTACCTCAGAGTTAAAGGAGGGAGAGTTTGGAGGAGAGGAACGGAAACCGCATCTGCTCAGTAATGCAGACTGCCAGAGAGTCCTGGAACAAACTGAATCGAGCGTGAAGTGAATGATAGGCAAAGGTAAACAGTTGAGATTATTAGTCGAAAATTAGACAAGACAAGAGGAGAGAAGGAGAGTGATATGAAGCAGACAAGGCTGAGGTCGTCTATTCATCACTTACTTCTTCACTATCCTTCAGGTTATTCTCCCTCTATCCATTTATAAGTCCATTTCCATCGACTCTTAACCCCCTACCTTTCCTCTTATCATTTTTAATGTTTATTCTCTGTTGTAACCACTGAGTCTGACTAAGTTGAAGCACTGTTAAATAAGGCAAGTCGTGCAACTTTTAAGTGAAACGCAGGCCAGAACGCTGGCAGCCGTGTTAAAATTCCTCAACGTATGTATTTTTTTGTCTTGCATCAGTCTTGCAGCTATGGCCAGCTACAGGCAGCATTTATTTTATTTTATTTTTTTGAGTGCTCCCTTCAAATAAAGCCAAAGTATTACACTGACAACAACTCAACCAGCCATTCTGCAGGTCACTCCTTGTAACTTTGAGTCCAAACAGTGCAAACTTTCATTGTTTCCCAAGTACTTCCTCTTGGGAACGCAGCCAGAGTGAGCAGCGGTACATAAAGAATACAGTTTACAGTGGAGATTCAACAGTTCAACAAAGCAGTATCATAGGGATTTACTCATGAAGTGCATAATGCATGCAGGGATACGAACTCTCTTACATTATGTGTAAAAAAAAAAAAGTGATTGAGATTCCTGAAAAATTCATAAAATAAGCACACAAGGGTGCGATGGGGAAGGTAATGAGAGTGCAGCAGCAACTACGGACGGAGGGGGAAAAAAGGGATAATAAAGAAGAAAAAAACACATGGACTAGGAAGGGCAAATGAGAGAGAGAGAGAGAGAGAATCAGAGCGAGAGAGGCAGAGATAAACAGGCGGAGAGGAAGCCAAAGATGCAGAGTGCACTGGAGGTATGGAAATGAGAGGAGAGAGGGAGAAAAGCAGGGAAAGTGAGGGATGGGAGTAAAACGAGCGGTGCGGAGAGGAGAGAGGGAGGACGGATGAGGGAGGGGAGCAGTCGTGCAGGGAATGGCTGTGAGGAGAGGCAGAGGGCTAACGGAGGGCCATGTTTTACAAATTGCCATTTGAGATGAGCCAACGGAGAGGGGATACAACAACTATAGACCGACTGCAGATTGCACACAGCGAGAGATGTACTCCGGCACCTCCAAACACTGCATCATGCACACATGGGTGAACACACACACACACACAAACACGCACACACTGATTCAGAAAGAGGCAGGTAAACTGCAGACACACACAAAAATGATTTAATGGAAAATTGGAGTAGTACACTTATCTTTGTGTCTTTGTGACTCACCCTTACCTCTCATTTATTACTCTTATTCACTGACCCCTAAACGTGCCATATGTCAGCTCTTGCACACAAGACTGTAACCATAAGCTAACCTTACAATCACATAGAAATACCATGCACATTTAGTTTTACTGGAGGGTTTAACTCTGCTTTTCACAGAATTTTCTCCTTAACGTAACATAAACACAACTTTATATCTGAGCCTATGCCCAAATCTGTATTCGTAGAGAAAACAGACGCCATCTCACCTCTTTTGAGACTGTCTGCTCCAAGACCTGCTACGCTCTCATTATCAAAGAGACGAGAACAGAAACATGATAACATGGTGTTCTCCGGTGTACTTGCCATCTGAAACTTTGTCAGTGAGTTCATGATTAACTGACACAGATGTATCACAGGACCCACTCAAAATGTCACGGACTGTTGCACAGTGCGACTGGATAGTTTATCACCGTTGTAATAATGGATTTTATTCGTATTTCAATGCTTTAAGAAGGGTGTAATATGAAGATTATCCTCAGGGTTGAAATGTAGGCCCAGGTGTGACACAGACACAGGCCTTATTGTGTCAAGAAACAACTATTGGCAATGTTGATTGTCAACAATGTTGAGATATATGTGTAAAAGAGTGTCTTACATTTTATGTGTGTGATGCCTTCACAGTGCAGAAAAGAAAAAAAAATGGTTTAGATTTCCAGATTCTTTTGTTCTTTTGTATTCATATCTGATTTATGTTCAACCGCAGGATCTCTTTGAGTTTCATCCTCAGTGAATTACTTATTGAAAAGGAGTTTCCTTTTGGAGTCATACTGAACTTTGTACATATGTAACTAACTCGGTGCTCCTCACCTCGAATCAAAACCCGAGTGAAACTTTTGAAGAAATCATCATGAGAGGTTTCCCCTCCCCTGGATGTGAAAATAAGATCATAATAACAACACACACACTCACGCGGCTGGAGGTACTCTCCCCTAACTCTGTCGAGCCCTCCAAACTCACCAGGAGCTGGAGAGCATATCCTCTCCAGAGGGCCCCGCTGACATTCTTCTCTCTTGGCCCTTGTCCGTCGTCTTCCAGCTCCACGCTCCAGCGACACAGGACATCATAAAACTCCCATCAGCACAGCGCTACCTTTCCTCCCCATCGTCTCTCCATCCAACCTCCCATTTCACAGCCTGGCTTATCCCTCTCTAGTTCTTTCTGGCCATCACCAGCAAACAATGAAGGAGGCATGATGGCAAAAATATCCCCTCCCGGGCAGTTTTATTCCAGTACCATTTTGAGTTAATAAAAAAGTTATTGAGCTCAAGATGATTTGTCAAGCCACATTAAATAGTGAAAGTGGAAATTTCGCTGCTTATTATATGAATGCAATTATTGATTTTTGCCCCTATTATTTTGGTCTGTACTTAATATATCTATATCTACTTCATGTGGATGATTACAGAGTCTGAATAATTACAGATACATTTAGGCCAAGAACACGTGAACACAGCTACATTTTAAAACAAAGCTGTTCCTTCTTTGTTCTCGAAATCCTGTTCAGTCCCCCCGAGCACAGTTTTTTAAAAAAAAATCTCAGACCACATCAGAGCACAAAAACACAACTGCAGTGCTGTCAATAGCATGCCAAACCATCTGTGGGTCTGTGCCGTGGGAGTGTTGGCGCACACTAATGTCACAAGCCAAAACTCTCTCTGTTCTCCCTGTCTGCACGTCGACACGGCAAAAAACGGACTTTCTGAATATCTTTATCGTCTTAAATACATCGTAAATCATCTCCCTTGTAATATAATAGCAGGGCTCATCTTTGAAATCTTTCTGGAAGCTTCAAACCGTTGGCAGATATATAGATATATATCAGAAAAATATCCTTTAAAGAGCCAGTCGTTTGTTTTTGTCTTTTTATCTGGTCAATCAAACATTTTAGCCTCTGTTTCAGCATGTTTCTTGCATGGATGATATATTTGATGAGTCTCTGCTTTGGTATTCATTAGACATCAAGTGTAACTGCTGATAAGGATTGGCTTCCAAATAGTCCCTTTCAGCTTAACAGAAAATAAAACCTAAGTTATCCTAACTTACTTCTATCCTACTCCTGCTCTGTCTGTTCTAGAAATATTTCCATATTTCAGCTCATTGTGCTTCAAAACAACTATGTTCGTCTGCTTGGCTGTAAGTCCTGCAGAAATGACTCCAGGAGCCACTGTCAAGCTATTTGATTTAGTTACAGCATTTACTTCCTGCATTGTAACCTGTATATTTGTCTGTATATCTTTATATTTGGGGACATTTTTTACCCATCACTTTGCGGCATGCCTGCCAGCACTTTCCTGGATTTCTTCCATATTTCCTACTGGCCAGTCTCCTGTGTTCTTGTTTCTCCTGGCAAACACCCGTAATTTGAATGACCATCAAACTTTATGATAAATAATAGTTCATACACCAACCCATAGGTTTTCGAGGTTTGTCTGACATTACCAAACTGCCAGATTGTCCACATACACATACGCATACAAGCCGCACACTATATACAATTTCAACCCATCTGCCACCACAACCTGGCAACCGCAACTGACCCCTGAAAATGCAATAAAAACCTGCAGATTTTCAAACCTAGATGTTGGAAGGTGTGCAATTTATCAGTTCGAGTTACAGGATCAAGGAGACACTGAGTATTGTATGTCTGGAAGAGCCTTCTTATTGCCTTTTGGTCTGGCTCTCTTAAAGTGCGTCTGAACCCCTATTTGTATAGAGACACCTTTTATTGATGGCTGCGTTTTACGGTGTGAAGTACGTCTGTATCATTTGTTTTGCTTTACTGACTTGAGAGGCACTTTGGGACTCTCGCTATATAAACCTTTTCACAAATACATTTGAGCTTTTATAGTATCTCGCCTGGAACTACAAGTGTAAGCTTCTATATGAAATGTATGTACCTGAATTACAGTTTCATCAATAAGTTAGGGCAGCAAAACAAAGTTTCATTTATTGAAAAGTATGCACACACACACAAACACACACACACACACACATTCTGTACGGCTTTCAAGGTTGTCAAGTTAAATAAAGGTTTTGGTAAGAATACAACTTCACTGCTTCTCCTTTCCCCTTTCATAGTCTTATCGGCTTCGACTTTATTTTCAAACTGCATCCATATTTTTGGACATTTCTTCATTCCCTTAAAATATAGCTGGTTTACTCACCTTCAGAGAAACTGTAATGTAGCTTCATATCAGCCTTACACTCGCTGAGATCATTCCCACAACAGTGAAATTGCACACTAAAGTGGGGGATGTGACACTGTATTATTTAGCGTTTCATTCAGGTAGTGTGAGAACTGTGTCACCCTGTTCTGTCTCATACTTTGACAAGGGCCTTCACCATTCTGCTCTGTCAATATAGGGCAGATCCGCTGGGGGACTGGGTTGAATGCATGATCCATTTGGAGAAGAGGCTTTGCATGCTCTGACTGTCTCTGGGGTTTTCTGAATTCTGTTTGTGTCACAGAGACATGCAGTGTCTGTGTGTGTGTGAGAGAGAGGGTCAACAAAGACTGATGACAGGCTGACGTAACAAGGCCCAATGATGAGAATAAGCAGTAGGATGTCCTGACTGTCAACTTAATGGACAGAGGCGCTATTGAGGTTGTTATTGTCGTCCACAGTGGTGCAAGCATGTGTCGGCGGCAAAAGCGTAGTGTATTATTTCTGCACCGCTGCAACATGAGAACTGTGTTACTTTATGTTTCATCTTCCCTTGTCTTTTTCTTTCTCTTCCCCGATGATACAGAATATGAGTTTAATTTTATAATTGAGATTATTAAGAAATATGATAAAAAAACGCTCTTCTGCTTTATTTTCTTCTCTTATCAGGACCATGAATGTAACGTCAGTTTTGCTGAGTGTTCTTAGGCCATAGTGGAACAATGGGGCTGGGGAACCATAATAAGCTGGAGCCCCTGTGTCAAGTAACATTATGATTTCACATCGCAAAGTGAAAAGGTAAAAGCTATTTCTGACAAACTGAAAAAATAGCAGAAATATTCTTTTTGACATTTCCAAAAGAAAGAAACAATGGTAGCACTTCCAGAAGGTTGGTGTGCGTTTGTCTCCTCTGCTTTTCCGGAGACACTGTAAAAAAGTTTACACCTGTGTGGCCACTTGACCACCGGAGTTAGATAGGGAGAGGTTTTTTACTTATCCACGCCCAGGGGAGCATCATCTCATAATCCATCCACGACTTAAAGGGACTCCGGTGCATAATCAGCACCTAATTTACATTTTATTCCCATTTTTCTCTTCAGATTTTATTACTGGAACATGCCCTGAGCTTTCTCTTTGCAAAAGGACTTCATTAAGTCTAAACACCAGTGATCACACCCTGCAACAACTTTCATGAATGCAAGGGGACATAAAATACGAGTGAAAAGCAGAGGAAGTGTCCATTTTTTTCTTACGAGAACTGTTACAAATGTGACTACAGAGGGCGTAAACTGTGGGGCTTTATAAGGGCAGTAAGAGTAGATATGGGCAAACACCCTTGCAGAGTGTTTACTGTGTTGTTTATTGGGCACCGTATTAGCTGAGTGCTATTAACTCGCCCTGTGGGGTCAGTAGAAGGAGGAATAGGGACATTATGGTGGGTTTGGCCTCCAATTTTTTAGCCCCAGATTTCAAATTTATTGCATAAGCCTGAGAGGAGGAATAGTATGTAAGAGGGAGACAGTGAAGGGAGGAAAAGTTAAAAGGAGAAACCTTTTGTCTGCTGTTATTTTACAGCTCACAATGACCTCAGTGTTTGACAAGCAGGATGGTAGGGAGGGTGAGAGAGATGAGCTAGCGTCAG
Organism: Chelon labrosus; assembly: GCF_963514085.1. NCBI lineage: Eukaryota > Metazoa > Chordata > Actinopteri > Mugiliformes > Mugilidae > Chelon > Chelon labrosus. The sequence continues at coordinate 6,943,994 of NC_140345.1, forward strand.
AAGTGACAGACGATGCCGTGGAGTACTGTGAACGGTAAATAATCTGAGCAGAGGGGACAAGTGAGCGAAGGGGAGAAGGGGATAATGGAAAGACTCGATAGTCGGTAATGCCGGGAATGTTAAAAATGTGAGGCCTCCTGAAAATGCAACACGGTGGCCAGCTCTCCAGGTTAGCACAGAGACCCATCTCAGAATGACATTTAAACACTGCAAGTAATGATTTAGATTTTCCATGCCACATGTTTCATTCCACCCACAGACACAGACACATGCTTACTTACTTGAATATACTGTATGCTTATATTGTCTCACAAACTTATACGTGCAAACAAGGGCGCCCCTATCTTTTCTGCCTCAGTTTTAGTGAATACACAATAACTCATCTTTGTGGCAGTAAAATTTGACATTCCATCCTTCCCCATCCCATGAGCATCTATTCATGATAAATGTCTCTCAACACAGTGAAGGATCGCTACATATTGGCCCACCTCGCCTTCTCGTTGCTGTTCCTCTGCCACTTCTCAGATTCTCCCGGCCCCTTTTCCCGTCCTCGTCTCCCTTCCTGAAGTCAAATTCAAATAGTGCAAGCTGCTTGATGAAACCATTGTTACCAAAGCACTTCACAGAGAGAGCTAAATGCAGGCGGAATTAATGGGGGGCTCAGGACCAAATAGCTTTCAAAATGCAGCTCCTCTTCAGCGTTTCTCATTGGTCATGTTCATCCCTCGCACCCCTTTTTGTTTTCTTTCTTGTATACTGTCTCCCACTCAGTATTTTTTTCCTCTTCCCTTCAGGCCCTAGATAAATACTTTTTCTTCTTCTCCCCCTCTCTGATCAAGATTCCCTCCATCTCTCTGATGCCTTTCATATTTTCTTGTTTCTGTTTTTTAATCTGTCGCGTTGCATATCTGCTGCTTCCTCATTCCATCTCTCTCATACCTCTTTGTTTTCCCTTTCTCATTCTGTCATCACAGATTACCTCTCCTCTCACTCTCTCCTTGTCAGCACAACACTCCCTCCAATGGCATCTCCGTTGACGGTCTTCATTCTCTTTTTATTTTTTTTTCGCATCTTGTCCCTCTATTCCTCATTCACTCCTCGATGAGCTGCAGGGTGTCTACAGTCCTCCTGGGTGTGTTTGGTGTCATGGTGAAGCTTGTCTTGTCGCCGCAGGCAGCTTTTATCACCGCCAGCCTTAAAGGAGGCACACACACGCATCCACATGCACGCACATAAATTATAAGATGCTGACTTGAAGCAACTGGGGGTTGAGCATTTAGGGACCATTCTGGCCTAAGGGCTGTGACATTATCAAAGTGCTTTCCTGAATGCAGTAAGCTTATGGTATTGGTGTGTGTGTGTGTGTATGTGTGTCAATTCAATGACTCCACACAGAGATATGAACTATTTTAATTTGCATTGTCAGCTCCCTGCGTGTGCATGAGTGAATGTCCCCATGCTCACATATACTAGGTTGCCATCAGCCTCTACTTCACATTTTATCTGTGTGACCATAATTTTTTTTATGTACGTGTGTGTCCCTGTGCTGTGATATTTTCTGATATTTCACGGGAGCTAACAATTTGGATTGCAGTTCCTCTGTGTGTGTGTGTGTGTGTGTGTGTGTACACGTGCGTGTGTCTTTCTGAGGACTGAGTTTTACAGAATCAGAGTGAGGACATTCATGCAAAGTGAGGACATTTTAACCAGTCCTCACTTCTTGGGCTGTTTGAGAGTCGGTTTTAGGGTCAAGGTTACAATTAGTTCATAGTTGGCACTTAGTTGAGATGGTTAGGGTAAGGGGCTAGGGAAATCATTCATCAATGAATGTCCTCACAAAGATAGCCATACAAAGGTGTGTGTGCATGTGCACATAGCACAACCCCTCTCCTGTCCTCTCGTTGAACTCTGCTCTAGCATTAACGGCAGTGAGTGCCAGACACAAGGACCATAGCAACCAACGACCAAAACCACCATACCAGGTTTTGGAAAGACATGCACAAGCACAAGGTTAATCACACACACAGAGTTTTATTTAAAGGAACCAAACAAATCCGTTGCAACGGATTTGCCTTGAAATTTTGTGCTGCCATGCACCACAAAGTGTGTTTCCTGCTGCCAGAGGAAACGGTTCACCACAGTTTACAGAAAACCAAGGTCCTCCTGTGGCTAAGATAACGGAGAATATGCTTCTGCTAATAGGGAAGTGAAATGAGGAGAAAATATAGAAGATCTTAACGATTATTACAGATCACTCTCAGAGGCCTTGGGCATAATAAACAGTAATACAAAAAGAAAATAAAAATTATTGGCGCTGCAAATTGTGTTTTGCATTCTTGATACCGTCTCTTGTTCCGTTCAGATCGAAAAACGCACACAAAAACTGAGAGAAAGGCAGGGGCAGTGATATCAGCTAGACAACTGCATCACGTAGAGGAGATGAAACACAGGACACAAGAAAGAAAGAAAGACAGAAAGACAGGTAGTGTAACAGATTATGAATACCCAGCAGGAAACAGAACCTGACAAAGATAAGAAATAGCATGATGCATGGTGACATGAAGGACGACAGTGGGGTGAAAGAAGGAGAGGGAAAGAAAAGGATGGACTCAAGGAGAGGTAGCATGATGGAGATAGTGTGGCAGGAAGGGGATGTAAGGTGCAAGACAACATGAACAACAGAGAGGGAGAGAGGGAGAGAGAGCGGCCAGAGAGGAGAGGCTGCTGGTGAAGCGATGAGGCGAAAAAGCACAGCACACCAGGGAGAGATAGAAATGATGGAAGGATCGCAGCTGAGGCACAGGAAGAGACGAATAGAGACACAGTGATAAAGGAAGGCATAGGGAGGGATGGAGTGAGACAAAAAGCGGGAGGTTTTCAGTGTTTCCTGCTGTCTGAAATGATGGTGTGGTAACATAATAACATGCTGTTTGACAGATTCTTGAAGCCACAGTTCCTCACACTTGTGCACATACTGTACATTTTTATTAGCATGAGGGGCCACAGTGGTAACAGAGCACTTACAGTGATCGGATCTGCTATGATATCCTAAATATTCCTAGATACACTGGATACACCCTAACCCTAACCCTAACCCGCGGTAGATTAAAGGTAACTGTAGGTTTATTTGAAGGCTTTTTAATGACTTCAACTTTGTTTCTGACAAATCAGTTTCATGGTTATAAATCATAGATAACAAATTCAGATGATTGTTGTAGCTGGGGTTAAAATATGTGCCCTAGTTATCAAATTCATGCAAAAAATAGATCCACAATCTGTTTTTAGGAAAAAAGTGTACTTATTTAGGGAGTCAAATCATAAGTCTTTAAATTTAGAAATTTAGAACAAAATATTGTATGATGCATGTCCTCATGCTGTTCATAGTTTAACGCCCATCTAATCTTTGGAGGTGCATCGACTGCCAGCTACATATATGCAAATAGAAAATAAATGGAAATCTTACGTGCAATGTAGAGTTAGAGTCAAAATAAGTGTCGGAAAAAGGTGTAAGACACAGACTGAGCTCGGCTGGTGGTGTGCCAGAGGATTATCGGGCTGATTTACAGCAGATTTGCCCGCCCAGACAATTGGATCAAAGGCTTGGACCAGTGGGCAGCCTAAATATATCTGGTAGATTGAGGGTTTTTAAGATTCATTTTCTACTAACTCTGTGCACTTGCAGATTGATTTAAACTACCCCAGTAATGTCAAACATGTTTAATAATTGTAACCCAAAGTCCGTAAAGATCCCGACCAAATCTCGTACTGCCTGGGGATCACAAGTTCTATCCAGGAGAAGAACCGACAGTAGTCAGTGAGAGCAGAGTTTATCATTGTGTGACGTGAGGCAGGGCATGCTCATTCTGATCCTTTGCCTCCATTGTTGTTTTGACTGGGGTTTCACTGGAACACTGGTATTTTCTTTGAAGATTAGAGGTCCTAAAGTCGGGGATATAAAAGGAGTAAGATTGTCTCAGTTAAAGGGTAAATTTGTGCCTTCCCTCTTTATATTTTTATCCGAGTGGTGTTTGAATAGAGCTCAAGACAGTATAATGTATTTTCCCGCCATCAGAAGACGCCATTTTTGGCTGCCATATTTATTCCACTCGAAAAACAACTCGCACAGACTTGACAATTATCTAAGACAGAAAATCCATCACAGTAAAAATGAAGGTTTGATTTTGTCCTGTTAGGACTTATCATTATCTCATTGTGCCGAAGAGTCCCCAGGTTCAGTGCTTTCCTATCACTGTGTTACATTGTGCTCTGCTTACTGTCAATCACCTGACAGCTACCAGAAGAATTGAAATTCTCTGGTGGGATATAATCCCTCTTAGAACATGTAGCATTACTAAGACTCTTCCTGTCAAAAAACATAGTCACAGCAATAACTTCTTATTTGAGGCATCTCTATTATAGTATTCGATATAGATCTGGTTTGAATGTGTAATATAAGATATTGGTTAACAAATAAACTAAAGAGTTAGAAAGGCATAAATATCTGCAACCTTTAAATGATACCAGTCTTCAGGTTTGAAAGGCCAGTACTTCATCTTTCTCTAATAAGGTCTCCTTAGAAGCATACTAATGGAAAACATAAATAAATTGGGAGTCAACCGTTTCTTTAAATATCTATTGCAGTATGTTTGCAAAATAGGTTTGGGTTTTGAAGTTGTGGAGTGCCTCCCACAGACGGAGAGAGAGGGCGAGAGAGAGGAGCAGAGTTGACGAGAGTGAGGTTTCGAGTGCTTTGACATCAATAACTGTGTCAAAAGAACATCAAAAGCTTGACAGAAGGAAAGAGAAGAAGGTTTGTGCTGGTGACATTGAAGCCTTATTGACTCCCCCCCAGAACCCTCTCCTCTTGATCACGCAAGTTTGCCCAAAAGGGAGTAGGTCACCTGATTGGCCCCCTTTCAGGGGCAGGCTACAAAGGTCCGGAGGTGAGCATGTTTCCTAATAAGGTGTTGCTAGGCGATAGCTGATGTGTGGAGCAGGGTGTGGAGACTACTAGAATGGATGGTTGTGCGTGGTGGCTATGTCTCTATGTGTGCGTTGGAGGGTGTGCGTGTTTTAGTGTGTTTGCATGCACGAGTGCATTTGCATCATTTACTGTGATTGTTCCTTCCAAAATAACTCCATGGCTGAACTGCGCAATTGCACATGTGTCAATTAAATGGCGAGTTAGTGTGCATTTGAGTGTGTGTGTGTGTGTGACAGCCTCCTGCAGGCAGAGCAATGTAATGACTATCATTACTAAACCATGGGCAGAAGTTCTCATTTAAGACTAAAAGGAATTAAAGGACGGGTGCTGTCAGAGCCGTAGCAATCATAAAACACGCTATGTGTCTGTATTTGTGTGTGGGGGGGGTGGGTGGGTGCTGGCAGATATACATATAGAATACTTATGCAAACATGCATTCAGTTATGAAAGAGTTCCTGAGGTCATGTAATAAAACTGGAAGGCTTCCATCTATCTCTTATCTTACAGTGTTTACAATTTGTTTATTGGTGTTGAGGCCCTAAAGCTCCTTATTAGGTCTGTTTGTGACACTTTAATATAGTCCCCTGCTGGGGGTGTTAGTCTCTTCATTATTATTATCAACAGGTGTAAAGGGTCCTCACAGATAAAGCACTGCCGGATAGCAGCAGGGCTAGCAGCACTAGTTGGGATCTAACTCTTCTTGTAGTGGTTATTCTCTAAATAGTCTAAAATCCCCTAAGTTCCCTCAAGCTAGGTAACATACTGTCCCATTGATCAAGCTGAATTACATGTGAAATTTGGAATCTTTTTAATTAGACAAGAGGTATATAAAGTTTAGGCTAGTTAATTGCTCTGAGCAACTCTTTTGATGAATCCCTCTGCTGAGGCTTGGCAGGCTCTCCATCCACTTTGAGTCGTCCAGGACGGAACAAAGGAATCTGCATGCCTGTGTGTGTCTGTGCGTGCGTGTGCACATGTGCACAGCATCCACTGTGTTCCGAGAGGTGCTATCAGCTCGTCAAAGTGCTTTGAACAAGTGTTTGCTTGTTAAAGGCAAACAGCTTCCAGTGGCCCGCTGTACAATGAGCGAGAGAAAGAAAGCCCTGTAGATAAATTGATAATTTTTTTTCTCCCTTGGCTGGACCAGCCCTTGCGCTTCTCGGCCCCAGCTGTGAGCCGCTGAGTTCTCGGTGTGATTGGCATGCCCTTATAAAAGTGTGGGTGAAGCAGAAGTTTTGAATTTTCCCATTAATTTTCGTTTTTAGCCAAAATTCAATCAACAGTGCTGTTGAAAAAACAATTAGCAGATTGGAGAGTCTGCCAGTGAGTGTGTGTGGGTAGGAATTAGGCCCTCTCTGCTTATAAAAAGTATGATTAATTTACTGTAGATAGTCCACTTAATAATTTCCACACAGTAATGACTGATTGGTGTGCATGTGTGTGCGTGTGTGTGTATTTTTGCGGCTGTATGCTCATTGCTCAGTCCAGAGCAGGAGAGCACTGGAGCTTATTAGGCAGGGAGAAACAGTGGTGGCAAGTTATAAATGAATAAACAGAGCCTGAGGGTAGTTAGAGCAGGAGGACGTGAAGAATAGAGCAGAGGAGAAGGGCACGGTGAATAAAAACAGTACTGTGTCAGGGTCACTTGTGTGGAGGCAGTGATAGGTGCTTTTGAACATGCCAACTGGCTGTTTAGTGCCGTAGAGATGCATGTGGGCGCAAGTGTCAGCGAGGGAGGGACAGAGAAAAAAAATGTGCTGTATTTCATACCTTTAGCAATCTGATGCCAACAAAAGAAACTCAGAACACAAAAAAATGTCGCCTTTCATTTCTCCTCTTTGGAAAAGAAAAAAACAACAACGTGAAAATAAAACTAAGCCTTGAAAACAACAACAACAACAAAAAAGACTGGAAGAAATCTAATCGAAACCAATACGGCAGTTCATGTTCCTGGAGAAAAGCGAGAGTATAGTCTGGAAAATGTTATAAACTTGTTGAGGATCCAATAAATGATGCTTTCCTTTTCTTTCAGTAATCGTAACTGTAATCCGTTTATCACCCGAGCCAATTAATAGACTCATCATGTGTCACAATTAGCGAGATGGTGATTTGTCTGCATTGATCATAATTAGTCTGACATGATCATTTAACCGTGCAAAATGCAAATAAGTCTATATTCAGTATACTTCACAGAGAAATAACGCAGAAGAATGTAAGGTACATCTGATATATGTGTACACACAAGAAACTAAACCCCTAGTCTGTTGAGCTAAAGTCAGTGTTTATTATGAGGAAGTCAGACGTTTTCTAACATTATTCTAGGCAATATTAACCTATGTTTTAGTACCAAACCCATAAATCAGTGCACCAGTTATTAATTTAAGGCTATACACTGTGTGTATCTAATAGATAAGAAGCAATGTCTAGAAAAGCTGAAGCTCTGATCTGCATGTTAAAACTCCACATGCTGAAATTATTATGTGTGGGCTGTTCCAGTGAAAAAAAAAATAAAAAAGAGACATAAAAAGAGACGACAGCAGTCAGAGAGAAAGAAAAGGAGGGGAAAAGGAAGCTCTAAGAAGTGAAATCAGGGGGACTGCTGTCAGAGTCACCTTGTCTGAACAGTAAGTGAGCGTCCCAGCGAGGGATGTTTAGTACAAGCTGGACTACAGAGAGGAGAAAAGGGCTGGAGTAATACACGGCAACCGACGAAAGAGGAGGGGAGCTCAGAACAGGGCACTGACAGATTGTCATTAAGAAAGACAGCTGCCTTTTTTTTTTTTTTTTTTCGCAGTGACTCTCATAATCTATAATACCCACGCTAGACGCACACGTACGAGCTTGCTCACGTTTTCATTTTTCCTTCATCCTTGGAGGTGCTGCAGTCTCGTATGAACTGAGATCTTCGTTTGGGGAGCAACTTGTGAAAATGCGCATTCTGGTTTAATAACATGCTCAGTTGACATATACTTAAAAAGTGATTATTAGAAAAGTTGGAAAATATGAGAGGAGGCTTCACAGCTTTTATGTGACAGTTTTGTTTACAACGTGCAAAAACCAGTCATTTTCAGAATTTATGCGAAATGTATTTAATTATAACAAATCTGGGAACCATTACTATAATTATTAGACTTAGAAAAAAGTAGAAATGTAAGCTACGTGGCAAGCTTCAAGGGGAAGTTTAAAACATTGTACACTCCTAAATGTGATAATCTCCACATGTATCTCAAATTGTGTCCAATAATAAAGACATCCCGGATTTAACATGATACCCACTCACATTCTATGCTTAAGGAGTTAATCTATATAATCATCCCTCCTCCCTATGGTTGTCATGAACGATACCCTCTTAGGAAATATATTACTCACACTGAACTATCCTTCGGCATTCCATTAATTCTCATAATGTATTGAACCCACACTAGACATACTATGATGGCTTTTTATCATATCCCTCATCCGTTTGGAATTACTGCTGTCCATGCGCAGGATCCAATACTTGCATGAGTGGTAGGAGCAGTTTAGGGATGGATGTAAATGGTGGAACGCTTCAAAAGACAAACCTACTGGCCAAGTCTGCAATTACCTGCACCTGTGCGATGCGTCATTGCTACTGCAGAGCTTGAATATGGGTGACATATCAGTGCCATTTTAGTTAAAGGAGAAACCTGGAAGAATAAATTGAAACAAGAAACAGAAACAGAAAAATGACAAAAAAAAATAAAAAATGTTGAAAAAAAAAAATGAGAGTACAGGGCCGACAGCGTGTTTCGCCTACTAGTCATCAAATGAATGTGCTGGCTTAGCAATTTTGTGCCCACCAGTTTGTGACCAGTTCAATGAAACCAATTTTCCACAGAATGTGTTAAGTGAATATTATGTCTGTACAGTCTGAGTTCTCTGGTGTTCCCTCTAGCAAAATCCCTCAGTGGCACTGTTGTCTGTGTGAACACATGGCTAAAAAGCAACTATATCTGGGGCTTTAACTACAGGCGTGTTCTCATACGTAGTACTTGAAAGGAAGTAGAAGCGGTGCACATTTCACAGTCAGTCTTTGGAAAATTGTCATGATATGATGTGAATTAATTCAGGCAGAGCAAACAGAGCAAAGGTGCTCCCATCAGAGTTGAGAATGTTTAAACTTTGAAAAAAAATCATAGCCAGGAGAAATGGTGTTAACACTAACTCTTGCGTTATACATATGATCTGTGAGCATTTTATTCAGGAGAAAGAATCCCCTATATATCCTTTACCATAAAGTCCTACCCATGCATGCATGTTGCTGTGTGCATCCATGCACAGACATGCGCACCCCATCACAGAGGCTGACAGGCGTGAATGAACTAATTAAACACACACGCAGCTGAAAGTCCATAAAACTGAATAATTGGGTGCATGTACCTACAGTGCATAGCATTAACATGCTATAGCTTTAGCATGCAGAGCGGAGAATGGAGTCGAAGGAAGGACGGAGAAGGAGAAGAAGAAACATGTGACAAAAAGACGGAGAGAGGGCGAGGAAAAAGATGGAAAAACACAAAGACAGTGGAATGGAAACGCCGGAGAGGGAAGAATGGAAAGACGAAAGTGGGAGAGTGATAGGGAAGCAGTGGAGCAAATCAAAGTAAAATTAAGTGCATTTACATATTTAGATGAGCGCTCCTAGTCAGCCTGTCTAATTATTTCATCTCCATTTTTCATTTGCACACTATTCGATCCAAAAGCAGCAGGCCGTGAGGAAAGTTTCTCCCTCTCCCGCCTCACCCGCTACTTTATCACATACACACTCAACCTTCCCTCGCTCTCTCTCTCTCTGACTCTCCACCCTTTGCGGCCGCCTTTCGTTATCCGGGTCATTACCATACGCTTTTTGTCCATTCGCACTTGTTCTTCCTATCTCCCTCACGCCCCCTGCTCCAGCTGTCTCTCACCATGTTTTATGCATACGAGGATACAGCCCCGCATGTGTCCAGAAATGTGTGTGTGTGCAAAGGTTCACCGCTAATGCCCCTTCTACCACAATGTTTTATGCATTTTGTTGTCCTGGTGAAGATCAGTTTGTGTATGTCCAAAATGTGTGGGTAGGTGTGTGTGTATCTGTGTGCACCCACTACTAAATCCCTTAAATAAGCATGAACTATGTCATGAGCAGCCAAGCCACCCTAACCTTCTGTTACGGATTTTCTCTTTCACTTTATCCCTTTCTTCACACAACATAAATCTGTCTTCTCCCTCTCTTCCTCGCTGCTGCTCATCACTTTGTTTGCATCTCTTTTCTATCTACATTACTTCCCCTTGCCCCTATAAATGCCTCCCCCCCTTCCACACCCTCTCTTATCAGCTCAGTCTATTAGTGTGTGTCGGTGTGTTTGTGTGTGCATACGTGTGATCTCATATCCCCGCTTTGAGGCCTTGCTATGTGATGTTTATGTGAGCCTTTTTGCTGCTAGTGGTTTTGTTGAGGCATAACTGTGTGTGGCGGCCACTTTTGTGTGTTTCTTCCTGCAAGTGTTTGCATGCGTAGCGCGGTTTGCAACTTGCATGTATGTGTGTGTGTCTGGCGCACGCACACGTGCATTCGAGTGCGTCTGCTGGCATAAAAGGTTGTTATGTGCTTTAGGTGTTAATTGGCTGAGGAGCTTCGTTAATATTCTCCTTGCGAGCCTGCTCGTCAGGAACAGAGCTGGCAAACTGATGAGTGTGTGATTTTCCTCCCGAGAGAAAGAGGGAGAGGGGAAGGGAGAAAGAATAGCAGGAGTGACTTGAGCGCAAAGACCCTCTGTAAGGTCAGAGTGAGAGAAGAGTGAAGCAAGAAAGGGATGGTAAAATGCAACTGAGGCGGAGAGGGCAAGACGGGAGAAAGGGAGACAGACAGAAAGAGATGAAGGGGGGGAAAGAGAGATGTGATAAAAAGCCATAAAGGGTTCCATTGAGGCCCTGGGTGAAAGGAAAGATTATATCATGCAAGGGAGAAATTATCCCTTTGTTAGGCATTTGTGAATTGGCGGAATGGGGGCAAGGCGGTTGGCACAGCACCCCCGCGGGCGAGGTGGCCCATTGTTGCTCAGTCCTAATCAACCACGTCACGCCACAACAGCACCCAGCTTTATTGGCCCGGACCACGCTTCCAGCTACACATACTGTATACACTGAAATATGGAATGCATATAGTATATAACACATCATCCCCAAAAGTGCACAAGAATGAAGCACTACGAGCTGCAGCCTTGACAGATTGATAGGAACATCAATAACACATCACATGCATATGCCAGGAAAGTAAAGAGCAAGACTGTGAACCAGAGCGTGCACGCACAAGTACAGTGAGACAACTATCTGTCACACGTTCGCACCAGGGAACAAAGGACGATTCCACGCTCCTGACTCACAAATGGGAGCACATGCGCCGGGAACACAAAGAAGAGTGACTGACACATGCAATGCAGCAGAGAAAACAGTGAGCAGGGAGTCATAGCCTGCCGCTGGGAGGTATGATGCCACATGGATAATGAGTGTTACTCCCAGCAGGTAGCTGTGTAGCATGTGGCTCGTAGTGCAAGCCGAGGCACTCGTTAGGAAGTTACTGTAGTATGTTTTCAACTTGGCAGGTAACACAGTTTGCATTTATCTTACTGAATAAGGCATGACGGAGTTTAGCATTCAGTTGCATCCCACAGTGGGAGCCTTGCACAGTGATGCATAAAATATGCTTGTAGTGCCAAAACTACTTAAACTGTAAATACTTAGTATGTGTATGTGTTTATTAATGCATGTATGAGGGGGGGCGCTGTGGAGCCACGAACCAAGATGGCAGCTTGAGGTGGAGGTTCCAGGCAACTTTGCACTAAACAATTTTAAAACCCAAAATTAAGAACGGCAACTAAACTCTGAAAATGTCAAAAACGGCTGCAGTCAAAGATTGTGATATTTTCAACCGAAAACGCGGTCCTCAAACGCCCAGAACCAACACATCGACGGAGCAACAAGACAAGTTAGCTGCTAGCAACATGGCGAACTTGACGGCGGTGCTATCTGAGCTAAAGTCCCTCCACGCTGAGTTCGGAGGTTTTGGATCCAAGCTGGACAGCATAGATGACCGTCTGGGTAAGATGGCCAGCTCCGTCGCTGCTTTGGAAACTAACATGGCCGAGGTGAAGCGAAATGTTACTTCCAATACCACACGAATGGAAGAGGCTGAAAATCGTTTAGCAGCAGCGGAGGAGCTTACAGAGAAAAACCAGACAGAGCTAACCAAAGCCATGAAAAAAATCTCTTCCTTGGAGTCGAAAGTTGAGGACCTGGAAAATCGGAGCCGGAGGAAGAACCTGCGGCTGTTTGGACTCCGGGAGGGCGCCGAAGGCAACCGACCGCTTTTGGAATTCATACAGGAGATGCTACCTCGCTGGGTGAACTTGGACACCGGAAAATCTTTCGTCCTGGAGAGGGTTCATCGGACCCTAGCACCGCCGAAACCAAACCAGGACAGAGCGGTTCTCATCCGATTCTTGCAGTTTCAAGATCGTGAATTTGTTTTCCGGTCCACTAAACAACGTATCATCACATACGAGGGGAACCGTCTGTTTTTCGCCCAGGACCTCTCAGCTGAGACCCTACGGCAGCGACGCGCTTTTGATGCGACCAGGAAAGTGTTTGCTGAAAGGGGGACTTTCCGTGGATTTCAATACAATCCATGCAAGATGAGGATCGTTCACAATGGGAGAATACACCTGTTTGCATCACCAAAAGAAGCGGAGGATTTCCATCGCGAACACGGTTAAGACCTGGATAACAGTGAGAATTTTCTACTTTGTTACACATAAGAACCAGCTGACATTGACTATCATAGTAACGATACTGAACCCCGGGTGACCCTTTCTTTCAATCTATTTTATTTCCAGTATCTATTTTTTGAAAAGACACTATATTTTAGTGGGTGTTTTACCCCCAGGGTAGCTTCAGTAGCTCTATTATTTTCATTGTTTGTATTATTATTACAGCTGGTGTATACTTTTATTATTATTATTATTATTATCAGCTGTCACTGGCTATTCTACAGTTATAAGACTATACTAAATGGGTCTTCTTTAAAAGAGTACTACGTCTTGGACCTCTGAGCAGCCAGTGTAGTAAAATTTTATTTGTGCAACCTTTGTTGCTTCTGAAAACTTTAATTTCACCAGACCTAAATGAATATTTACTGACTTACATAGTTGTTATTCTGATGTTACTTTTATAACATGTGGGTTGAATACATGGTATTCTAATAGACAAGGTGCACGGTTGGTGGACACTACTTGTTGCCTGTGGAGTTGGGTTTGCACAGTTAGCTGCTCCTCCAGATGGTGGATCAGCATAAGCCCTACGATTTTCTTGTAGTGAATAAGGGGAGGGGCTTTCAAGTGTTCAAATGTTCATATATGTAAATGTATATTTCTGTTTTGTTTTTCTTTATGTCTACCACACATTCAGCACAGCAATATTATCTTCAACAACGTTTCCTTGCAAAACCATAGACTCGGTACAACTGACAAATACTACATATGGAACAAACTTTTGATATAAAAATAACAAGCTGGAATGTTAGGGGGGTGAGAAAATTGACAAAACTGAAACAGGTCATGGCCAGGATTAAACAGCTTAAGTCTAAAATAATCTTTATTCAAGAATCTCATTTGACGGACTCAGATATTAAATTGGTAGAGCGTAGATGGCCTGGTCAGGTTATATATGCGTCATACAATAATTATGCTAGAGGTGTACTTATTCTTATTCATAGAATGATACCATTTCAGACCGTAAAAATAATCAAAGACCCAGCCGGAAGGTACGTTATTACGCATGGTCGTATTCTATCCCTCACATTAAACCTAGTTAGTGTGTATGGCCCAAATGAGGATAACCCCAAGTTTTTTGAGGATCTTTTCCTGACCATGTCCACTTTACGAGGCTCTTATATAATTGGGGGTGACTTCAATTGTGTTCTAAATCCAGCAAAGGACCGATCTACAGGTTGTGATACCTCTAAGACACAAGCTAGAAAATCATTAAAACAGTACATCATGGATTTAAATTTGGTTGAAGTATGGAGGGAACAGAATCCCGACAAAATAGAATACTCTTGTCACTCCAGTATTTGCAAATCCCGCTCTCGTATTGACTATTTTCTTGTCTCAAGAGGGCTCTTATCTAAGATTAAAAGCTGTTGGTACGATAGCATTGTAATTAGTGATCATGCTGCTATTTCACTTAGTATTCATATAGAAAAATTCATCCATAGTCCCCCTAATTGGAGATTACAGGTTAGATGGCTACAGAATCCCGACTTTGTTAAATATGTAGGAACTAAAATAGATTGTTATTTTGAAATTAACACAGATCAAACCAGTGCTAGCATGAGGTGGGAGGCATTTAAAGCCTACATTAGGGGGGAAATCATTAGCTACACAACCTTTCAAGCCAAACGACAAAGAATAGAAATGGAAAACTTGGAGAAACAAATAAAGTCTCTAGAGACGGATCTAAATGAAAGAGATGACTCAACAAAACAAAGGGAACTATTACTCTTGAGAACTCAATATAATAAATTATCTGCCGATAAAGCCGCTAACAGCTTATTGTGGCTGAAACAATCTTATTACGATCAGGGGGAAAAGGCTGGGAAACTCCTGGCATGGAGAATTAAAAAAATGCAGTCCGATAGATCAATTAACGGTGTAAATAATTCCTCGGGAGACCTAACAGTAGATCCACAGGAAATAAATAACTGTTTTCGAGAATTTTTTGAACATTTATATAGATCAGAATGCACTCAAGCTTCAGAAGAACGAGACCAGTTCCTTTGTCAGTTACAATTTCCAAAACTTGCAGAGGATGTAAAAGATGAGTTAGATAGTGGTCTAACAGTTGAAGAGCTATCACAGGCTATCCAGAACATTAATAGCGGTAAAGTACCAGGTTCGGACGGCCTACCAATAGAATTTTATAAAACATTTCAGCAAAAATTACTTATCCCACTCTTAAATATGTACAATGAGTCATATCAAAATGAAACTCTCCCATCCTCTTTGAGACTAGCAATTATAACTCTGATCTTGAAACCAGGTAAATCATCTACGGAGTGCTCCTCATATAGACCAATAAGCCTACTTGGAGCGGATACAAAAATCCTTTGCAAAGCCCTAGCGATGAGACTGGACCCTCATATTCCACAATTAATTCATAATGATCAAAACGGTTTTGTACAGCAACGCCAAGGATTTCACAATATACGTAGAGTTCTCAACATACTTCATGAAAAATTTGATACTGAGGATACGGCGGTGCTGTCACTGGATGCTCGGCAGGCCTTTGATCGAATAGAATGGCCATACTTATTAAATGTCCTGTCTAGATTCGGATTTGGAAATAACTTTCTGAAATGGATTCGAATTCTGTATACAAATCCAACAGCTAGTGTATTAACAAATGGTACAGTTTCTAAACCAGTAACCTTGGAGAGATCCACTCGCCAGGGATGTCCTCTGTCGCCGATGTTGTTCATACTGGCCATAGAGCCTCTGGCTATGGCAATAAGAACACAGACAGGTCTGTCGGGCATCCAGATTGGGGAGCAGGAACATCGAATTTCTTTATACGCTGATGATGTAATAATTTTTTTAACAAATCTATCTGTTAGTATCCCAAACTTAATGCAACAGATTGAAAGATTTGGGCGATTTTCTGGTTACATTATTAACAACTCAAAATCCTCAATATTATTTTTGAATAAGGAAGAAAGAATGAAACCAGTCATAAATACCACCTTTATAAATGCAAAGAAAGGATTCACTTACCTTGGTATAAAAATTACCCCTGAAATTCATAAAATTGTCCCAACAAACTATGACCCATTAATAGATGAGGTAAAGGAGACATTGGATCGATGGATGACACTACCCATATCAATGATTGGCCGTATAAACATGATTAAAATGACCATTTTACCTAAATTTTTATACCTTTTTCAATCACTTCCTCTCCCGCTTCCAAAAGGATTCTTTGAAAAGCTCAATAGTATTTTTAGTAGATTCATTTGGAATGATAAAAAACCCAGACTAAGACTTGGGCTGCTATACCTGCCTTATGACAGGGGAGGGCTAAGACTTGCAAATCTAAAACTATATTATTGGTCTGCTCAATTACGCTCTGCAATGTTTTACTTTTCAACAGAGACTTCTCCATCCTGGGTGAATATTGAGCAAGCATCAATACTAAATCTTTCACTTAAACTATATTTATATTCTGCAGACCCAAAACAGTTGAAAAAAACAACAGAAAACCCTTTTCTTAAAAACACTATTGACGTCTGGTATAAAGCACATCAGTATATTAAAGACACACCTCCTATATCCCGCTTCTCCCCCATATGGGGTAATACATATTTCAAGGCAGGAAGAGCGGATGGTGGTTTTAAAATCTGGTCTGATAAAGGTGTATGTAAAATAGAGGACCTTTACATGAATGGCAACCTTCTCACATTTGATCAGCTATGTCAGATCTATAACATTCCAAGAAAACATTTTTTTAAATATTTACAATTAAAACATTTCATACAGTCAAACTATAAGCAAATATTTGAACCACCACCACTCTCACATTTTGAAAATCTTATTCTTTCAAATTTAAATGGGCGGAGACAGATTTCCCTATTCTATATGACTTTAATGTCATTTGATAAGGAGTCCACTTTGGACAAACTAGCGGCATGGAGACGAGATCTTCAAGAAGATATATGTACAGCTGATTGGGAAATTGCATGCTTAAAAGCTCAAAAACAATCAATCAATACAAGAATGAAATTATTACAGCACAAATGGTTAATGAGAACCTACATTACACCAGTCAAACTGAATCGTTGGTGCCCTGACATTCCGGACACTTGTATTAAATGTTTAGAAGGGAAGGGCACACTATACCATTGCATGTGGGAGTGTCCAAAGTTAAATAAATACTGGAAAACTGTTGTTGAGAAGATATCTGAGGTTGTTGGAGTGAAGGTCCCCCACCAAGCAAAGTTGTGTATACTAGGCATATATCCAGACAACCTTATTGTTAACTCAAGACAATCAATTCTGATTGACTTTGGTCTTCTGCAGGCCAGAAGACTTATTGCTTTATCTTGGAAAAAAATGGATATACCTTTGATAAATGTGTGGGTGAAAGAGATGGCATCTTGTGTTGTACTGGAGAGGTTGACTTATATAACTAGAGGAAAGGCAGAAGAATTTGAAAAGGTGTGGAGACCGTTACTGGAGTTTCTTAGTAATAAACGTGCACAACTTTGATATTGTTGTGAGGAGCTGAGTGCTTTGTGGTGTCTTTGTTATACCATTATTTTCTTGTTTCATTATTTTATTTGTTTGTTGTCATTTTAGTTTTGTTTAATATGTACACTGTCTTTGTCAGTGTTATTGTGTGTTTGTATGTGTTTAATATGCTTAAAAATCAATAAACTATTGTTGGAAGAAAAAAAATTAATGCATGTATGAAAAAAGGAAGGGCCTGGAGCACATCTAAGTGTCACATCTGTGTTAAAGAGCTTCCAGATTTGTTGGCCTATATGCTGTAATGCTTAGTTCTTGATCTGGGCAAATGAGGAAACCTGCTACCACCTTGGTTCCTGCAGTATCTTCCCCCACTGCAAGTGTATATTATTCACCCTCGCAAGCGTTGTCATCCATTCTGAAGCCCCTTTTTACACATAAGCCGAACAATTACTGTGTTCCTCCATTTTTCTCTGTTCAAACTAAAGGTGCATTTAATCATTGTCATTTTGTTGGGATTCAAGGCAACACTTTGGCACAGCATAATTCCTGGCATGTTCCCGGGCAGCTTCGCTAATACGCAATACAACCCTGTCTGCTACAAAATATATAAAGTGTGTGTGCAAAGGTTTAGGAGGAAAAGTAATTGCTGTGATTATTATTTACTGGCGAAATGTTTCGGGTTTCTCAAACAGCACAGTGGAAGGATGTTAGGTGTTGAATTTCCAATTCATATGACTTGGACGCCAGAGATTTTGATTTGAGTCCTGTTAGATTGTCTGTCTATGAGGATTCTCAGTCATCCAGGTCACAGAATATCTCTCACCTCTCTTCAAGTGGATTGTTCGGGGTGACGGCCACCTGAAACTCTCATGACTAAGCTCTGAGTCACCTGAAAGTCACAGAAGCCACTTGGATAACCACTTGCCTTATTTTAGGTTGGTGTGTTGGTTTAAAGAGGCACTATGGAGTTGGTTAAATCCAGATAAAGTTTATGAATCACATCTTGTGCTTGAACTTGCTATTGACACTGCCCTAACGCGAGTACTTTCTGTGCACTGCTTAAAAACAGCCATTGAACATTTTTGCATTTGCGGGGCAGAGTTTGTTCTTTCGTCAGTGAGAGGCGGATTACACCCTGGGCAGGTCGCCAGTCTATGACAGGGCTAACACAGAGAGACAGACGACAATTCACACTCACATGTACACCTACGGCCAATGTAGAATCACCATTTAACCTAACAAGCATGTCTTTGGACAGTGGGAGGACGCAAGAGCACCCGGAGAGAACCCATGCAGACATGCAAACTCCCCAGTCGGCGGAAGGATTCGAACCCAGAACCTTCTTGCTGTGAGGCGTCAGTGATTGTAGAAAATAGTTTGTTGAAAAAAGTTTGGTGATTATAGACAATCGTGTTATTTTACCAGCAGTGTGATACAACATCAATTTTATATGTATCTTTACAAGACAGTGTTGCACAAAGGAATTTGTGGCACCTGTACTGAGGCAGGTGAGGTAACACTGGTTCTTAAATTGTTAAATATACTGCATATCACTATCATTCTGATCCTGCACTTAGGATAGAAATAACCCATATCTTGTCAGTTTCTTTAACTTCCAGACTGTAAGTCAGTTGTGAAAAGCTCCTTTTTAGCATTTTTGACCAGAGTGTTCTTCACGCTTTACTCTGCATAGGCATTGAAGATGAAGATTTGTAAAGATAAATTGTATTCTGGGTCACATTCACAAATGGCCCTAACAAAGAAACATTGCTTGAGGCTGTAATGTCAGAAAGGATTTATGCATTATGTTTTGTTGAATAATTGCTCGAACCGATTAAGTGAGTTGAGCATTTAAACAGGGAGGAGGGCAACCTTCTTCAAGTACACTAGTACCAGCCTTCAATAGTATTCTCCATCTTCAGTTCTGGCAGCATGTCACTTGAGAGTGTCGCATTCTAAAGTGCATGCTCTTTCTTTCTTTGGCTGGCTGGAAAAGAATAAGCTAAAACTGTCCCCTTTAATGTGCGGTTGATGCACAGTAAATGCATAATAGAATGAGGCTAATAATAGGATGTCTACAATGGCTTCCACTGCGCCTTTATGTCTTTCCTTCTGGCCTGTAAAGCCAGTGAAAAGCCAGTGCCAAGTCTGTTTTCAGCTAGAAAGTGAGTTCAATCTTAGCAAAAAAATGACACGAAGTACGATATTAGAAAACACAGTCCTTGCACATACAGTACATTGCCATCCAAAGCATGCAGTTTCAAGCAGCCAGTGATTCAAATCCCAAAATCTGTTTTGTATTCTTATTAGCCTGTCACATTGTGAGCAATATTGACTTATCTTTTGTCATGCTCCACTGTCAACAAACTGTGAAAATAAAGAAATTCTAAACTTCGCTGTATGAAATTGTGCGAAGACAGACCGAGGGTGACACTCGAAAGCTGCCAAGATGATTGGGCTGAATTGATTCGTTTTCCCAGGAGCTTGAGGTGAACAGGAAGTAGCCTCAGCCGTGCCTCCAGAAAATGCAGTCACTGATAGTGTCCATGGATCAGGGAGCTGGGACTTTTCTAATTAGAGAGTTCAGAGCAAACCCAGTTGGATTAGCTAGTGCATGGCTCTGGGCTAGCCATTAACACCAAGTCAACCAGACAAACAAGAAATCAGAAAGATGAGGGAGAAAGAGAGCAGAGGGCCAGGAGGAAGCTGACTGAGCGTGCCAATGACTCAGACCGGGGTCAAAATAGTTGTTTCTATCGCAAACGTGGCCTCCGATTTGAAATGCTGGACGTTCCCCTTGTAAAAGTTAAAGATAATGTTTAAGGAATCAAACTGATTGGTCGTTAATAGCGGTTGCAAATTGTTTGTGCATTTTGTTCACACTGAGGAGAATCCCAGAGGAGACTACTCAGTCAAGATCAAGTCTAGCGCTTTGTGGTGGCTCTATAAAACAAACTTCATCAAGAAATAAAACTTAAAATAGCCGCTTGAATTGTGTTCAGAGTATACACAATCTACACTCATGAATATTTATATATGTATGCCTTCACATGCCTACTTTACTGTAACCCTGCTAACGCTTGGATGTTCACTTATGATGAAACACTCTTAGGGAGATGTTAATTTGATTTATCTTTACCTTTCAGGAACACATGCCCTCCTTCACACATCGCCAGCTAATAAACCCTTAAGATTCCCGCCTACGCAGACACATATACATGTACAGCCCTCCTCACCTCTACCATCACCGCCGCGCGCCTCGACACACATATACATACACGCTCCCAACCCATTCGCCCGCTATACCTCAAGGGAGACATAAGAAATAAATTCGACACTTCCGCTTACCCAAGAAGCGCCTTAAGGACAAAGAGGAATTTAATCTTGGATAAGCCTCCCGATAGAATCTCTGCATTAGCCCTCTGCTGCTGGTTCACAGCTATCCCATCAACCCTTACCTCCCACACCTTGGCCCAATTCCCTCGCATCTCTTCTCCTCTTCTCTGCTTGTTTGTTGTTGGTTTTTTTTTATTATTTCTTCTCCCCCTCTGCCTCTCTACAATCATCATCCGCATCTTTTCACTTTCGTGTTCTCTCTTTTGTCATTAGTTTCACTCTTCTCTTCTCTTCTCCTCACTACTAATCTTTCCCCATAATTGCCCCCCTCATCCCTTTGACTGTCCCTTGTCCACCTCATACCTTCACAGCCTCTTTCCATGCTTCCGGCCAGTCTCCATCTCTCCATCTATTCCCACTTGAGGTACATACTGTGTATATATATCTATATTTCTGTTCCTCTCCCTTGTCAGACTGCTTTAATACCATTGGTATTAAATGCTGGCACGACCTTCTCGGCATACTTAAGCAGGCAGGGATCCTTGTAAGGCTGTTTGAGTGCTTAATATTTTCAGCACGCTGCTGACTTAAGCCCCTTAAGTGCTTTGGCAACACTTATTCCACGGTGGCACCAATGAAGCCCATTAAAAATTTGATTTGGATGAAAGAGAGGGAGTGAGAAAAAAGAGGAAGGGGGATAGGGGACACAATTTGCCATTACTTCCCTTCCTTCCGCACACACTGCGACAAAAAACAAATACACCCATCAGGGGGTTGCCCACACAGGGACATTAGAGACACACAGATACACACATACTCTTCTATCGTGCAATGATTTGCAACATGTTCTTCTTTTGGTCTGTAATTATGTCCATTGTTGCTCTATAAAACACTTTGTGATGACCCTATTTGGATAAAAGCACTTGACAAATAAATTTGACTTTATTTGACTCGATAACAGGGAACAGCATGTTTCAAATTGAATTCATAAAGATGTTTGCAAATACAACCTGTGTCAGATTAGAAGGGATAGTTTATGATAAGTTGATTAACAACAAGTAGAGGCGCTATTATAAAAGCAAAACTGTGTCGCCTCTCGCATTTTACAAGACAATGAAAGTCACAGACACAGAGTCTAGTGTAGTTAGCTCCCACTATTGGATTTGCCAGTTTTATTGCCAAGAGCAGCAATGATTGCACGCGTGGAAATGAGTTTGAACAAAGGCACTGCATTATGCAGGATGTGTTGATGCAAAATATACTGACAGGTTGGTCTAGCTGTTAGCAATGATTCCTGTTTCATCAGTGTGAAAATATAGAGCAGGTAGCTTTTAATGGGCCACGTTCACATCAGCATAACTCATAACACAGTCATTGTCATGTTCATTTCTGCTTTATCGACCTCAAATCACAAAACACGCAGCCATGTAGACAGTTTTTGTCAGCAGACAGCCATGTGCATCCCTGCTGCCATAAAAACGTCCATTTAACATAAAGAGCCACTATGATGGCTCTGTGTGTGCCTGCATGGATAAATTAATGGGCAGTAGATAGTGAAAGGGCCAAACAGTTAGCCAAATGTACGCTCTGCTTCAGTCAACTCTGGACAGTCTTGCACATTCAGACAAACTCACACACTGCCACTGTTTGTTGACCTGAAAGACAACCATTGTCGCTGCTTCCAGCCACACACACACACACATCCCTAACCTTCACAAAATAGTATGCAAAACATGCAGACACTGATCCCACACTGACACACACACACGTTCTAAGCAAGGGGAGGGAGGCCACAGTTATATAAACAAGCGAAAAACCGAAAACGGATAGGCAGATGGATGTGATCAACAGCGATAGCACTTTGGGATTATAACTGTTTTCATAGATCAACAGGAAAGAAGTGAAGCAAAGCAAGGACAAATTTGTGGGAACTTACCAACTGCTACGGACTGAAGGACTGACAGATGAGGACAGAGAACGGGGGCTACAATGGATTAACTAGACACACTCAAGAGATCAATTTGAACAAGCGAAGAGACTTTGTTTCTATCTTCCTACTGCCAGGCCTCAGACCTGCCAGACACGAGCTGCTGGTGCACACCAACACAGAGTAATTTTCTCAGCATCAGCCAGTTGACCGATGAAGTCTGCACTGTAGGGAAGATTGGCGATGATCTGCTTTCGGCTTTGGCAGAAGTGTCAGGGCCATCGCCGCTAGACCTCATTGTGTTTGCAGTGGCACAGAGAGTGAAAGAGAGTGGGCAGTGTGTAGTAATCTACGGATGACACCTGCACTTTATTCCATCAGATAGTGCTCAGTGAGGTGTGTGGTGCAGCTCGTCACGCTTTGTCTCTACACTACAAACACACATTAAGCACTCACACCTACACATACAAACACACCAGGGCTACACACACCAGCAGCACACCGGGTCCTGACAATCAGCAGAACTCTGTCTGGACCTTAAACACAGCAGGCTTTCAGATCAATGTGTATGAGCGAGTGTGTATCCGGAGTGCACCCAGACGCTGACTGCACCCAGTGGAGCATGTTGGAAAGGAAGCGTTAGGCAGGTCGATGTTGTACGATTACACTGTCTGATAGCCTGTGATTATTCTAGAGTCTAAAATTACCATGTAAAATCACTGTCCATTTACGCTACAGTGTGTACATGATAGCGCATCGACAAAGTTTTAGCATTCAAGCGAATAGCGGTGGATGCCTCTTGAGGATAATGTGCAAGTCTCCGGGGTAAAATAGCAGGCCAGCGTATATGCAATATCTGAAACCAAAGTGTCTGACTGCAGTTTGCTGCACTCTTTGCAAGAAGGTTATTCTACACAGGGTGAGCGCTTTCACGCTTTGTCATTTAGAGAGTGCCACTCGAGCTCAATGGATTTTATTTAACCTTAGCTGTTGCCAGATGACTCGCAGTTAGATAGCGTCTCAGTCTCTCCAGAGGCCTGGATGATTCCGTTGTAGCGCGAAGGAACATTGACTTCTGCCTGCACATTTGTCGGCCGATAAGTGCTAAAAACCGTGTTTGACTCATTAAAATACAATCTTTTTGCCGTTGATTTCTCTGTCCTCGAGGGCTCAGCCATGTAGGCGTGACTCCAATATACTGTTATTGATGGTTTGACCTAAGGGACATGAGCAGCCTAGTTGTTGTTGTGGTTATCTGTGTGGCTGATTGTTACGTCTCATCTTGGTCAAACGTTGCATAGCTCTCTGAGTTTGACACTGCTGTGTACATTTGGTGAAGAGCTAATTAACTTATGTCTATTTCAGTTAATTTCATAGCTGCCACCACTGAATATTGTTGCTGGTAAAGACCACAGTTTCGCAGGTCTGCTTTCAACACACTTGATATTGTTTTTTTCTGGTTTATTGATGTAAGAATCTCGGGCTTTGGTCTTAGGAGCATAGGAGCCTTGCTCTTCTTTTTAGTTCATACGGAGCCTTTTCACTGCTTCATAAAATAATACATTTCATAAGTTCTTTCTAAGCAGCCCAAGGTGCTACAGGAAACAGAAGAACTCTGTTGCCCTAAGATCGTTTCTGTGTGCATTGTGATATAGTGTCCAAATCGTTGTCTCTGTTAACACCCAGAGCTCTGGCCAAACCTCTGTCGTTTTCATGTGTTGTAAAGAAGTGTGGCACATAAGAGCTCTTTCTTTAAGGTTTGTCGTCAAACAACGAGTTCTGTCTGAGTGCAGCAAAGTAAAGCTGAGCAGTTAGCGGGTGCACGTGTCTGCAGCATTGCAGTTGAGAACAAATCAGAGTGTGCGTGTGTGTGTATGAGGACTAGTTTGTCTGTTGCAGTGCAGGCAGGGTCACAGAGGAGCCATTGATCAAACGTGCACAGCCGCACACATTCACGTTCACACATACACACACACAACTCCTCAATACACAATGAGGCCTGTCCGGAGCTCTGTCCTCTGCCGCCTCCTCCCTTTCCCCTTCTCTCTGGCCCTGCGCAGCCTGGTCCTGGTCCTGCTCTGCATCACTCGTAAGTCTTGCACACTTGCACTCGTTCATGTGTAGATACAAACATGCAGATTCAATAGATTCTAGAGGGAAACTCAAGTGTCACTACGCTTCAAATAAATCGGGGAAAACAAGCACATAATTTAAACGTATTTGCATTAAAGCCTGGATGCACAGTTTAGTTTAAGCGCAAGCTCTGTGTTCAACTCTCTGCAGATATATTGTTCCTCTAAATATTTTAATATGATGTTTCTGTTTTATAAAAAGAGAGCATGAATGCATGAATGTGATGCTAATAGGTGTAAAGTGATACCGAATTAAATTCAATCCAGTCCCACGCAATGACCAAATGGGGATAGCTCACGACGGAATCATGAAATGAAAATTTCAGATGAATTGTTCAAAATGCTCGTGATTAAGTTAGAATTGGTAATTAAGATTAAGAACAGAGAGAATATGAAGACGGGTGCGAGCCCACGAGGTAAAAGGACTGGGGAATTAGAGACCAGACAGAAAAAGAGAGGCGACGGGTGGACCAAAGGGCTTAAAGGGAAATGATAACAAATGAAAACAGAGAAAGGCAGACAGATATAAGAGTGGCTGAAGCCTTTTTCTCCCTCTGAAGAACCTAATAAAAAAAAGATGGACCTCAGAACGGGAGATACTGTCAACCAAATGAAGTGGTTGTTAAACAGAACGGAGAATTTGGGGGAAAGCAGTAGTGCCAATATATGTGAGAGACAGACTGACACAAGGACAGAGGCAAACAGGAACTTGTGCTGTATGCGTGGAAGAGGGAGGGAGCAGCAGAGGCAGAAAAAGAGAAATAACAAGCCAGAGATGGAGAACAGTGAAGTCTGTGTGTGGATGGAGGAGAGACAGAGATGCAGGGGATGGGTACAAAGACAAAACAACAGACGAGGATTCAAAAGGAGCTGCTTGAGGATGAGATTTGAAATCAGGAGTCATAAAATAGATTGAACACACGGCAGAGAGGGTAATAAAGGGCAATACATGAAGTGGAGTGAGATCAGTGGCAAAGTGGCTCGGCACTATTAATACCTCCTGTCATTATTATTATGCATTTAATACAGGGAAGTGTTCCTTCCCTGCTGCTCATTGGTAAACAAGCATAGACTGCTGCACACAGTACCTTCTCCTCTGTGCCAGAGACTCAATTCAGTGTTTTTCTTTTTTTTTTTTTCTTGTTTTGCACATTAGATCAACAGAGGGACATTCTGTTTTGTGGGTTGTTAGGGGGGATGCTGGATGGGGGTGACAATGGGCGAGTTAGAGATACAGAGAAAGAATGAGTTTGTGTCTTGGCAGCGAGCTCGGTTATGTAATTCATGCCAGTAGGGCAGTTTTGTGTTGGGCTTTGAATGTGCACTCATATATACTCTCTCACATACACTTACCACTGTTTTATAAGCGCGCGCACACACACACACACACACACACACAGATACACAAACTTGGTTCTAAATGCATGCACACATTTGTACATTTTATTTTTCCCACATACACATTCGTCAGCGTTGCACAAATCGGGTGCACACACCAAAGGGAAAGCAGCCATGTGGTGGATTTGAAGGGGTGTTAAGACCAGTGCTTTTGGCTGTCGTGAATCTCCAGTGTAGTTGCCATTGTGTAATAGTCCTGTAAATTTCCTTTAAGCCGCTGTTGGGGTGTGTGGTACCCATAGTCGCAGGGTTGTCGGGGCTGTGACAGACCCGGACCATAAACCGCTGCACAGCGGACAGAGCTAACCAGCTTTGGCTGTCAGAAAATGGAGGGAAAGGGAGGCGAAAGAAAAGAGAGAGGGAGATGATAGTTTGTGAAGGGTAAGAAGAGGTGAATATGAGAATGGAAAGAGTAATGGGATGGGTGGACAAGAGGAGAGGAGAGTGCTTAGGGAGATGCAATGCAGCGGGAGAGGAAAGAAGAGGGGATGGAGCAAGAGAGGGATGAGGTGATTGAAATATGCCGAAGGGCTGGATAGACATAAAGATGCGAAGGTCAAAACAAGAGATGCAGGGAAAGACGAGGGAGGGGGATGCAATAAAAGAATGGTAGGCTATAGGTGATGAGAGGAAAAATACAACAGATATCAGTGTGGTGCACTGTGACTAGATAGAAAGATCCGTGAAAATAAACAAAAGTAAACTGTTCTAATGAGAGGTCAAAGAGTGGGAAGATACTATTTTATGCTGATTTTGCTGATTAGCAGTGCAGTACTTTATTGGAGAGAGAGCTACATGAGAGAAGGTCTGGAGTTTCTGTCAGAGAGAGAGAGAGGGAGAGATTAAGAAGGACAGACAGAGAAAGAGAGGAGGGATAGAAAGTGAGGAGAGGGCTCAGTTAAATGACAGGCAATTAAAAGAGGCCAAAGAAGAGAAGAAGATGAAAGAGGGAGGAAAAACTTGGAAATTCACTCATTTGTTTTGTCATCTTGTCCCATTCACTCTTCTCACTTTTTTCCCTGTCTTTCCCCTGCTCCCTCTCCTCTGTTCTCCCGGCACACTATAAAAACAGCATGATTATGCCGCAGACTTGAGCTGCAGAACAAATCACATTTAGCAAAGGAGAGTGTGGAGATAGAACCAGCAGAGTGGCAGGGAAAGATTCCCACTGAGTCACAAAAGGAGGAAGAAAGAGGGAGATTGCAAGTGGAATGAAAGCATATTGGAGTTAGGAAGGAAGCTATTGCTACGACAGGGAAAACTAAACCAAGAAAGGAAAAGAAAGGAGTGAAGAGAAAGCACTTATCGGGAGAGAGGATAGAAAAAGAGTTGCAACAACTCTCCTGAGGCCCGGGAGAGAAGGAGAAGAAGGGGACCTTTAAGACAGCGCTAATGAGAAAGATGCATGATGAACGATTCAATAAAAGATAAGGGAGATGAGAAGGAAGAAGAAAACAGGAAGAAAGGAGGAGGGACAGTGAAGTGAGAAGGATTCAAGGATCAGATCAGGCTGGTAGGTGAGAAGGAGACGGATGCAGAGACTGCGGGTTTAAATAAAAAAGAGTTAAAATATAAAAAAGTGTGAGAATAAGGTTAGACATGAAGGCAGCAGGAGGAGAGAATTGTGAGTTGTGTGGACTAAGTGAAAATGAGAGAGGGGAAGAAAACTCAAAATATGAAATGAAAGCTGAGCATAGGGGAGCGAGGAAAAGGAGGACAGTAGGAAAGTAGGGAAGCAACAGAATGAAGGTAATAAGAGAGACGGAAGATTTGTAAAGGA
Source organism: Chelon labrosus (assembly GCF_963514085.1). Lineage (NCBI taxonomy): Eukaryota > Metazoa > Chordata > Actinopteri > Mugiliformes > Mugilidae > Chelon > Chelon labrosus. The sequence goes on from NC_140345.1 coordinate 6,971,856, forward strand.
TTATGTATTATTTATAGAGGGAGATTTTTTTTTTTTTTCTTCTTGGCACTGGATTTGATTGGCAGAGTTCTGGATTCCTGAGAGAGATGGAGTGATAATTTTAGACTGGAAAGAGGGAAAGGGAAAGGGAGAGAGAGTTTTGGGTCTGCACAGGGAGGCATACAGGAGAAGAACCTCAAAGTCAGCGATTTCATAGAGGCAGAACACCGCAAAAGTCTGTGATTAACCTAGAGCAAATGTTCATGCACGTGCACACGCGCACGTATATGCACACGCATAAACACTGCAAACTTAATTTGCATACATACTGTGGAAACTGGCTTGCCTCGCAGACTCAGGGGATAGCGGAAAAATGAACATCCAGATGGGAAGAGATTGAGGAGTTGCCAATGGATGACCCCATATGAGTCGAAGCTATGAGCTGCTGCTATTGTTTTAATTAAAGCTGTAACTACATTGGGGGTTATGCATTGTAGTCCCCTGCATTGATTCCCTTGTAAATCTGTGGCCAGTATACAAAGAAAACACAAGCTCTTGGCCCACTTCCAGTTGAAAGATAATGACAGATAATGAATAGGGAGACAGTGTCTGCACTGCTTCAAGGATATGTAAGGGCTTGCGGGGCAAATGGAGACAGATCATCTCTTGTGTGGCTTGTCTCTCTGCTCCGTCTTCACCTTTCTCCACTCTCGGAGACGTGGAGCGAGTGAAATAAGCGGAGACTGAAGCCAAGGGAGAGGGACGCAGCAAGGCGGTAATTCAGCCCGGTAACCCCGCGCCACTGAGGCAGTTTCTAGAATTTACCGTGACCGAAGGTTAGCCAGCAGTCCACCTGGCTGCCTCCCAAATCCCCCTCTTTTAACTCTCAAGACATCCTTTCATCCCCTCCCCCTCCGTCTCTCTCTGCCCTCCCTCCCTCTGCTTATAACTCACCCCCATCGAGGGACCATCAAGAAGGGCCCCTGAACAGCCTTGTCTTGTGAATTTGTGCGCCTTTAATTCATTTATTTGTTTATGTATTTTTAAATGATAGCCCTTCTCAGATCTCCACTGACTTAGTAAATAAAAGCCCTTTTTTTCCTAGCTCTGTGACAAGTCCAGTACTGGCGTTTCAAATAATGGGTACCACCGAATCACTGCTATGAAATACTGCCCCCACTTGGCTGGAGAGAGAAGTGATTGTTTTTGTCCCCCCCTCTGGTTTTATTTATCCGTTGATCTCGGCCGTCAGTGCACTACCATGCTATCGATTGCTCTCAGCATTCTCTCTTAATACGAGATGACGCTTGTGGAGTACTTTATTATGGGCACAGATTTTAATGGGGGTGAGATTAATACCGCTGTCACAGAGGTTGATTCCCTCCCCCTCGTCGTCATTCCCTCTGTGGATTGTACTATGCTGGTGATCAGAGGCACAGGCTTGTGGCCTTGATGTGAATGACAGCCTATTAAACCTACAGTCAAACTAAAGTGCTGTACCCAGCTGCGTTACGAGCAGGAGCGGAGGAATATGCGTCATCTCTTGTATATTTCATCCAGCCCCCACCAGCTGCATTATTATTCTCAAACCATCACTTCCTAACTCCGTGCTATCATTTCCTGGTTAGAGCCCTCACTCCCCTACCATCTCTCTATCCCCCTGTTTCCTTCACTCAGATTGATCACCCACCCTCATCCAGCAGGTGCTTCAGGGTGGCGTCTCTCGGCAGGCAGCGGCGGATGTCACTCGTCCTGCTTGCAACAGCGGTTAATGATTTTTAATATTTAGTTTTCTTTGTCGCGTTTCTTTGCACTTTGCTGCCGTGCTACTGTAGCTAATTTCCTTTGGAGGGGCGACAGCTGTCAGGAGAAGTGGGTGAGCAAATGGACAGCTAATTAGTTTCCTTGGCCTCCTCCCAGAAGCAAACTTTTGACCACTTTGCTCGTCTTGAGTCGCTCTCCCCCTTTGTCTGTTGGTTCTGATGGGTCACTAATCACACACAAACACCACGCTGACTTTGTCAGGATGCACAGCAGCACTGTTACAATTGCCACCATTTAAAACAATGGCGGCCTAGCCCAGTTGTTATGGTGATGAGTAATAACAGCCATTAAAAAAATAATTGGGATGGCGGTGGCAGGCCCTGATGGCCCCCGATATGAATCACAATATTGATGCGGAGAATGGGAACAATAATGACTACAATTAGAGGTAATTGTCAGGATTTTTTGGGGGTTCCATGGAGTATTAGAGTCTCCTTTGTCTTTATTCCCTCTTGGCTTCTTTCCGTCTCTGTGTTTCCCCTGACGTGATGAATATGTAGGCTTTCCATTTCATTAAAAGTGATTAAAATCAAGAGGAGAAAGATATTCGGATGAAGTTGGGGGATCAGATGATGTCAAAGTAGCTTAATTGCAATATGCCAACCCCTGCATATGCAGACTGAATGCACTTACCCACTTATTCTACATGCACGCACACACACACACACACACACACATACACAAAAGCTTAGGACACACTCAGTTGGAGATATAGACATTTACTTTGGCCCAAAGCAGTCAAGTCAGCAACGCTTGCTATGGCAGCTACCATCTGTTTGTCTCACAACATTTGCTGCATTCTAAAGGTGTTTTACAGAGATCAGAGACACTGCTAGAGTCAGCAGTGAAATATATACGGTCCAGACATCTTTATCGGCTCTGCTCATTGCCCGCTTCATCACTGTGCTTCAATATTGATGTCGTTCTTTCTCTAAATCCTCCCCACGGCCAGCACTTTGCCAGGGAGAGAGGGAATGTAAATGGGGATGCAAATTGTTAAATACTAGTTTGGGAAGCTGGAACTCTCTTCAAGGCAATCACATTCCACTCCTGGCTGAAACCATATGACTAATTACTCCACAAATCATTTGAATGGAAACAACGGTGTTCCGTGTCCGTTGTGCTCGGCGGGAGGTGTGATTCAGCCGAGTCGTGTCAATAGCCTGACCCACAAACATGAAGGGTGCAACAATGAGAGCATAATCAGCCTCCTTATTACTGACTCTCGAGCAGTCAGCGACATCAAAGAGGCTCCCTGCTATTTCTCAGCCCCCTTTTCTAAAAATATTGAGTTTAGGGGCCACACAAGTTTGTTTGAAGGCTTATGCAAGAAAGTTTCTGTGAATGTGAATGTTGCTTTGCATGCATATGTGTTTCTGTGTCTGTCCTCAGGGTTGTGTACGCACACGTGTACATTAAGGTGTTTGAGAAAAATCTTCGGCAAGAGCAAAACCTTGTGCAGGATCCTTTTTTTAAAAAAAAATAAAAAATACCTGTAATAATAATCTTACATTTATTTAATAGAGTGTAATAAATTAGTTTACCTGCCGCTGTACGGGAAATGACATTAAGAATGTGTAAAGTGCATTCAAGGCTGCCACTGCTGTCTCACAGCTCCGTGATTTGGCGTTTCACAGCCTCACACAATATGATTTAAACCATTGCTCGTGCACACACAGCTAGTGCCACGACCGCAGTCTAGCCATCTGTTCAGGTGCCTTTGTGTAAGTGTGTTAGTCCATATGTGACGACGTTTGTGTTTATGTGTCTCCATTCAAACGTGCACTAGTGTGCGTCTAAACTCCAGCAGCCACTTAAAGATTTAATAGGAAATGATGTATTCAAACGCGTGTATTGATGCGTTCTGTTAGACTAGCCAGAGGCAATATGGCTAGCATCTGAATGTGTGTGTTTATGCACGTAAAGAGATGAATGGCAGTAATTATAATCATCCCTGTTATCATCGTGAAAGTGCCTTGCTCATTAGGACATTCTTTTACTTCTTCTGTCCTTTAGTGTCTTTTTTCTCTCTATCAATCTCTTTATCTCTGTCACTCTGTCTCCTCCTCTCTTTTCCTCTCCCTTTCTTTATTTGTTACGTCTGTATGATGAATGGCAAGGAAATGAAGGACACTCTTAAGTGCCTTATTTTGAAAGAATCTATCTGAGGAGAGGTGTGGGTTAAACTCTTCTTTTTCTCTTCATTTGTTCCCCATCCTCTTATTTCCGTATTTCTTCCTATCCATCATGCAACCTTTATACTAATGTCCGTCTTTCTCCCCCTCAGCTCGTTGTCAGGCGGTGCAAGCGGAGAATGTGACAGTCTTAGAGGGAGGTACGGCCCAGATCTCCTGCCGCCTGCAGAACTACGATGGATCAATTGTGGTCATCCAGAATCCCCGCCGGCAGACTCTCTTCTTCAATGGCACGCGAGGTGTGTATCCACGTTTATCTCTAGAGCAAAACCCCGTCTGTGTCAATGCATTTGCACTCAGTGGCATTTGAAGCGAGCCTTTTAGACACATTAACAGTGACTCACCAACACTTGCATTTAACATTTTTCTTCTTGGAAATGTCCTCCTTTTGCCTTTGAAGCATTTTCACATCGAAAAGTCAGATAACCGCCAAGTTAATTTGGGAGATGGGTACACTCTCTGCCCTAACAGTGCGACTGCTATAACTATTTTAAAAGCATAGTTCGAAAGCTCTCTGTATAATCCACTGTTAACCCCAGTGATGAGATCAGAGCTTATTATAGTCCTCATTAGAGCATGGCCTTGGTAATCACATGTTTTTTTAAAAGGTTGCTTTTTGGCAAATTACCATTGTAACCAATATTATACTGAGGCAGATTTCATTGAGGTCCTCCGGGTAGGCAAACACTGCTATGTTTTTTTCTTACTAATTACAGGCAAAAGTTGCCATTTTAGCCAGATTTCCTGTTAAGCGCCGTTAGGAAACCTCTGAGCAAAAGAGCAGTGATCAAGGATGTTAAACATTACCTCTGAAATTTGCGATGACTGCTTAATTGAAGCAAAAACTATATCATGTTTTATGGTGTAGCAATAGATATGCACTACATAATCTCTGTGATAAGACATTAGCCTCCGGCTTAAGGCTAAAGTGTCAAACTGATTTCTTACTGTTAAGAGAAGGTGGTGATTTGAATGCTGGTTCAAGCTTATGAGACATCGGCAACCAGGAGACTTAATAAATACATTGGGTTTAAAATGATTTTTTAAACCACCAGCAAGTGCTAATATTGGGCAAAGAAAGAAGCACACAAAAACAAGAAAAACAGGGATATTACCTGATCAATAAAAGGACAAACTAATGTCTGTTTTTAGTACGCTTGATTTCTTATTAAAAATGTGATGAATGCACAAATGCACAAACTTGGAAATCACTAACAAAATCTCATTAACCAACAAATGAGCAGTCTACTGGAAACTGCGACACTTCTTTCTACCAGGAGGGCAAAGGTGCCACTTCCTGATTGCCCATTGTATCGTTAACAACATGATTTTTTTTCCTGAAATCAAATAAAAAACAGCCAACCGGAAACCCTAAATCCCTAAAAGCACTTGCAGAGCTTGCCACTGTGCACACTCCTCAGCGGTGTCTTATGCTGGACATCTACCAAAATATGACTCTTTACGAACGGTCAGCGGAGTCAGTCTCTCTTACGCCTCACTAGTCTAAGAGAGAAGACGGAGAAAAAAAAAAAAACATTTTGATTACTCATGATTTGGAAAAGGATTGTCTTGCTGTTCTAATGTGACAGGCGATAATTTTCCCTGCTTGATTTAGAGAGAGAGACTCTGTTTGCTGAGCTAACGTCACTCAAGCTGCTCTAGCCGAACGCTGCTGAGCTCCCAAGTTTTGTACACATACTATTTTAATCTCAATCTGCTGTGATTGCTTAGGCCATATTTTTGAACTGTCATTCAAGCATCGTTGAATTTAATTTAATTGAGTTGAACCTAGTAGAGCACCAGGCCACTACGATTTTAGCTGAATATTACAAAATATACAGTATTTATATTGGAGCCACGGCTGTGAGCTCATTATAGATAAAGAGTTTCAGACCAGTACCAGTTTCACGTGGCCTTAACCTATCGGTATATGAAACTGCAAATAAATCCAGTGCTACTAGTAGACGTCTTCAGATGTATTCCTGTGGTAAAAGAAGGGGCTCGTGTAAATGTCAAGATAATGAATGGCTGCCAGATCAAGAGCTGATTCTCTGTAGCTGACCTTGCAGTCAAACATCCACATGCTGAGGAGGTGTTCAAAGGACTTTTCCAGCAACGCTTTCATATCACGGGAAAGTTAATATGCTGAAACTATCAAACAACTGCTGGAACATTTGCTCTTGACTACAGGAGATGCATTTTTTTTTTTGTTTTAAATATGCAATTCTAAGTCAAATTTAATTTATACTTGCATTTATGTGGTATTTTTATTTATTTTTTGCATGTGAGAAAACTTGCGGCACTTATAATTACAGTGATTTGACAATCAAGACTCCCACACTTCCCATGGGAACCCTCTCCGACAAAAGAGAAGTTACTGAATATTTCTGAACAGAAGAGCAGGATCGGGGTAAAATATTAAAGACAAACTAGTCGCACACATAATTTCACTGTTCTCAGGTAGCTGCAGCACTCAAATGCCTTTGTTCCACGCACTTTTCATCACTTGTTAGTCTCCTCGATCACGGAGAAGACATAATTGGGTGATTGAGGTTGCTGCTTTGGGAACCCTTACTTTGAGCTCTTCCCCCTGTTGTATCAGATCAGCACTGCCGCTAAGTTCCATTAACTATTTAAACACAGCAACTTCATCTGCTCTCCCCAGGACGTTGACTCGCACCCTTCAGAAATCATGAGGAAGTCTAATCAGAACGAGGAGGAAGAGTGGGTGTGCGGGCTAGAATGAAAGAGAAAATGATCAGGGATAAAGAAAAGGGTGAGGGAGGGTGGGGAGAGTGACAGAGGATCAAGAAAGACACAGCAGCAGAGAGAGAATAAGTAAAGGGAGCATCAGGAAACGGAGAAAGACACATCACTGGGAAACTATCCAAAGTTTAGTAGAGATATAAAGTATAGATGGCTACCCATAACTAAATTGCATGCTGTGAGCACTAGAAAGACCTCGTTGGGGACATTTTCGGGGAGTGTAAATTACATCTCACTCTGGCTCTCTCTACCTCCACGTTTGCTCCATTTCTTGTCCATTGCCCATCTGCCACCCAGATTACAGGCTAACAAACCAAGGCCTTTCTCTGACGGTCCATTCCACTAGCTGCCCAAATAGAGCCGTGGCAGTAAGTGAAGGGAATTAAGCTGCCTGTTTTGCAAGCGAGCAACCAGTCAGGGGTGTGTTTTATGAGATTGCGGAGGCAGATAGTGATAATAGAGCAGTGGAACTAACCAAATGGTGCCTATCTCTGTCCCTCCGCCTACTGCCAAATCTTCTCAGCATGCAAATGAGATAGGACAATAAAGGTGAACTTGGACTTGAACAGAAGTCTGACATTTAGTTGCCATTTAGTGCAGAGAGGGAAATAAAAGATTTACACATCTGTGGGGAATAGCTCTCTAACAATGCCATCCGGTGTAGGGGAAATTTCGGAGGTGAGTTGGAGAGATTAGTGTGGTGTACTTCCAGGAAGATTGGACTAACTCCATTGCTCAGGGGCGCTCAGTAAGTCTCCTGCGGACTTCTGTCTCTGTCCATATTGTTTTATCCGTCTGGCTGCATTATGTAGTTATATTAGTCGATTTTTCTTATTCTCTCTTTATTCCCCACTCTTGCGCTCACCCACATACACACATGCAAACACACACACAAAGCCAATATCTATACCTTAGCGCCTGCGCCATTTTGTGAACTGTGCCGAGAGGTGGTCGGGTGTTCCATCAGGGAAGTGTCCGCTTTTGTCTCCATGAGACAAATCCAACACAAAGCAAAGAAGAGAGGGACTGACGGAAATAGAGATAGAGAGCAGGGGAGGTTCTACAGTCAGGTCAATACAAAGTGAGTTTAAAAGGTATTTATGAGAACCTATGTACATCGAGCCACTGTCACCCACAGACTGTTATTAGCATTATTTGTTATTATGAGCACTTTTTTCAGCATTGATTCTACTCATGCTTTAGTAACAAAAGGAAAATTGTCACTTATTCACCTCTTCTCATCCTTCCTACCACTTTTCCTTTTTCCTTTGTGCTATATGGGCTTAATGATTGTAACTCTGAGTGGTCTGAGGTGCAAGACTGCGTGCAGAATTGTTGCATTTAAAGAAGCTGATGGCTTTGGTTATTTTGTGTAGCCTGAATGACAGAGTTTACAACTGTAGCATTTAGTGTGTCTCTCTCAGACTCGGTTTAAGAGCGGCTCCAAAATCATTTTTGCTTCATTTCCGAGACACTTTTCAAAAGAGTTACCAAGGTTGTTAGAGCAAGTAGAACAATTAGGATTAAAACCTAATATGATGAAAAATTTAAATACCAGGCACTAATTAGAAGCAAGCAGATGCATAGAGACGGAATAAACACATTCCAGTTTAGGATAGTCCAATTCATGCTTGGAAAAATGAGTAACACCCAAAGCTGGAAATCAGAGGACCAAAACATCTGTTCTGTTGTATCAACGCACTGCCTGGAGCTGATCCATCGAGACTGACTTTCGCAAACTCGCTCTGAACTTTTTACATCAAACCAAGCTTTAGATTTAGCAGCGCTATCAATTCCAGAGCAACAAATTATCTGAGCTGCTGTCACAGCTACTATTTTGCTCATGTTTTGCATTTTTTTCCCCTGCCAAGATGTCCATAGGAGTGACACCACAAATTAGAGTATGAAAACTCTCCCCTCATTTCAATCTGCGAGAGATACTGTTTGCTAATACAGAGCAAGCTTTCTTGAGGCCGTGAAATAACTGATTCAAAAGCTGAAAGTGCAATGCCACTCGATTAAAACAGCCCTTTGCTTCTCTTGTGCTTTTTGATGTACATGCCACTTACCGCCTGTGAAAAGGTAAGCGTACTGTAATTTTAAAGATACACACAGAAAAAAAAAAAGTGTGTTATGTTGTTATTTCCGATGTCATTCAGCTGCAATTGCACCACCACTTTCAAACCGGCAGCTGTGGGTCTGATTTTGCATCCACAAAGTACTGGCAGTTGCAGCAACCGCAGCAAAAAGTGGAGGTACAAGTTTGCACCAGCTTGGCTTCAGACCTTTTTAATCACAGCCCATATAGACTATATCATAACGTTAAAGTCAGTGACAGTTGTGTCCTTAGTCAGAAAGATAAACATGTAAAGTAGACCTTTCTCTCTCCGTTGGTTTCGTGATTGTAGCATCCAAGCAACCAGAGGCAAATGTCTCAAAATTGATTTTTGTTATTTTGTTGTTAGCCTTCACATTAATACAGTGATCAGTATCTAATTAAATTTAACCTTTCCACCTTCTTTTCCTCTCTCCACTCCCCGCCTCCTCAACAATCCCATCCTCCTCGCTTTCATCCCACTTCTACCCTCTCCCTTATCTTCACCCAACTCCAGCCCTGAAGGATGAACGTTACCAGATGGTGCTCTTCACCCCACACATGGTGCGCATCTCGCTGACCAACGTGAGCGTGTCGGACGAGGGCGGCTACTTCTGCCAGCTGTACACGGACTCCACTCACCACCAGGTGGCGACGCTCTCGGTTTTGGTGCCCCCGGAGACGCCCACGGTGGAGGTGAAGCAAGAGGCCGTGGAGGGCGGCGAGGTGGAACTCAGCTGCGTGTCGCCGCGCAGCAAGCCGCCCGCCACCCTTCGATGGATACGTAATGGCCGCGAGATACCAGGTACCAGGCCAAGGATGAGAAATGGATGGTTGTATGATTATGAGAGATAAATGAGGAGGCTAATGGGATAATTTAGGGCTGGTGAAGTGGAATGGTAGGATGATCACAGATTGAATAAAAGAGGACTGAATGAATGGGTGATTGATGGGTTGTTGGGGGGCTGGCAGATGGATCAGTTGATGGGAGCAGGTAAAGATGGATGGATAAATTGGTGGAGAAAATTGGGATCTGTACTCTGGGGCTGCAAAAACCCACATTCTTCTCCTGCTTCCTTTATTACGATCCAACTGACCATACACATTGTTGGATGTCCGAACAGTGATCGTTTTTCATTTCCATTCCCTCAAACAGAAGTTTCAAGGTGACAGAAGAAGTGTATACGGTGGTTATATTGAGAAGACAGACATCAGCAGCAGCCACCAGAAATATTTCAACTCTTTTCTGTCTTTCTGTGTCCACTAGCCAAATTCCTCTTTCATTTCACAACAGATATACATCTCCCCCTCTTTGTCTATCTCTCTTGCTAATCTCTCGGTTGATAATTCCGTTCCAAACGTATTTTATTTGTACTGAATCTGATATGCACACTATAAGATGAAAGCTGAAATGCTGGATACAGCTTTTCTCCCTCTTTTTCAGACCCATGAACATACTTCTTCTTTGTTTCTGATGAATCTGTGAGCCGTCCATCAGTCCGTTACCTTGATCTATCCTTCGTTCTGACTCGCTCTCTCCCTTGGCTAAAAGGGTACTTCTCTCAGTAATCCATCTGAGACCTATCTTCTCATAGCCTTCAGTCTATTCACTATCGTTAAATCAGCAGTTGCGTATACTATGCTACTACTTTTAAGCTGAATCTCTTAAAAACCTTCCACAGCTAAGCAAAACGAAACAAAAAACTCTTATGGCGTTTATCTCATTTTTAAAAACATTTTTTTTTTTTTTAAAGTAAATACAGAGAACATTTTTCAGAAGGGCAAACTGTTGTCGTACGTGATGCGTTTTTGTTCTCCATTAATTCATGTTTGGTGCCATCAAATACTTCACACGGACCAGATGAAATAATGTGAGATGATGTGGTGTCAACAGACTTTGGGACACGCACTGAGAAATGTTTTGCCCCTTTAAACATCGCGTCACCCGCCGTCTCTCGTGCTCTCTATTTTCGTCTGACACTCGGTGCCTCTTTCATCCGGTCTCCTCTCTGTCACAGCACACCTGTCATCAACCGTCATTCCGTCTCTCCTCGCCGTGTCCTTCCCTTCTTCTCCTTCCCCTTCCTTTTATCAGATCCTCCTTCCTTTTTTTTTTTCTTTACATTTCGCTAGTGACAAAGGCCTGATGCTCCTCGGCACGGTCGTCGGTTGTGAAGGGCTGTAAGAGTCAAAGAGACAGTGAGGGGCGGTACTTTTGCCTGTCTTGTCTCATCTTGTTTCCTAATGCCTCCCTCTGTCTTTTTTCTTCTCCTCTCCTATTTCCTCTCCTCTCCTCCTCCTGTCTCTTTTGGCCTTGAGTTAAATGAACTGTGACACTAAAGGTTAGAAGCAGATCCCAACAGATATGGGAAGTACTCTTTAATTAAGACACTATCTTCCCAGTGCCGCTTTCCTCCTGCTCATCTGTACACTCAGCCGTCCTCTCTCGCGCCTTGATTAGGTCTACTTTCATTTGCTTGCCAGCCATAATTGAAAACTCAGCACGATATAAGTTATTTCGTATTCTGCCTAAACAAGCACAAACTCCCAATACGTGACCGTGTTAAGTCCTCTTAGCTAGGACCCCGCTGCTTCTCCTCCCTCCTTCTGTCCCTCCTCTTCAACTCTTTTTGCATCTTTTTTTTCCCCATGCTGCATCTGGCTAGGTACTGCTATCATCCTCTTTTATGTGTGCCCCCCCCCCCCCCCCACATTCACACAAACCAGCATACACACACACGAATACACACTTCAATCATGCTTGTTTCTCTGCCCTTCGCTCCCTGTCTATGGGTCCCTCTCTCCTTTCCCTTTCTACTCTCACCCTGTTCCTTTGACGTGCTTCTCTCCCCATGTCTGGCTCAGTTAAAATCTCAATTGGGTTATGCATATTCTGTCTTTTATCCTTCTCTCCCTCTCTTTTACTCTTGCGCGCACACACGCAGACACACACACACATTTGGTTGATTTACTATCTGTAAACAAACTGTGCTGCTGCTCATAATTGCTGTGAAATATAGATGCAAATTGCTTTCTGTTTTCTTTCTCTCTTTTTCTCTCTCTCTTATTCTGTCCTCACCGCTCCTCCTCCTCCCCTCTGCAGGTATCGGATGGAGCATTAAAAGCTCATTCATCAGTCACTAACTTCTTTCTTTGTGTCTGCTCACTTCTTCTATTCCCCTCTGTGTTCCTGTCTAAAAATCTTTTCTACTCCTCCCTCCTGCCGTACCCCATGTCCCACGCCGTCTCCCACAGTGGGTATGACGCCTCAGCAGGGGGGAAAGGAAGAACAGACATGCTTTTGCTGCTAAGTCGTTTCTTGGCCACATCACCTGTAGTCTTTCCTTCCATTCGTTTCATGTCCTCTGTCCTCTGTGTTCCCCTTGTTGCCTCTCTGCAGGTGTGGTGTCCCAGCAGGACAACGCAAAGACGTTCAGTGTGTCCAACACCATCCGCCTCCCGGTAGAGAGGAAAGACAATGGGGCGGCATTGAGCTGTGAGGCTCTCCATCCCGCGCTGACTGAGCAGAAGAGGGTTCGACATTATCGCTTGGATGTGAATTGTAAGGCTCCTCTGAAATCTAAAAGCGTGTGTTTATGTGTGTGTGTGTGTGTGCTCTTTTATAAAAACACTTACCATCCATCTTTCAAACAAATGAAGCAACAAAGCGTTCGCCGGCAGATATTTCGTAAAACACACATTATTCCATCTGTTTCGCTGTCATTTAAGTTGCTACTTCAGTGCTATTCATTACAGTGTTTTACTCTAATGGCAGCAATAATTTTGTCAGGGCATTTCTCAAATGCTGGATATCTCGTTTTGGAATGAAGCTTGTTTCTACGCAGTCCAGGATCTTTGTATGGGACCTGCTTTATTAAAAGCTACAGCATTACATACAAATCTTGCAGAATGCTTGCAGAAATAGTAGGCTTATGGCTGGGTTAGTGTCCCAGCCTGTGGTTTAAAGACAAAAAATAAAATGAGGTACGTTTGTATGTGCAGTGCAGAGCAGGCACTAAAATCTAGCGTCCAATTTGGCAAAAGTAGAAAAAATATTAAAAGGGATTTAAATCAATCATTGGCTTAAGATTAATATTCACTCAGGGCAACAAGTTCAGACAGAACACTATTTTTAATCTGAGTTCTCACAAGTCTGTAGATATTTCAATAGGATTAATTAAGAAAGTAAGAGATAGCTCTGTATTATTATTATTTTTAAAAAGCCCAAAATGTAATATCTGTGAAATTTTTATTTGCTTCTAATCCCATCAAACATGTGACGTTTGCTCTTTTTATTGCATGTTTGACATTCATGCATTTTGTGTTTTAGCGTGCGGAGGAACAAAGTTGTTGCTTGCCTGTATAATGATATCAGTTTGTCTTCATCTAAAGTCAGTCAAACGAAGTTTATTTATTTTTTTCTTCTTTATTCATTTGGATCCCTGCTTTGTTCCACAGTGAGGTTGCTAGTCTTCCTGAGATCCACAACTGATGTATAAATAGAAGGCCTTTACATAGATTTAATACACAATATATATTCAATGACTATATAATGTTGTTGTTTTCTCCTCCCACATTACTGCAACAAACTCCCAATATTCAATTACTCATTTTCTTATCCCACATCATATTAGTAATTGTGTGTACTGAAACATTCCACGGGCATATCTGAATATTTATAGCTGGTGATGTGATTCATATTCAGCAAATACTTCTGCATTATACAATGAATACGGCACTTGTATATTTATATTTGTTGATAGATCCTAATGATTAATATTCAATAGTTTTGTCAATCTGGTTCCTCCAGCCAGAGAATTGGCAATAATGGCCAGCCGTCAGTGTGGATTTGGTTCCCCATCGCTCTGTTACTGAAGTAAGTGCCGTACAGCAGCTGCTGGAGCGGTGGGCTGCTTATGATAACAGGTGTCTCAACCGTAGGATTGTCGGCTGGTTGCCTTGGAAACAGATGTTAAAGACCCGTCCTCCTGCCACTTTCTCACTTTTCCCTTGTTCCTCCCTTTTGTACCTGACTTTTTTTCCAGTCCTTATGGTTTCTCTCATTTGATCATTTTGATCCTTTTTGCTGTTTTCTGTTGTTTTGTTTTATGCTCTCGCTGTCTGTCACTGAAACCACTGACAGGTGAAGTGAATAACATTGACCATCTTGTAATAATTCAATATTCTACTGGGAAACTTTTGGACCTGGCATTCATGTGGATGCTACTTAGACCAGACCAGGCACCCCCCCCCCCCCCCCCCCCCCCCCATAGCAATGACACTCCTTGATGGCAGCAGCCATCCCCAGCAGCATGCAGCCTGACACAGGCAGACACACAAAAACGATTCAGGAACAACTAAAAACAACATGAAGAACAGCACAAGGTGTTGACCTGGCCTCCAAATTCACTAGATCCCAAACTGATCAAGTATCTGTGGGATGATCCACAGAGGCCCCTCCCCTCAACCCATAGGACCCAAAGGACCCCACTAAGAACATTCTGTTGCCAGACACCACAGGACACCCTCAGAAGGCCCATGTCCATTCTCTGATGAGTCACAACTGCTTTGGAGCCATACACAATACAACAATATTACACAATATTAGGAAGGTGGTCATAATAGTATGCCTGATCTGTGTATATGATAATCCCTTCTTTCTGTTTCTCTACAGTTGCCCCCACAGTGCGAATTATTCCTCCTACTGGCATTTTGCGAGAAGGCGACTCTCTCAGCCTCACCTGCTCCGTCACTGGGAACCCTCTGTAAGTTTTGGTGTTTGTTCATGTGCTATATTGTTTTGGTGAATTCTCAGAAAATGCTACCTGTAATGTAAACGCAATGGTTGGTATGAACACAACACAGTCATTCATCAGAAATTTTAGTTAGATGAATTCGGCGTCAACACGACATGAACAGTTTCCAGCTGGCACAAAATGTGTGTGGAGGCCTTTTCACTCACTCTAATCGCAGACAGAATAATCAGGAATTGTAAAATGTTTGTCTCAGCAAAGCATCTTTGCATAAAAAGCACCCTTTCCCCTCTTGGATCAAACCTTCCACATACCAAAATTTAACCAAATTGTATTACGGGATAGCAAATGCATTAAAACAGTTTTGGGGAAATGTTCTGAGCTGCGATGGGAATGACATTTCAGCTCTCATATCAACAAACAGCAGGTAGCTGTGGTTGCACTGACAGCTACTTATGTAGAGGGCTCGACTTTCTCTCCGGCAATATGTTTGCAGAAGTTTGCATTTTATGCTGGCTCTAAACAAGTTCAGGTCACAAATTTACCCAGAGCACATTTTTCACACAACCGTAATGTAAAACAAGTTTGAACCGACAGCAGGCTTCTTGGAAGGACTTCAAAGAGCGAAAGGTCTTTGATATTGTGTCTCCAGTAGTTTAATGGTTCAGAGAATGAAGTTGTAAGTAAGAAAACATATGAAAAAAGAAATTGTAAAAGAAGTAGACTGGTAATCTTACGACTCATAGAAAGTGTGAAAGAATATTTATGGACTGTAAAGGTGAATTGGGCACAGAAGATGATACTGAATATCATACATACAACTTCAGTGAACTCTTCTACACTTTATTTTCCAAGCAGTTAATATCTGCCTCATGTTAAAGAAATCGTCTCCTTCTTAATAGCAATTGTGGGAACACCCTTGAGTAACCTCTACCTGCTTCAGTGGAGCTTCTCACAGTAGGAAACGGGCTGTTCTGGATGACTACCAAATGTCTGACAGTAATGCAGAGCATCACTGAGAGGAGAACACGTTGCTTTATCAACACCAATACAGATTACCGAGAAACAAGAAAGTGGGAGAGAGCTTTTCCCCTAAATAGCTTTGAATATCCATCAGCATATAAGAAATCCTACTCATTGCGTTTGTCTAGTACTTTAATTCTTCTCTGTAACATTGACCTCTTTGTATTACTCTCCCTTATAATTTAATGGTTGTTTCTCAGAAGCTCTGAATAATTACTTCTGATCTTTACAAACTTTAACTTCATGTTCTATGTAATTACTTTAATATGTCTGTTATTTCAAGGAACCACCACTGAAAATAATCAATCCAAGTCAAACATACTTTGAACTACAGCTGAAGATAGACCAGGGTTGCCTACCGTGTGGGATGCAAAATAATTAAGTTCCAGAAGTATTTTACCCTGCAGAAACTTATAAATATCAATGTCAAAATATAAGGGTGGGCCTCGCATGCACATTATGTCTGATTGGTCCAGTACTCTTAACGTTTTATTTTAGCCCCTTTTTTTTAAAAAAATGCCTGTAGCTGTATGCATGGTTTAAAACCAACAACGGCCCATCTATTTTCCAGCACTGGCTCAATGACCCCATTTATAAAGCAGTAAATCAGCTCACTTTGACAGCAGCAAGGCTTGAATCTCCTCCGTGATTGCTACTGGTCCTGCGTCGCATAAATAACCATACCTGTATGTTGCTATAAATGGTGTTAACCGCTGTAGTCTTCTGGATTACCAAGTCGTGGACTGGGGTGGAACAGATTGTTGCATAGTTGCGCAGGGAAATATAAAAAACTACCACTGCTATACGTCAGCAGGCTATTTTACCCAATCTCTGTGGTGGGGGGAGATAACTGCCAAGTGCCATTCCTGGAACTAAATGTCAGGTGTACATTAGATGGAATTGAACAGTATATTGAACAGTGGTAATTGTGTGCACATTTAAGCCACATTTCCATATATATACTATATATGTTGTAATGGGAGCTCAAGCCAAGGAATTATGGAGAATCTAAGTTTGGCATTATGAAGTGGCACCACCTGACATTTAATGTTCGAATGAATGAATGAAGACGACTGAGTGTGTGGCACACTACAAACAAAGTGTAAATGTGGACACATAATAAACTTGTATGTGTCTGTGAGGGTAAAAAAACCTAATCAGCATTTAAGATTCAGCGTAGAAACAACACTTTTTCTACAGTATTCTCAGCCCTTTGTGTGCTTTCCAGAAGGGTATTGGGTCCTAAGCTCCTAAACCCTCCCCTAGATTGTCCGTCTGTCTGTGGGCATCAGGTCCACTAAAGCTCTGAGGTAAAGCTTCGTGCATCCAAAGTGCGTGGGTGAAATGCCACAGCGAGGACTGGCTGAGAAGTGCACTGGCTATAGCCCTGCTAAAGCTTTGTAACGGCTGGTTGGGGACACTGTATGTGTGTGTGTGTGTGTGTGACATTGAGGGATGGGACTGCAGGCAGCTCTGGACTCTGACCCTCATCTCACGCTGAGCTGCACACGCGTAGACGCACACACTCACACACACATCATAGTACCCTTGTCACCCTCGCGCTTGCTCCTTGGCCCTGTTAACTGGCTGTTAAGCATTAATGACCAATTATATGCCACTTCCTTTTGGTGAAGGGGTACACTCATTCTCTGCCTGTTATTAAGAGGGTAGATGGAGACAATGTCTAGTCATTTTGCTTGACTGCCTGCTTATTCGTGTGTTACTGTGCGTGGAAAAGCAAATGTGTGTGTGTTTTAGCAAAAAGGGGAACAGGCGAGCTATTTTGTTTGTGCACTTTTACTGTGCGTGTGGGAGGATTGGGCGACTGCGTGTATGTGTGTGACTAACCAAGAAAGGGGTTTAATTAG
Organism: Chelon labrosus; assembly: GCF_963514085.1. Taxonomy (NCBI): domain Eukaryota; kingdom Metazoa; phylum Chordata; class Actinopteri; order Mugiliformes; family Mugilidae; genus Chelon; species Chelon labrosus. The sequence continues at coordinate 6,989,359 of NC_140345.1, forward strand.
ACTTCCTGAGGGATTAGAACCCAGATGAGTCAGGATTGTAATCTGGCCAGGGTGGCATGAGCCATGACACCCTGCCAGACACACACACATACACAAATTTGTTCCCCAGGGTGTCTCTGTAATCCCTGCACCTCCTGTCTGCTCTGCCTGCCCATCTTTCATGACCAATTCATTTTGTCTGCCTGCTCCTTCCCTTCATGTCCAACTGCAACATGTCTTCTTCTCTCTACATTCCCCTCTCCCTCAAGTAACATATTCTTTCCATCCTTGTCTTTCCTCCTGCTTTTTGTTTTTTTCCCCCCCTCACATCTGACACCCTATTTCTCTCTCATCTGCCCTCCTCTCCTTGCTGCCAACTCTTTCACACCATTGCTGCCCTTTGACCATCCATCTCCTCATTATTTGTCAGGATGCGGCCCTCTTCTGCCACTGGCTCCTTCTCCAAGCCCCTTTTATTCTTTCCTCTCTTGTCAATGTCACCCTGTGGGCTTCTTTACCCTGCTTCTTCACCGCTATTTTTATAGGACCACCAGTTGTCTGTGCTTCAAACCCCTGTCCCTGTTCACTTTCTCATTTTTACTATCATCCTTTTAATAAGAAATGTGTTTTAGACTATGAATAGTCTGCTATTGTGCTCTTGTCAATATGGAGCAACTTTACTTTGCAACACAAAACAAGCTGAACCAAGGACAACTGCACTTGTAGGGATCTTGCGGATGTTTCGCAACTCATCCAAGAAGCTATATACTTCAGTTCTAAAAAACTTGTGAGGAGTTGGGGGCATCTGTGGGCTGCGTTTGTTAATGACCAGCTCGTAACCTATGACTGGAAGAATCAGTTTTTAATCCTGTTATCCTTGCTCAATCAGCCACAACATTAAAACCACAGGAGAAGTAAGTAACATTGACCACCTTGTGACAATACAATGTTCTGCTGGGAAACTTTTGGACCTGGCATTCATGTGGATGTTACTTAGACATGTAGCACCCACCTAGACCAGACCAGACACCCCCACCCCATAGCAATGACACTCCTTGAAGGCAGCAGCCATCCCCAGCGGGATGCAGCCTGACACAGACACACACAAAAATGGCTTAGGAACAGTGCTTGACACTTGTGTGTGAATGCGTGTGTGCATGTGTGGTAGATGAGTCACTGTGACTGTAAAGCACTTTGAGTACCAATAGGTAGAAAAGCGCCATATAAATATAAGACAATGTGAATTCAGCATGAGATAATTTAGTCATAAGATTTCCATCACTGCTGTGGGGCAAATAATAAACAATTTTCACAAACTGACTGATTAATTATTGAAAATGTCAATTTCCCGCCACCTTACCAGCCAGTTAATTGACACATCCTTTCAACTCTATTAAAAGTTCAACCTATACCTCTGTCCTCCCTTCCAGGCCCAGAAACATTCAGTGGTCCAAGATTAATGAGTCCTTACCAGAGAGGGCGGAGATTTCTGGCCCCACTTTTCAGATTTCCCGCCTCAGCCAATCACACAATGGGACATACCTGTGCCAGGCCCAGAACAACTATGGACGTGCTGCTGATCATTACACCTTGTTGGTGTATGGTGAGTAACATCTAGTTTGCAAATGTCTTTAGAATTTCCACAAAGCCACAAAGTTTTCTGCATTGATTATTTCTCTCTATTGTTGTTACTTTTGTTATTTTATATTTTTCCCAGTATCCAAGGCACTTTTTATGTGTTCTGAATAATTTCAAGTTCAATGGATCCTTTGTGTTTTTTTATTTTCTTCATTCTGATGTTTTGATGGTGGTTTTCTTTGAGAAGTCTTTTAAATTTTATTGATTGCTTTATCTCCCCAGTGTCTTTGGAGCCTGGCTTTTCTGGTACTGGACAACAGAGCCATTAAGTCTTGATTCTTGTCTCATCTGTCTTTCAGTTTTATTTGTTTTTCTGATTCAGACACAGCGGGAAACCTTTGCTAAACCTCCCGCGCAATTGATTCGACAGCAATATTGATTCCACAAGTAGATGAAGACTACCTTGCTCGGCTTCTAATCACCATCAGTATTATTTAGGCTGTTGTGAAGAAAAGTTTATCATCTCCTCTGTGACCCAATTTTCTCCTGCAGGAATTAAAAAAAACTTCAAGTGCAGTATATAAAGACATACTCTGTTTTGAAAACTAAATCAGTTTTACAATACAAGCTGATTCATTGGAGAATAGAAGAGTCTGTTGGAACTATGAAATTTTACAGGGTAACATTTGGCATGAAAACAACAACTGAACATATGTTGCATTTACAATTCAGTTGAATAAACTGCTTTTTGTCTGAGCAGAGGCATCAGAGGGGAGGAAGATGTTCGTATGGGGCTTTTGTTGTCGGGCCTTACAAGTGTTCCCAGATGTTGCACCTAGATTCACTCAGTGGTGGTGGCTACATTTTTAATGAATGTTGACCCAGATAGACGCACACGCCACGGCTCAAAGAGGATGACGCTGGAGCCTGCAACATCACAGGGAAATCTTGTATCAGTATTTTTCTGGAAATGTAACAAATTGGCCAACTTCCGTCTCTGCGTGCATTTGAAGACGAGGTGGCTGGTGCGTGCTAATGTTGTGTAATCCACGTTTGAAACAGCTGAGTAAACCTGCAGTCGACAAAACAGATTTTAATGGGACAGCGGCGGGGCTAAACTGCGACGCAAGCTTGTCACTAGAGACACGTACAGATTCCCACCCAGAGTGTTAGTGGTTTGGCCTAATTGCATGCACACAAGTGTCACTCAGCAGGTTTGCCCTTTTGATCTATTCGCCCCCCTTCTGGCAGCTCCTGTCATTGCATCCCAGTGCCTGATCTGCAGATCAGAAGGGACAAATGAAGGGAGTAGAGGCAGGATGTGTATGAACCATTTTTATGCTGCTTTTGGTATCTATCGATCTATCTATCTATCTATCTATCTATCCACACTCTGCAAGAATCAAATGACACACATAATAGTGGCTTTCCACAGGCATCAAGGGTGGCAACAGTGGCAAGATGAAAGGTGACATTCCCACCCACTACTCTCTCTCTCTCTCTCTCTTGTTCTTCTCCCGCTCTCCCCATGTCTCTCTCTCCATCCTAGAAGGTTAAACATGTCAAGCTTTGATGTGTGTTGCCACCTCTGTAGAAAAATGTTCAGTCTTTTTCTTTTCCTCCTCAGCCTCCTCCCTCGCCATTTTATAGCTGTCGTCCGCATTCGTTTTTCTCTCCGTGCCACTTTTCTTCTTCCATTTACCTTCTTTGTTCCATGCTGTTTCTCTGTCCTGGTGATCAGTTAGATTCATCACTCCCTTATTGTGAAAAAAAAACTTTGCTTTTGAATCAAAATGCCTCCACTAAAATCCATAAAACGCTAGAAATCCACATAACCAACATAAGCCTTGCTGAAGCTTTTCTGCGCCGCACCGCAGATTTCCTGCAATCAGCTTCTTAAACCCTTTTGCTGTAGCTTGGTATCTGCGGATTTTTGCTGTACTTCAAAAAAAAAAAAAAAAACATGTACTCTCCCACTGGGCAGATTGTTTCAAACCTTATCTCAAAGAGCTCAGGGTTGTTGATGCAGCCATCACATTAATCTGTAGACGTCTGAAAGTCGTTCTTGATTTTCCTGAATGTCACAACTAATAATCTGGCTAACACGGTGCTAATTCCTTCTCGAGAAATGTCAGATGAACCGCTTGCACTCCGGCTATAATGTTTCCAGCGATATGTGTGTCTTTGCAAATGCTGCATAACTATAAAGTGCAGTGAGTGCAATACATCTCAGTCAGTGCAAATAAAATGCCACGGATTATTTCTGTGCTGTTGGTGATTGGCTATTTTCTGAGAATTACATGAAGCTCATCAGTTGGTATTGAAAATAAATCTTATTCCATGTTGTAGAACATGTTAAGATGTCTCACAACTCCAAGATTCACCCTGAGAAATTTCCTCCATTTCAGTTCTTTCACCTGTTATAATAGGTGTCATCATTTTCTTCTTTCATCCAAAAACTCAACAAAACTCTTTACTTATGCCTAAATATATGGAGGCAGAAAACCATATACAGTCATATTCTACACTTGTGAGGTTATTTGCAGGTTAATTTCCAACTTTCCAACTGCTTCCCTCCTGAACATCTTTTTTTCCCCCTCTGGTTCAGTCTGCTGTTCTCGCCTCTTTCGCGCCTTCTCTCTACTTCCACTCCCCACTCCTCCAACACCACCATTCACCTTGCCACCAGTTTGCCCTCTATTCTAGGTTCAGCCGCAGTTCGGTCTGTTTACTTGGTTTGGCTTTCTGAAAAAAAGCCGCAGAGAGGAGTGACTGTAAAGGAGCGGGGAGTTGGGGATGGATGGAGGGGCTAGCCGGAAGGGTTGGAAAGAAGGAAGGAGGGTGTGATGGAGGAATTAAAAAGGAGAGACGGAGGACGGCAGAGGTCGAACGCAGGTTAACATTCAGTCCCACAATTTGTCAGGTAAACAAAATGTCAGTTTAGTTGATTCCCAGCCTCCCCAGAGGGAATACCTGGGGCAAAGGAGGAGGAAGCATGGGCAAAGAGGGAGTGCTGGAAAGTGTTAGTGGTAAAGGATGAGTCAGCACAAAAGAAACACATTTTATTGCAGGTGCAGAAAAACCCACTTGTCTCTTCCTCTCAATTCGTGTCAACATACCATCTGTGAGAATTATCTGCCATCAGGGTCTGTACACTTAGCACAAACTCAGGCAAAAGTGGTTGCCAATTTGTTGCAGGTGCTTGAGGCACTGTCACTTTATGAAGGTAGACGGATTTAATGCTAGTGAAGGAAAACAAAGAGTGAGGAGTGGGAACCTCTCCAGGGAGCATGGGCCGTGACATGAGGCAGAGCTTTATTTGACTGGACTGGACACAACTGTGAGTGTGTGCCTGCATGTGTGTGGCTGCAGAGTGAGTTAGTTGATGCAATGAAGTTCATTTTCAGACAGTCACTAATGATTTAAATGTTTTGGGATTAATCACAGAACACATACAGTGCACATTTGCACACATGAGCAAGTATATGGAGAGCGCAAAAAAAAGATGTGGCCTGTGTTGGTATTGTTGCGTCTCGGTGCCGACACTGTAACAAATTTTTATTGTTTATAAAAATGGTTCATATGCACGTGAATGCATGTGACTGGAGGAGATTGCTCCTGATTGTTGAGTAAAAGCCCAGAGGGCTCCCTATTGTAATTGAACTGAGCTGCTGCACTCGGATGAATAGCCAAGCCAATAAAACCCATTACAACTGAATTGCACGAGAGGCCGCGGGAGATGGAAAGAGAGAGAGTAGAAATGGGGAGATAAGAATAATTAGTCATATATTATATGTAACACATGTATGTTCATCTGTGAGTGAGTTTGTGTGTGAATATTTCTGCAAAACAGTGGGAAGAGACCAGAGAGACTAATAGTTTTAAAAATGATTCATGGGCAGCAGAGTGGAGTGACAGAAAGATGAAAGGATGGGTACATAGTGAGACAGTGAGGGATATTAGGTGACATGTGATTATTCTCTGTCTCCTGGACTGTTGTAATGAGCCGTCAGGATAATTGGAATGAAAAAATACAGACCTCTGTTTAATGAAGTGAGACTTTCAAAAAATACAGATAAAGAATGGAAACGTAAAAAGGTTGGAGGCTAGTGGAAGCGGAAGAAAGACTGAGATAATGCAGAGTGATTTTGTTCAAAGAAAAATTGTTTTCAGTGCCGTTTCCTCCACTCATGAAACTGCACCTGACGATTGAAGTAAATTTAGTGTCCCCGGCCAATCAGTGTTGGCCTTTATGGCCTCGGCGGCAGACTTTCTACCGGTGTCTAACATTCATTGCGCTAGACAACTGGATGGTCAACCACTTCTTTGGGCAAGGCCCTCATAAAAAGGAATACAGAACATAAAAGAATAATAAGGCTCATCCAAAATGGTGGCGTGGTGTCCTCAGGCACACTACTGCCAGAATGAGATACGAAGGGAAACGTCATTATCGCAAGTGCCGCCTCATCCATCCCTCGAAATAACATGGGCTGTGTGCCTGATTGGCAGGCATATAGTGTTAATGAATAACAATATGATGTGGAGAAAAAAAGGGACGCTATCGGCCAAGAGAACGACAGCTGTATGGCATTCTCCTTAATTAAGTTGAAGACAGGCAGTGAGGGAACATCGTCACAGAGGAATGAAACCAGGGAGCCAGCTGAGGCAGCCAAATGAAGGAAGGATGGATTGGTTTTTGAAGGAGGAAGGGAAGGGAAGTTGAAGATGCTGGAACAATGATAATAAAAAGTTGGAAACAGTGAGAATTTTTCTTAGGTCATTTGTAATAGTCAGAAGACATTAATCAGTGTCAAGTTAATTAATGCCGCAACCCCGGCCGTTAATCTTCAGCCCTCAGGTTCGGGCGACAACTACATGCACGTACAGTATGCATGTATCCACACGGAACACATGTGAATGCATTGCGTGTAATGTCTGGGTAATTTCAATTGAACTCCATTTAGTTTAACCCTCCCTTTTAAGTTCTCCCTTTGTCTTGCATACAAAGCGTAATATGCATCATGAACATTTCTTAACAGAGAGTAGAAGACCAAGGCCGGGCTTGGAGGAAAAAAAAAGCAGGGGGTGGGAGGTATAGTGCTGACATAAGAAGAGTGCAAAAAGAGATTGATGATCTCAGGGCCAGTGGGAGAAAGGGAGAGAGGAGACAGAGGAATACTTACCAATAAATTACTCCTGAGCAGAAAGGCCAGTGTGTATGTGTGTGTGTGTGTGTGTGTGTGTGTGTGTGTGTGTGTGTGTGTGTGTGTGTGTAGGCAATTATGCATTTGTGTGTTCGCACATGTACTTTGGGTATATGTTTGTGTGTGTATGTGTGTGTGTGTGTGTGTGTGCCCTAGACTTTGAGTACATACACGGCCTCACATGTTACAGTTTTATGGAGATTGTTTGATGAACTGGCAGATTATTCACTCTGAAACTGCTGATGCACGCACGCACACGCACACACACTCTCACGTTCATACCCATACCTCCATCTCCCTTTTAGTTCTTGTCAGCCATTATTTTTGTCTTTAACAGCAATATGAACTTGTCTCTCTCTGCCTCTCCACCTACCATTGTGTCTTAGCTATTGATTTGGAAAATGTGTCAAGATCCAAGCCATTGTTCGCCACTGAATGAGACAGTCTCTGCATGGCACCAATCCATTGGGAATGCATCTGTCACAGACAATGTCTCTGTCTCTTCTGCCATTGTACCATAGAAAATGTGCCTTGCCTTATAGATGAATGTCAGTCTGCCAGGTGTTATTCTCTTTAGCCACCTGCTTTAAAGCATGTCCTTTCCATTGTAAGCATTTTTTTTAACCCCCTCAGCTGGTATAGCGGTCTGCGAAAAAATGTTGTTCATTTGTGTTCTTACTACTTGTCAAGAGTTGAGATGAAAGCCACTGTAAACGCACAGCCATTTTTGGAAACCACTTGTATCTGGTGTGGGGAACGGCATCAGTCTCAACTCATCCAGTTTGTGTGTTCTGCAGCCTTGCATCCTTCTCACTGTCCAGTGACACCAGAGCAGATATGAAACTGAATTATTATTCATGAAGCATGTGTCGTGTTTTATATGCAGTGTTCACTTCTCTTCACTTCACTGCACTGTGTTTAAATGTCCCTGCATGTTGTAGATAATAGCATTTGTGTATGTGCGTGTTATCCCATTCCCTTGTCTGTCTGTAGATAATGTGTCAGTCACTACCACGGCCCCTCCCACTCCTCCTCCTACTACTACTACTACTACTCCTACTACTACTGCTACCACCCAACCAATCATCTCCCATCCTGCCACCCCAACCCTCCTCACACCCAGCCTCACCTTGGACCATGAAGGTAACACACACACACACTTTTTCCATTCTGCCTTTGATGCCCTCCGTGGGAGAGTATCAACAGATAGCTATGACCTGCAATGGATTAATAAGCAAACAATTAGTTTCATTCATTATAAATATAGTTATTTTAAACATGCTGTCACTGCCATGCTCATTTTGGAAACGCACAAATAGAAGTGGCTCATCTTTCTACAGGCGCATCCGTTAACCTAAGGTTGTGTACAAACGTCCTTCGTATATTTTAATCAGCTTTTAAGCTTTATTTATTTTGTAGTTTTTACTGAAATTATCATAAAAAAGGCCAGTCATCTTTCTGGTTGTTATTTTAATATTGCTATCAATGATTGTGGGCACATATACAATGAAGTGCAACTCACTGATCTATAAAGCAGCTAAAATAACGACAAGAAGAAGTAGGGATAATTCTACTTCCATATCTCATGCAGGTCATAGCCTCTCTACCCTCCATCTTTCTCCTCGTCCTTCCCTGCTCTCCTTTGTTGTCTTCCGGTAACTCGATGGCACCCTCCCGCATATGCGCTCGCTTTTCCTGCTGCAACCTTCCTTTGCCCTGCATCAACATGAGCATACGGACCTGCAGATGCTTGGGTATGCACCATGCGCAGCCACCCTCTCTTTTCTTATCGCTGGTTGTTTGATGCCCCCCTCCCACACACACACACACACACACACACGCTGCACAGTCAGCATTTGTGTCCGTGCATTTGTGAGTGTGCGTGTGTGTGTGTGGTCGGATGGGGGCTCGTGGTGCTTGGTGGTGGGTACTGTTAATGAATCTGCGTTTAAGGAACTGGCAGCACAGCCAGGCTTTAGCTGAGTGACGTTGGCCTCCAGAGGCCTAAGAAGGTGCTACACAACCATATTCATCTGCGCACGCACATGCACTCACAAACACACACATAAACAGGAAAAGAGACTGAGAGGGAGAGAAAGATCGAGGATCCAGGTGGTTGTCTAATCATATTCTCCCAGAAGAATATTATGGAGCTAGAAATAAGAAAGGTTTGCACTACTCTGCTACCATGAATGTAGCGTGTGGGTGTGTGTTAAATCTCTTCACTAGTTCCCAGTGGTTTTATCGACAGGATCAATTTATCTTTATATATTTTATATATATACACTCAAATACACACAAATACATGCTGACGACTGTTATCTCTTCTTACTTAGCACACATTCAGCTGCACCCTGTCTCCTCTCTGTTACTTGAAAGGAAAGATGAAGCAAATGGGAGTGGGAGGATCCTTCTTGTTCTTCTCTTGCCTCTACCACTATCTATGTCAGGTAGAGGTTGTTCACCTGCTGGGCAAGTGTGGAGATGTCATATAGAGTCTTAAGAAAAGCTAAGACTGGTGAATGTGTAGTGGCTGTATCATCTGAGGGGCTCCTTACAGAAACAACACACAACTGTCAGTCATTTCCCATGGAGCTTTGGGCTGAGGAGGATTAAGAACAGGTTGGTGTGAGGCAAACGCAGAGCACTTGAGTGCGTGGTTTTTCATCTCCTGTGAAATATCACTTGGGCAGACTGCTTGATACGATCTCACAAGAGAATCCCATGTGCAGCGTGTCTGCAGACGCATCAATATTCAGTTTAATCACACATATGCCAATACTTGATCATGCACATAACAAGGAATGTGATGCATTTTGCCCAAGTCCTCAGTGACACGCTTGTCCAATAAATTCACGCAAGAATTCACTTTTTTTCCAGTCAGCTCCAGCTCTCCTGCTCTCTCATCTTTTTCTTAACATCCTCCATCACCCTCTTTCTCTTGTGTTAGCACTGTATTAATGATTCATGTTTTAATTCTGCTCTATCAAGGTCCAAGAGCTGCATCAATAACTCTTTGCCCTTGCCTATCTATTGGCCTCACCAGCTCTTACACTACTACCATCTCATCTAAAGGCTTTTGTTATTGCCAGCGACTCAGACACTGGCATGTGTCCAGACTCAGGCATGTTTTTTGAATCACGCACAACCTTCATTCGTATTCCTTTCAGCCTTTAAGAATTTCTCTTTCTCTGCATCTGTGCACACACATGCCTGCTATTGTTGTTGCCAGCTTGTATTTACAGTTGGAATTCAATGGAAATGCACACATATTTATACTATCCATGCCTGCACAGATGAACACAAGCCTTCCCTTGAAGTTCTGCGAAACGATCGAGAACAACAATTAAGCTGCTGATAACTTTTCAGTTAATCTAATTACTGTTTAAATGTCACAAAAACCTGGAAAATTAACATCGTAATATCTCCGAACACAAATTGTTAGTGTGGTCAGGTGATCTTGGTTTTCTGACTATTTTTGCGACCCAATGAGTCGCCCCCTGCTGGACATTGGGAAGAGTGCAGGGTCAAGCCACTTTTTAGAGCAGCACCAGTTCTTTTACATACAGTGTATGGTGTGTCTTTGTGTGACTAACAGTCCAAACATAAAGTCATCTACTTGCCAATCAAAGGTAGGCTGTAATTAGTGGATATTTTGCATTTTTGCTTGATAAATGCCTCAAAAATCTATCAGTTTTGGCATTTATTTTTCTTCCAGTTGACTAACTAATCGACAGTTTCTTTCAACACTAACCTGCACTCAGCATTCCTCTGTTTTGTTCTTTACTTTGAAATGGTGTTGGTAAAAGGTTGTGGTTTGTGTTAAATGTGAATCATCCCTTACAACTTCTGCAGTTGTATACTGCCACATGTCACTGAATTAAACTTGCTTTTTTTCCCCTTTGTGCTTATCTTCACTTATTTCGTGATGAAGTGTTTGGTTGCATTTCCAAGGGCTGCACCACTTGAGCTGTAAACACGCTCAAAAGTTTCCCTCCTTCAAAATGCATTGTGCTCTTGACAGGTGCTTGGATGGAGTGGTTTTACGGAGGCAAATATAGTTATTTCTTTATTCACTCTTCTCATTTCTCCTTCTTTTTCTCATCCTTTTCTGACTGCCTGGCATTCTGTGCAATGGGGGGTGATGAAAGGTGATAATGCAAGCTGGGTGGAAAATATCGACTCGTCTTTTCTCCCGTCTTGCTCCCTCTCCAAGCTGGCGTTTTAATTTTCTTTCTTACTCTCTCCTGCTTTCAGTTTTGATCCATCTCTTTCTTTGTCTAAATTTCTTTGCCTGTTCTCCTCTCTTCCTATAGCCCTGTATATCCCTTTTTATTTCCCTCTCTATACCCCACACTCATTATTGGTCTTGCTTGCTCTTTCTCAGATCCTAGTGCAGTGGTTGAGACTCACAGCGCAGTCCCATATGCAGTGATAGGTGGCGTTCTGGCACTGCTGGTTTTCACCGTCATCTGCGTCCTCATTGTCACCATCTGGTGTTCTGTCCGGCAGAAAGGTAATGAACAGACACACTCTCATCTGAAATGCACACAAAAGTTTTCTTCTTTTTTTTTTCTTTTCATGAGCAGGAGACACATTTTGGTATTAGGCAATTTATCATATTCTCCACAGGCGCGATTTCCCAATTCTGAATTTTCTGGTGCTGTGAAAAAAAATCATAAGAGGTCAGTTACACCCAGAGTCATTGAAAATAGTCTTTTAAACCAAGGTGCAAAATTGTCAGTAGAAAGCTGACAGGATAGGATGCTCCTCTCTAGCAAGGCACTGTCCATGATGAACGACCTTGGCCAGGATAGGGGAAGAGCGAGGGTGGGGTGGGAAATGTAGGTGTGGTCCCGATGTTTTATGACTATATGTTAGTGTATCAAGGCTCATCTATTAAAAGCAGCCCCTCTGGGTTCCCTATCTTTTTAAGTGCCTTCCTATTGGCAGCTTTACGCTGTGCACTACATCTGCCAAGAAATGATCTGGGAATAGTGTAGCGGGCCGCAACCAGGAAACTCACCCTGTGGCTCGACAAGCCGTCAGTCAGCATTCAGTATGACTTGACCACCAATCAGCAGGAAGACAGGGCCATTACAACCAATCAGTGTCGAGACAGGGCCATTAGGGCTTTGTCTTTGGTCGTTGTGACTGTCAGCACGCTAGTCAACCTCTCTGCTAAGGAGAATGAGAGTGTCACTCACCCCCGGAGTGAAGGGACACTCCAGCAGGAAGATGACTCGAGCTTCTTTTGCTCTCTATAACCTGCACTACACAGCGTTATTAATCATATGGACCTGAGGGGTGGTAAAATGAGCTTGATGGGTTTTCTGAGTGACACAAATGTGCCATTTTTCTCTGCGCACCTAACATTCCCTCCACCCTTTTCTGTCAATCTCTCTTCCCTTCCTGTCTTTTACTCTTTACCATCTTCTGTTATCTTCCTTCTCTTACTTTTTCCTCCTGTGATTTTTTTTTGCATCCATCCCCCACCTCTAATTTCTGCTGGTAGGCTCATACCGTACACGAGAGCCTATCCTTGCCTGGTATTGACCTAACAATCAGTTAACTAATTAATTAATCAGTGATAGGTATGGTACTTAATAATATTAGTGCTAATTGGTTTGATAATGCTGCATGGCGCTGCAATGATCATGACGCTTTGCCACCTAACCGTCCCCCTACAATCTCTCTCTCTCTCTCTCTCTCTGTCCCTTGCTCTCTTTCTTCTCATTCAGGTTCCTATCTTACTCATGAGGCCAGTGGGTTGGATGAACATGGCGAGGTGCAAGAGGCCTTCCTCAATGGGAACGACGCCAGCCAGGGCAAGAAGGAGTACCTACTGTAGCCCTTCCCTATTCCCTTCTCTTCTGACCTCATGCCCCTACCCCCTTCCTCCCCCTGTCGCCCACCTTATGTACAATACACACGCACACACAAACCCACACACACACACACACACACACACACATCTATACAATGCGCCATAACTGGCGGCCTTCTGGAAACGACTGTATACAGATACTGCACACAGCCAATCCATCCCACTCCATTCCGCTCCATACCCTCCACACACACACACGTCCAAGAAATCAAGAAAGAGACTGAGAAAAAGAGAGCCTCTAAACCCACCAGCCATTAACGACTGTGCCATATACTGTAAGTCGGAGAAACTGGGGAAAACATAGAGAGTGAAAGAGGGGGTCAGAGGGAGGTGAATGTAGACAAGAACAAAATGACGCCATAATTATTTTGATCAAGAGGGAAAGCAGGGAGCACAAAGAAAACCGGCCCTCTGCCTGTGCAGTCGCCAAAGTGGAAAGGGAATTAGAGGCAGATGACTGCTATAATTCCCTGCCTGGAGAATGGAAGAATCCATTTCACAAAGCTCAATCTTTGACTTAAGGAGAGAGTGGGAGCAGGGTGTGAGAAGGTATGTGGGGACAAACCGGGAGAAGCTGAGTTGACCAGGAGCTATTCGGTGCTCGATGCTAGAAATATTACGTTTTTTAAATTGCCAAAGCATCTTGCCTGAAGAGTGCAGCTCATATACAATTCCAGCAACACTGGAGAGTGTAAGGCCAAAGTCCCAGGATGGATCCATACTTCATGAGCAAGCTAACTGTCTTGTTTTGCTATCCCTTTTGGGTGGCCTGCCCATTTGTGGAAAAAAAAATTAATAAAATAAAACATTTTTTAACCCCCTCTCACTGCAGCAATGAGAGAAATGTGGTTCTATTCTCCACATCCTTCTTCCACTCTATTCACCTGTTACCATCTTCTCCCCTTCTTCTCTCTGTCAGCCCCCCTCTATCGCTCCTCCTTTGTTGGCTCCTAATAATGAAAGGATTAGTGTTGGGCTGCGCTCCCGAGAAAGAAGAAAGGAATATGACTTGCTTAGGCATTAAAGAAAAGCGTAATTATTTTAGAATGTCATTAAGAGGATAAAAAGGTTTAAAAGTCTGAATAAGAAGGGCAAGGGGAGCGATAGCAGAAGGGAATGGATGAGAGAGAAGAGTGGATGGGTGTTTTTCTGAGCGCTACCACACATATGCAGATACATGCACACATTCATACGTACAGTAAACATGTTGACAGAACAAATATACATATCTCTGAAGTCATTGTTTGTATAAAAAAAAAAAGAAGAGCAACATAAATTAAATTAAACTTTTAAGAAAACTGTTTACTATTGAAACGCATTATGAAGCAACTATACTAACACAGAATATTAGCCTATAGAGGTGCAAAGCCGAACAAACTACTGTCCAGTGATCTTTAAAGAAAATAAAGAAAAGAATAAAAAAAATATATCATTTGTCTTTATGATAAACCAGAGGTCTTATTGATTTTTTTATTAATTATAATTATTATTTGAAAGGTTTTGATTGTTGTTACTGTTATTATTATTGCCGTTGTTATTATTATAATTGTAAATGTTAAAGAAATGTACACTTCCCATGGTTTTGTTTTTGGTTCTACTGTAGAGAAAATTGCTGTCATTTTTCACTCTTTTCCTCTTACCTTTCCTCTCTTTCCCAGTCTTTCTCTCTCTTTGTCTCCTGTGCCTAGTTGTCTCTTCTCCTGTCTTTCACTCTTGTTTACTTTAGAGTCCATGTGCCATTGTTGATATATAGCTAACTATTTCTTTATAGGGGAAAGATACAAAGCACGACAAAATAAAAAAGAATCTGAAAATAACCCCGGGGATCATACTTCTTTTCGGATGTGTTTACTGTTTAATTAGCAGGTGCTGTTTTTGAAATCCTGTGCAAGGAGAACAGGAGATGGAGCATATGATTAGATCAATGGGGAATATATGTGGGGGAGATAAAGATGAAGGCGGCGGAGACGGTTAGAACTGGCGGCTCAGTCAGAATAAACAAAACAGAAGGTTCTGTGGCTGGGCTAATGGATCATAAGAACAGATAGCGAGGAAGAAAAGGGTGACAGGAGGGTTGAGTCACATGCCCGAAGAAAAAATATGACTCTGCCATTAACTTCTACACAATCAATACCCGATTCTGTCAAGAAGCACTCAACATGTCCATCTGTGTGCAGAGCTAGATTTGAAAGCCGCTGGAGGTCGCAGGGTGATAGATCGATGTGTTTCTCTTCCATCGACGGCAAAGCTCCACGGTCGCCTGTCATAAAGATAGATTGTCAAACGGCAATCAAAGTAATGGACTTGCCAGGCGCTACCAGCATGAGGTGACACTCTGGCCAACAAACAATTCAGTAGACATATCTTCAGTTTATGATGACGCAAAGATAGCACTGGTAGCTCCTGCTATCAGACCCACTGTGGTCGATGAGTAATAAAACTGAGAATATAGTCCCTCTCTTCAAAACTGACGTGTATGTCCTTCAAACAAAGGTTTTGTCTGTTTGTTTTCTGTGGGATTCACAGCACTCAGTGTGGTTGTTGTTTTTGGCTGTTTGATTCTATTATTTCTGCTTCCCCTCACAGGTACACACAAAAAAAAAATCTGCAAAAATGTATACCTTTTTTAGTTCAAACTGTTTTTCTCTGTACTGAAAGTTTGCAATCACATTAAAATTCACAAAAATTATTGTAGGCTGCGTTTTCTGGTGAATCCATGGAAACTGGTCTGGTCATTACAATGCTACAACTGCTAGTCCTGATGATAATCAGACCACCACTGTGATCATCGACGGTCATTATCAAATCAATAAACAATGAAAAAAAATAAGATAGAGACAAGCCAGACAACAGTTTGCTATATTCCTTTCTGAGCTTATGACATGCCGTGAATGTACCATAACCTGGCCAATAATGGCGGCAAGAAGTCTATGAATAACTCACATAGCCTCTCTCTGAAGCTAGTTTCAATGATTAATGTCCTGGAACGGGTTCACATCAGAGAATTTCGCATTTATGACCCATTTATGACAGTCATATTTCACGTCTACGAATCGCAGTAAATGACACAGACAAACTTTTTATTTTTCTGGCTGCAACACAGTGGATTAGACACAGTTTATTCCATCTCTAGAAGCCTAGCACTTGCGACCTTAAGATGGCGAGCGCAGTTTATGTTCTTTGGTCCTGGCAGCGTGACCCTAGCGTGTCAAGGAGGTGTGTACAGAGTGACAGTATGGCATGAGGCATTGATTGAGGTGGCTGAGTGGGTCTAGCGTAGCATAATCAGGAAGCAAAGAGCTTTCAGGCAGACAGAAAGACAGAACAATTCAATGGGCAGCCGTGTCAGAGAGGCCTTTTTCCCCTTTACCAGATTTCCCCATCAATAATGTGCTTCAGTCCATGATTTTTATTTTATTTCATGGCAAACAAAAATAGCACACAACCAATTTAAACCCTGAGGGAGAGAGGGGGGAAAGCAGGATTAAGAAACAGTAAACAGAAAAAAAAAAAAAGCATGTTGATTGTCCTGCCTATGCTCTGTGCAAAAGGATGGATTTTTCCTTTTTTCCCCATCAGTGATTTCTCAAACCAGGATAGTTCAAGATGAACAGTCTAATTAGTGTGAGCAAGGCCTTTTTTATTACAATAGAACATCACATTGTATTTACAAGTTTAATCAAAACAGCTATGAATATTGTGTCATAACCAGGTTAATTATGTTTCCCCTACAATGCTACGTCCTCTCTGGACCACTATGTTATTACTGAATGTTTAATTAAACGCTGTCACTCATATATCTACATTACTGGAGATTGGCTTAGCGGAGATTTAAAGCAAGCTTAGAATAAGACCCATAGGAAGAGCAGCCAAAGAAAACAGACATCTGTGATCAGGATAGTGGTTATCATCTGGAGACATAATTTTCTCACTGACATTTGGTGTGGGACCTGATAATTAACTGGCCTTTTCATTTACGAGTTATTCATAACGTGTGCGCGAGGTTCCTGATTAGTTAGGAAGCCAACAACAAACAGGGATATGCTGTATTTATTAAGTCCGCAAGTCATTTGTTACAAAGACTTGTTATTTTCTTTGCACACAAAACACGGTGGAAACTTTGTTCTAGGATCAAAATTAAGCTGTTTTTGTGTCTGAAAAAAAAGAAAAACACAGATCTTCTACTTTGTGAAAAGAAAAGAAAAGATCACACATCTGGGCACACTTTGGCTTTAAGGGAATGTTTGGCTGAAAACCATGGCGCTGCCTGCACCGCCTCGCACAGTGCCATTCTGACAGCTTTTCCTCTGGACGGGGCTTCTGTGGGTTCAAGGTTTAGAACAGCAAGAGGAAAGGACACCCGTTCTTTCCCCTTTGGTTTCCTCAGAGGAGTGAAGAGTAGCTGGGGAACAAGACTGTACAGCTGGAAGAGGAACGAAGCCAAGGCATGCGTCCAGTCAGGAAGATGGGTATTGGGGAGGTAAAGCAACATAGCATGGATAATGTGGAGTGGCAGGCACAGCAGAACTAAAAGAGAGAGGGACAGGGCCAGTGAACGGACCATTAAGGAATCATGCTTTGGGGAGTCTGCATGACTAAAAGGGGTTTTCCTTGGCTTCATGCATAGCAGCAGGTCTAGGTAAATGGCCAGCAGGCAAAGCAAGGGAAGCAGGAACACTGTTATCCCATGAACATAGACTAGATACTGTGGGCTCAGAATAGTGTCAGGGGCACAAACGCCCCAGTGGCTGCTGTGAATCTCAGCATAAGTGAAGTTGTGCATGTCCGTCACATAAAACTTCGACAAGAAACCTCCATACGGAAGGTACTTCGCTATGACCTTGAGGTCATCATAATACTTAGGGGGCGGGGACGTAGGAACTTGGGGTAGAGAGCTTGTCCAGTTGCTGTCCAGCCCGAGGCCAGCAGTGCTCTGATCGGTGCCAGCTCTTCTCCCAGTGTCGAGGACATCTGAGCCTATGAACTGGGCGAAGGAGGACAGAACCGAAGCCACCCAGCACAGCAGGACCACACACAGGGCTCGCTGGTGGGTCACCACCAAGGAGTATCTGGCATTCAAAGACATGTTGAGAAATTTGCACAGAGTTAATACTCAGACTGCACTTAATTTCTTTCAACTAAAAAGAGAAACAAGAGTATAGCGGTATTATTCCTAGAGTCCAACGTTGCCTAAACATTCATCAATTACTAACAAAAATTTGCAAGCCAAGGGCATTTTTATTCTGACTAACAGTGCCAATATTTACTAGATGTGTCCAAGGTCCTGAATTGACTCCAAACAGATTTAAGAAAACAATACATTTTTACATCAAGTAATTGGTTAACTATTTGGCACAGTTGAACCTTATATAAAAACAGAAGTTATACGGTCCCTCCTCCACTGAAATGTTGCATTTATAGGTCACTATCAATCAAAATTCTAAGCACTTCAGAGAAACTTTACCCCCCATCTCTCAGAAGGCGCAATGTGTGGTAAAAAACAGCTTCATGAGCTCCGAACAAACAACCTGCTTTCATGTAACAGAATTCCATACAATGCTGCATGTTTTTTTTGTTTTTTTTTTCATTTACTCTTGTATCGATTTTCTTTCTCTGTTCCCAAAAGCATGCTTGAGAGTGTTGGTTGAAGAAAAAATGTCTTTTCTAAGATATTTCATTTGGATTTAATTCCAAATGTCTGACACACACTTGTACATTTTTATCTCTCATCTGCTACTCATAAAACGCTGTAACCTTCTTCTAGACTCACCTGTCTGCCAAATGATGGTGTAGGTGGGCATCCAGTGTAAGTAGTATTAACAGGAACATGGTAAACTGCCTGACCAACATGGGGCAACAGACAATGGTAATGCAGGTGTATAGACATTGGGGGGCTCGCAGGTTGAGTAACACAGCTACGGGGACTCCCACTGCACCTCCTATGGCCCCCACCCAGCCCAGGCACAGCAGAAGACAGCACGAGACACTCCCAGGTTGGGGCCCGGCTCCCTGGGTTTGGTCTTGGACATCGGCCACAGTATTTTTGCTGCTGACTGCCATGCACAGCCTCACACTCACCACAATTATAGATACAGATAGAGTGCACTGGCACAGGGAGTATAGCCACATGTGTTCCATGTCTGAGGGAGGGGTTAAAAAGAAAGAGAAAAAATTATTTATAAAGGCAAAGAATGTATATTTGAGAACAGTTCATCATTCGTCAATGATAATAATGTGAAAGAGCAAAAATCAAAGAAAAATAACATACTGATGCTCATGCAAATATAACCTTGTTCACTCCTGCTCTACTCGCCACTCCTGCCCTGCGTTTCCTCGTGGCTCTTTAAGCAAAGGCTGCCCCTGCAGCTTTGATTTGCATTGTCAAAGGAACACTCAACCATAAAGAGAAATTATGGCTAATGGAGGGAATGTTAATGGGAAAAGAGTGGCAAAGGGTAGAGGTTAGAAAGTACAGCTGTAGAAGGATACAGAATGTGACGCAAGTTTGTGCTAGAGGCGGAGAGACGGGCAGAGAAAGAGTAGATATTTTGATAGGTATTGGAGAGCTGTAAACGTGCCTGGAGAGTGAAAAGGTCAGGCCGGACCAGACTTGACACATCTTCTCCGCTGAGGATGTGAGAACCATGCAAACACAGAGCAACAAGCACCAAGCTGGGTGGCAGCATACTGTTAACACTATCTTCTCTCTCCTTCTTTGTCTGATCTTTGTTTTGACTCTTTTCTTCCCTCTGGCTCACTATGCTTCATCCACACTCACATACTCTGTGAAACACAAATAGGCGCAGACATTTATTCTTAAATACAAGAACACCGACGCCCAGTCACAAAAGTGCACACTCCCCTGGTGAGCAGTTTTCAGCAAATGTATTCAAAGATGATTGGCAGCTACAGTCTCGCATAAAGCGCAATGGATGAATATTGAAATAGAAGATGTGCTGCCTCAGTATGCCACCTGTCCATTCCATGTAATTAGTTTGACCTTTTGAGAACATTTGGAGTTAGTAGTCACTTCCATAATAATCATGGACCCGCTAGAATAACCGCTTTATACCACTTGATAATCACTTTACACAGTTGTCTCCTGTCTCACAACTTGAAGGGCCTCAGCAAAATTGATTTACTGAAGTAATTAATGGCGTTCAATCCACCTTGTGTGAGTTTTCAATTCAAGTTGGTTGTTAGACACTCCCAGTGTAATTAATTGCCTTAATGAATCAATTAGGCTCTTTATAAGCACATTCTAGCATAGTCACATAGCCATAGACAGTGGCTGCATAAATGTTGATATTATGCAAAAGGCGTACATTAGAATAAAAAGTTGCTGTTACCTGTTGTGAAGCCCTGCGATGACACAGATAGTATATACAAAGCTATAATCTATCTTATGTATGACTTGGCTGTCTTTTTATTTCCCTCCCAGTCTCTATCTCTCCCTCCTACCTATCACTCTAAGTGTCTGCCCCCACTGACGAGTAAGCCTGATTCATAAACCCCTGCTTATCAAACTTCCTTCTATATCTCTCCTGTCTCTGCAAACATATCAATTGTGTCAATGTTGGAGCATGGCTGCCCTTTCCATCTGATACGAGCAAAGGGCAACACCGCCTCTGTCAGCCACAGGACTATGTAAATAAGGTGCACACACACACTGGTACATTAGCATGGACAAGCAATGAAATGCGGGTTATTCTTTGTTATTGTGGCAAATAAAAAAAGAAAAAGAAAAGATTTTTGCCTGGGATTTTTTTCTACAATTTGAGAGAGACAGTGGAACATTAGATGGAGTGCTTAACTTTGCTTTGTATTTTTTGATGGAACAGGCTGGAGCTGGAGGTGATGAAGCTGAAGAGAGACATTAAAAAAGGCACTGTTCCTTGAAACAAAATATGTCTTCAATAAAGAAAATTCCTTTCGGCTTATACAGTGCCTGCGTATATTATCAGCATCTCTGCGATTTAAGACAGTTCACTCATTAATATACAAAGTTCATAAAGCCCCGAATGACAACCGGAGCCAGTGAAAACTGGTTGAGTTTTGTCTGCTCAAACTGTTTGCTTTTTACATGCAAATGAACTTCATTGAACTGCGGGGCTGACGGTTATATCCCAGAAAATGTGCCCATGTCTCCAAAAAAATCATCCAAGCATATGTGCACGAATTATTATCCCTGTGTACCAAGACAGCGGAGCTCTAGGCAGGGGTGCAATGTGATGTGAAAAGCTTAAATATATGTTTGTTTAAAGGAAGAAGCAGAGCCTAGGAGGACAGGTTGAAAATTATGACTATATAGTATGATAATGGGACTATGATATGGAAATAAATTATTCATTTATATCTGCCCCTATTTTAAGGTGTATTAGTTGTAGAATGTTCTGTATCAGATAGGCACATGATTGAAATAAATTAAGTAAAGTAAGCCATGTTATTCGCCCGAATAGGTGAAAGTCGAAAATCGACGGGAACCTTGATCTGCACTTCTCTATGTCTAGAAATCAGTCAACCAATTATCGTGCAAACGGAAACGGCGATGAGCGACATCGGTGAAAAAGACAACGCTCTGGTCTCGCGTAAAAGAACGAGATTTGCCCGTTTTAACAGGGGTTGGAAACCCCGTTCCACCCTCTTCCCTTCGCTGTCCACAAGCAAGGTAAAGCGCTATTTTTTCCTTCCCCGGGTATATTACTCTAAATACCTTCTATTCTGCAGAATTTGCTTCGCAGTTGTAGTCTAGTTGAATGTTAAGTACAGAGTAATAAAGTGGATGAGCTTTTCGGGAGGTGTGTAAATGTATCTGTCAGTTTTTTACAACGATTTAATTTGAATATTGCTCTCCGTTAGTAATGGCTGCCCCCATGCTACCTCGTTGAGGCCTGGTAGCGAGTGACTAGCATTCCCGATTTGAGTTATTTTAGTTATTTCTAAAATAAAGTAAGATTGTGGACATCCCTGAAACAGCCATAGCATGTAGTGTTTTTGATAATATTTGTGCATGGTCTATCGATGATAGGGAAACAGTCGTCAAAGTGTGGCTTGACGGTTACGGAAGCTAGTTATTGAGCTCATGCTAAGCTAAGATGCCGGTTAAAACGTGTTACGCTATCCGAGAGCTTTTCTTATATAGTTGGGCTAAATGGTTTAGTCTTTGCTTGTTGTCGTTAGACTGGCTTTTCTATTTAGTCACATCTCTAGTTCCACTGAGCTCACACTTTATCCACACTCGTGTGTAAGTTGAACTCACACTTAACTATTTCTATCGGGAAGAAATTTTGAATTGGTGGGTAAAAGTTTAGGTTTTTCTGTTTACCTCTCCAGGTGTGCTTCATATAACGGTGGTTTATCTATTATATCTTATTCAGATGCCAGGTGTCACAGTGAAAGACGTCAACCAGCAGGAGTTCGTCCGTGCCCTGGCGGCCTTCCTGAAGAAGTAATATATTCATCTTTATATTTACCATTTCCATAAACAGTGCCCAAACAAGTGATTGTGTTAAATGTAGTTTTTAGTGGACTTGTTTACATCTGTTGTACCATTGTGTTTAGTTAAATGAGGGATCGGTTAAAGAGAAACTAATGGTGCTCTGCAGGTGTTTGTATTTGTGTCTGTCAGAACTGAGATGTACTATTCTCTCCTGTCTCCAGGTCTGGAAAGCTGAAGGTGCCAGACTGGGTGGACCTTGTCAAGCTGGGCAAGCACAAGGAGCTGGCCCCCTGTGATGAGAACTGGTTCTACATCAGAGCTGGTAAGTCTCTTAAGAAAATAATTATGTGATTATTTTCTTAAGAGTTGTTTTCGTCTTTATTTACTGAAGTTTCCCTAAGTCCACCACTGAAACTTGTGATTCTTCTTAGGTGTTGTGTTCCAGCAGTGTTTATGAATTTCTAATATTATAATGAACTCAAAAATAGAGCATGGGGATATGTTCTTTTCATCCGCTAATCTTATCGTTAAAAGGCCATTTAAAGGAGACTCAGTGCTCAGAATGTGCTTTTGAAGAACGTGTTTATGAATCGGCACTGCAGCTTTTTGGTACATTCCTACTGAGACATTCCTACATTTATCCAAACATCTGTTATTCTGTGGACTCCCCTCACTGTAACATTTTGCAACTGACAATCTGTCTCTCTGCTCCTACAGCATCTACAGTTCGCCACCTGTATCTCCGTGGTGGTGCTGGTGTTGGCTCCATGACTAAGATCTATGGCGGTCGCAAGAGGAACGGTGTGTGCCCTGCCCACTACAGCGTAGGATCAAAGAACGTGGCCCGCAAGGTGCTGCAGGCCCTTGAGCTCCTCAAGATGATTGAGAAGGATCCCAATGGGTGGGTACTGATTGTATCCATAATGATACAATCCCATTAAAAGCAAGCCTTACATGACTACTTGAAAGGTTTAGTGAATCAACATTTATTTTGAACACTGTACCCTAAATGCAGTGCCAAGATTTTACAATTGTGAATCCATTCTTAAATGCCAAAGATCGGTATGTGTAGTAATGCCAATGGAGCAAAGAAGGCAGCGCTGAGCTGTGAGCATGCAGTGCAGCATCATACTAAAGTAATCTTTTGGTTCATCTACATAATTTAAGCACTTCAGTGAAGTTTGGATTTATCATAACAATTAACTTAACAAAGGGAAGCTGCAGTTTTTATGAGCACATTACCAAAATAACAACAGCAGACTAGTGACAGGATACTTACTATACTGACAGTGCAAACTCTTAAACAGTGAGACACGAGGCAGCTTGATTGACAGATGTGGTGTTTTGGCCCAAAATAAGGAAAATCTATTGCACCAAGCATTGAGTTTATTCTATATTGAATAAAAATAAATTCATGCCCGTTTTAGATTCCTACCCCTGCGCTTTGTTACTGTAGCGATAGTAGAACACGCCTACACTTGTACCTCTATGCTGGTACTCTATGTGTACTCAGTAACAAATTGTCTTCAATTTCTTCCGTATATTTTTATCTTTACAGAGCCATAATCAAAGCCATTAAAATGATGCCAGATAACTGAAATTTCTAAATACACAAACTAGAATTTTGCTCGGCCTATGAGATCTAATCACACTGTCGCAAGAGGACTAATT
Source organism: Chelon labrosus (assembly GCF_963514085.1). Taxonomy (NCBI): domain Eukaryota; kingdom Metazoa; phylum Chordata; class Actinopteri; order Mugiliformes; family Mugilidae; genus Chelon; species Chelon labrosus. The sequence continues at coordinate 7,013,117 of NC_140345.1, forward strand.
GATTGCCTTGGTTTCATTCATTTGAAGTGGCAAGAAAATGGAATTCAATTTTGATTTGTTTCAGCGTTGATGAGTATTTGTCGTATGTGTACAGACTGGATCAGCGGCTTCTAAATGTGGTGCTATGGTCAATGTGGCATAAAGAATTCGTCACTGAAGGCTTAAGCATCCCATGTGTAAAGGCTGATTTGTTCCATTTTATTTCCTCACTTTTTCTTTTTTTACTTCTTAGTGGTCGCAGACTCACCTCCCAGGGAACCAGAGACCTGGACAGAATTGCTGGCCAGGTGAGGAACAAGCAACTAATTATGTTGATTTTTTAAAGTTGGCAAAACTAGACATTGCCTAACTTTGCCAGTAACTCCAATTGTTGTCTTTTTACTTATTTTACTGTCAGTTAAGTTTTCAGTTAACCAGCTTTTGCAGTGTAATAAAGAATGTACCTATACGTGTTTTTTGAAACACCCCAAAATCTTAATATTTAAGTCTTAAAACATTTATGTATTGGAACCATTTTTTTTTCTCAACTGAAGAACATGTAGCTCACAACATTTTCATAAACATTCCACCTAATAATAAATGTACTGAAACCTGTTTTCTGGAGGAACAAAAGCTTTGGTCGATGAAACAAACCCATCCATTTGCTTACGTAATGCGTGATGCTGATATGGTTGCTTACACGTCTTGCTTCTACACATCATTGTATGTGGGTATATGGGTTGCATGTAACATGAAATTGATTTGCTGCAAAAATCCTCAACCATTCTTCACCGTTACCTCTTTCTGGTACATTATGGTGCATTTCCTTAACATATACAAGGGGTCAGCAGCTCAATGAACTTGGAAATACAGTAAACCTAGCACCTTAAAACACGTGTGTCTGATTTAAGACCTTAGTTTAGTTAATGCATATAACTGTTTCATGACCATTTGTACTGTGGAGATGTAGTGTATTGATAGAAGGGTTTCAGCCTGGTCAAACTGTTTACTGGAATTTAAATGATCTGGTATCAGGCTCTCCAGCTGTTGAATGCCATCATAACCCTATGCTGTCCAGGCAAAGGTTTAGTGCTTTACCTTGTGTGAAGATTTTTTTTTTCCTTTTTAACAATGTTCTGATGAATGAGTAGTGCCTTAAGCATTTGTGAGCATCAGAGTATCATCCCTTGCTTTGATGCAACGCCCTGTCTGTTGTGGGAGTACACGGCCCCTGTGTCACTTCAGCATGCAAGGCTTTTTGAAGCACATGTCCTTGGGCAAATTTCTCCTGCCAGCCAACTGCATTACGTGTCTTGTGTGGCACAGTACTGGAATTGTTTTAGCTATCACAAAAAAACAAATCACAGTTGGGCCTTGTCAAAAATCAGGAGAGAGGCAACAACGTTGTGATAATCCAAGGGTAAAGGGGTAAACATGAGGAGGAAATTTCATGCTTGGCAAGTCTGCCGTATGGCACCAGTTTTCTCCTTGTTTACCCATGCTAATGAGCAGTATGCAGATGAACAGGCCTGGGCTGGGCCCCGCCTGCCTGCTGTACAGAACTGGCAGGAAACATGTTGATGTGGCTCCACTACCTCTTGAATCTCTCTTGTGTGTTGTAGTTTGTGATGGCTTTTTGAGAGACTGATGTTTTTCACTTGCCAGGTATTATCAGTGTATTTATGGTGTTTTGGCAGTAGATGTAACGACTGTTTCTCTTCCAAACATTTTATTCTCAAGTCCCTGTGAAATTACATTTTGATATCATCTGAACTCCTTTAAGATGCATGCTTCCTGTTGAAACACTATTGCAGTGGGTGAAATTTAAAACTTGAGTGGTAAACCAGTGGAATACTATTAGCAGAAGGGACCTTATGTTTGATTTCAGTTGAATAAAATCATCTAAAATCATTTGCTTCTACTGTGGCAGCAAGTTTCTTAATTGCCCACAAATGCACTAGACACCAATACTTTATTTGCTGCAGTAATTTATTAATATTTATCCCTTTTGTCTGTTTCTCCACAGGTTTCGGCTGCAAACAAGAAAACTGTGTAATAATAAATCTTTTTGGACAAAGTCAACTGCTGTGCACATTTCTTTGTTTTTAACTTTCTGTGAATATTTCATCACAAATGCTATGGGGACACTACTCTGTCAAAATATGCAATAATTGCTCTCTTGCATATATATTTCTTAGGCTTTGGTTTTAAGCGAGTTTTACTGGGACATAAGATAATTGAAAGATTTATGCAGAGGGTGAACTTTCCCTGCTGAAGTGTGAATACAACGCACTGAGCTTGGTAGAGGGAATGAAGCTTTTACATGAGTTCATCCCTAGCTGATGTCTGGCAGTCTGGTTTAAATGTCATTTTGTCCAAAGGGCAGTGAGTGACCATTAGTTTGTGTTAAGATGCTCCCATTCTCTGACTTGTGGGTGCTGTCTCATCTTCTTGCAAATGCTTCCTGGGAACGGTTTGATCAGTGAGCCAATATAGCTTCTCATCAGCCGCCAGACGCTCAACTGTCATACTACCACTTTCTCTTCCATATGAATTTACCGTTCCTGCCACGGTGTTCATGTATCGGATGAGGTTTGTACAGATTGATCTCCTAACGCCATGACAACCAATGAAAATTGTTCTGTTAACAATGCTGGATGATTACATTTCCATAAGCGACACAGTTGACAGTTCAGGAGAAAGGAATGATGTCATAATGTAGCGGCGTCTTTCAGAGCCACAGTGCCACCTAGAGATTAAAACGGACAGAAAATGTTAAACATACTTCATTAAAGGGGAGAAAACACTTGAGTATTTATGCCTTCACTGTCGAGGTGAGGGATATGTACAAAAACAAACCTTGAGCTGGTTTATCTGTGGGTATTTAAAAGCTTCCATTTACTGCCTGTTTAAACATGCCTAATTATATTTGTTAACGAACCTACAGCGGGTTTGGGCTTATGTTTAAATTATAAAGTTATTTTCTATAAAAAGTATTTAGGTTCAGGTTAACATATCTTTCTCTGAGCAGCTTCATTTGCACATTGTCTTGCACAAAGCCCAATTAGGGATGGGGCGGACTGTTTGGATATTGAGGTGCTTCTATAATCCTGCAGAGGGTGCCAAAGCCTATAGAATATCTATCATGGCTATACATGCAATTTGCAATGAGAAACTATGCTGCAGTTCTGCTTAATGCATCCGCTTGTTCTCTACGAAATGTTAAATCAGCCATCCTTATCAATAGTTGCAGGATTTAAATAACTTAACCCAGTTATGCTTGAAGTTGGAATATTAAATTGGAGGCTTTGTTCATTTTCTGTTGCAACAGGCATTCTAAATTAGCGAAGCTTGAACATAAGGCACTTTGGTACAGCAGTCCTTAAATGTTCGTTTAACTGCCTCTGGAGATTTCCACAGGGAAATGTTAATGTGTAGCTGGCTGTAAAACATCCAACTCGGTTTCCAGCCTCATTTTTGTTTACGCCTTTTTGTTCCTCTGTTGGGCTTGAGGCAACAAAATTAAACATGTAATCGAATGGGGAGGATTACTTTAGGTACTGGTAGTACTGTGGCGTACATTTGAGGTAATGCGTATTGTCAGCTCAGGTCCACATTTAAAAAAAAAAATAAATAAAAAATGCCAACCAGAAGGCATTGTTTGCTGACAGCTGATCTGAGCCTGCTGTGTTCCCCGTGTGTGTGAGGAAGCTCATATTTGGTCCTGTGTTGACTAGATATCATGTAGCTGATCCGTGGACAGTGAGCCTGCTGTGTTTGCTTGTCTGTCATCCACTGTATCATTGTGTGTACAGTACACACGCGTCGGCACACAACATGCATTATGCTGCCCCCTCCAGCTGCGGCTGTCTTTTTGGGATGTCAGTCACAATAAACAGTCTCCCTTAATTATTCCTCACATCTCTCAGGAAATATTAATCTCCCGTCTTTATATACATCTCTCTCACCCTCTCCGTGCCTCCGCTCTGTTCTCTGTCCGCCCTCTCCCCCCCCTGTTTTTATTTGAAGACCAGCTGTTCCTGAACACCTGAACCCATCATTGCTCCCTACCCTGACCAAGCCCTCTCTCCCTCCCCCTGTCTCCCCTTCACAATCCTGCTTTTTCTTCCACCCTGTAATTTGGAGGAGAGAGAAGGATCAACATGTCCTTGAGTGGTAGAGAGAAATGTGTGGAATCCACCGGAGGAGGTCTGCGATGTTTGTTCACTTGCTGCTGTGTGCATGTGTGTGCTTGTCCATGTATGTGTACTTTGCACATCCATTTTCGGTGGTGTGCCTGTTTTATTCAGTCAATATCCGCTTCAGTCGGTCAAATTGTTTGCGCACCGATTTGTCATTGTGCTCAGTGTTAATTATCAGCAGGCTACGCTGTGGCAATTACTGCTCTGGAACAATTACCACTATAACAAATGCACATCCAAGTGGTTTGTCGTGCCTCCTGTGTGTGTGTGTGTGCGGAGGTGGCTGCACCTACTCACGCTCCCATTTCTTTGGCAGCTCATCTCGATCACACTGGGAATGGATGCAGACCTGCCTCACCTCCTCAGGGCTGGAAACGGCAGATAACTAAGAAATGTCTCTGCTGCACAAGTCTCTCCAAAATAGAACCACTATCATGAGGAGCTCCCACACAGACACATGCGGGCGCACACATTGTCAACCCACAGCTTCGTTCCCTGTCCCACATTTTCCCCAGAGGACAAGACATTTCCCTGGAAGGTTCCCAGCATTTCCAGCCTCTGCCACATTAAGTCAACCAAGTTTTCTTTGAAAAGCCAGGCCCCCCCCCCCAAAGACTGGCTAACATCAGCCCCGCCTGTTGCACAACGCAATGCTGTCCTCATAACTTTCCTTTCAAAGACACATCATCTTTTTTTAGATTCATTTTTTTTTTTAATCTTTTCTTTTTTCTTTTTGCGCTAGCCCAAGGATTTGTTTCTGGTCAGTGTAGTGAACGTTGGAGATTTAATCTTATATTATTGCTTATAAAGCTTCCTACAAAAGCCAGAGAGGGCAGTTGCAAAGCAAATCTAGACCACATACGGTGTGTTGATGCTGTGCTGCCGGGGTCAGCCCTACTCCACACGCGTGTGTTTATAGAAATTAGTGCGAGGTCAAAAGGTTGGTGTTGTTTTAGTAGGGAGCTGAGCTGCTAGCCTCTCACTGCGGGTAGGAGAACTCCTCAGCTACAAGAACACTGGTTTACACAATTATCCGTCCCACGGGGTGCGAGAAGCTGATTGATATACGGGTGTTGATTTAGTTGTGTGTGTGCAGAGAAGAATACGTTTGACCCTGTTGACTTCCTGCATAGTTAAAGGGTTTTCTGTACATCTGTCTACTGTATGTGTGTTGCTGCTCTTCTGTACGCTGTCAGCTCTAATCCCTCATCTTGTGCTTGGCCTGAGAGCAGGTGGTGTAAACACGCAACGTGCCGCTCAGCCTGCCTGGCACCACAGAGCACTGTAGCGCTACCCCGCAGCAGGTGTGTATGGGTGAGTGTGTGTGTGTGTGTAGGCAAAACACTAACCATGTGTCAGTGACTTTAGTGTGTGTCTCCTCATCTTGCAAGTCTGAATCCCCTCCACCTGTCACAGAGGGTGGGGCACGGAGGGAGGATGACGGGGCGCAGAACAGATGCTGTCTACAAAGCCAGCCGAACTGAGTGAATCGCACAGTGTGTCCTCTCTCTCTTTCTGTGTGTGTGTGTGTGTGCGTGCAGGCCATGTTAAAGCTGTGCCCACTCTTGTGTGTGCGCGCATTCAGATCAGAGCTTTCAAGCCAGTCGTACTTTGATGCCGCGGCCCCGCGCTTTCTTCAGCGCAGAACAAAAGAGTGGCAGAGGGAGACAGCTAGACACCAGTGTGACACCGAGCGACTGCGCAGATAGTTGACATAGTGACAGGCAGAGATAGGTGGAAGTGTGTGTCTGCTGTTCTGTGCGTCATCATTTCACTATCTCTCCCGCTATCTTCCTATGGGCCTGGTAGAGACGGAAACGTCCTAAGAAATGCCAGTCAGAGGTGTCGGAAAGTGACCGTGTAGAAAAGTGCTGCCTCAACATTCTTTCCCAGGCCCAGTGTCTAAAAACCCAGATTTCTTGCCCATGGCTCTTGCGGGTCTCTTTCCTGTGTTACGCTTGTGTTTTTACGATTTTGGGCATGTGCAAGAAGCTAGTTGAGATATTCTTCAGGAGGCTCCCTTTACATTGACTGGTCGGACTAACCTCACAGCTAATGGCCCATTGCAGAGTCCCATGCCGTGTTTTGGTTACAGTAAACATGAAACTGTTCTGATTGTCTTTGGGTGAGTTTCGGGTTCTTGGCAGTGACAAGCAGGAGCAGAGTTGAAATACATCTCCATATCCGTATATACAGCTGCCACAGGCTTTTGGATCAGCCTTCTTACTAGTCAAAGAACTTAAAACTTAAGAGATGTCAGTTGCTTTCACCCTCATTCACTCCTCTGGTTTCACTCAGTCCATCCCCTTTCTCCTTCTACTCCAATCTTAACAATCCCCCAAACTCTCACTTCATTCCTCTAATGATTTTTCGCTTTCAACTGTTTTTTTTTTTTTTTTTTTGTGTGTGTGTGTGTGTGTGTGTGTGTGTATGTGCCCGTGTTTCCCTTCATCCTTCAATCCTCTTTCCACTTCTGTCCTTTATCCTTTACTACCATTGCTACCCTATTACCCCTTCCCCCGGCTATACCGTTCCTTATCATGGCCCTCAGCTTCGGGGATTGTCACTGTGCCATGGTTTTCCTCAAATCGGGACATGCCTACTCAGAGCGTCTAGAGCTTACTTTCTACAAATTCATGCACCTCTTTAAATGAAATCAATAACAGAATTATGTTAACAATCGTATTACTACAGAGTCAAGAGTTTGCAAATTATTGCGAAGTAAATTGCAATTCGTAAGTGTCTCAGCGGGACACTTATGAGTTGCGCATTTGGAGTCAGTGCAGGTTTAATAATTCGCAGGACAACTTTCTTTTAATAAAAGAATATATGACTGCTGCATATGTTGGAGGTGTTCCAAAAGATAAAAAATGGACATTTTTTTTTTTAAATTTCTCATTCTCAACATTGTACTCGCCGAAGACATTTTGGCAGCGTGGCTATTGTATCCACATGGGTCAGATGATAAAACAGGCGGATGGAAAGTAAGTAATTTACTCCAGTCATGTACATAATTACAATTTTGTGGTATTGGTGCGCTATTGCATTTGAAAGGCTAATGTGTTTCAAATTTGATCAGACAAGCTGGAGTTAGTTTACAGATTTTATGTAGAAAATGTATTGTCACTTTGTGAAATATGATACACTGAACTTTATTTTGACCATCTACAACACAAAGTGCTAAATACACAGTATTTGTTTCCAGTGATAATAAATCATACAAAGCTCTGTGGTGCCATTATTGCAGACAATACTGTAGGGATTGGAATGGAGCATGTTTACTCTAAGTAAAGTATCCGACTATTATTCTTCTGTCCACTGCCAACAGTTTATTTAATCAGAATCCATTCATTTGTTCATTTTCTGTAACTGCTTGTCCTCTGGAGGGTCACGGGGGGGGGGCTGTCACTGGGCGAGAGACGGGGTGCACCCTTTACAGGTCACCAGTCTATCGCAGGGCTAACTCAGAGAGGCAGATAACCATTCACACTCACACCTACGGCCAATTTAGAATCACCAGTGAACCTAATGAGCATGTCCTTGGACAGTGGGAGGAAGCCGGAGTACCCGGAGAGAACCCACAGAAAGGCCCAGTTGACCTAGATTTGAACCTGGAACCTTCTTGCTGTCAGTGCAGCCCATAATCAAAATCACCGTGTGTTTTAAATTCTAAAGCACCCAAACTGCTCATTAGAGTAACAAACGTAGCTGGTCAAATACCTTATACCTTGTCCTATTCTATACCTGCATAGCAAAACCACAGTAACTCGGGCTCCTCACGTGCGCCAGCTCAGCTTGTTCAGCTTCAGTGCGATTATCTTGTGACTTTCTAACATGTTTCTCAATTGAATTTGGAGAGTGAACAAGACGTAGCTGTAGGCCTGCACGGATGCAGCAGCATGCCGCTGCATTGCACAGAGTCGGCTGTAGTCACCGTACATGTACACGTTTTCTCGGCCGAGTGTGATGCGTTTTTGTGAGTGTACAAGTGCGTCTGTTGTGCAGCCCGTGTTGACGTTTTGGAAACTATTTTCAGGTTCCTGTTATGCTACTCCTGCATGCTCCGCGTGTCTCTTTCACACGGTGACCTCTTCAGCTCTATCTGATGTCCTCTCCCCTCCCGCTGGACAAATTCCAGCATGCCCTTATTTTCTCGCTCTCTTCTTGTCTTTCTTCTCCTGTTGTTTTACACGTAGCACTCCTGACTGACCATTTCTTTGATGTTCTCTGTTCTTGCTCTATCACTCCTCTGGCATTTTGTTCTCTCACCCGCACGGTCTTGTGTCCGGCAATCTATTTTTAATCCTGTGCAATTATTTAAAAATATATTGTCAACGCGCTGCTCACATCTCTAAGTGTGTGAAAATCCTGGACACCGGCTATGTGAATGTGTGCTAGCAAAACCTGCGTGACAGAGAACTGAAATTGTGTTAGTGCAAATCTTATTAACTACTGAGCCGCTTTCAAAGCTTCCTCTTCTCGTTATTTCCCCGTCAAAACATCTCCTGAGGAAAGTCTTGGCTCGGCTCGGTGCTACACTTACTGTTTTTAAAACGCACGCTGTGCATATTCCTGCATATTTACACAAAAATGAATTATTTCGCAATATCACACGGGTCTTTTGCAACTCCTGGTTTGCGAGATGAAATTAGGACCCATTTGGGACCCGTTCCGTTCCCACTTCAGGGTGAGAAAAAGGCTTAGGCCAATATCTGAATTTGAGCGCTGACAACAATCATAGAAATTCTACTTTTCCTACATGGAAATCCAGGCACACCACAGGAACCCATCATCTGAGAAAGCATTTCATTTGACAGCCGGGTCCTGCTGTGGCAGAGGTTCGGTATAACCTTCAACTAACAGTGTGCACTAGCCTCTGGGCCTGACTGAAATGGGCAGTCAGCAAAGCACAGAGTCACGCTTCTCTGGGTCCTGATAGAGAAATGGTTCTCCTGGTTTCTCTCCGTCTCATTTTCTCTTCTCATTATTTGATTTTTTTTTCTCTCTCTCGCTCCATTATACAGTTTTCTCACCCTCTCCTTCTCCCTTTCCCTCATACGGCTGTTCCAGCTGAGGTCAATACAGATCACTCTGCTGTAGCACTAGGACACAGGAATCTCATGAATAGCAATGTATCAAACTGGCAGGCCCCCTGACATTTGGAGTGTGTGTTAAATTAAAGTTCATTTTAATACTTTGATTGTGATCCAGAAGGAATTAGCCGTGTGAGTGTTTTTTTCCCTTCATTTCCACTTCAGTAAAATCAAGTACATTCTAAAAAACAATTGCACTCTTTGTCATGTGATACTGCATTTTTAGTTGGCGAATGAAACCACTCGGATGTTCTGCTTTCCTCCCTGTTTCTTAATGACAGCACAATGCATCCAGTGTCCTTTGACTTTGCTGATACTATTCAGACAAACCTTGAGTAGTTATCAGAGGCGAGATGTATCTCTGCTTTGTGTGGAACAGACAGTTAATCATCCCTTTCAGCCTCACCAAGCAAACTGCTGAAGTTCAAGGTCTGGCCACCTCTCAATGCAGTCTGAATTTATTCACAGGAAACTCGTCTTGTCTATTATAGCTTGTGTATGAGAAAGAGAGAGAGCACCTTTACGTCTGTGTGAAATGGCTAATGTTGTTTTACACAGTTTTATGTCTGACCAAAATTAATTTTCCTCCCCTTTGTTTTCTTCTTCATCTCTCCCCACATTTCCTTTCACTCACCACACGTTGTTGCTGCCTTATGCTTACATTTCCCCCCCTTAACCCCCAACACCCACCCATATTCCTTTCTCTCTCTCTACTCAGCTGGTGGGCCAACCAGGAGGGACTGTTTGAGGAGCGTAATCTGCTCTTCCTCCCCTTCCCATTTCCATTTCAATCCTCTGGTCACAGCTGGAGCCAGGGCACTCGGCATGCAGATGAGCGAGAGTTGACTTCTTTTTTCTTTTTCTTTTTTTAGAGAAAGTACGTTCAGGCTAGAGATGGGCAAGAGAGGGGGGTCAAACCAAGCAACAGTTGCACACGGATGAGAAAAATCATTTAACGTCATTCAAGCTTACACAAGTGCACGGAGGAAGATAAAATGTTTTTTTTTTCTGGGTGACAACACTTTCCAAACATGTAGAAAAACATGACAACATGACGAGAAAAGGGAGATGAGCCATCAAACAGTAGGCCATGGAACAATCTAAGTAACTTTAGATAGTACAAAAAAGTAACTCTAGTTATATACGATAAGATAATCCTTTGATTGATCCCACAGTGGGGATATTTGCCATGTTACAGCAGCATATGGTTAAGGACAGCGCACAAAACAAGGAAAGGTAAAACCTTTAATAAATACAAAAATAACAATTTAAATAGAACACTAGTAATATGTTTGTGGTCTACTGGGAGTGGGCTGGGTTGTACAGCCTCACAGCAGCAGGAAGGAAGGACCTCCAGTAACGCTCTGTCAGCGTAGGTGAAGTAGTCGGCTATGAGGATGTGCTCTTTGTCTTCTTTATTTTTTTCCAGGCTAGGAAATATTTCAATACGACCTCGTGTGAAGTGAAAATCTTCTTGTAATTTTGCGTCACCTGAAAACAAAAGAGTGCTTTGAGAATACAAACCTTCAACCTGGTTTCTTTTGAATAATCAATGCCATAGAGAGAGAGCTGATTCACTCCCAGATACAGTTTCATACGCTTGCTGCTCATTCGCCTTGTGACCGTAGCCTGTATGACCCGTTCTGATCAGAGGCTTCGTCTCTTCCCGCAGTGTGCTGTGTCACCCTCCCTCTGGCCCCGGCAGCGATGACGGACGATCTTTAGGTCATCGCCAATGATGAGTCTCAACAACAGCGCCCATGTTGATATGGATATGAATCATACTGGCCTGATGAACGCTGCATTGTTTTGGGCTGGCAAAAAACACGAGGACGTTGGACAGTCACATGATCTGCCAGCATCATCCATTATAAGGGTTTCAGATACAAAACACACTCGTGGACATACACACTAATTGATGGTATTGTTGTAGGATGGAGCCCCTAATGCACTCTGCTCAAGTGCTGTACAGCCGGCCACTCGAGTTTCAGTCGAATCCATTTATGGCTAAAACCATCTGCTGCCAATTGATTACAATAACACATATTGATTTGAACAGGCAGACTCTGCAGCAGAAGTAATTCACTAATAAGAAGGCAATGAGGTGTGACAAAATATGTTGACCATTTAATATGGCTGTTTAATCTTTAATGCCAGTGTCTTTGGCCACTCCCTCTGTGTCTTTCTAAATGTGTTCTTAAAGTCCTCAAAAAATAAAAAGACACGCTCCCCCTTTCTGAACACATGATTCAGTTGCAAATTAATGTAATGGAAAGTAGCTCCACACACACGTGGCTGACCCGTCTAACGGTCTCATTCCCAGTAGCAGCCATCTACAGAGCTGCATTCAATCTTTTCATGCCAAGCTGCCTGCTCAGCCCAGCAAGCCAAGCTAGATAAACTACACTGCTGATCAGTGGGGGCCCACCAGCTTGTAAGTGATCGATGTTGCTTTTATTGACAGAAACCTTCTTTCTGCCTTTATTTTCCTTCTTTAACACTCTCTCTATCTCCTGCACCAAGTCGATTTGCTGTAGTCTGAAATGCATTAATCTCCCCCACTGTTCCCCTTCGCTCAGTTGCTTTTTTTCACAATCCTAAAGCTTTTTTAAAAAAAAAAAAAAATATTATTTCAATGCTTACAACATCTAAATTACCTCCACTCTTTATTTTTTTCTACATCTTCCTGTGCCTTTTCCCTTTGCGCTGTTTGAATCTCTAAACCGTCTCTTTTATTTTTGTCCCCTCCAGCCTCCATTTTTCTGTCCCCTTATCCCATTCTTCCCCACCCCATAATGCCCTCCTGTAGAGTCACAGAAGTCCGTATTGATGGCAACACTTGGCCATGGTGCATGAGCGTGTGTCACGGTTCCTGAGCCCCCACTGCACAGTCATTGTGGCTGTAATGCCATAATTACCCCCCATTATGGGCAAGAGAGGGGTAGTTTCAAAGGGAAAGAGACAGCGAGCGAGGGAATTGGATGTGATGAGAGATGGAGGAGTTGGTCCAGATCAGCTGGACAGAGAGGTGAGTGAGGGAGAAGACGCTGGAGAGTGACAGAGGGAGGGAGTGATAAATGCTGGAGGATTATTAAGCTGGTCACTAGATCAGTCAGATTGGTGTCGTGTTGTGCATATATGCAGTAGGGAGAAAGAGACTGACTGGAACTGTGTGTCTCAGGAGACGGCCCACTCTTGGCCCCTGTGGTGGGGGGCCACATCAGTAGAGATGTAATGGTTCATGCTTCATTTGACACACACAGATGGGTCCTTCCCTGAAATACACACACATGCATGCCCTTTAATGAGAGGAATAGTTGATATACGTACAGGGTATTGTACACCATTTCTGTTACATGGCTTAATCTAATTTATAAAAATTAGCGTCTGAGCAGATATTTTCTGAAGCTGAAAGTCTTTTCATTGGGTTCTTGTTAGGTACAAAATGCACAGCACTTGTGTGTTTTTTTGAAAATATACACAGAGAAAAGCCGTTTAAGTTACACAGTAACATTGCTTTGGGGTACATGGAGACCCAGGACAGCCTAAACATGCGAATAAAAATGCACTCACACATATAAATACACCATTTAAGTTGGACAGAGGTGGTAACACTTTCACATTTCTCTTGTAACCCCGGGGAGGACACAGAGAAATTGCAGTTGCCTGCGATTCAGTCACTGGCAAGGGGTGATTAATATTCTACAAAATGGTTTATGTATTCACATTCAAAGCCTGAGGGCCTGAATGCAGAGACGCCGCCAACGTTGAGTTGGTGTAGGCAAGATAAAGTCCACACAGCCCAGCAGGCACGGAGGATTGTGAGCATGTGTTTGTAAGCAACATAAAGTGCAGTGCAGAGACTTTGAAGGCAAAGAGCTGATTCCTAATTAATTTTCCTCTGAAAGCTACATTTACATGTATTACAGAAAAAGACATCTGAAGAAAAGCTGCGCTTCAAGAGTATAAAAGAGTGAGCTGCATGAAAAGCATAAAATATATTCAGTGTTGCTTAAAAACATATAGTTCTAAAATTGTACACTGTTCCCTTTTACAGCCTGGCAGTTTTGTTGATGTAAAGCTTGTATTTGTAATTTTTTTTCTTCATTTTTTAATCACACCGTGATTATTGCTTGCATTTATAGAGCACTATAATATGGAATCAAGTAACACAATGATTGTTTTTGCTGCAAAATGCAGCATAAATCAGTTGATAGACTAGACAAAAAGAAAATCAACTCCATAACCAATGAATAAAATGCCAACGTTGACAAACCGTTTTAAAACATAGAATTCACAGTTATGAATTATATACCAGAAAAATAGATTTCCATGGAGTATTAAAATGGATGAATAAATGTCTGACATTCTTAAGGAGTTGTATGAATAAAACATGCCTACTGAGTCGGAGAAAAGCAAGGCAGAAATGATTTTCAGTGGATTATGGTCGTTTTCTTTACCACTGGATAAAACTAATACAAATATAGAAGGTGCTGAAAATTATATTTGGTGAATTGGGAATCTGTGTGATACTGAATTAGGGAGGGAATCAAACTGTTTTAGCATGAGGTATTAGAACGGATTCCTGTTTTAAAACCTTACCGCACAGATGACATTTGTTTCTTTTCCCCAGCTTTTGGTTTTTGTATGACCCGGTTCTTGCCATCAGCTGACCGCAGAGATGACCTTCGCGATACGGTGACCTGCTCTATGGAGGCGTGAGTGAGACTGCCATATTGTTCAGCACCATTTCCTGTAGCTCAGCCACTGTCCGAAGTGAGTGTGACGGATTTGCCTCCCACAGAGCTACTGTCAGAGTGGGTGGTATTGTGCCTGGCGCCCAGTGAGCCAGAATCCACTGTGATAGACACAAATGCACATTAAAATACATGGTCCTAGTTTACCCTGCTTAGCGGATATTTAAAAAATAGACATAACCAGCACTGAACAGATACTGTATGGAGATTTTTTTTGTACCAAAGTGCTGTTTTTTTGGATGTTTAAATGAAATACAATGTATTAATTTATTACATTCAAGAAGTTTATTGTCATATGCACAGTAAGGTACACAGTACAATTACAATAAACATCCAAGAAGGAAGGAAGGAAGGAAGGAAGGAAGAAGGATCTAGGAAGTTGCTCCAACAGTTTATTTAAAGAACAGCAGAGGGATGAATGTTGATGGATGTTTGAATGGGCAGGTGGATGTTTGGATGACGTTTTAGGATCCAGGTTCTTTGTACCCCCAAGGGAAAAAAAAGAGGCATTATGTGTTTTATAACCTAGTGGGCGTGACCAGGTGGCTGGGATGTGGTCTTTCTGAGGCTGGATGGCAAACTTGTAATTTAACACGGGCAGATAAAAGGAATGATGTTGGGCTGAATCATGATGATTCGCTCTTTTTGGTGACTGTATTGTTGGGTCTATAGGTCGCCAGAGCCAGCTGGCAACGAGCGTTTCATTCCCAAAGAGTAGCTTCATCACTGCGCAAATCCTGCACCATGACTCACCCTCCACCATGTATCAGTGCTTGGAAAACAGATACGTGATCACTTACAGCCCGGCCAAGAAGAAGGAGGCCAAGTCGAAGGGCCCGGGGTAGGGGGGTAAGAGAGATATATAGAGATTAGAGTGGACAGAGATGGAGAAGACATAGAGAGAAAAAGAGACGAGGGGAGTGAAACAAAGAGATAGATCAAAGAATCATGGGGGGATGCGAAGGATGTAGCCTCAGCACATCATTCTTCCCTGCAACGTTGGGACATGAGAATTAATATGAGATTACAGCTACCTTCAGTTTTTATCTTCCCCTCTCTTTTTTCTCTCTGCATATACTTTGCTGTTATTCCCCAGGGCTATATGTTACCCATCCTCTGACTTTGGAATTAAAGTTCTCCCCTCCTCTTCCACTTCTAATCTGTTCTCTTCATTATTCTTTCATTACACATCTCTGTTCCCTTTGTAGTGCCTCCGTGTCTCTGCTTCTCTTTATCCCATTGCTTTAGGCCGATGTGTCAAATATTCTCCTTGTCAGGTAGACAAATTTTTGACATGGGGTTCGGGTGGTAAATCACATAAAACAAGGGACTATAAGGTAGGGTGTCTGAAATCTGTTTCGAAGATGTGACGCTTTTCTTAGATGGACATTCAATGAGTGTCTAAAAATGCTGACAGTCTCAGTGCTTAAACAATTCTTGCATGTTGTGCCCTTCATATGATTTTTGCACTTTTATGGAGTTGCTTGAGAGTCATTTAGAGCAAATGTCCCTCCATATGGTAGCAAAGGGGAATGCAGCACAGACTGTCTCAACAGAATGTAAGTTGTAGCCCTGCTAGCAGCATGGCTCCACGTCTGCAATGCTGATGAGTTGGTCAGTCGCTTCAGCTATGACTATAACACTGAACTGGAATTAACTTTTCTGTAGATATCCATGTTGCCCAGAGGATGAATAACTAGTTGTCCCGTCTTTTCCTCTTGAACCAATGTGAGGTTTTCGAGTGAAGGGTCTCAACTGCAGCAGTAATGGACGTATTACCTTGCAGTATGGTATAGACAGTAATGTTCCCCTCAGAGTGAAAAGTAATTTTATTATTTTAAAGTTATAAACTCTGCTCTCTGTGCTTCCTGGAGTTGTACCTATGATACTGTGCATTTGAGTCCAACAATGTGACAGGAGAGCAATGCTAATATATTGTGCTATTTTTCTTTCTCATCAGGTAAAAAATTGAATTAGTCCAATAGGTTTTTGACCTAGAACCTGCAAAACTAGTGAGGTTTTTTGTGGCCCTATTGTATTTTGTGTTGTTAGCATCAAAGTATGTGAATATGCTAAACTAAGACAGTGGATTGGCAAAAAACATTGTACTCACACCCTTGAACAGGTGGAACAATATAGTGTAGAATCTTCACTGGTTTTGACAGAGTGCAGAAGCTTTGTTTTATTAAAAGATACTAAATGTCCATGATACTTTAACTACATCCTGTATACTGTGGACATGGAGAGGGCTATTGACTTTGTCCTCCTTATAAGAAGAGGGAATATGTTATTGGTGACATGGCCGTTGGCGCAGGAATCTGGTTGTACTACCAGATGGAGGGCAATATCCATATCTCCCTATCATCACTGTGATTGAAAAGTTGTGCCTTGGCTCCAGTTCTGTGGTGAATGAAATTAATCTCTACGTGTAGCTGGGGAGTGAGGAGTATCCTGTTTGGTGATCTCAGCATTACTTCTGCATTTGTTCATAGTGGACTCCTGTAGGGTTATCATCAGTCTGTGACCTTTAGGATCCAAAGGGGTCATTTGTATGCGAGTGTGAAGCAGTCGAGCGTGAACACCTTCAAGACCTAATGCTACCCTGCTGGAGGATGGTGGATCGCCTTGTATAGGGTGCAGGCCCCAACTGAAAGTGAAAGTTCTTTGAATTGGAAAATAAGATGACGTGCGACATAAACAGGCAGATTGTTGTGCTTTCGGCAGTGATGTAATCTGTGAGACTGAGACAAAGCTCCTAATCAGTCAATCTACATTCTGATGCTGTATGCTTTGAACCCTAGATAGGGACCAAAAACTATACTGATTATGATTATATTACCTTTGTAGGGTGAGGTGCAGAGCAGGAACACCCAGTGCTGGGAGGAGCACTGATGCTCCTTTTGTGCAAGATGCAACAAGTTGCAGAGGTTCAGGTATCAAAGAAGAATGCCCTCTGGATGTTTCTCTGTTGGGGGTGATTCTCTTTGGATGCCTGCTCGGAGCAAGCTGGAGGGCTTAAATCTCACCTCACCTAAGAAGATACCATGTTTTTTTTTTTTGAGTAGCATGGCGAGGGAGACAGGCGTGTTGGGTACCTTGCTTAGTCTACTCCAGTTGCAATCGCAGTGAGCTGCTTAAAATGTAACAAACCATTTCATGAACAGAAACACGGCAGCACATTAGCAATATTTAGAGGTACAACACGCAGTTGTCTTGATTAAAGCTCAGCGTTTGGCAAGAAGGCCTGTTCAAGAAGTGCGGCTTGTTGGTGTAATATTGGTTCAGTAATATATTATGCACTATAGTATGATGAGACAGATTGGGTTCAGGTCCTCCAGCTTTGCCTCACCAACAGCACAAGTCTGAACTCTGATGCAATGATATTTGCCTCCATTACTGACCTTTGTAAATATTTAAATATGCACTACATACAAATTCATCTTCACTTCCTCCTTCACTCTTAATCCCTCTCCCTCACTTCTGCTCTACATATTCCTTTCATTTCTCCTTTGCAATTACTTATTCTGTCCTCTGCTGTGTTTCAGTTTGTCCTCACCCTAATCTCTCCTCTTCTCCCCTCTCCTCTGCTGCAGCTCCATTAGGTAATAAGCCAGCACCGTAAATCACAGCTACTGTATGTATGACTAAAAGCCTTAACTAAAAATGCCCTGTGCTTGGCTATATCAGCATTATCCACAGCTATGCATCATGATGTGGGTCTTATGTAAGCCAGTGCAAGGGTTATGCTGCGCTAAGTCCTTCACCGCAGGATAGAAGACTTGTTAGTGGACCTCATCTCTCTGCAGCATGACGAGATAATCACGATGGGTCGATATCAGGGATGAGTGGCTGTATTGATGTTAGATAGTCGTCGGGAAGACTTTATTTCCCCTCATGCTGTGACAGCCAGGAATAGAAAAAAACAGTTTGAAAGAATGAAAGGGTGTAGGGGTAAACTTGCTCCCTCAGTCCCATCGTACTCACAGTAGCCTTTCTAAACTCCTGCCAGCGCCCCCTTCATGTGCAGAACAGCTGTTTTGTGTGCATTCCGAGCAGCTCAGCTATCATATCTCATTCGCAGAGGTGAGTCTTTAGGCCGAAGTGAAGCAGGTTGAAAGTATCGCTTCCACTCAACAAGCAGGGCTGAGAACATATTAACCAGTTGTTTTGTACCAGCTATGTTCGGCATGTGTGTCTTTGAATGCAACTGCGCTGTAACGGACTATTATTACCTACAGTCAACCAGTCTCCAGCAGAAAGAAACTCTGAGAGTATAGATGTTTGTGTTGTGCACTTGGGTGGACAATGGTACTATTAAGCCATCTCATGATGGAGTTATGGCAGGTTTATGTTTCCAGCTCCAGGCTTATGGGATTTGGCATGAGTCAACCTCATAGGTCAAACAATAACCACTCTGAGCACTGAGACAAGCATTACGGCATTTTGTTTAAGCCACTTAGACCCTCTTGATAACTATACATCTGAACTGTAAATATCTAAATAGACTGTGCCATTCCCAATAAATACCCAAACAGATTCTGAAAGGATTACATGTCTAGGAATGAATGGTATGTCTGCCAGTGACAGACAGCTTAGCCCACTCCCATGAAACGACCTCCAGTTGCTTTGAAAATGAAAATCATTATTTGGGACATATGCAAGTTGGGGATGGTCCTTGTTAAGGGGTCCAACCAGGGCAGGAAATTTGTCTAAGGAACAAAGTAGATTAAAAAAAGCTGTTTTTCCCCACAGCCAGTTCTGGTAGTCACCCAGACAACTGACAGATTAACTTAACAGATCAATTCTCTTGCCTATAGAAGGAGATCATTTCTCATGTCTGCAGTCGCAAATCAGACCCTTTGGATTACTCATTATTATTATGCATTGCAGTTTGAGCTAGTAGGGAGTGAAAGGGTCTATTTGGAAGGTACTGCAGCCTAGAATGTGAGCATGTGTTTCTATATTTCTGGTTTTGCTGTGAATTTTGAAAAACTACATCCTCCCCATAAAACATTTGTCTTAAGGCTACACTTTCAGAGTTGCTACGAGTCACTGAGCCTCATGATAAAAATCACTTTTAACTTCCTTTAAAGAAATCCTACTTTCCCCAGTAGACCTACACGATTAGTCAAGCAGGTCTATTCACTGCAAGTGAGGTGGAGAGAGGGAGAGAGAGAGAGAGGGAGGGAGAGAGGGAGGGAGAGAGGGAGGAGGGGTTGTATTGGGAGGAGAGGGGGTCACCTTTTGTGCAAATATATCAACCAAGTAGACTGCCACCAGCATCAGATTTCTGTGTGCGCGCGCGTGTGTGTGTGTGTGTGAGAGAGAGAGAGAGGGAGAGAGGGAGGAACCCCTTTGGCTGAGAGAGAGAGAGAGAAAGAGAGAGCGAGAGAGAGAGGTCCAGAAAGCTTTGGAGCATTGAAAGAAGAAAAGACCTGCTGCTGTGCCAGATTTCCACACTCCACAACCAGAAACAAAGTGAATACTTCTCCTTGAACAAAGTTCGAGAAGCGGCCATGGACGGGATAACGTTTGGACGCATGTCGCTCCTTTGCACCTTGCTCCTCTGGGCATTTCAAGGTAAGTCTCTCCCACTATGAGCTACTTTTCCGCTGCCTTTCCAAAATAGAATGCAGCGTCTCACTAACTTTGTCGCGCCTTTGACGCGGTGCCGGTTGGATTTTCAAGCCTCCAGGCTGTACACTTTTTACTTTTCTGAGGTCCGCTACTCAAAGCACAAGCCCGTCCGTGTGTGTCAGGAGCGCCTCACTGAGCTCCAGCCTATTTAATCAGTCGGTCGTAGTTTGGTTGTGTTTGCTTTGGTTTCCGACGCTGAACAACCTGTTACCGGCGCCGCACATAAAAAACAAAAACAAAAAAACAAATAGCAGGTGGAAACCCGGATGGATCGCCAGGTCAACGTTTATCTAACGAGATCAGTTTTTGTTTCTGCAGTCACTGAAACAAAAATAGTCTGCAGCAGCCTCGATGTAATCAGTTATCTCCACTGACGGGACCTTTGATGTGCTTCTGTTGGCTCTGTGTGGATGAGCGGGCAGTCTCTGCACCACACTTGAGGACACTTCTTTGCGCGCAGGACTGCGGTACTTTCCTCGGGACATTGCCAATTTCGGAAGCTTTGCCAACAATCTCACTAGCCTAGGAAAAATAAAAAAGGCTTCTATATAAAGCCATGATTTCATAATAATGAATAAATGTCGACATACAGAGAAGAAAATCTGCGAAAAGCGTTCAAAATCTTCAAATCGCTCCCAATGAATACCATTCACCAATCACAAGCTTTTATTGTGAAGACCCTTGTGGCTCATCTCATTCCTGCTGCTACGTCTGTCTGCCGAGCTGCAGTTTCCAGCGCTTTGATGTCTGATCTGCGGGATTTGTGTCTCCTGTGCTGGCAGTGCGCCTCACCCTCATCACCCCTGGGTGCTGCCAGAAAGCCCAAGTCAATTTAAAAGCAACTTGACTTTGGTCTTATATGATCTTTCTGTCAAAGAAAAGTTTCTGATGCCAGAGAAAAGCCCACTATTTTACTAGGTCATGTGGTGCGCTCCAAGTTTATGATGTGCCTGACCATAGTCTCCCATGGTTAATGGTCTCCTAGCCCATTTGTCATGTTCCTAGTAAGATTATTTCCTATGTTTGGTGCATTTTCCATCAGAATTATAGTAGTATAGACTTCAGGGGCTCGTTTGTGATTATATGTATATAAAAATCAAGTTTCATAATTATTTGTGGGCATTTTTTTGAAACTATTCCTCAACCCCTTGACTGAGATCAGCCTGTGGTGATTTACAGCAGCATGAAGGAAAGGGTGGGGCTTTGTATGCTCGTGGCTCTTCTCTTATTCTGCTCTCTATCTCTTATTTCTCTCTCCCAGCATCAAAGTTCTCAACATATTTGCAGCTGTTATTATATACCAAATTGTTTTTTCTCTTAATTTAAACATTCTCGACGTCAACCTCACCTTTAAGGTTTTCCAGACATTTTCTTAACTCCATGTGTTTTCTTGGCTCTTCTTTTACAATTGCACCCTCCCTCCAATCTGGCCAAGGAGACTGTCGTTGTGCTTTGCTGTCTGTCTGCCCTTCATGGAGCCTTTGAACAGGGTACCTAGCAAAACGTGCCCTGTAATTGATGGAAGCTGTGTAGTATATCACACATCACACATCTGTGGTGCGTTGATTCAAAGGCTTGGTTCCAGGTGCTGAGCTCACCGCCATCCCCCCACCTGCACCATCCGACGCCCAAAAAAAAAACGCTGCTCTGAAGTCTGCTTAAGTCTGAGAGAAGAAGAATTCTTTGTTTGAAAGAAAGGGTTTGCCAGAGACTCTTTTTCTAAAACCACTCTCTGTTTCTGTCTCCTGGTTTTGTAGCAGCTGTTGTTGGGTCTCAGTGGGATTAAGTCACACAGACGTTCTCATGATCGCCGGTCGCACACTTTCAACTTGTGACCGTGTCCGTGCTGAGCACAGACCACATAGAACAACAGGACACATAAATCCCTGAAGTGTCATCTCCTTTTTGTGTGTCTGAGACTTTCCTGCCATAAACAATGAGTCCATAAGTAGTTTGTGCAAGACACATAGTGGTGCATCATTGTACCTATCAGGGGCTGTGATCATTTAGAAGAGAGCAAAGGAAGGAAATGAGATACTGTTACCACAACTTTCAAATTTATCACATGCCAAAATCACAAGCCTTTAAAGCTTGTTTTTTCCCACACATGAGACATCAATTAAATTGATAAATAAAGTTCCCAATCAAAACAATTTGTTTATTTATTTATTTTTACTTCATCAGCCTGTGGTGATTTAAGTAACATTTTAAAACTGTAGAAGTCACATAAGAAGTCAACTGGACGTCAGGCAGTTTTGCGGTTTTGGATGAGCTCAATCTGCTCAGTTGGAAAAGGACAATAATGTGCTTCGTATATGGGCAAAAAAAGTGTCCGTGTATATGACACACATGGCAACCTGGGGCACCCCGAGGTGCTCAACATTCCCCAGCACAGGATTGTGCTGAACCTTTGACCCCGCTCACTGAGACATGGTTCCTGTTCTGCTCATCTTTGCCATGCCGTTGCCTTTTTCATTGCAACACAGGAAGAGTGGAAGCATGCAGTTTACAGTGAAATTAGGAACGCAAGTCAACACAAATAGATCAAGCATTTGAAAAAAAAATTAAAAAGTTTAAACCAGTGGTTTTTGTGTTTTTACAAAGACAACAACATCACTGTAACTGCCTCAGTTACTCCTCCAACTTCCTCCAATTTTTGGAAGTCTGGGGGATCAGAAAGAACAAATTGACGTTAAGGTGAAGAGACAAAAGGAGAGTCAAATGGTCAGATGAGTCTGAGTTAAACTGTAGAGACCCCAAAGTGGTCAGGACAAGTGGAAAGAATCGTTGTGACAAGCATCAGCTGGGTTCAAGGTGTTAGCCACTAACACGTAGCGTCAGCCTCTTTGTCTATCCCCCCTTAATTCCCACAGTCATTTCCTCACTTTTAATTTCTGTCCCCCCTGCCAGCGCAGCATCAAAAGTGCACCCCCTGCGGCCATGTGTAATTATTATGGTATTAGCCCAGAAAAAGAGCCATTTAGCCACAAGGAGGTGAAATTCAGAGGACCTCTTTACGGAGATACTTGGTTTCAGTTTTGTGCGATTTGCACTCATGTGTATTATAGGCATGCATATATAGCACACATTCCCTGACTGCTCATACATCTATGATTTAACACACATATGCATAGATAATGTGTACTCTACTGGATTCTGGTGTTTTGCAACACTGGAAACCTTAAAGTTCCTTAGTGAGCGACTGCTTTGCAAAAGCTTGTTCATATTTGCCCCCTTGTCATTAGATCTCTGTGGGGGTGGGCTCGGGAATGGACGGGCTGTAATTATTGTGTTTGTATGTGTGTCTGTTGTGACAGTGACGAAGTAAATCACTGAGATGGAATGAGTGGCATTCCTCGGGACACGTTGGAGCTCGCCCTGTTAAGTGTGTCATCACTTCAGATTGTGTGGAAAAGGGCATGCATTTCCATTTTAAAGCCCTTCTAACCACAAATCACAGCCAGTAATCCGCATACAAACAACCACCACAATGCACTTCTGAGGCAGTGTTATAGGTGAAAAAGTGGAGTCTGTTCACGGCCTGGCCACATCCTTGTGGTTTGACTGGATTTCAGTTGAACAACCACTGGGGCAACCTTTAAACATCTGTTTATGTAAAAGACACGTTCAGGTTGACTTATGTTCAGAAGCCCTTTAGCAATCACTGAGCTCCTAGAGGGGAATTTTAGCATCCCCATTTGTGTTTATAATTTGTAGTCAATAGCACATTAAACTCCGCTGCAGCAGTATGATAGGGTTCTGCTGTTGGCTGGTGAGCTGGCAGCCAGCCCTGGTAGACAACTGGGCATCAGCAGATGGTACACTGCTTGCACGTGGATAATCCTGGAGTCAGTTAGTAAGAATTATGTGATTCACAGCAGAAATGGAAAGGTTTATCCCCCTGCTTTTTATTCTCATATCCCCTTAAGAGCTTCAAAAGAGCTGCAGCCTGAGCTGTGATTCTAAACGCACTCCAACTTCTACAGGTACTCATACATAACCAAAAGGTGTATTTCTCCAGATCAGCTTTGTCTATGTTCCCATCCCTCTCCCCATCATCTCTGTCCTGTTCTGTCTTTCCTTCCCCTTTTGTTCCTTTGCACTCGCATTTTTTTGTCCGGTTGTATTTATGTGCGTTTGCTTGCTGTGATTTAACATGTTGCCTTTGCCTGTGTCAACCACCGTGCTTTTGTGCATGGTTCACCGTTATTGACCCGGCATAGCTTCATTGCCTGCTGTGTTTTAGTGGGAGAGGGGTACGATCTGTTTGCTTTTACACCCGTCCCAATAGCTCGTCTACAATAGATTTATGGCCGCCATTGATGATTTTAAAATAAGAATGACCCTCCGACCCCCTCAGGACACCTTCTTGTTTCTCACTTTCCAAAGAATGCATTCCACTGCGATGTCTGTCTCCGCCACTGGCTGTGTTTGATAATTTGAAGTTGTTTCCAAAGTAAGAAAACAAAACACACATTCCTATAATTATTAAGAAATGAAAGGTGAGAAAGAAACTTGTTATGGTTTGGTCTGCAGCTATGACTCAGTGCTGTCTTGCCGTTAGTCTGAGTTTTAGGGAAGGAAGGAAGGAAGCATTGAGAAAGTACAGAAAGAGATCAAGGGATGGTATGAGAGATGATTATAGCCGACTATTGTGCTGCCACTGGGCAGTCTTGTTATTGTCTCAGGGGAGGAAGTTGATGGTGATGGGTAATTTCAAATTCAGCCTTGAAAAGAGGCTACACGTATCTGTTCGTGTCCTTGTCTCTACATGTGTGTACATGATGGCAAATTATGGTGGGGGGTTGGGGTACAATTCAGGGTTGTAGCAAAATTGAAAATTCACAAAGCTCTTTCAGGAGACGAGGTTGAGTGCTGCCAATCCATTTAGCTGGAGAGTGCTGCAGCAAGATGCGGATAAGAACCTTTATGCCTCAGTGTGTTTGGAGTAGGAATATACAAAGCGGCGGGATTGGCTTGAGCTCTTTTAGAAATGCCATGTACAAATCTGTGTCATAAAACAGAAAGAAAATACAGTATGGTGGCTCGTGTCTGAAAATGGATTTACAGTACTCAGTTGTGTGCTGTCCAGCTGTTTTGATCCATCAAATTAGATCTCCATGCATAAGGGGATGGTGATAAAATTAACAAAAGTGATAAAGGCAGACATAGCAGCACTGAAGATCAGACAGGCGGAGTACATCAGGATTGAGGAATACCAATTAGGAATGGGGGATGTCACGGAGAAGCCTAGATCTGTGGCCAAGGAGATCATTTTCCTGGCAAAAGAGAAGAAATCCTAACCCCTGTGCCCCTCCAACCCTAAACCCTCCATCTGACTGTTGGCTGGCAGAGGGTCCTCTGAGAGCCCCGCAAGCTGTTGCTTTTCAGACATCAACAGTTGCCTCAGCAGCAGTTGTTGAATGCACCCCTCCGAAAAAGCCCTGTCGCCCCCCCCTTCTTCACACGCACTCGCGCACACTTGGGTTCCATTACCACCTCATGTCTTTCCACACCACCGGCTTGGGCTGGTGCGAGGAAAGGAAAGGAGCGCGTCGACCCTGTAGTCGGTGTTGCGAATGCACCCAACAATTTACCACGTCTGTTCCTCTATTTATCTGAGATTTTGATAAAAGGCTTCAATCAGTCAACTGTAC
The DNA here is from genome assembly GCF_963514085.1 of Chelon labrosus. Classification (NCBI taxonomy): domain Eukaryota; kingdom Metazoa; phylum Chordata; class Actinopteri; order Mugiliformes; family Mugilidae; genus Chelon; species Chelon labrosus. The sequence goes on from NC_140345.1 coordinate 7,038,442, forward strand.
ATTGTTTGTACACTTCCACTGCTACAAAGGCACAACTTTATGATTGCGGAGAGATACACTATATTACCAAAAGTATTCGCTCACCCATTCAAATGATCAGAATCAGGTGTTCTAATCACTTGGCCTGGCCCCAGGTGTATAAATTCAAGCACTCAGGCATGCAGACTGTGAAACAAGACATTTGTGAAAGAATGGGCCGCTCTCAGGAGCTCAGTGAATTCCAGCGTGGAACTGTCATAGGATGCCACTTGTGCAACAAATCCAGTCGTGAAATTTCCTCGCTCCTAAATATTCCACAGTCAACTGTCAGCTCTATTATAACAAAATGGAAGCGTTTGGGAAAAACAGCAACTCAGCCACGAAGTGGTAGGCCACGTAAAGTGACGGAGAGGGGTCAGCGGATGCTGAAGCGCATAGTGCAAAGAGGTCGCCGACTTTCTGCACAGTCAATTGCTACAGAGCTACAAACTTCATGTGACCTTCAGATTAGCCCAAGTACAGTACGCAGAGAGCTTCATGGAATGGGTTTCCATGGCCGAGCAGCTGCAGCCAAGCCACACATCACCAAGTGCAATGCAAGGCGTCGGATGCAATGGTGTAAAGCACGCCGCCACTGGCCTCTAGAGCAGTGGAGACGCGTTCTCTGGAGTGATGAATCACGCTTTTCCATCTGGCAATCTGATGGACGAGTCTGGGTTTGGAGGTTGCCAGGAGAACGGTACATTTCAGATTGCATTGTGCCAACTGTGAAATTTGGTGGAGGAGGAATTATGGTATGGGGTTGTTTTTCAGGAGCTGGGCTTGGCCCCTTAGTTCCAGTGAAAGGAACATTGAATGCTTCAGGATACCAAAACATTTTGGACAATTCCATGCTCCCAACCTTGTGGGAACAGTTTGGAGCGGGCCCCTTCCTCTTCCAACATGACTGTGCACCAGTGCACAAAGCAAGGTCCATAAAGACGTGGATGACAGAGTCTGGTGTGGATGAACTTGACTGGCCTGCACAGAGTCCTGACCTGAACCCGATAGAACACCTTTGGGATGAATTAGAGCGGAGACTGAGAGCCAGGCCTTCTCGACCAACATCAGTGTGTGACCTCACCAATGCGCTTTTGGAAGAATGGTCAAAAATTCCTATAAACACTCTCCTCAACCTTGTGGACAGTCTTCCCAGAAGAGTTGAAGCTGTAATAGCTGCAAAAGGTGGACCGACATCATATTGAATTCTATGAGTTAGGAATGGGATGGCACTTCAGTTCATAGAATGAGTAAAGGCAGGTGAGCGAATACTTTTGGTAATATAGTGTACTTGAATGCACCTCTGACACGGTAATTGTCTCTTCCTAGGGAGGGGTTTCAGAATTATGCCAGTGGCGCCTCAAGGGATATTTGTTCTCTTATCGGCATCTCATAATGATAACCAGTAGAAGAAGGTGACTTAAAGTTCACAAGGCCGCAGAGTGTTTCGTGTCTATAAGTGTATCTGTTCGTGTATGTGAGCAAATTTACTTAAACTACAACAAAGGTAGGCCCAAAACACATTGATTGCTCTTTCTTTTAAGCCACATTTCACGGCCAATCTCTCTTTTCCATCTGTCAACATTCCTGTGCGTTCCCCCCTCGACTTTAATTTAGTTAATGGTTAAGCAGCGGTGGTTAACCTCTCCAGTGAGGCTGGTCACTGTTTGACAATGAGATCTTATTGCTTTAACTGGGCCGGGGGGACCTGAGAGACATGAGCGGGGACATTAATCCTCCACACCGGGAAGGAAGAGGAGGAGTAGAAGGTGGAGGAGGGGGAGGAGAGGGCTTGTGGAGGTGTTTGTGTTGAAGGTTCAGAGGTGGTGTTTGCATTACAGCACCTGTGTACGTATACCTTTGTGTTAGAGTTTCTGCATTGGATGTTTTCTATGACTTCATGCCTGTATGTGTGAGAAAAGGGGGCTCCCCATGTTACCTGAGAGCAAGTCCAGAGTATCATCACTGAACAGATCAAGTGTTGGCTTTCAGGGCTTCTGAATCAAGCAAGCTTGCCCCAAGGACATAGCTTGCCTTTGTTTTATAGAAGTTTTACTTACCAGAGCCTAACTGAAACAAGGACCGTAGCTCTTGAGTTTCCTTTGCTCCCCTCTGCTTGTGTGAACTTGACTTTGAGTAGAGAGGTAAACTCGCTGTGCTCTGACTGTTAATTTTCTCTTCAAGTGGCATCTTGTTCTTAAGTTTAGTGCATAGTACATTTCTTATCTCAGTGGAATGTGCCTTGCAGTTTTGTTTCTCACACCACACTCTTCTTTAGAGTCACCTCTTAAAATCAGCGGTTTTATCGCCGTATGTATTTTTATTTGCATGTCTCAACCTCATCTACCACTCCGTGGTATCATCGACGCCAGCGCCATGACGCGCATCCTGACCATGTATTTCTAAACATCAATCTGAACAGAAGGAGCCAGAAGAAGCAGGGTTACTTGAAGCCCATAGATTTTTTTTGACAGTTCAGCTAATGGCAATAATCAAGCCAGGAGTTTTTTTTAATTTTTTTTATTCCAAATTGAATCTTAGTTTTCATGAGTTGTGTACATATTCCAGTAAAACAAGCATTAGGAGAGTCAAGTTTCATACTTCTATTTTTGATTTTGTCGAGCAGAAAAAAAAAAAGAATATTTGCTCTCTACTTGACTGTATGCATATTTAATCCAAAATCAATAGCATTTAATTGGGTTACGACTCCATTAGGTTGAATGATTCACAATTACATGTCTGTACAATCTGCAGAACAACAAATGTGATGGATAGTTATTGTGGAGGTAATGTTATACTTACAGAGTGCCTAACTGATTTAGCCTCTTGTTATTAAGGGATAAAGTAATTATAACCCCATGTTTTGCCGCAATTGCATCTTGCATTCTGCCCAAGCAAGCAGTCTGCAGCATTAAGAATGAATTTAACTTTTATTCTTTGTGAATGATTCTTAAGCAGAAGTGAGATAAACCCACTGCACATTAAGATTCTGGTACTTGTGAAGTATGAGCTAGATATTTGGTTTTTCCCGGCCGCATTACGGAGTCTAGAGAGAGGCTGAGAGGTCTGGGGTAGGCCGCTTAGAGGACCCCCTTTGATCCCGTTCCCCACTCACATCACACACTCGCACTCACGCACACACACACAAACACACACTGGGATTTGTCTCGGCGGAGAATGATGAAAGATGCACCAACTCCTCATGTCAATTAGCGGTGCAGGCGTGTGAGCTGCACGTCGCGCGTATGCGTGCGCCTGTGCATTGAAAACCGCGTGTGAGGGTGGGGTTGGTTAATGGCAGGGGCAGAGAGGACACATGTTCAATAATAAGGCCTGACAAAAGAGGACAGGCGGATGGATGGGAGGATGGGAGGATGATGGAGCATTCAGTGTGTCAGTGCTTTTCATTATCTCTCACTTCTGCTTAGCGCTGGAAATCAATATTATTATATTAGTAAAAATACTTTCCCAAATGAAACTGCAGTATATCACAATATGACCACTCACTTCTAAAATGTTGAATATAATGAATAGAAAATATACAATGAGGAATTTTTCAAATAACTCATTTGGACTAGCTATGCAGATAACATTATTTGTAATCATCTTCTGACTGAATACAACAAAATGAATGAATGAATTAAAATCCAGTCGGTTGGACAAACCTTATTAGAGGTTATTTATTGGAAGCAGCATGAGATATCAATCTCAAACCATAAACCTCGGTTCGTACATGTTGTAGCTCTGGGACTCCTCACTGCTGTACCTTTTCAGGTATTTTCAGTGAGGTCGTTCTCTCTCTCTCCACCTGAACAATGGTACATTGTTGAGAGATTCCTGCAGGCTGTTGGAATGCAGGTATTAATACTGGACTGATTATGCACATAGCACAGAAACAGGCAGTGAGGGAAGGGAAGGAAGGAGAGAGCGGTGGAGAAGAGAGGAGGTGTAGAGGGAAGGGGGTGCTGGAAGGTAGCTCGTTGAGGCACAGAGAAAGGGAAAGCCTGATGAAAGTTGGCGCTGGTGGATGTTTAAACTGCGCGTGTGATTGCGCACACATGGGTGAATACATGCATGTCTGAAGGGGTATCTACACAACTGCAGGTGTTTGAGTATTTGAATGTGTGGAATGCACGCCGCATTAAGCGGACCAACACTTTGGTGTGCATGCGTATGTGTGACAAAAAGGAGATTTAGCAAGCTTGGGATGTGAGACCAGACTGCACTGTGTGTGTGGCCGCCCGTCACTTGGAGCAGTCAAGGCTGTTAGGAGCATGTGAACATTACTGCAAACCCAACGCAACCTGGAATCCGGACTTAACATAGCCTATAAATAGGTGTGTGTGTGTCCAATTCCACATCAATGGCAGTACCAGCTGGTGATGGGGCAGCGGTAGATTTGCAAAAGAGCCCACCAGTATGCTGAAAGGGCTTCACAGTGCTAGAACAACCTCTCTTTTTCTTTTCTCTTTCATTCACTTTTCCAGTCTTTTACTGGCCTTTTCTTCACATCAGCATTTTTCTGCCTTCCCTCTCTCTCATTTCACCCTTTAAACTTTGTTTTGAATCACTGCAGCCTTTTTTTTTTTTTTTAACAAAAACTGGGAAACCAAGTTTTTCTTTCCTGTGTTTTCTATTTTAACAATAACTGCACATTCCTAAATTGGTGGTAGCTTCATAACCTGTTTACATTGTGTCACTGAGCTGCCATGGTTGTGGCTCCTGGCTCACCAGTTGGTGGTAATGATCCAGTCTGTCAGCGTTAGAGCCTGTTCCCCTTGGCAAGGAAGTTACCAAGGTAAAGCTAGCCAAAAAATTCTACCATGGACTGCTGACACCCTTTTCTGTAGCCCCTCACCCACACACACACCCCACCACGCCCCATCTGCTTGTGTGCAAGTGTGTGTGTGCCTGTTTGGCCCCGGTTTAGGAGCAGTTGGTGTAACGGCTCAGGAGAGCATCAAATCCAGGCCCACCATCGGCATGACAGGGCAAGCAAAGTCAAACCTCAGGAAGCAGCACTAGCCTCAAGCTAACGCTATTTGCTAATATTCTGTCACTGGGGGAAGTTGTGGGATAGTGGTTAGAGAAGCAGCTTGGCACTTAAGGGTCACAGGGTTGAATCCCCATGGCCATGTCCATGGATTAGGTATCCTCAGCAAGCACCCCAGTTTGCTAGCAGCAGCCTACTGCTCCAAATGTCCAAGTGTGCACACTACTGTCTGAACGAATGGATTGGTCAAATGCAAAGAAATAATCTCCCCATGTGGAATAACTACAGTATAAATTAGTAAATTATAATTAGATTTATATTCACTGAGAGATGTGTAATGCTAGGAGCAGTTTGAGGAGATGTGCACCTTATGGTTACACAGGTACCAGCCAAACAATGGCATACTTGTCCTCCTGTGGCTACCCACCTGTTCTCTCCTCCCTCGCTTTGGTTGCACGCACGTATCAGACCAGGGCCTCCCGTCCTTCACTGAACACCTTCTCCTTCTCCCACCCACACTGTACTGCTTCTTTAATTTTGTACCTTTCTTTGCTGTCTTCCATGCATGTTTCATGCTTATTTTACAGGACAAAGAAAAATTGTGGCACTAACGGAAAAAAAAGAAGAGACATGGCTAGATAGTGTTGCATATGTTGGCTTACAACATTGTCTGCACCTCCTACTCTCTTTGTCATCATTTTTTTTTCCACTTTCAGTTGCCGCTACTGTTATGACGACTACTCTTTCAGATTCTTGTTTTTTTTGATGTTCAGTTTCAAATCCCTCTTCCAGTTTCTCTTTTTTTCTTTTTTCATGTCTCCCACTGTTAACTCGACTATGTGGTCAGAGCCCCCGCAGTGGATTATCAGTCAGTTGACTCACAGAGGGCAGCCAAGCCTCCAGTACAAACATGAGACAATATCCAAATGATTGGCTGGTTGGCTCTGGACCGTGGAAACAAGCCGCCATATCAAGCTGAGCCAGGCTCGGTCCACAGGTCTGCCCGTAAACCATATGCGCCTGTAACACTGATACAGTGCAGTGCTTCTGTTTGTTTGCAGCTGCTGGCTACGGGTGTAGTACGATGTAAAATGGAATAAATTAACAGATAACTACGGAGGATTTTATTGGTTGTTTTTACACAAGGTTAGAATGCATGTGGATGGGAAGGGGACTTCAAACTGCAGAAATCATGTAAAGTAATGCCAGTAATTGTGTCATTTAGACCTTCTTTTTCAAACTTAAGTTCGTTGTGGTAGGTTTTCTGCTGTATTTTCATTAGGGTTGCAACTAATGATAATTTTCACCTTGTTGAGCTTCCTTTTATGATTTAGATCGTTGATTAATAAATGAAATCTCAACCCCCAAAGGTTTATTTCATATTTTGTTCGCCCAACAGCCCAAAACTCTTTTTGGTGTCATTAATATTTAGAAAAATATCAGCTCAAAGTTTACTTTCTCAAAGTAGTATCCAGTAATCCTCTGCTGACTATCTAGTTTTTATAAATGACATATTTTTAGTGCATCTTTTGAAGCATAGCTCCGATATGCAGCCACCCATTTGTCAAATGTTATGGATGGAGCAACCAGTTGGTGTGATTTATGACAACAGAGGGCGGTGAGCATCTGTGTGCTAGTATGCTAAATGTATAAAATGCCTGTTTAATCTCGGGAACACATTGTCTCCAATCTACTGGGTCTTTTGAGCCCATCTGCCTTCACTTGTGTTACCTCCAAGTGTTACCTCTATGTGTCTCCCTGCCACCTCCGCCCGTGGTTCACAGCTCATTATGGAGATACAGGGCTGGTTTCTTTGCCCTCCAGCTACATTTCTGCTTGGAGATGGCGCGCTGAAGTCATGGAAAATTCTGGAGCGCTGCTGATGACAGACAGTTTCCACATATCCTGTCTGTCAACTTAGCTTACTTCTTTTTCACATTCCTCAGGTCACACTTCTTTAGTATTATTTTACATCTTCCAAGTTTTGACAGATCTCCCTCCTTCCTGCTCTTTCCCCTCTCCTCTAACTCTAGCCCTTCCTGCTGTATACCTGCAAGGACAAGCTTCTGCTTGCCCATGCACTCCCCTTTTAAACACTCTCTTACCCTACTCACCATAAATGTCAAAATTTGCCCAAGGGCCCAAAAACCTGTGTGCAGAATGTGCCTAATTCTTACATTGGCTTTACAAAACCTGACTGTTCCCAAATGACATACCCACTCAAAGGACAATCCATCCAGCATCCGTAATTTACATCATAATAACGAAATGAAATCTGGAAATATAAAGTAAATATCTTTCAAATGAAGCCATCTCTTAAAACATTTCTCATGTGTAGTAGACCTGTGTGTCATGAATAACAAATGAATGATGCTAATGAGAGGTCCAGCAACGCAACGCTGCTGCCTTTGAGTTCATCTGATTGAAGCGAGTTCAGCAGTGTCATGTCTGCTTTTATCTTGATCTGGCTTCCTCTCCACCACCCACCCCCATTCTTGTAATGAGAGGCACAGGCTGACAGCTATGAATATAGTAATAAGCTCACAGATGTCCAGTAATGTGCAGGATGCATTTCATTTCACCCCTCTCTCTTCATTTCATTTCTCAACTTTGGTTAAACAGATGTGACATTTTTTTCCTCTTATGTCACTTTCAAAGATGGCAAAGAATGTGATCAAAGAATGTTATCTTTATCTTGTTCACAATGGTCTCCTGACCACTACCCTCCATTTAACCCCACCTTTCTATCCTCACCTCCACGCCATTCACCTCCTCCTCCTCCCTTCCTAACCGCCCATCTGTGCTCTTACACTTTCATCTCCCTCTATCCATCTTCATATGTTGTAATGTTTCTGCATTATTTCCAGATTCTTGAATATGGGGGAGGTGAATGCGATGGTGCCAGGGTAGTAGAGATGCAGATCGTTAAGCTTTGACACCCCTACAAACCTGAGCCTCCTCCTAGATATATGCACACTTATAACCATCCTTGGCTTCCCATCATATGTTGTTTTATTTCCTCCATTATCCTCAACAACCAGCTCTTACAACGCCTACATGGACCATCTGTTTCTGTAAACTCCCACTGCAAGACTCATCATCTATTTGGTCAGAAAGCAAGATTGTATTTCAAGCTAAATGCTTGTTTTTAAACCTTGGTTTTATGCCTGTATTTACTCCTGCAGACATTATTTGTTTTTAAGGATATAATCCTTATAGCCAAGAATCCATTTAGAAATACTTGCAAGTGTACACATTTCTGCATGGTACACTGCTCCTCAGACCCAAAGTCAAACCCTGACAAAGTATTCATAGTTGTTATTGTTCTCCAGGATACACTTAACTAATTAAAAGGGGAGTGCATCACTCTCCACAGCTCTGCCTCTGTGGTATGCAGTAGCCATGATTAAGCCGCTACAAGGACACCCTGACATACTCCTTTCTTCTATTTCACTTTGATTTTGGTATGCTGGCGATTGGCTTTGTATTTTCATGCCAATTCTACAACATTTGCTTGGTGGTTTTTTTTTTTCTTCCCTCTCCTTCTATCAGTGTCTGTCATACTTTGAAATGCTGCTTGTCAGATACCATCTTCGTGTCATCACCTGAGTCACAAGACTTCCTAAATGTTTTGTTTTTTTCTCAATGTATCTACTGTATGCATGACAATAGAGACATATGGCACAGATTTAATCAAAATGCCACGTGCTCCAAGAGGAGGTAGGAGATTGTGTTCTCGATATGTTGCCGGTAGTAGACCAAAAAGAATCTTTCAGAATGATTTAGGGCTGTAACTTACAATTATTTTTGTGTAAATCAGCTTTTGGTTGATTTTATATCGTTATATTCTGATCGCCTCATAAAATTATATTTGGTTTGACCACAACTCAAAGTTATGCTGTTTACGTTTGGCATAAACTGTAAAAAAAAAAAAAAAAAAGGCAAACCCTGTCATTTTAAAAGCTAAAAAATTGTTTCTTTGGGCAGTAATAGAGGAATGCATCAGTAACCTATAATCATGAAGGAACTTTATTGATGAAATGTCAAAACCAAAGACCTTGCAGAAGGGTATATGTCTTTTATTTAAATTATTAGCACAAATGATTGTCTGCGTATGTGTGGGAGCAGTAAGATGTATAACCCGAAGGGTCACGCTCCCATCTGGTGAGAGATCTCATGGGAGGTTAACAATACTACAGATCAGCATATGACCTTGCATATGATATCTAAAAGGAGAACATGACTTGGTGGTATCCTGTATTTCTTCTTGAGAAGGTAGAAATAAGCATTATGCAAGGAGACTGTCACAGAATGGGTCAAATTAGTTTTTGCAACCTCTGAAGACAGAGACTGTAGAACTTTAGTCCTTCGAAGACCTTGTATGGCACCAGACAGTTGCTAAAATGTCTTTCAGTCATTACTTTTTCTCATCATGTTGCCACGGAGTCTCTCACGTGGCCCTTACCTGCACCATCTCCCCCTCTCAGTCTGCACATCTTTCTTAGTCACGGAGTGTCTCTATCTTATTTTACCTGGATTTGCAAGTCTACGCATGTTGAGACGAGCGTTGCTTTGTATCTCTCAAGTTTCACACATTCCAGATATTATCACCAGGCTCCAGTTAGCTTAGCTGATAGCCATCTAGACAGGATGGTCAATCACTTTGCCGACAGTGATAAATGCTGCCCTCTGCGTCAGACCGCAGGCCCACAGAAGAAATGCTTGTGTTGGGTGTGGGCTTGAGATGTTGGCCAGTCATGCGGTTATCTGTTCAAACTTTGCTCTTGTGTTCGATATATTTTTAGCTGTGCTTGGAGACTCACCAGAAAAGTGTCAGGGAAATCGGTTTGAATTAAAATGAATGTTGAATATTTAAATATTAGCTTCATTTCCCTAATTATTTCATCTGTTGTCTCCCATTTCTTCCCTAATCACATCATCATCCAAGCTATGAATAATAATTGAATGAGGCATTAATGAATGTGAAAAATGCGCACTGTAGCAGATTGGAATTTTATGAAGACTAGAATAGTACACCTTCAGAAACTCTCTAGTGAGTCTTGATGTGTAAATGAATAAGACATTGTCGGTGTCTTATTAGTTAGAAGAGCGTCCAATTCATGAGAAGTGTCTTCAGTAAGAGTCAGGCCTTGAAAATGAAATTATTCATGGCTGACATTTCCTCTTGTTTCGTTCTGCCATTTTCTTTTTCAAGCTCCGTCTTTACAACCTTCATTTTTATCAGGTAACTGCTGGACAGTGTTCTCATTGTCTGTTTATTTTTGTGTCAGTGCGTGCCTCTGTGTATCCATTCACCTCTAATCCAGCCTTGGGCAGCCTCAGTCCCCTGCAGGCCCGGTGTCAGCAGCTTGACTTTGATGTCAAGCCACAATTTATTCGTCTGTCTCTGTGGACTCCCCTGTTGTCCGCATAATGTCGGGCAATCAATAATAATGTGACCTACCTATCCACCCAGCCTACCCACTGCTTTAGTTATTTACCCCCTGGCCAGCACTGTTCCAATCTCTGACCTGCCCTGCTCCTGGACAAAAAAAAAAACTCCCTCTCCCAATCCATCCCATTTTTACCAATAATGCCTGTCTAGCTACGACAATAACCGCTATGTCTGTTACCGTGGTAACATTCAGCAAGCAAAGGCAGACCATTGTTTAAAAAAAGGGGGGTGTTCTTTACGGAAACCGATTAAGATAAGCAGTGTTAAGATAGACACTGGGATGCTTAAAGAAAAAGAAATTAAAGCAGAGTTGGGATCATCTGTTTGTTCATTAATATGTTTATTGTGCCCCACGTCCACTCACATTTTAAACCCCCACTGTATTTCCGTGAAGGTAATAGAGAATGGGAGAAGACAGGTGTGCCATTATGGTGCAGATTAGGGAGGAATGCTGGAAGGTTAACACAGATGGCGGTCGGCTAGCTCCGCTGTGCATTTGTGCGCTCTTGCAAGCTCATGTTCCCTTGGGTTTACATTAAAATATGTGGTACAATACGTGATCTGAATGCCAGCGACAATATGCACGCTGAACGATATTTAAAATATGCTCAGTGGGTGTGCAAATGTATTTGTCTGTGCGCATACCACAGCTTTCTGCCGTCCCCTTGCCCTACCCATGTATGGGCGAGAGCTAGCCCCTCACTATCTCCTTGTCTCAAGCTTATCTGCTCGCCTGTCTTGAAGTGCTGGTGCAGAAAATAGTATCGGGAATGCATTCTCTTTTTCTTTCCCTTACGGAAAATGTGTCTTACGCATGCGACAAAGTGCCACCTGACATAGAAGATAGTGCATGTGATCTGAGCAATGATGTATGATTTTGTGTAGGTAACAGTAGCAGAAAGGTATTTAAAAAATCTACCTGCATACCAATGAGCGTAAAGCTACCATGTCTACAACTGTAAATATGTTTCAGTTTACTATGCACGTGCACTGGTGTGTATATTTTCCTCCTTACAGTTTACTTCTTACAGTCTTACAGTGTGGTTCCTCGTCGCTAGCCTCTCAGCCAGTCTTACACCAGCCAGCCAGCCAACCATGTGGTCCTTCTCCACTCTAATTAAACTCACTGTGGTTCCAAACCCCAACCAGAAAGACACAACCTCAATCCCAGCCTCAGTGTCAGCTGCTGCCAAGACCTGTTCATGTGTGCGTGTGTGTCAGAAAGAGAAAAATTGAGAGGGAGAGAGCTCATAACCATATTTGCTTCTCATTTTACTCCGTCAAGACATAGTGCGGAAGAGTCTGCCAAGGCACACGAGGAGCTGCGGGGAAAAACAAATAAGGGCAGACAAAGAGGGATCTACAGCAGACAGCATTTTGGAATGGCTGCCTGATGGAGAAAAATAGGGAGGTTTGTGGATTTAAAAATTAAGGAGAAGAAAGAGTAGAATGCGGGAATAGTAATTAACTCTGAATTATTCTATCTCCGAGGGATCAGGGGGATTAATTGAGGATTTGGTGTGGATTCTGCACCTTTCACTTGTGTTTCAGCATGGGAGTCTGGTTCCTGTATGTAAATGTGTGTTTGTGTGTGTGTGTGTGCCCTCACGAGTCTCGCTGCAGTCCAGAAGGCTCCATGTGTCTGTGCCAGTGGGCTTGTGACCATATCTGCCAGCCAGCCAGCGATTGTGTGGGTACTGATGTGTGACTTTGTACCCCCCACTTACTGAAGTTCATCCAAGCATTATACGTTAATCCGCCATAATAGGCAAAAAAGACGGAAAGTGGGGGTAGTGGTAGGTGGTGGAGGAGGAACAGGGGCGGGAGGTGGGGCATCAAAAGGTAGGGGATTTCTATGTGTGTGTGCGCGAATAACAATCTGCTCTGTGTGAGGTATGCCAGTCAGGAGAGGACAGATTTAGGGCCAGACAGACCGTTTTAAATCCAGGGTTTATGTGCTGTTGGGACAGCAAGTGTTGATAACCCAGCAAGCCAGACATTGTTGAGATTAAATCACCGCCTTGGCTGCCCCACTATCACAACTATAAATCTATTCAAATATGATAAGAAAACGCGGATTTATTTTAACAAATAAGTCACTGATGGAGTATGAAGAGGTGAGAAAAACAGCCTGTAATCTATGCCTTAGCTGACATGTGGAGGTCAATAGTGGCAGTGAATTATTTCTGCTTAAGGAAAGAGCAAAAACCACGGGATGAGCCTTGTATTTGTACGAGGCTAAACGTCTTGTATTCCCAGCACACAATGAATGAGTTCACCTTTTAGCCGGGATTTCCAGTATCTCTCAACCTCCCGCTGAGTGTTGCCACTGTCAACACCGTATAAGTCTGTTTGTCGAAGACGGGAGGAAGGAGAGAAGGGAGGGCTGGAGGGCAGGTGCAAGGGTAATTCTGTGATGTGGGAGGAGTGGCGGAAGGCCGTGCCCAGCCTGTCTGGAGGCATTGACCCGTACTGTATACACCCCGTCTATCGCTTGATTACTCTGCCCCTTAATAGTGCCGCTTTTTTCACTTGCTTGAATTCAAGATTTTCGGGACGCGGGTATGTTTGCAGGGGCGCACAGAGACACGCTCCCTTCAAATGCTTTGATTTCCACACTCTTGTGCACTTTTCCCCCTCCTTCGCCCTATCTTTCTGGGTTTAACACTTCCTCTCTATCCCACTATCTCTCCCGGACACACGGGCTTTACCAGCCTGCTGAGCACGAGGGCCTGTTTTTAAAAAATGGAGCAACGGATGGATAAGAAAACAGCACAGGGATAAGGGATGTAGAGAATGGAAATAAAAGAGGACTGAATCCACGCGTACTCCAGTGGCCTGTTATCTCATTACAGCCGTACTGGCTTGTCACGCCCGACTGACTGGCCCCCTAAGGAGCACCCTCACCCCCTTATAAGACCCCCTTTATTCAGCAAGCGCTCTCGTATTTCAGCTCGGTCACAAAGAAAGGCAATTCTCTCTGGTTTCTGAGCTGTCCACACCAGATTCGTGTATCCAGGCTCAGTCAAGGCACACATTCGAGTGTACTACACGGGCACAGGGACACACACAGCAGCCTTGTTAGTCGCTAGTTATGAAATGATGCTTGCGGATAATGGAAGCTAATAGGGAGAGTGAATATCCATTTGTTCCACCATTTTCTCCCTATTTCAGACCTCTTGTCGTGTCCCATGTGAGTATTAGAAGAGGAATTCAAGAGGGAACTGCCGTCAGCTGAAGTAGTGGAAATGGTGTTCCTCTCTCCGGCTTTTCTCCCTCTACTGCCAAAACGAAAGCTCATTAGAAGCGAAGGGAGGGCTGTTGCTAAATGAGATGGGCAGAGTGCTACTCAGCACTCCTACCAAGAGAATAAGAGACTGGAGAGAGGAGGAGAGAGAGAGTGCAGACAGAGCAATTCAAAGTGGAGCAAAAAAAGGTAGATGAAAAATACAAACAAGCAGTGTCCCCATTTTAATTAACGTATTTTATGAAACAGGCCAAGTCTAAAAATGGCAATTTTCTGTGAAAATGCTTATCCGCTCTAGCAACTCTGCTCTTGTTTGAGAAAAAACACACAAAATCAACAGCAAGGACTTCTTCATCTTTCACTTGCACAAACAACAAAAGCTAGCGTGACAGTTAGTCTGACTTGACTCTAATCTTCTGTTCTGTCCCCTGTTGATCCCTTTGACACCTTTTGGGATATAATCATACGTGCAAACTCACAATTTAGTTATTAATTTTGATTTTTTTTTTGGTTTCGTTGCAGTTTAAATACTACCTTGCAGCCAGGAGAACAGTGATTCCTATGCAGCTTCACCAGGATGCTGATCAAATCACAATTTAATGATTAAAGTCAACTGGCAACGCATAATAGAGCTTAATCCCTGTTATGTGATCTGACATTTTTGTAGCAGCAAGCAATTATGCCATTATTAATTTAGTCTTGTATTGTCTGACCAACACTGGTGAATCATCGCAGCTCTAATTGACATTTAAGAGTTAGAACGAAGGCGGAAGGAGGCAATGGAAAACTACGTCACAGCTTGCGTGCCCACAAAGAGCAAGACTGGTTAGAAAGTAGTAGTACCTAGGTGTTATTTACCCACAGACCCTCTCTTTGTTTACTTCAGCTTGTGCGGTGTATGTATAACCCGTCCACCCAGGAACAGGGTCTTTGTCAGGCCAACGAAACACCCGGGTGTTACAATTCGGCATGAGGAATTGAACTGTTGAGATATGAAGGGCAGGCAGGTGTGTTTGTGTCTCTGTGTGTGTTTCACTGTTTGTGAACAGTACGGCACCGCAAATAGGCTACTGCAAATAGAGCCTGAGACATTGATCTCATCGGTATTAAAATACACATGGGTTGGCAGGACAGCCTGTTTTAGCCCTTACTATGTGTGTGAGGTTTTTTTTGGTAGAACAGAAACCTGAGACTCAGAGAGACATGCTGGCCTGCTTTCACCTTTTCTTCACCATCCAACTTATCGCAGATCTTGTGTGTGTGTGTGCCAGTGTCCGTCTTTTTTTTTATCTTAATCAAACACACTGTAAACTATTGTAGTTTCAAACACACACGCAGTCTCACACCATAATGGGCAACTTCCAGTAGTTTTTTATTACAGAAAATGGGCATAGGAACTGCTGTGCGCAGAGTATTTATCTATGCAGTATGTTAGGAAATAACCCGCACAATGAATTGATTCAAGGATAGAGGGAGAGGGGAAGCAAGAGAGACGGCAGAGGCGGCAGCACGCTTTGTCCTAACCCTTTTAGTGAGATTAACTGCAGTCTTAATGTCTCTCCCCTTATTTATACTGAATCTCACTCTCTCCCTTTTTTCCATCCTCCCTCTGGCAATCTGGCCTGACTGTAAAAGACACTGGTTACAGTAAGTTCTCATTTAGATAATGTGAAAAAAATTAATAAAACAGACTGATTCTTTGTCACAGGTCACGACTGTTTCTTATTCAACTCTGTCTTCTAAAAATGAATGTGATTTATACACAACTAATTGGCAACAGAAATTGTGTTTTGGAACTTGATAGCTTGTGGTTACAACATGGTAAGTCCAAATGCTGAGCAATCAAATGGTAACATCAGTCACAAGTCATGAGAACGCCTAGCCTGGCCTTTAGGAGCCACCATAAACTTAGAAGAAAACTTGGACCTTACAGAAAATTTCCACTTACTTGGGGTCATGAATACCACAATTGAAATTGACTTGTATCACGAATACAATAAACCAGACCCCATTCGAAGGCAGCAATGTGTTTGTTGGCTACAACCAACCACAACCACAGACTCAGTATGTGAACCCTCGTCATAGCAACTTGTGTGTATTCATATGTTGGGCTTCATCCAAAAAAATCTGCAATTACATTAGTTTAATATACCATATAAATTGTTTCTGTGTCTTTCTTATTTCTGCAAGTCAAGTCAAGTGATTGCTACAGGAGATAACAGAAGTCCTTGTCCCAATAACAATATCCATTGATACAACAGCAGCGGCTTGTTCTTTACTGCTTTGTTGCCACTAATCCTAAACAACCTTGAGTCACGTGACTTTTGCCTTTGATAAAAAACTGTAGGGAAGGACATTAAATCCCGAGGACAATGTCCTGTGATGACATGCTTCTTCTTTTTTTTTCTTTCCTGCACGCTTTATATGCATGCTGTGCCTACGCCCAGTAAAAGTGACAGAGCACAAGGATTGCCTCAGTCACTGAGGCAATGGCACTTAGAAAATCTGATCAATAAATATTGAAATACAAATTGTAAAATTTGCTTATTCAAGATGGTTATGGGTCCAAATTACCACAACCCAAACCCCTCAATAGATATACCTATCTAAAATCTGTAAGTGCGTCCCAAACTCGTAGCTCCACCAATCTGTGTATGCAATGGGAAACTTGATCAGTCTTATGTGACATAAAAGTCAGTTTAGTCTTGGGCATATCCATGCAGTATCTTGTGAATGCACTTCTGTATAATGCTTAGGCTCTAGAGGGAGCTTTTGAAACCATCTTGTGCTTGAAGACTATTTGCAAACTGGGGGCATGGAGTTATTAGGCACTGAGGTGATGCCACTGCATATGTAGGATCTAGCATTACGGTATACAATTCAGGATAATGGATAAAATCTGTCTCCTGTGAGTCACCAAGCTTTATTCTATGACAGCATAAAAGTCTATATCACAGGAAGTGCTGCACATTACTCCTAACCCAAAATCTGTGGAAGCACATACATAAACATAGAATTTAGAATAGTTTGCCCCAGTTGATTGTCAGCCTCTTGTCATTCATCCGTCATCTTTCCATGGCTGCCCTTGTCTTTATGGGGTCCTGTGAGCAATTTATAATCTTTACTGGCTCTCTCATCACTGAATGCACCTCATTACGATACCCCATTATGTACGCCGGCGACATTAGCAACAACATATGCAAGCAGATTGCTTCTGCCAAACACTGCATATCATTCTGGCCCATTAAAGCAAGTCATTTACCTTGATAAATAGGTAGAGGCAGAGTGGAATTGAAAACACACAGGGGACCGTCTCCCTCACTTCGTTTTTCTCCTTCTGCTTCATTTTTAACTCTAAGAGCTTCTCCGCCCTTTTTTCATCAGTTTTTTATGCTCACGTTTTCATCCTCCTTCTCCGGCTCTCTTCTCTGAGATCCTCTTGCTTTCACCAACTCTTCCAAACTTTGCTTTGCGTTGCTTAACACCATTCCAGTCAAACTCGTCTTCTCATTTCTTCTTCTTGCTGCCTATCCCTTCATTCCTTCCTCCTCTCTCATCCTATTTCTAAATTTTATTTAGCCAGGGGCTGTGTTTCAAGGAAGGAGGGGAATAGCGAGAAAGAAGGCGAGGGAGCGTGGGGGAAAAGGACAGGGTATGTTAATTGGAGTGCCTTGGGGGAGAGGGATAGAGAGAAGAGGGTGAGAAGGGAAAGGAGGCCTAGATTCAGGGGCCCCCAAAACATTAAATATTAACACCTTTTCTCATCTCTGCCCCTTTCGTGACATCCACTGATTGGGTTCTCTATCAGTCGATCAGAACACACACACACACGCTACTCCTTCCTTTTGCTCTTTCACCAAATTGAGTTCCCTCTGAAAATGAAAGGCAACCAGGAGGAGATATACAACAGTAATTGCCGGCCCTCTGTTTTGTGCCCTTTGATTCAAAAAGTAATGAAATTCTGCTTGATATTTTTATCCGATATTGCATGTAGTTCACCGCTGGGTCCTCTTTTTTTTATATATACTGTCTTTCCACCACCGAATTAAGACCCAAATTTGCACTCTAATAGGAGCAAGGCACTGGCTATTGTTGGCCGAGCTAACCTTCTGTTAATGGAGTCAGATATAATGGCACCAGGCTGTGTCTGCTAAAAGATATTAAGCTTTATGAATTGCCCAGATATTCCCTGTAAGAGATGAGTTCAGTTGTATTGAACTAACTCTAATGGGGGGAAGGACACTCAAAGAATTTATCAGCGAGGCAATTTATCAAAGGTACATTTGCAGAAACACTTACACTGCACTGAAACTCACAAGACTTGTGCATTCATTGCTCTATTTATACTCTTTTGATGACGTGGCTTTGTTTTATTTTTTCCACCATCGCTCTCTGCATAAGGGGAGGAGGATTGCAATGTCAGCCAAGCAAATTCATATTCTACTCATGCACTTCATGTTTGTTCCTACCATCTATCCTTGTCCCGATTTTCTCCTTCCTACTCACCTACTCATGTTGGAAGGGCACAAACACGCCCTCTCCCACACAACAACAACACTCTAACAGACCACATAGTAACTTCAAACCCCTGTGTTTGAAAGGGGTTGACTTCTCACCCCGTTGCCAGAGCAGCAAGACGGGCGAGGGGGAATCCCCGCTAGACAAAAGAGTGTGTGAGGGGCCGACCTTGTAGCCCACTTCACACTGTTTGCCCTGAGCTAATAAACTGAGGGGAGATGACACAACACACACTACTAAAGCTGTGATTTATCTGTCGCAACTGCACACGCTGTGACGTTACCTCTGCGAACTCCACTCTGAGACAACAGACACTCGTGTGCTCAAAGGAGTGCACACGGGCAGCTTGGTAGGCAGACATCATCTGCAGAGTCATCAAACTTCGCGATGTCTCGGGGCTCTGGATTTTACGGCATTGACTAAGATGCACAACGGTGGTAGCATCTGTGCCAGTAGAGGAGATTGATGTGAGCCCAGGGTAATTGCTAATAGCCTCGTATTTGACTCAGCTGCATTACGTCAAGTCCCTAGGAACATCAGACCTTCTAAACTGATTTGTTTGTTCCCTCCTTCTTACCCCGTCCTCTGTCTCCTTACTCGCTACCAAGTAAACTCGACCACTGAATTCACATTGAGCACATCGTTTTTCAAGTGCTAATCACATCAGCACCATTGAATGCTTGTTTTACATATCAGACACTAAAGATGAAACGGGTTTCAGGCAAGAAAGGTTAAGTAAGAATACAAAGCTGAAGCCTGAGAGGGGAGATAAATTGAGCTATTAAAAAACTTCCTGTCTCCTCTCTTCTATTTAGAACACACACAAAGTAGGTGGTAGGCATAAGAACTGTCAATAAATAATCAAAATGGTAAAACACAGACTCTCGTGTTGGACACAAAAGCCCTTCAGCTGCAACCTAAATGAATGCGTGTCGCTCCAGGGTCTCAGGTGTGAATTTTACTTCTTCTCAGGTGGTACATTGGTACAAGCCCAGACAGGAAGGCAGACAGGCCCTTCCATATCCCGTAATTGCGAGGTTAGCATGTGGCAGCGGAACATCCGGCATCACTTTATCTCGCCCTTCAATCAAGATCCTTCCTCCCTGCCACACACAGGATAAAACACACGGCCCTCATAAAATACAGGCAATACATAAAAAGAAAACAAGGGTGCCCGGTTTTATCGAACAATGAAATCCAAGCACTGCACATATTGTGTTTGTCTCAAAACCCAAATATCATCTTTGAGGCACAATAGAGCTCTAGTGTCAGCTCAGAATTATGACTGTAGAGGTTTTGGAGTGGCTTGCAAATGGTCAGATGAGATTAGAAGACTCATTGCTGTAATATGTACTTTGGAGCTTGTTTTCTGTGTGATATTGAACAGAAGTAAACTCTATAATGTTTTTCTGGGGATTCATGTGCAGTTCGTAACAGTCTAAGGAAAGTTATTTGACACAGTTAGTTCATTAGGAGATAGAGAACGTAAGAGTTTCTATTAAACTTCTGAATTCTCTTTTTGGATAAGATGCAGTGACGTATCAAAAACATTTGACTTGTGGCTAGTGTTGCCATATACAGTAATAATTGTTCTCTCCCTCTCTTTCTCTCTGGCTTTTTCTCACTGTAATCACATTCCATTAATATATTAAACAACAGTGGGATTCTAATTAGCATCAGGTACAAATCAGTTATCGGTTTCCTGCTGAAGTCAATACCTAGCAGGAAACCAACAGGCAGAGGCACTTAGTCTGCTATGAATGCATCTAGTATGGATAGGCTCATTATTAGATGTTTCCAAGGAGACAGACGGTCAGCGAGTGTGTACTATATTTATGTCTGTCTGTTTGGTTTTCACAATATGTGAATGTTTCCGTCCCCTTGGTTGCTAAACGTTTTACTTCTGCAAATCGTACGGCCCTTTTTGTCTTTTCAAATTGGGAAACTTCCCCTCCTTTTCTTCCATTTCATGTCATCTCACTTTGGCTTTCTTTCTCTCTCTTGCCCTCTGTGTGTGGCATTCATTGTTGGTGTGTTGGGTGCGTATGTGGGGTGTGTCTGGTGCATGCGTTTTGCAGCAGCTGCTATTCCCATGCTGCACCTGTTCTTGTCTCATCAGTCAGGCGTTGACGGACACCAGGCCTTACAAGGACCCACCCCGACACTGGCAGTCTGACCCAGGCTGCCCCCTATCCCACAGACACACACACACACTCCAGCACTCGACACACGCTTACACCGTGTACGACTCACGACAACTGCTGCCTACTCAAAACTTGAGATGGAAAAACAAATAAGTGGCCGAAACTCCCTCAAGATCAACACACACACCTACTTTGCGGCGTTCTCTTCTACTGCACTGCAAACAGTTTTAGCCACTTTGGTAAACACCATCTTCTTGACTGAGAGCATCCACTGAAGAATCTCTTTCTGTTTATTTTTCTGCAACACAGCTAGCCCTCTTGGGTAAGTTTCTGATGGATTGAGTTTGTCTGCCAAAATGAAGCACACTGAACAAACTGAATTTCCCGAGCAGCGCAAACTGTTTTCCATCTTGCAGGGCGGGCAGATTAATGTGAGCAGATAGTGAACGTTAAAGTGAAAATGCCGTAAACGCGAGGTTTGAGTCGGACCCAGTCTGGAACATTAATGGGCCATTATCTGTGTTAGGGAGCTGAGGGAACCTTGCCATACCTCGCTGGCACTCACAGACTCAGACCTTCTGGCTCATGATGATGGCTCATATGAGCTGATATAAGCAATTATAACACGTGATGGGACAGAAACCACGTTTATACTTGTGCCATAGATGTGTTACACAATTTCTTCGGCAGGTTTTTAGGCTGTCATGCATTTTGGGACTCCAAAGGTAAATATCTAAAAACTATACTTTTTTGTTTACACTGTGTATCCTATGGCTACGCTAATAAGCTGTGCATATAGCCTTAGCAGCTACCGTGCATGGTATGATAGGAATGGAATGAAAACAGCAAATTCAACTGTAACGAGATGGAGAAATAATTCCAAAGATAGCAGTGGAACGTGACAAAAATACAGAAGTTACTGTTAACTTGTTTTTCGATAACCTCTTGCTGTAGGTGACTCAGTCCCTATGACATTGAGGCATGTGCGTTCCGCTGCCAGACGCTGTTTGCTTTGCCAACAGTCAAATACACTAATCCTGTTAGAGGCCAAGGATGTTTCGGACCACACACAAATGCGCCCCAACACACACACACACACTTACGGCTGGACGTTCCTCGTCTATCAGGGAGCAAGTTTCACTCTCCTGATTTCCGTGATCATCCTCTGTACACTCCTCCTCCTCACAGTTTTGGCGCAGGTACAGATTTTTACGGCTGATTTCTGTGACACGGAAATCGCTGACAGAAATCGAACACAGTCGCCTGGATCATGAGCACTGTCGTCTACGTGTGTGTGCAGTATACGGAGTTATTCAAAACCTCCATCACTCTTCACCTGAGTTGTGTTTGGGTTAGTAAGGAGACAAGCATGGTGGCTCAGATAGAGGCTTTAGCTGGTGGTGATGGTGGCTCTCACGTAGATTGGGTAACACTTATTTTGGCAACACATGCTGTTTCTTCTTCCTCTTCTTTCCTTCTCCAGCTCCCTTTGTGCCCCGCCTTTCTTATATTAATTTGTGCCTTTCTTTTACTTTCTTGCCGTCTGTTATTCTTTCTCCATTTCTTCAGTCTCTCAAACACACGCATGCACAGACAACACATACAAGCAAGTTTGCGCACTGGGTATTAAAGAATGCTCTTTGAGAATGAGGGATAAAAAAGACGAGAGACGAAGAGAGAAAAGGGGGCTCCTCGTTTGATGTCCAGAATATGACAGGAGGTGAGGCGAGAACAAGAGAGGAAAAGAGGACAGGAGAGAGAGGAGCCAGCTGTTTTTTTTTGTTTTTGTTTTTTTTTTCATAATGAGGAGCACCCGCTTGTGTGTGTTTTTGAAACAGAGAGACAGGGTGAAAGAGAAAGAGATGCAGGCAGAAGAAAGAGAGCTGAAGAAAAAGGCAAAACGAGGCAGACAGAGAGAGTATTAAAGATGGGTTCACATTAACTTTTCAGTAGATGTGGGACTGACACGACTCTCTGGCTCTCCTCCACTCTGCCATGCTGCTTTCACTGCAGACTTGGATCTTTTCCACACACAGTGTACTTAACCGTGGCTTTTTGGGGTTGCTCAGTTGCTCATAAATATCACATGCATTATAGATATACTGTAGGACTGTGTGTGTGTGTCTGCATCTGTGTGTGTGTACAGGTCACAGTCAGACCGTCTTGTTCCCATCTGTCTTTCTATCCGGTCACGCACCCCATCGCACCCCACCTCGCACACGCTTTCCCTCTCTTTGGCTAAATCTGATTATCTGGCCTGCATCAGCTAAAGAGACCCCCATGTAGCTAGTCCCCCACTCCAACAGCCCCCACCTCCCTTTCTCTTTCTTTCTCTCTCAGTCCCTCACACACTGTGACAGCCAACAGCCTGTGTCACTAAATACACAAATGCTCTTGCGCGCACAGACCCACATGCTGCTCCGGGCTCAGATTGGACAGAGGACTCCCTAATTATGCTTTAATTGCCTGTCTCTGTCTGTCCAGCTGTCCCGGGTGTAAAACACAGAGGAGCGGCCTGATTGATGACTGTGGGCTCAGACATATTGTGAATGACACCAAAAGATCTGTTTGAAAGAGAAAAACATGGGGCAGGGAGAAATAGACAGGGAAGAGAAAGAGGGCGGTAAAGGGAAGGTGTACAGACCGTGTCATTGCTTTAGCCCAGTAGATTCATTGTTCCATGTTTTTATGTTAACACCTTCACCCAGACTGTCTTTACAGACAGAAGCTGACTATTCCAAAAAAAAAAAAGGAAAGATTGTTGCCTTTTACAGCACTGAAAGCATAGGGTTAGTGAAAGCGAAAATTGCACATAATCTCACAAGACACGAGAGCAAGACACAGATTTCTTTCTGTTTCCACAGGAAGTGAATCACTGATGTGTGACCTGCAATGTTAAAATTAACAGTCAGCAGCTGAATGCATCACTTCGAATGCATCACTGAGTTCTCCAGAAGGAAAATTTGCAATGTGGGACGAGATGAAAAGATGAAGATCAATTCTAATGTCACAAAGATTCTTCATCTGCAAGAGTACGAATGTGTCAATATGTCAAGGCAATTTGTCAAGCAGAAAGATTTCAGACTGGATCAAAGTCATGGACGGACCGACCAGCATCACCGTCCCTAGAGCCGTGATGCTGGCGTGGATGTAAGCCAAGTTATCTTTTGTGCATGTGCCAAAAAGTCACTTGATTTAATGTGGTGTGTGATTGTGCATTTTTCCCATGCACCACTCAACAGGACTCTTAAATCCTAAGTACTGTCTAAAAGCGCAGTGCTTCATTTGCTCACACATTCTTGTACATTTGCTGGGCCGGCTTGCTGTTTGTGTTGGCACAGAGGATATTCTTTGGGGGGCTGCATCCCTCTTACAAACTCAGAACATGAGACTCAGTTTGTAAAACTAATGGTGGTCCACTTGAGAACTACTAAGCCAATAGACCAAAATATTTAGAGAGAGGGATGCTGTGTCGGGCTGAGGAGGAAAATGCAAACGGATAAACGAGAGGCGGGATAAAAGTAGAACCAAGGGAAGTGAAAAGTGAATTAAGAGGAAGTGAAAGAATAAAAGAGAGAGACAGGAGATCTGTTCATCAAATGTCAGCACTCGACTGACCTTTGACCCCTGTGTGGTTTGCGTGTCATGGTGAATCACACCATCTGACCCTGCTGGAATGCGTCTTGTACCACAGTGTGTATTTTTGACAGCTCGCTCTATTTTCTCCTCTTTGCGCGCTCCCTGTCCTTCCTTCCGTCCCTCTCTTCACATTAGACTGATAACAAGGTGGCCATCGCTCAGCTCCTCTCATCTCTATTTGGACTTTTCGAGCAAACAGTCTTTCATCTCCCCCCGTCTGCATTTCTCTGCCCTGTTATTAAAACCAGGCTGTCAAACTGCTGGGATTCACACAAGTCCATCCTCTACACTCTAGGCAGTTTCTCACAACAAATAAATTATTCAACTGTAGATTTTGTACTCCAGAAATCTATGGCATGATTCATTTATGATATCCTACAGAATACGGCTAGTTTGTTCATTAGCGATGTGTATATCCCCAATTTTAATATTAATTTCAGTCAGTATGTTTGTCTTTTAATGATGACTTAATGTCTTAGAAAGAATTTTGGGAGTGCTGCTGAGTGGCTGTTTATTGTAGCTTATGTTCTTTATATAAAGATATTTCTGTGGAAGTACTTGTATTATTTCTCAGTGAATACAGCCCACGTCTGTTTCCTTTACTGGCATGCATGCTAATATTATGTACGTGTGGCCAGTAATGTCTTTAATATAAGCCTGCCAAATTGTGCGTGCAAGTCATTCTCTGATGTCCATGTTGAATAAACTGATTTAGCAGTGTAACCCCTTTGAGTAACAGTATCCTATCTTTGCACTTGTCCTTTGTTTCAGTGCGTTAGAGCCTCATGCTTGCATCACAGTCAACTCACGCGTTGTCATGTGTCACCGCGACATACGATTTATGACGCAGCACTTGCTGCAGTGACTTCATTAGCAGAAGTGGAGCTCCTTTCCTTCGGCCCTCACTTCTCACACATCCTCCTTTCCAGCCTCACCTATCTGTGATGCAGTTTCTTTGTTTCCCCCACTGCTGGAGCGACTTGAGAGAGAGCTATAGTGTTTCCTGTCCAATCTGAACCGGGCTGGTTCCATTCTGTGCCCTCGCTGCAAACCCTCTCATAGAAATCTGGGACACTGTGTGCATCCTAATGTCTCTGTTGAATGGAGAACACTGACAGTGCTATTCTCTAAGGTGCTGTAGCTTCCCCCTGGGTCCCATAACAGTTCTTTGCTCCTGTTCATACACCTTTATGAGAGAAAGGATACTTGTAGTTGGCCTCTGCTGAAACCAAATCTTTAGTCTGGACAGACATTACAGACGTTGTGGTATTTAACCCCTCAGGACTGGTTATGAAATTCAAATGGAAGGTTTGATGCATTTGATAGATTTCAGATGGAATAATCCTTTAAAAATGAGCGGCTGCATGTTTTCTCCACTGAAGATAATTAACTGCTGATGACTTGTGTTATTCTGTGTCTGGGTTGAGACACATACTGTAAGCCTGCGTTTGGATGTTGGGTCTGTCACTCTGGCATGGCTCCGGTGTCAGTTATCATCTCTTGAGCCGTACAGCTGTGTATCTGGTTATTGTATGTTGTCTAAGGGGACACACATTGCATATTTGATTGTTAGAAGGTGTGTTTCCACTGGGCACACTGTTGCAAAAGCGTGAGGTAATCAGAGACTGCGGCCTCTTGTTGTTGAAGTGTTTGTGAGGAGCGCTGAGTGCAAGCTGCCCCAGGCATTGCAGGAAAAAGCATGCTGCAGAACTGACAAAGTCCCTCATGGAAGGCACCCGGCCCTGAGTTCTCCTAACAGCATTTAAACAATCAGAAGCTTTGAGGGTAATAAACAAACTTAATAACAGATAGACAACTTGCAGTTTAATTATTTGTTATTCATTCAGTTGTTATTTTGTTTGGTATGTGCTAGATTTTTACATTGTGTTGTGCTATTACTAAGACAGACATTTGCTACATTTTAATCAACTTTTTAAACTTGTATACAGTGTGCCACATAGCAAAATTAAATCCTGCTTTTTGCACAAGTCTATAATCTTTTTCTTCTTGTTGTGTGTTCTTTTCCACAGTATGCTATGGGGAGGTGACAATAAACGTGGAGAATCAAGTGGAGGTGTTAATAGGACAGACTGCCAAACTGCCCTGCTCGTACACCGTCTCACCAGCATCAGACACAGCCGTTGCTGGCTGGTTCATGGTGAGAGTTATTTGCAGATATGAATATTCTTCCACATTAGAACACTTGTTTTAATTGTTAAAGACACTTTAGCAACCAATTACCCCTCAATGGATTTGTGGTTTTGATACGTGGTCCATGTATTTTTTGTTACTTGTTCAATTTACTTTTTAGTCCTGCGTTCGTTAAATACCATGTTTCTCCCAACATCTTTCATGTTCTTTACATTTGTCCATTCAGGATGTGCAGAACCAGTGGACACGCGTCGCTTACCAGTCCTCAGGTGGGACGGGCACCGACAAAGAGTCCCCTCTGGCAGGGCGAGTAACTATTGGACAGGACTTCACCTTGACCATCTCCTCTGTTCAAGCCTCTGACGAGCTCACCTTCCACTGCCAGGTCACTTTGGGGCCATCTGGGGTTAAAGACGAACCCACTATGCTCAAAGTCTTCAGTAAGCTTTTTATGTGACTTCATCATTACCTTGTCAATGAGCCATTAGTTTGTGAAAGGGATTTATGACTTGATTTTCTGCTGTCACTAAAGGTTTACAACTTTAATCTGTGAGATCTGTGCGTGTGTGGTCATGCACACTTTGATTTTAAGCGGCTTAATTGTAACCTAATGAATGTAATGCGTTTTGCTGATTGCGTTTCGCACATGCTTACATTAATATCCCATATATATATATTTTTTTTTTATAGAAAAACTGTTTTGCGAAAGTATGATTTGTCCCAATCATCTGCATCTCTCAAGAATAGAAGCAAATTTATTTTTTCATCATGTGCGGGACTTTGGAGCCCTCTCCGATGACTGGTCTTATCAGTTTCTTTTGATAAGATCCACAGAGGTCAATTAACCACAATTTAATCACTCTTGACACAATTGATGAATAGTTCAATCACACCTGTCATGTCTCATATATCTCTCCTCAGTAAGAGCCCATATTTATCGCCAAGGCTCCGAAATCTAACCCTGAGGCAGGGTGCTGTGTCCTTGCCCCTCCCATGGAGGTTGCACCAAACTGGTATAGGATTCATTGGCACTTTAAATTGGGACTGATCAGTCACTCTCAAGAGGGAAGGATATGAGTAGGGAGAATAGCAAAACAACTATTTCTTTAGTCATGCTTCCACTTAAAAAGGAGCTTACAAGGTATCCGTCAACATTTATATACGTGGAGCCATCAAAGTTTAAAACAATTTTATAAAATAAGATCTTTTCAAATGCACTTAAAGCCCATAGTGCTAACAAAGCAGCCTGTCTCACAAACCAGCCATTATTCTCTGTTCACATTTGACCACTTGTCTCATTGGAGTTGAGTTATAGTGTGTCTGTCTTGCCTTTAACTTAATGGGACTGAGTTATGAGGTCTCATGAGAGTTGAAGTGCAGCAGTGATAGCATAGTTTCTTTATCTCAGGAAGCCTTCAGCAGAGAGTAAGCAGTGAGACCCCTGTACAAACATTCTACAGCAAAATTAGAAGAATAATTGTAGCCCTTCTCTGAACAGGTTTTGTTTCTTTTTAAAACATTTACAATTCTAAAACTAACTGTATTCGTCTCGCTGTCTGAGGCTGTAGAAGAGAATTTCACATACTTTACATTGTATAGGCAAAATGAACCTTCTTGTAATGTAAATAAGTGCTCGTCTAAATTGTAGAGCGTACATGTGGCTTCCCACATTGAGTGAAGAGGGAATGCCAATTAAAATACTGCAGCTTTTCTGGGGAACAGTGCAACAAAAAAGGCTGAGAATCGAATAATGGAGACAGGAGAAAAGTCTAGTGTTTATTTTAATCGGCAGTCGACAGCTGCAGGCGGTGATAAGATGACCTTGCATGTGAACAAGTGAGCTCAGAAGAGATGCGGAGAAACAAGAGGGAGCGCTCACACCTGTGGCCGTGTTCCAAGTGTTTTTTGGAGGAAGTTTTTGACCCTTATCAGCACATGTAAGCATGGGAAGCAGGTTATTTACTGCTAGCCTAAATCAACAAGGTTATGCTATATTAATTGAGCGTTGATATGTGTTTGTGTATCAGTATTAACATTAACATCATCAGTAATATTGACCTCTCCACTCCCTTTTTCTGTCTCAGTGGCTCCCGAGAAGCCAGAACTCACAAAGCCTTTGAGTCAGGCCATAACTGCAGGAGAGACTACCAGCTCTGAGGTTTGTGTGCAGCTACTGTGTGTTCTGTGCTTCAACAGTTTGAAGATACATTGTCTCTTATGTCATGTTTTTATCTCATTGCTTGCATCTTTTTCCATGTGGATCAGATTGGCACCTGTGTGTCAATGAATGGACATCCCCAGCCAAGAATCATCTGGTTCAAGGATGGCCAGCCTATCCCTGAGGTCAAGGACAGGAAAGAGAGTATGTCCCCTGGGGCAGATAGAATAATCTGTACCCATCTGCAGTCATTCTACAAATTGACCATCAGAAGTAATTTATTTTACAAAATGTTTTCCTCCTCTCTGACAGAAACCTACATCGTGCCCTCTGTCGTGAAGGAGGCCTCGGGTCTCTTCACCATTAAGAGCACCCTGTACATGCAACCCACCAAGGCTGACAAGGACTCTGTGTTCCAGTGTACCGTGGAGTACAGCACGCTAGGAGGCCAGATCAAACAGATCAAGTCAGACACCATGACCATCAACCTCAACTGTGAGTAGAAAGGAAAATCACATCCACTTTGGATATGATGAAGGTCTTCAACCTGAAGTCTTGCAATTTCCTTTTAGGTTTTTGAAGGAACTGCTGGTGGTTGTTAAACTTCAGTGGCAAGTTCATTTGAACTTGATTAACTTCACATATCAGTTTTCTCACCAGCTGCACATATGTAGGAAATGTTTCAGTTCAATATGATAACATTAAAGCTACTGAATTTTCTTCAGTGCAGACAAATTTGTTTCAGTCCAATTTGTTAAAAAGTAAGGCTAATCAAGATGACCTGTCACCGCTTACTCCCACTGCCAATATTAATATTGAGGTCCAAATGTGAACACACATTGCTTGAACTCACATGGGCATGGACTGTCTGTGGACGCTTGCGTTACATTTATCGTTTTCCAGATAAAAACAATCAGGAAATATTAGTTGTCTAGCTGCCAGCTACCATACATGCTGTAACAGCTTGCTACTTGTATTCCTATTGACTGGTTGTGCTTTTATCTTTCTTGATATAACTTCAGTGATAACTCACAAAGTTAAACAAGTTGGCCTTCAAAATACAAACTTAACTCATTGAAAAAACATCCATCAATATCAGTTAATATTTCTTACAACACAACAGCTCATTTTGTGAGTCACAAAGTTAAGGAACAAAATGGTCCTTCAGTGATCGTATGTATTGTCGCCAAACAGGGATCCACAAGTGCTTCTGCACATACTTAACCCTGAGTTGTTGCCCATCCTAATCATACGACCTGCACAAATACATACGTGCGTGGAACAACTTGTCAAAAATGCACTCATCAGAACTTGAGCCTACATCAACTTGATGAGAAGAACCTGATATGAAAGAAACCATATTTGAGGTGTACTGCAAATACTTGTCTGACTCATGTCCAAAATTCAAAAGTCAAAGTCAAAATTGTCAAAAACACTGGAATTAGATTTTTAGCTGAAGAAGAAAGATGAGTTTTGAAAGAGGAGGTTTCTGGGAAAGGGTCATTCTGGAATGCATTGCTCCTCTGTGATTGATGACATACCATATAACAGTGCGAACGTAAATGCTGGAGGAATTTTCACCTGCTCCTCGTCTGTTCTTGTCCATCTAGATCCCTCTGAGAAAGCAACATTTTCCCTACGCAGCTCCGACCCAGTCAAAGAGGGCGATGCCGTCACTATGAAATGTGAGACCGATGGAAACCCTCAGCCCTCAGAGTTTGAGTTCAGTAAAGACGTACGTGAGCATTCCATGCACATACACATTTTAGAAAGGGCACCATTTTTGTAGTTTTACTGCTTTTGTTCTTTGTACTCCACCAAATGACAAAAGTGGATAAAAAGATAATCTTTGTCAGTCTCAGTCTTTACCCATGTCCTCTGTCTTTCCTTATTCAGGGAAAACCTATCCTTGGTCAGGGTGGTACTTTGACTCTGAAATCTGTCAAGCGTGAAGATAAGGGTGTGTACAGTTGCAAAGCCATAGATTTTGATAACTTCGAAGCTGACCTGAGCGCAACCATCGTCCTCGATGTCCATTGTAAGTTTGACAGAGATGCACAAAAACACACACAACTACAGGATAAAGAACAATCTAGTTTATTTTTTCTGCTGCTTTAGCCTTCCAGGAATCCACTCGATTCATCGGTAAACGATAGAATTACAAAGGTTGGAATAAAAAATGAGCTTTCATGGACTCCTTTCAGTCGGGAGGTATCCAATTCAGTTTGTCACAGTTCATCTGTTACTTTAATGTTATCCCAACTACACTGCGTAATTTGATCTGATCACACACATTAAGTGGGTATAGCCTAGAAAATGCATGGAATTTGCTCAACTTGGGCTTCAAAATGGGCTTAACTTCAGAGTAAGTGGAGTAGCTTTGTACTTACAAAAAATATAGATTGTCTGCTTTGTACTTACATTTTAAGATCTGTATTACATGGCTGTTTAAGTGACGAGAAAACTTTTGATTTGATGTGGCACTTATTTAAAACACGTACAACCAAGCCCCCAGGTTTTCAGGCGTCTCCCATCCTCTCTCTCAAATGTGCTCCGTCTTTTCTCTGTAAGACATCGACTCAATGAACGTGACCCCAGTGGAACCTCGAGTGGTCAAGCTTGGAGACAAAGTGGAGTGGCAGTGCAAGACCAAGGCCTCTGACGCACATACAGTTCAGTGGAAAAAGGTTCGTTCCATCACTTTATCAAGCTCATATTTTTGAGAAAACCAAATGCTGCTCTTTTCCTCATTTTCGAGCATTTGGTTTCCTGCCATTCATCATATTAAACCTTATGCAACCTCCTTGGAGGAAGTGTGGCAATGAGCCTAGCTGCCTGTGAAGGACCAATGTAGGTTTCAGGGTTGAATCAGAATCAGAATACTTTTTTAATCCTTCAAGGAAATTCTGTTGACATTGGCCCATAAGAGTATACCTCATCAATCTACAGAATTCATTCTGAATATGCCCAGATTACGAACCGCAAACTTATCAGTGTTACATATTAACAACACTGGCTAGATACTGAACAAGAATATAATCCTTCCTGCACCTCTATACTGTAATTGGACATTGTTGTGATTCTTGTTCTCGATAATGCACACACCTCTTAACATTTTTTTTGCAATCCATTTTTATGAGATAAGACAGCTTTTCTGAATGTAATATAGAACAAAGCCCTGCCCATATATAAAGAGCTTCCCCTGTTGTCCATCACTTTGAAGCTGATTGTTTGTAGCTAGTGGATATTCCAGGCTCTGGTTGCATCAGTAACCTACTTGTGTATTTCCCATCCTAAATGTTTGAGCCCAGTGGACATCTGTTGTGTCACCTCAAAATTATTTCAATTTGGCAGTGTGTCACCAAAGGGTTATGTTGCCCTACAACTTTAATTTCATTAAATCCCATGGTCTCTTGACACCACATTGTTGCTAGTCTCACCCTGTGTGTACACCCCTGTAGTGTGCAGTTGCCAGTTTACATTGTAGCCTTTGGGGTCTGTGGCATTGCTTTCTTTTTAGGCAGTAGTGGGTCTGCCACACAAGCATCATTGTGCTGTGTCAATGGAAAAAAGGAAAAAGTGCTATATGTCTCTAATAACATCTTACGTATCATAATACATTTTCCACCATCCTAACATGTTACTATCATCAAGTTATTTGTATTTTTCTCCATAAATGTTCGCCTCTTCTATTATTCTAGTTCCATTAACATAATATGTGTCCTAAAATTGAAAAACTTAGCACTTAATGGTAACAGCTTGGTAATAGCTTGTTTGCATAATAAATATTTCACTTTTTGGGGTTACTCCCATGCAACTGGCCGAAGGTAACTTGGTGTATCTGATACTCATCCTTGCTTCTCCATTTGTTATGTACACAGCGTTCCTCCAGTGTCAGGTTTGCTGTTGCTGCCTGTTGTATCTTTTGTTGTGTCTCCTGGGTGTGATAGAAGCTCACCAGCTGCTTGTTTTCTGGATAGAGAATGTGTTTGTAATTGGAAAGACTGATTCCTGTGAGAAGAAGTCGAGAAGAATCACAAAAGACAGATTCATCGTGGAGGACAGGCTTTGATATGTTGTCTCTGAGCTTTCAAATGTGGTGTGTGTGTGTGAAGATTCCTCTTCTGCTTCCCCAGCATAGCACTATGCCTTCAAACTAGTTATTCAGACTGCTGTTCTCCTCTCACATTTCAACAGAGAGAGCATATAAAGAAAGAATCGAGGGAGTACAGTTGGTTTTATTCCAGTGTCTCTGTGTTCCTCCAGGACTCTAAGGTGCTTTCTCAGGACGGCACTCTTTCCATACAGAGTGTTACCTATGATGATGCTGGAGAGTACATGTGTGTTGGAGCTGTTCCATCTGTCCCAGGACTGACGTCCCAGTCTAATGTCAGCGTGACTGTCAAAGGTAACATGCTCACAAATAAAGAAATACACTTACATTCTACAACACAGTTTGACAAGCTGAGCAGGCTACAGGAATGCTAGTAAAACTGATTGAACCAGATTTGCATGTCCACACCAACACATTCAAAACTCATGCATCATACTGTACACGCTGCTTCACTGCTAAATGTACATAGCAAAACTGCATTGTGTGAGGCCTGCTCCTTGGAGCTGGGAAACAAGTGGGCTTAATTCTGTATTGTAAGCAGAATAATCTTTTCCTTCCAAATGACTCATGATAACAATGGTCAGCGTTAGAGTGTTCTGGGTATTGTTTTAGGTAGAGGAAGCAGGTTGTGTTTTTGGAAGCAGCTTACAGTGGCTGTTGCTTCCTTCTCCGTTGATTAGTTCTAATATGAGATGGGACGGTCTGGGCGTGTACGTGTCTTTGAGGTTTTGCCGCATTGTTCGCTTTGTTCACTCGCCACCTCCTCACTCCCTGCCCTGTCAAGGAAAACCGATGATCGAGCCCCCTGCTGTCGGAGAAGTGGGGAAGGAAGGAGACATGGTGACTGTGAAGTGCTCGGCCCAAGGCTTCCCAGCCCCTCAGTTCTCCTGGAAGGCCGCTGGAAAAGAGGTACACGTTTGAAAACGCAGACAAGACAAGCAGAGGCAATAATGGATCAGAGCTTAGACTTAGACAGACTTTATTCATCCGGTCATAGTAGCTCAGTTGCACATGAAAAACACTCTTGAAGACTGCCAGTAAAAAGAAAATAGTTAAAAAATAAAAATAAAACGAAATAGTATAAACAAAACAAATGTACAAGAAATAGAGACAGTAAATGTATATTATATAGAGGAAGGATAAATAAGGCTTTACCTGTCTCTTTATTCACAACTGACAGAAATTACTTAATAAACTGAAGTTATTGCTAATTCAATTGCCAGAGTACAAAAAAAAAACTAAAACACCAGTGCTATTACTTTTTGTTTTCTTCAGGGCCATCATGAAACATCTGAGGTGTGATTTTTTTTATAACAACTTAAGATCTTCTTTGTAGACTGCTATGTGGATCTTCAAAGGCTATATAAAAAAATAAGCGAGGAGAAAAATCAATATGAAGTAGCTTAAAAGAAACGTACAGTGCGGAGGATTTATAGCCTCATTATTAAAATATACACTTAGAAAATGAGATCAAATTTTAACGATCCTTTTGAAAAAAATGGCAGATGCAAATGCCGAGTGTGAAAGATGAGACTTAAACTTGCAAGTTTGTTAATAACAGAAACATGTGCCACAAGTTTTGAAGAAAAAGACGGCAAGGGGATATGTGAAAATCAATCACTGTTTTTCCTCCTTCCTTTATCTCTCTTGCCTCCTTTGTTTGCTGATACCAGTCGGTGTCAGTGGAAGGTAACAAGGTGGTGAGCACCATGACTCTAAAAGCCACAGCCGAGATCATGAAGGACGGCGTGACCTGTGAGGTCTCCAACGAGCATGGAACAGATACCAAGACCGTCCCAGTATCTCTCAAACGAGGTCAGTGTGAAGAGATGACAGCGATGAGGCTATTTTATCTCCCCGCTCCTTCTCCTGCAGGTTTTCATAATGAGCCTCAACATTTTATTCAGTTAAACAAGTTGTACTGGAAACAGATTAAACAGATTTTTGCCCTGGCTTTCTAGGAGCTCTTAATGAGGTCAGACTTTGTCTAGGTATGAAATAATTGGAACTATAGCCAGTATTATATTGCAACTGGGTGCACCACACTTTTTGTGGTAAGGTGAGTTGCATGGAAGTAGTGTTGTAACCCAAACCTCATGGATGGTGCCCCATTTCTTCTTAAGACAGCATTCAGCTTATATACCAGGCTTCCTCGCCTTGGGCCCAGTATTTATGTGCACATCATTTCTGATAATGGCTGAGACTTACCCTGGCAAAGCTGCCTGTCTTTATGTTACTTCCCACCGCACATAAATAGTACTGAAGAGTAATTTCAGGGGGCATTCTCCTGTGATCAAATGCAGTCTCACATAGAGGCTGCTGTGACACATTTCAGCTGCTGCACCAAAAGTGCTTCACAATCTAGCTTCTTGGTGGCTCGGCCAGTATCTGTCAAGTGTACATTTTGTGCAGCTAACTTGCCTATTTGAAGGAAAAACTTGCACATTTATGGGTGAATAGTGACGTTAAGCCACGGTTATGCCTATAACATTAGAGTGAATGCCAAGTTGTGCAATAACATCAATTATAGTATAGAGTATTTCCAGCTATTCTAAACTGTATCAATCAAACTGAACTCTGATTTCCCCTGATATTCATATGCAGCGTGCTGCAGTAACTCACTGTTTACATGCAACCACCTGATGTACAAAATGTCACATGCAAACTTAGAAATAGAGTTGCTTTGCTCTTTTGTAGCACCATAACTTCAACCCTCTCTTCTTTTTTTGTTCTCCTCTCTTGCAGCAGTTGACAACTCAGCTGAAGGTAGAGCCTTCTCCCTCCTTCTCCTCTTCTCCTCTCTTCTACTCTCTGGACTCTTTGTTGTACAGACCCTGTAATTTAGAAAACCTCCCCTCCATCCATCTCCTCTTGCCCCAGCCCTTCCATCACACATACAGACACACACGCATACACACACACACGCACACATCACCTATACACCTTCCTCTGCTGTACTGTAATCTTGTATATTTTCCCTATTGCTACCGAACACTGTGGATATTGTATATTGTTATTCTTCTTCTTCTCTTGTCACCTTTGTATGATGTCTGTCCTATATTTTGTGGATGCTACTAAAAGTTTTTGTGGACCCTTGGGGACAATAAAGGATTCTATTCTATTCTATCCCTTCCATTCCTCTCTTTGTTTCTTTACTGTGTCTTTTTGATCACCTCTTCTTTCCGACTGCCTTCTTGTTTCTCGCTTTTGTTTTTCCTTTTGTCGTTTCCACTCGCCGGTTGCTGTGTGTAGATTGCGTAACCTTAGCTTGTGTGTGCGTATGCTCTTTGTGGTGTGTGCCGTGGTTGTGGCTTTGCTATGCTCTTGGACTGAGAAACTCTCTTTCTTTCAAAGTGCTGCTCTCTGGAAACCCTGTGCTAAAGTCAGGTCTGTATTGCTAACCCTACTGACGTGTGTATGGTGTTCGTCTAGAACTGTAAATTAGTGTGTGTGTATTGACGTCTGTGTACACACACGAGTTGATGTATTTGTGTTTACAAATGTTGTTGGTTTTTTTGTGTATCTGTACTTGTATTACAGTAGTTGAGAGGACAGGCTTTCAGGGAAAAAAAGAAAGGAACTCGTTATATAGGCTGTCCCTGTCACATAGGTGAAGGTTTAATGATTATTCTCCATTTGGATTAATCAGTTGAATATTTTCCCATTAAGTTAATCAGTTTGGGATTCACAGAAGCATTTATATACGCCGATCAGTCATAACATTAAAACCACTGACAGGAGAAGTAAATAACATTGACCATCTTCTGACGATGCAGTGTTCTGCTGGGATACTCAGAAGGCCCATGTCCATTCTCTGATGAGTCACAGCCGTTTCGGAGGCACAAGACACAATATTAGGAAGGTGGTCATAATGTTATGCCTGATCGGTGTATGTTCTGGTTCAAAAAAATGATTTTGGTGGAAATGTTTCAGGTGTGTTTCTGTCCAAATAGCCCTTTATTTACAGCATATAACTGAACACCTCCAAGGTTAACGGCATGCTCGTACCACGGTGGTGATTAGAGTTTAACTCAGCCTTACTTGTGTCAGTTTAAGTACCAAGAGAAGTAGAAGTTTTCCTGGAGTCTTGTCATTACTGTGAGGTTTCCAGGCAACCGGATGAGAACTCCAGGAAGTCAATGCTTTCAGCCAAGAAACAGTCTATCATATGAAAAACTATTAAACAAATAATGAGCTTTGGACGTGTTGTTTGAGACACATTGTTCCTGGAATTGTTCTTTAAAGGACACTGGCCATCCAGTTGGAAATAAGTATTTTTAATGGCCATAGAATAAATTGTCATAAATGATGGCTTTCCAATATTCTCCATTATCTATTAAGTGTTTTAAAACCAACACTTAATGCAAATACCCCATTGTTTTATGTAGAGCAATGTCAATTAGCAGAAACTTTGTATAGCAGCATGTCCTCACAGGTATAGTAATACAAGTGTAGGTGGATGGGTGAGTATGTTCAGTGTTGTTTTCTTGCTCTGGTCAGCTGTTTTATCTGTGAGCATACAGGCCCTCTTACCGGGTCCCATCACATTTCAGCCACTGCACTCAACAATTAGACTAACCCCACATTCCAACCCCCACCCCTTATCCTCTCCAACCCATCCATCCATCCATCCATCCATCACCATCCTCTCCCTCTCCATCCTCCCCTTTTCTCCCTCCCCCAACCCCACCCAAATGAAATAATTTCCCTCCCTCTTCGTCCTCCTTTTCTACCCCACGAATCAAACATCCCTGATTCTGCCTCGCTCCCTAACACTGCCCCCCGTGAATCAAAACTTCCAATCCTTCCACCTCCTCCCCTATGATCAACCCTCCCTTGCCTCCCTTCCGCCTCCCTCCTTCCCCTCAAATTTCCCCACGCTGTTCCACCAACTGTCCACCCTCCGTCCGCCCCTCCATCCACCCTTCCCTCCATGTGTCCCTCCATTGCGCCGCTGTAGCTGACAAGCAGCAGGGAGGCTCCAGTGGGGTGGTGATAGCCGTGGTGGTGTGCGTTCTGCTGCTCCTGCTGCTTGTTGCCCTCATCTACTTCGTAAACAAGAAGAACAAGATGCCGTGCAGCAAGAAGAACAAGAAAGAAGTGTAAGTAGAGACGAGGGAGTTGAAGGGATGGGGAAACAGATGGGATAAATGTTGACAGTTACTACAGGATGAGACTCAGTAACCACAAAAAAAAAACATGTTGTGTTCAGAGAAATGAAGGGATCTGGGATTGTGAAGAATGTATCAGTTTTCCATCTCCATCCACATTAAATTACATAAGAAAGAGGCTTTTAAGACTGGGAAGCTGCCTTCAAATGGAGCTCTACAGCTTGCGAAGTCGGGTACACAAAATGTTTGCCATTCAGCTGGTAACATCAGCTGTAAGTCAGGATAACACTGCACGCTGCGAGGCAATTAGTGCTGTCTAGGACTGTTTAGAGAGCTAAGAACGCCGTAAAGCAAAGGCACAGTGAAAGGTCAAGGTTGTTGGGAATATCAGTATTTTCTTCAGACTAAAACACAAGCATGTTACAACTCATGAGCTCATGAAAATGTTTGACTTGCAAAGTTGTGAGCATAACAAAAGGGGGGCCATTCATATGGACTTTCCTCATGAATATAATAAACATGACCCTATCTGAAGGCAGCATTTCTGTTACTTGCATTATTCTACAAGTAACTCTGGTCTACATTTACACAATGCCTATAACAAACCAGTGTGTTTACTTACATACATATATTTCTAATCATAAAATAGAAACCTTAAACTCTAGTTGTACTAGGCAATTACTCATCCCTGTCACTGGTTTCATCTCTGAATTTCAAAGAAAGATTTTTCCATTCTGTCTCCCCGTCCAGGGCCAGTGGAGACGTGAACAACGACATTGTGGTGGAAATGAAGACGGACAAGGCCAATGAAGAGGCTGGTCTACTCCACAAAAAGCCATCCACAGAACAGGTTAGGCTAATGACAATAGGGGTCACAGATCTGAATACTTGGTAACAATAAACTCCAGGCGATGGTCCCTGTAGGGCAACACCGTACAGACTGCTTATGCATATTTTAGCCCAGATCAAGGCCAGTTCATCACAGTGAATAAAAATAAAGCCTTTGCTCTTTGTTTACTTCTCACACAGAAATAGAAGTTCCATTTAGTCAGTGTTTTGCTCTGAACTGTGAACTGCAGTCTCTTATCACAGGAGACACCATGAAGCGGTCATCCTCTATCACCTTTGGTCATGTTTTGATTTCTTCCAGTGGGAATGTGTTCAGCTTCACTGGTTTATGTAGCTAAAGTATATTCAGGTTATCTGGAATAGTAACTTAACAGTAAACTTTAAGTGGTTCTCGTTAGATTTATAACATCAGAAGGCTGAGAAAGGTCCTGCAGACATTTACTTGTCAACAAAGATCCTTCGTACTAGTTTGACAAGAACATGAGCAATGCCGTCACCAGACCTTTCCTCAGACTCCTCAGTCATACTGATGGAGCGTCTAAAGTCAGTTTAACTTCAAAGAAAGCCGGTTTGAGAAAGCGGTCTCTCCAGCTCATATGATGGACCGTGACAGCTGTAGGGAGTCATCTGAAAATGTCATCTGAAATGTAAAACATCATAAGAATTTACGATAGTGGCATATTTGACTAGAATTTGAAGGCCAGTTTAAGCGAGCCTTGTTTTATGTGGTTTCTGAAACCTCTGACAGAAAACTGGATGACATTTCCAGAGCTGCGGGGAGATTGTAGACACACTTTTGCTTCGCTTTTGAAATGGATATAACGAGAAGATGTAACAGCCTGTCTGACCGCGTGCAATCAAGTGGTATTTCTTTCTGGATATGTCATTAAGAAATATCAGCCCAGGAAAGGCTGCTGTGAAACCACAGACACTTTTATTCTGAAAGTAAATCTTGACTGCTGCATTTGACAGAATATTTATGAAGATGATTCTCTTACATTGTCAGACAAAGTAACACACGTTTATGGTGTGTACAGCTAAATAATACCAACTGTAGAAGGAATGGCAATGATATAACATCCTATTTAGTAATAAATGTACTTCATATAGGTATAAAAGTTTCTGTAATAATATAATTGTAGATATTATATTGCAGACAGTGGTGTGGTGGTTAGCACTGATGCCTCACAGCAAGTAGGTTCTGGGTTAGAATCCAGGCCGACTGGGCCTTTCTGTGTGGAGTTTGCATGTTCTCCCTGTGTCTGCGTGGGTTCTCTCCAGGTACTCCAGCTTCCTCCCACCATCCAAAGACATGCTGGTTAGGTTCATTGCTAATTAACTAACGGAGCACTAATGTTTTTGTTTCTACTTAGATTCTTTCTACAAATGGCGAGTTTTAAAGTTTACCTAAACTAGACAGATTCAACATGTTGTTCATTCAGAAATTTAACATTTATTTTATTTTTGGTCACTTAGAGAGAGATTAAAATTTGATCCAGCAAAAACAGCCACTTTGGAATGTGTGCTTGGTAGGGAAACAGCTTCTAAAATCCACCCATCCATTACGCTTCATGGTTTTCATGGTATCATGGTTTAATCTTCTTTGTAGAGAATTGTTTCAAAGGTATCACCATTTTATAGTAATAGTTTTGTCTAATTAAAAAAAATGCAAAAATGGCATCAGCCTCTATATTTCCCAGTATTCATATCATAATACCCTCCCTCCTTGCCCCCCATCGCTTTTTTCAAAACTTAAAGACATGAGTTAAATGAACATTGACCACTCAGCCAAAACTCACAAGAAGTCAAGACAATGGATTACTTTAAGTATTATTTAGTTGAGCTTAATGTCAAAAACGTATTATGATGACTATTGGAGTTAAAGAGAAGAAATACATTCACATAACTTAATAGGGCTGAAATGTTTTACGTGTATTAGCATTTGGTTTGTTGATACCAGCTTTGATGTGTGGGTGTGTTGTCAAGGGAAAATGCTGTGCATACAAGCACCAGGCAACTAGGATACCCCGAACGTTTCATATGTTCAGTGACAATTGAATGATGGAATGATGGATGTAAATGGAATTATTCTGCTCTCATCTAAAAACACATGTTTGCCTACAGTTAATTATCAGTGAATGTAAACTGAATAGATTTGTGAAGTTAATGACTATTTTTCAGTCAGTTTGCTTTGAGGCATACATGAACTACAAATATATATATTTTTCTAATTTGTTTAAAGGAAAAACTGTTGTGCATAATGTTACTGATCTTTATCTGCTTGTGTCTCTCTCTCTTTCTGACAGTGATGAAACCAGAGGATGAAGGGGAGAAGACAACAGCAGTCAAGACAACAGGGCTAACTTTTATTGACTACATTGAGAGGTGGAGCAGGGAGGTGGCTTTATTTTGGGGCTCCCGGGTGTGCACCATATTCAGCATTGGTTATGCTTGTTTTCTAACCTGGGGTAGACCAGTTGGCTGGAATTCCTTTTCCTTTTTTAAAAAAAAAAAAAAATTCTCGCCAGACTCCATCCATCTGGTGCTACGCCAGGTTTCCAAACCATACCATGTGCAAAATCATAATGTGACAACACTGGGTGACTTTATCATGGCTTCTTTCACCAATCACATCTTTGCCCGACTCCTCTGCAGAGGTGAAGCGTACAGTGACTGACACAAATTAAGCACAGTGGCGTGATCTTTCTTATCTACCCCAAATGAAATACAAAACGCCATTAAGCCACTGTGTCTGTTTCTGCATTTAACACTGGGCATCTTTTCTGTTTTGGAGTCTGCACTTAAATTCTTTCCTTTCCTGCTCGTAAAATTGTGGGGAAAAAAAAATATAAGAGACTGTTACTTTGTTAGATTCACCTCAATAGCAAGTGATGATTTACCCTTGCAACATTTAATCTCAAAGCACACTGTTTGGCACGCACGTCTGTAACATTCTTATTTTTATTTTTATTTGTTTTGCTCAAAGAAGTTCTGCATTTTTTTTAGTTCTGTGAATGTTTATATTGTTTTATCCAATATCACATTAGCTTTCAGTGAAAAACACCCCGGGCATTTAATAATAATTGTTTATCTAAAACTGCATAGCTTTTTTAAATCAAGCTAAAAAGAAAAAAAGAAAAAAAAAAGTCACCATTCAAACAAGCTAGATCGTTCGGTTGTACAAATTTGTTCACCATCTCACCATTTCAAGCACACGTGTATATTGTGTCGGTGTGCCGATTGATAACTTTTGTTTTTCTGTGCTCTCCTCTTTTCCCTGTAAATTCAAATACTGACCACCCAGTCTATCAAGTTTACTGTGCGTGAGCCACGGTTTTTGTGGTTCCCAGGCTGCCTCTCGTAATTGCTGCTATTTCTTACGGTCTCTCACAGTCTTTCTGATCTCTACTCCAGAATAAAACCTGGAGCTGAGAGCTGAAAGCTGAGTAGGAAGGTCAAGGCTTCAGCGGCACCGGCAGTGTATGGAACAACTTTATTCATTCTGACAAACACAGCTCACAGCGGCTCTGCCCAAAAATTGGTGCCATCTTAAACTGTCGATTGCTGTCTCTTCTCATGACAACAAGATGGGTCTTTCACGGGTTTCAGATTCACCTGTTAGCAGAAATCAATGGCACAGTCACTCTAGTTTGAACCAAGCAGGGAACAGGTGGTGTGGGACGGATCTGGGTTTTTTTTTTTTTTTGTTGGAGTATGAGATGTACTTTTTATTTTTTACCAAAAGAAAGCTTTTGAGTGTCACAGCAGGAGTGTCTTCTGTGTTTAGGTACGCAATTCTGTCATTTATTTGTTTCTCCCCTTCACTGCCAGTAGGCCAAAAAGGTTTGATAGCGGTTTGATAGCGGGTTGATGTACCCTTTTACTTTGTTGTACACTGGAATGGCCTTGATTTTTTTATTTTTTTTTATAAAAAGAAAGGCCACCTCAAACCACTATCTGTGCCCACAAGGCTCATTTTGCTTTTTTTTTAATGTCTGTCTGCTGATGTTGCCATAAACATACTGACTGTTAGCAAACCTGTGACAGCAAGTCAAGATAGATAAGTGAACTTGGAGAATTGTTTTTTGACTTGTTATATATTAAAAAAAAAATATTGTGGTGTAAAGGTTGTTTTTTTTCTAGAAATGGGATTCTTTATTTTGGAACTACTGAGTTTTTGTTTTTTTTTTCTCTTACTTTTCCAATCGCTAAGAGAAGAGAGTTTTTTTTTTTCGATGCTTTTTTTAATGGGACATTCTCAGTGCTTTACTTTTCTCTTTCTCTAAACTGTATACTGTATATTTTGTGCTACACTGTTTGTGACCTCTGTTGTGTGTTGATGTATCTTTTTATTTTGTTCCAGCTGTGTAGAATTTACTATGAAAACAATGAACTCAAGAAAACCAATCACACCCCAGAATTCTCAGTG
Organism: Chelon labrosus; assembly: GCF_963514085.1. Lineage (NCBI taxonomy): Eukaryota > Metazoa > Chordata > Actinopteri > Mugiliformes > Mugilidae > Chelon > Chelon labrosus. Next base: position 7,081,268 of record NC_140345.1, read on the forward strand.
GTTTTATTTCTATCCTTGCAAAAGATATGGGAGATGATTCATTTCTTGTTTTTTTGGCATTGTCATAAATTTGTTTCCAAATCCACTGTGTGTGCTTTTTACGTTACAGAAGCGTGCGCAGGCCACATGATGATAAGACGTAGAACATCATTTCTAATATCTTCACATGCCAGAAATCAAAGTCTTCTTGATGTAATTCATCCGCGTGTGTTTTTCCCTGCACTTCCGAGAAGATGACATCTAAATTGATTCCGAGCTTGCAACAAATTTTAATCTCTTTGATATAACCGGCATTATGCAAATTCCCCCCAACATTGATTGATCCCCTGATTTGTTGTGACAGAGCAGACAAATCGAGGAAGCCCATGTTGTGCATCAGTAAGTGCTTTGCCGATGAGCTCGCTGGCTGACGACTCCATGATGCAGCGTTCTTTCTGCGCGCTTTTTCTGTTTAGAAGTGAGCTAAAATGAATCCATCAATCACCAGCAAATTAGCTTGCAGCTTTGTCAGTAAGAGTCAGTGGGACGATTCTTATCAAATAGCAGTTTTATAATCAGGATCAATTCTTTTATCAAAACCAACCATTGATCAAGAAAAAAAAAATGTATTTAAAATGCTTAACAAGGCTGGTCCAATCTCCAAATTGAAAATGTCTTATCCCTATAACGGTAATCTTACATAACTGTGTGCTTCAGCGTTGTACCACCTCTTAGCGGTTTTACCCAACACTTGTTGTGGGCCTATCAGAGCCATTGTCTTGACGCACGCCCACTGCATTGCCAGTTTCCCATTAGCAAATTAAAAGTCTCCCCATCAATGTGACCCGGTGAAATCAATCTGTGCTTCGAATACAGAGCAGCGCCGAGCTGGAAGCAACGGGAAGGCGGGAGGAATTGACGGAATGGTAAGTAACAGTGTCATCCCCTGCTGATGTGAGGGTACATGTCAGCATTTAAGGGCTTCAAACTGTGAAAACACCCATAAAAACTTTAAACCTCTGGCTTTCGGATGCTACTCAACAAAGAAAACAATCTTGTTTGTAGCATTTCAGTGCGAAAGAGGAAGAAGTTACAAGCTTCGAGGAAAAGCTTTCTGTGAGGCTGGTAATAGTTATGAATACATGTATGAAATAGAGGCTAGGACGTGTTTGTGTATCTTGCTTTCTGTGCCAGTGAGAGAGAGAGATGGTCTCATGCTTTGTTTTACAAAGAATGAGCGGATCAGTGCTTTTGAGTCTTGCTAACAATGAAAGGGATTACTGTCATTCTTCCAAGTGTCCTTTCCTTCATGTCTCCTCCTTCCCTCTACCCGCTGGGAGTCTTCCTGCTCCCCTCACTGGGTTTAGTTACAGTAGCTTTAAACTGATTTAGCCATTTAGTGTCAGCCTATTGAGGGATGACAGCCACTGCCTGTCCCGTCCGACTGTTCAGCCCAGCTCGGCCTCTGCCCAGTACACACACCCGGACAGAATTAGACGCACACACCCTGCCGCACTACTGCTGAGAAGAATCTAGGCGAAACAAGGCTCTGGTGACAACCTCGCTGACAATATGTGTTTCATCATCCTGCGTAATCAGCTATGCACATGACCCCAAGAGCAATGAGGCAAGAAGAGGATCAGCATGAATGTAGAGATTAATAGGGGGCTGCTCGCATCAGGGGAAGGAGATAATTGATGGAGAGACGTTAAAAGACAGAAGAAGAGGAGGAAAAATATTGAAAACGGCTTTAAAGGCAGGATGGGGAAGGGAGTAAATTGAAGGGGGAGATGACGCGGTAGGAGGAGTGACTGTCAGGATGAGAGGAAATGAAAGTAGTGATTGGTGACGAAGGACAAAACAGGACGCCCTGTTAAGATGTCATAAATCTGCATTGACTCTGGGCTTTAAAGAAATATGGGCTCTAAGGACATAAAAGCAAAGGAGGAAGAGGAGGGAAAGAGGTGGCTGGAGATAAATAATGAAAGACGGAGTAATAAATGTGTTTATCTCCCTCAGTCCTAAGGTTTAATATCCTGTGTGGCCTGAACGTGTTTACCAGTTATGAAACACAAAACGCAGAAATGGCACCCGTGTATTCAGCGTGTGTGCACCTACCCGTGTGAGCCTGCATTTATTTGCTGTATTTTCCGATATCCATCTCACAGCAGGGAAGATTTGTTTCATTGATTGTATCAGCGAGCGCGCTATTAAGCCGAGTAGTGGCCGATTCCCCGCAGCCCGAGCCCCGGCAATTGTGTGAGTGCGTGTCACTCAGGAGGGCCTGACCACCTGTGGGATGTTTGGTTATTAAGGCACAGCTGGGTGTGTGTTAATTGTAATTGGTCGGGCTATTTTGCCCTGTGTGTAAGGGAATGAGAAACAAGCGTAACAGAGGGAGAGGAATTTCCTATAGGGTTTATTAGCTTAAAAACAATAAACGTGTAGAAATGAAGTGCTTAAATGGAATATGGGGGATTGAGAACTGTGGTTATGTGATTCACTCCCTCTGTGTCGATCCGAGTTAATGGAATGTCGTGGTATGTGAATCAATTCGCAGGGATCGCGAGGGCACCAAAATTTTCCATGACACACAACTTCAAGATTGAGAACACTATTTTTAACCAGAACCATTTTAACAATTTGTACAAAACACAAAATGCACCACCCACTTCAAACCAGGAATGTGTTTTTTTTTTTTTTCATCTCAGCTGCATCTATTTTGAATAGAACAGAGACCAGACTATAAGTCATTAGAATACAAGTCATTGGATTAGTATAAAACACATGGAATAATAATCGACTACACTCTGTAGGGAATCAGCATATTTATCATTCTGTAAGTAAACTCCTCAGGGACTTGTCAAATTGATTTGTTGGGGGTGAAATAAGGTTCAGCTGTTTTTTTTGTTTTTTTTTACCCCACCACTTTTCTGCCTACAGGATAGTACACACGGTGCAGTTTTATGACTTTCAAGCACTGAAACATTAAAAATAATGTGTCTTCCTTCTGTTAAAGCAGCATGTACCTTCTGGCTGTTGTGCCTTGTTCAAAGGTCAAATGATAGGGTGGACCCCCGAAGACTCACGGAACCAGACGTCATTTATTAAATGCACTCGGCGTTTATGAGAAGCGGGCTGTAAGTGAAATCAACTTCGGTGTGAAATCTTGTGATATGCTGTGTCCAGCACGCTGACAGAACACTGTATGTTTCCCGCAGCGCATTTGTGTTCCATACTACATGCTGGATTTAAAGTACAGGCAAAAGCAAAAAATTTCCTGAGGCACGTGAAGAGAGAAAGGTGGTGAGGGGGAAGAGAGTGAAGATCTGAGAAGAAAGTTGCAGTTTAACGAAGAGAAAGAAAGGCCCCCGAGGAGCCGAAAAGCAGCTGTTGAGAGCTGCTCCTCTTGAGAATTTATGCTACAGGCTCCTCCCACTGGCTAACGTTACAGCGCAACAGCTGTCTGGAGGATAAAACACACACTCACACGCTTGTGCTTTTGGTGATCATTTACCCTCAACACATTATCCCCACACGAGAAACGAAAGCAACGTACACATCTGTCTCGAGAGTACAGTGTGTCTGAGCGGAACCAAGGCTCCAGAAATGGCGTGCATACCTAGGGGCGAGTCGAGCTGTGCGGCATAATGAAAGGGTAGCGCATTCTTTGCACTTGACCTTGCTGCCCAACTCTCACTGTAGAAAATACATCTTGAAACAGCCTCACACCTGCCTGAGGCCAAACGCACACACGGAGCTGGGAAAAACAGTGGCTGCATTTCCATCATCCAGAAGAATGCCTGCTCGTACCACCCTCCCCTTCGCTCTCCTGCTGCTGCTCCTCCATTTCCATCACACATGCACATGAGCACACGCTGCGTTTAGGTCCCCTGTGTGTTGTAATAATTATAGCAGTGACAGCGAGAGCAACTTAAGGCATCCCTTGAGTACACCTGATAATTACTATGATGTGCTCCAGTGCCTTACTAATAGAGCTTCGCCATTGTATCCCACCCTGTCCTCCTTTTTCTTTCGCTCACGTATTCACTCTTGTCATTCGGTAAACAAAATCCCACGTGTTTATCGCTTGTTTTGTTAAACCAGCGCGAGGGCATGTGCAGGGACCTGGATGGGACTTTTCTCATTTATACCTTTTTCATTTTCAATTTCCCCTTTTCACCCCAGCTGCTGTTTGATACTGTTCCCCCACCGCTGCAGCCTTGCCCGCTTCCTTTTCTGTCATGCAAAAAATTGAAAAACTCACTTTCTAGAGATGGGAGAGGCCTGATTATTACAGTGCCGGAGGGGTCTTATCAAGCTGCTGGGTGCTGTAATAGAAAGCACGGCACTGGCTAGTCGCTGACAGCTGCTGTGACAGTGTGTTACCTGTGGCATGGTTTACGTTATCCTGCATCGACTGTTTGTCTGTGTTAAGTGGCATGGCCTTTCTCTCAGCGGCAGCGTTATCGGCTTATCAGGCCGATCCACTTCATTTGATGCTGGATCAGAGGACACGGCTCTGCACAATCTCACACACAGGATGTAAAAGTAATGTACGAGAGAGTTATTTTCATGGGAGATATTTTGCCCTACTGTGTGAGTGTGTGTTTTCTATTTTTTTTTTTATTATTTACTTCCAAAACCCCCAGATTCCCCTTCCTCCTCCTCACTGCCTGACTTGTGCTATTGACTCATACCACACTGCTCCGATAAACATACACTATACGTTTCCTTCCTGCACTCACTGGGCTCAACATTGACCCCTGTACTGTAGCTGCCTCGGTCTATGCTGTATGAGGGCCAGTTTCTTTTTTGAACCACATGCTGGGTGGGGTTAGAGGGGCTAACATTCCTTACTAATTGCGTGTGCCCGACATCCTGCCCTCCTCTCGCTGTGTATGTGTGTGTTTATGCTTCACAGTGCAGAATAGTTTGGAAAATTGCCACCAAGACATGCATTTGTGCAGTCGACCTTTGCCATGCCGGGGTCAGAGGCAGGGTTGGGTATTACGTTTCAAAGGTCTGCTGTTACGCTACAACAAGAACAAGGTCAGGGTCACATCAGAGGACGTTTGTTCATACCAAGGTCCTGTCTGTATAAACAGTATATTTCAAATTAATAATTTGTGTTACACTCCTTATGGATGTACGGAATGCTTTTTGATGCTCTGTTGGCAAAAGATATGGTGCAATATTGATTCAATCTGTGCCCACCTCATAAAAGATTTGTAGTTTCAGCCTCCAGGCGAGCTGTTATTTTTGCGTACAACCCGTTTGCTGCACAGGAAACAATACATTCCAGCTGTGTGGCCGCAGCAATGGTGGTTTATTTAAAATAAACAGAAACAGAGTTTGCCTGCTATCAGTGATATCCTGGCTACACAGCCGGCACAAAAGATTCACAGAAAAATCTAATCTTGTGTAAACCTGCCCCGTTATATGAGCGAAACACAAATAATGTACACGTAAAGGTCGTGCAAATGTAAGGGTGTGTTAACTTTTGAGGTCTGACGGGAAATATGTCAGAGCTCAGTATTTAAATTGAACCATTGCTCTCGGTCAAACTTACTTCTTCTTTTTTGTTAATAGCAAGTAGCATCCATGTGATCCTGATCAAGATGACCATATTTGTTTATCACAAGACACGTTTTCTTCTTGCAAGATCTAGGTACAACTGCATCCAAAATGTGATTCTTCACTTTACATACATGTATATGGAACCAGATGTGTTAATTTATGTGTGAGATGTTTTGCAGCTGCTTAATTTAAGTGTAACTGTTACTTTAATTATTTGCTCACCAACCCTCTGACTCCCCTCCCCTTATTGCTGTACTTACAAGATGCGTTTGCTCACTGAAATGAATCTCAGTTATTAGGAGAAAATGTAAAATATTTCCGTAAAAAAAACAAAAAAGAAATACTTTCATTTTTGGGTAATAGCTTTCGGTGTCCCAGGTGTCACACCATATTCAGCAGTGCTTTATTATTAATGGATGTGAGGATGGACCACTGAGATAAAAGTAACACTCTTTGTGGCTTTTCCAGCATACTGTGGATAACATTCTCCTGCAGGCGGGGACTTTCCAAGTTTGCAGTGATACATGAGCCGACACCCCCCACCCTACAACCCCCTGTGTGACAGACCAATCAGTGAGTCAAAGCTTAGCTCAGGGGAGTTTTTCAGGCTTACCTGCTGTTAGCAATAGGCCATCTCTTTCTCCCCAGGGTTGTGAGTGTGACCGAGTTTGTGTGTGTGTGTGTTAGTGTTACGTTATAAATCACCCCATCACTCTGGGGAGCAGCTGTTAATGGCATTACGCACAGTGTGTCTGTTTGTGTTGGATCACTGGAGGTCTTCTGCCTCCCTCACGTAAACTTCTGCCCCCAGGCGAACTCACAAGTGCATTTTCAAAGATACCTCAAGACATGCTAACTCGCACGAAGCAACATGTTCTGGCATGTAGCTGGAGTGTTACCAGACGTTCTGGAGAAAGGACGATAACCGGGAAAAATAAGTGCATAAAATCGTGGAATAAATTGCTGTGTATCCACGGCAACGCAGCCAGTCCATGGTGTTTTAAGAGAAGTGTGTGATGATTGCAAGTGAAGCCAAATGGAGTCCCTTTGGGGCTTACCTCTTTGTAGTGTGGCTCCTTTTTGTGAAAACCATTACTGAAAATGCACGTGTGTGTGCTCGAGTGTGTGTGTGTGTTTGATCTTCCTCGACATAGTATCGTCAATACTAATGCATTATCAGGGTACAGTGCGATCTCTCCCTTCTGATACACCCAATCCTTTTGAGATCAGCCAGTGCAGGTCCATTAGTGCTTGCATATAATTGTACTCACAAACACACAAACACTAACCTGGCTTTTTACTTACTTTGTTGCCTTTGTCCCTTCTCGGTCTCGTTTTTTTTTTTTTTGGTACAACACCACCTCCAGTCTTGATTTACACATCAAAGAACTAAGCTGTGGATTGAAAAAGAAATAATTTTGTAGTTGAATGTAAGAATGATTTTGAATTTGTACTAAAGTGGTAGAGCACTGGAGACCCTGTGCCTTAAAAGCTTTTTTCCGTTTTACTGCCTGCCATTGATTTGATTGGCTTTGAAGCTTGGTGTGGTATTCTGGGCTGTCACCATTTTGCCATTGCTATACTGCACCTGACTGAGGCCTACACTATAGCAGCCTACAATGGTGTAGGCATCTATACTTGTGCATTGTTCTGCCGCTTAAACACAGAAGGAGGGTGAACTTTTTATATTCCTCTGGCAAGTAAGAGATGTCAACAACCAATCCCAGCTGTTGCAGTCTGCATTGCTTCAATGAGTAGTTAATTGTCTGAGATATACCTGTGACGGTGTGTGATGCCTAGGCAGACAGCTAGCAGCCTTTGACAGCACCCATATGTCTCTCAAAAGCAGTCACACCTTCAATTATGCATAACTTTAAACCTTAGTATGAACATGAATGGGGAAATTAGCTATGGAGACTGAAACTGTTTGATCCATTTACGGGGCCAACCTCGAGTGCCCATTAGAGGAACATCAGATTTTTGGCACTGATTTTGGCCTCATTTACCAGCCTCAGAGGTTTTCATTTGGCTAAAACTAGTAAACAAGCTTTAGTTTTGGAAATTGCCCCAAACCCCCTTCAGAACAGCAGTAGCTAAATGATTTGTCAGATACCCTCCACTGCTGAAGCATCAAGTTTCCCTGCAGGTTAAATGTGATTATTTTTGGAATGATTTGGTCTCGTTTAGACGTTTAGTTTGAAAGAAGTATACAGCAGTATATAAGCAGTATACACTGCCTGGCCAAAAAAAAAAGTCGCCACCTGGATTTAACTAGGCAAATAGGTACGAGCCTCCTATTGGATAATTACTGCATGGGTGATTATCTTCCAGCTGGCAACAAGTTATTTAACCCCAACTGATGCAATGAGTAGCTTCTCATTTCTTAAACAACCATGTCTAAATATGTTAGTCTTTTTGAGAAGGGTCAAATCATTGGCATGCATCAAACAGAGAAAATATCTAAGGAGATTGTAGAAACTACTGAAATTGGGTTAAGAACTGTCCAACGCATTATTAAAAACTGGAAGGATAGTGGGGAACCAGCGCATCAGGGTAAGGAGAGAGGAAGATGAAGTGATACACCCATCATGCCTGGTGTCTACTGTACAAGCCTGGGGGGGCAGTGCTATGATCTGGGGTTGCTGCAGTTGCTCAGGTCTAGGTTCAGCAACATTATGTGTCCAAAGAATGAGGTCAGCTGACTACCTGAATATACTGAATGACCAGGTTATTCCATCAATGGATTTTTTTTTTTCTTCCCTGATGGCACGGGCATATTCCAAGATGACAATGACAGGATTCATGGGGCTCAAATTGTGAAAGAGTGGTTCAGGGAGCATGAGACATCATTTTCACACATGGATTGGCCACCACAGAGTCCAGACCTTAACCCCATTGAGAATCTTTGGGATGTGCTGGAGAAGGCTTTGTGCAGTGGTCAGAGTCTCCCATGAATGCAACACTGGATGGAAATAAATCTTGTGACATTGCAGAAGCTTATTGAAACAATGCTACAGCGAATGTGTGCTGTAATCAACGCTAAAGCCAAATATTAAAGTATGTGACCTTTTTTTTTTGGTGGCAACTTTTTTTTTGGCCAGGCAGTGTATATTGCATATAATTAAAATATAATTCAACAATTTCTGTGTTCACATTTATATATATTCACTAAACTGCCTCTGTCAACGTGCACATGCTCCTAGAAATTCCCAACAATTTCCAGTATGAATGCATAATGCCTCCCCCTCCTCTATATATCTGTGTCTGTCAAACACGCACTCTCTCTCCCTCTCTCTCTCTCTCTCTCTCTCTCTCTCGCTAACAATAAGAGAGTGGGGCAAAATGTATGTATGTGTGGGCGGGTTGGAGAATAATAGCCACAATATTCACCCTCCCATCAGCTTCCATATAATGACCATGCACACACACAATCATAAACACATGTGTTGACAAAACCCGATTTTAATCACTTATTCGTCACCTCTTGGAGACACATCCCACATCTCTGTGCACGAAGTATCCCACACATACACACAAACATACACACACACACACACACACATACGCACACATACACACACTACTGCCTCTCAGTGTGCTCTTGTAGCTATTAGGCTAGTATCATTAAAGCGCTTCAGACTAATTATCTCCCCTGATGAGCTGCAGGTCTCAATGGGACGGCAGGGAGAGATCCAGCATGATTGACTTGGCCTGTGTTATTTTCAATGAGCCATTAGCCTAGTGCGGAGAAACACATAGATGCACACCCTGGTGCTAATGTAAGTCACTTCTCAATGTTCATTTAAATATCAACGAAACTGCCAGTTATTAGGAGGGAAAACGCATAATGCGGAGGGGTGCCGGTGTGAAAGTGTGCTTGCGGTGTGCACTTTCTCTCAGTGTGTGACTGTTCGTTTGAGTGCTTGTTCGCCACTTTTCCCGTCTCATGAGCCAGGTGCCACAGGGGAATGCTGGGAATGTAACTCGGCGATGAGTGATGTTGACAGTTTGCCAGAGAAACAGAGCGATGGAGGGAGATGGAAGAAGGGAGGGGAAAGCCTTGCATTCACTCTGCAGATATTGTACCCACCACTGATAAACTCTGTCACACCCCAGGAAAAAGATTTCCCCCTATGGATCATCATTCATTTTAATTCCTCCATTAATCAGTTTGTGCCACGTGTTTAGGCAACTGAGGATGACATTTGTTTTCAATGTAGGCCAAGCTTGCATGCCTGAGTTATGGAAGCCATAAGATAGGATGGGGGAGGTAGGGAGGACTTTTAGAAAATGGGAAATTATTTATGGTAGTTTGGTTGCAGGGTGTGAACCAAGGAGGAAATAAGTGATGGTTAAACCTTAATAAAGATAAGCATATAATGACTTACAGGGCTTAGAGAGCAGATTCCACAGTCCATCAGTTAAAGAAATCCATACTAAGTATGCAACGTCTAATTGTGTAGGTCGATTAAATTCTGAAAAAGTGCATCTGATCATGCTATTTTTATGTGTGCATTCACACTGAAGGGTATAGCGACATGCTTAACGCTATACATGCTCAGATTGTATAGTGACAAAAAAACCTTAGTAAATCTATGGATACTTCTCACCCAAGTCATTGTACTGGCTACATAGGGCAAGTGGAGAGACCAACAAAGAGTTTTCAAATGCCAATGTGATCGCTGAGGAAGCTGCAGCTATTGCAGTCTGAGCTGTGAACACCGCACTGTGCAAATGTGAAATTGTAGGTGTAACACAAAGTTGTTGTTTCACTAGCTACCTTTATAGTATTGTAAGGTTGAAGTGTTTCCCATGTTTATTGGGTTAATGTAGCAGCCTGTAATGGTTTATTACAGCAAAATGCTACAGCTCACATTAGCAAATCAAGTTGACAAATGCCAACATCATCAATTCTTTGTGCAGAATGTGCTGTGTTTAGGCTGAAGCATCGATACCATGTCAAAATTCAAGTACTCTGCACCTTCAATGATTCACTTACTTCTTATATATATTTCAGATAGATAGACTGGGACTGGCAACATGTCCACGGTGTTACCTTGATCCCTTGATATCTATGTAAGGAGTGGATCCCCTAGCTTGAAAATCTGCCATGTTGAACAGCAGAAACCCAGAACGGACAAATTTAAATACTGCCTCTAGAGAAGCGATTTGGTTTTTGGTCGTTAATTTTGTTTACCTTTGACTTCTGGCCATCAAAGATTCTCCTACCTGCTTAGAAAGGAATGGGTAACTGTACTTGCCTATGTGCAACCTCACCATTAGTTGCCACTAACTTCTACACACTGGTCTCCAAGTCATTTTTTTGTTGTTGTTTGTTTGTTTTTAGTTGGTTGTCCATGTTGGGAATGTTTAGTATTTTTGTGCTATTTTAGGTATTAACTTTTTGGCTCATCTTTTCTACTCATGGTCCATTGGGAATTTATAATGTTCTTAAACATGTGGTTTCATTGCCAGCATGTTACGTTGAATGTTGGTATATTCACCTTGAGCTTACCAAGACAAATTCCTGATGTCTGATGTAATGAAGTGAACTTCCAACCGTGCTGTTAACCTCAGTGAATGGCTTTGACTCATTTTATTTGAATAAGCTGAATTTCAGCAGGAGTTTGCAGAGGAGAGCTGTAGAGTGTGCAGAAGAACATTAGGTGTTCAGGTGGAAATTATTACAGAGATGCTTCCAAAGCAAACCAAGAACCACACCCTCTTTGGAGGGAGACTTTTGGATTCAGTATACACAAGGAGACCAAGAAAATATTTGGGGGAAATTCCCACAAGATTTCATGGTTATTGTATTAGATATCCTGCCTGAGGGAATAAGTATCCTTTGTATCTATTACAAAAGCTTGCAATTACTGACACAGTGGCTATTTCATTAAACTGGTTTCAAGTCAAATCCCCAGAATCATGAACAATGGTTATCCAAACTGAAAGAATAAAACAAACACAAGCAGCCGCTTCCAACCCGTCGCCAATTAATATCACACTGCTTTCTAAAGTGACATCTCAGCTACCAAAGTCAGCCCCTCAGTTTGCTCTCCATCTCCCGCTGAGGTGGGAAAAGAGGAGGAAAGGGGGTGAGGAACGGGAGAGAAAAATGCCGGGAACAGATGGCAGAGTGGCCCCTATGTTCGACTGCATGGGTGATTATGGACACAGCTGTCAGTCACTTCGCATGTAAGTGTGTGTGCATGACGTGTGTGTGTTTGATTTTGTGTGTGCGCATGTTTTGTGTGTGTGTGTGTGTGTGTGTGTGTGTGTGTGTGTTTGTGTGCCTCCAACTCCACCATGTGTTCTCCAGTTTCTTTGTACTCAGCTTGCCTGGGTAATGGTACATTACATCCATGTGTTTATTGCCGTAACACATTTGTGTAATCATCTTGGTGTATGGGCAGAGCTCAGATCTCAGATCAGAGCTTAGGCGTATGTAAGATTCACATCTCCCGTTCGCAGCATTATCTCTCTCTCTCCCTCTCTCTGTGTCTGTCTCGATCACTGCGTTCCTTTATTATTAGGCTTTACCCCCATCTACTGGTACCTTATATTATTGTTGCTATTTTTTTGGCTGGATTTGTATGACATGATGCCAAATTCCCAGACACACCTCATTACCAGGCTCCCTCTATTTGACTTAATTTGTTTTCATTGTATTAAACAGAAACTGCATTTAAAGAGTTTCATTCCAAAGAACATTTCCATTATTATTTTTTAAGTGGCAGGTACCAGTCTAAAACATAAAAGTCAACAAATAGTTTTGCCTTTCTTAACAGTCATTACGTCTCATATTATTAAAATTCCCTTGATTTACCTTTGAGGTAATTTCGAGGCAGCAGAACTGTGGTGTAGTGGTTAGCCTCATAGCAATCTTCAGCTTCCTCCCTGCTTGAGGTTAATTGGTGACTCTAATTATTATTATTAGGTGTGTGTGTGATTGGGAATGGTTGTTTGTCTCCTTGTGTTAGGCCTGTGACACACAGGGTGTACCCCATTTTTTGCCCAATGTTGTCTGGAATAAGCTCCAGCCACCCTGCAACTCTCGAAGGATAAGCTGTAGCAGATAAAGAATAGATGGGGAACAAACGGTAGATACAACAGTGATACACCTTGTTAATACATGTTTCAAGCTATTCAAATGGGACAACATTGTAAATTATGTATAATCATGTTTCTAGTAATCTGAGAAACGTGAGTTGGGTATACATTCTTCTTAATTTGATCTATTGTTAATATAAAAGTACTGATTAGAGCAGCTTTAGGAACAATCCGCACATTGTCTTCGTATGTTGTTTCTTAGAAGATCAGAAAGACCCATATATTTGTCTTTTTAAAAGAAAAGAACAAAATCTTTCAATCATTGTATAGGATTTGTACAGACTTTATGCCAGTTTAATTTGCCTTTGTACATTATTGAATGTTTACATTCTATCTGTGGATAAATGTGTCTCTCGTCCACCTCATGTTGTCATCATTGGAGTGGTTGAAGTAGGTGTGTATTGGTCCATTACACTCTTGATCCAGTTATTGTACATGCACAGCTTAGAGTAGACGGTTGGGTAAACTGGATTGTTGCAGCCGTGACCAAACCACTGCACACCCTGCAGCTGGCCGTCACACACCATCACGCTGCCTCGATCGTACTGGAGAGAGAGGAGAAAACACAACCCTCATGCAAATGAGCAAGTTGAAACGGAATGAAGACGCAACAAAACAGGAGAAACATACAAATGGCACAACTGAAGGCAGTGAATACAGCGATTTGGACGGTTTATTTGTCCACGCTTACCATGCAGTTATCTGTGTTTGCCTGACCAGCACAGACCATGCCCGGGCCCCAGGCCAAATAGTCAGGGGAAGTGTTCATGCAGGTCTGATCATCCACAATAGGCACGGTTATACACTTCAGGTGGTGAGTAGGCTCATCTGTACCAAAGAACAAAACCATGTATTTCAAATCATACAGGTGTCTCATCCGAATTTCTAACATAGTGAACACTAGTTCATATACCATCAATCGTCAACCTGACACTTTTACTTACTTTATTATTTGTCAAAATGATACTTCTTTCTATTTAGGGGGCCTATGGATTATTAAAATAGAATGTTCATTCGTGCCTTGTCAGAGCTCCGATGACCAGAATGTTAATGAACCTTTCAGCAGGTACATTCACGCTGCCTGATGAATCCAGCATTTTCACGAGTCATGGTCAAAATATAAAAGCACCAGCACTGCATTCCGTGTCTTTCAAGATTAGCCTAAATTTCTGGCAAGTGCTTTCTGTTGTAAAAAGGGTCAGAGATAGTTCCCTGGTGTCAGAGTTAAGAAGCAACCTGTAATAGCAGCGAGCATTTCGCCAAGGCAGGGTACAAGCATTTAGACAACTCTAGTAATCTGTTTCAGTAGAGGAGGAATTAAGGTTATTCCAGAGAAATCTTCTACAAAGTGACAACAAGGCTCCATTAAGTCCTTCTGCCTTATACAAATTACACAAATGTCAAATAGAACGTGAGCTTTCCATGTACTGGCATTTAGGTACTAGTTAGGGTTTAATCTAAAATAACTTCCTGTCTGCTTCAGTGTCATACTGAATAGACAGACATGACAGTCTTGTGTGTATGTGTACACCATTATGACCACCTTCCTAATATTGTGTAGGTCTCCCTTGTGCCTCCAAAACAGTTGTGACTCATCAGAGAATGGACATGGGCCTTCTGAGGGTGTCCTGTCGTGTCTGGTACAGAATGCTGTTAGTGGGGGCCTTTGGGTCCTATGGGTTGAGGGGAGGGGCCTCTGTGGATCATCCCACAGATACTTGACCAGTTTGGGATCTAGTGAATTTGGAGGCCAGGTCAACACCTTGTGCTGTTTTTCATGTTTTCTGAGTTGTTCCTAAAGCGTTTGTGTGTGTGTGTGTGTGTGTGTGTGTGTGTGTGTCTGTGTCAGGCTGCATCCTGCTGGGGATGGCTGCTGCCATCAAGGAGTGTCATTGCTACGGGGTGGGGGTGCCTGCTCTGGTCTAGGTGGGTGCTTCACTTATTTTTGGATTTGTGTTTTGGATTGAACCTGTCTACTACCCTGCAGTGTGTCCACATTTTGTAAGCTTTCATTAAAGTTCTTTTTGTTTCTGCCACCCCTAGTATCCTGCATTAGGGTCCCATTTCACCATATAACATAACAGATTTACACTTCTGTTCCAAAGCTATGCACAGCCTACACCGTGGCCTGCACTGTTTGCTAGCATTTCTACATGCATGCTGTTATGTCAGCATATTTCTGTACAGTCACGCCATTAAATCGCTTGTCATTTAGGTTATCAGTCTTCAGCTCCTAAAGATACATTGTGTAGATTTGTATTATACGTTATACCACTCAGACACATGATATACACCTACAGCAGTAAAGCACAGTTAGTGGAGGTTTGATGCTGAAGCATACATAAAGAACATGGATGAACAAGTCTGAACACTGCAGCTGATTAGACACAAGGAAGAAACAACTGGATTCTGACCCTGACTCTGTCCAGTAGTCAGGGTTACTAACGTTATTAGCGAATAATAGTATTTCCCAAACTGTTAACAATAAAAATTCCAGGGCCCTTTAGCTGACAAACATTAGAAAGTTGGAGTAAAAATGTTGTACTACAGGGAATATTTTAGCACCGTGTTAAGGAACACTGGCTTATCCGATAGTCATACTAAATTCAAGCGTGTTGACAAGTTAATGAGGTGTAAAAGCCACAGTAGCGCCTTTAAATCCACTCACATTGATTTGGGACGGTGGAGCCCCAGCCGCTGACATAACAGGTCTCTCCAGGCTTTGGGCACCGGCTAGGCAAAGGAATAGGCTGGACGTACTGGTTGAAGCGGGCGGGTTCGGCCAGACGTAGCATGGTGAGGCTGTGGAGAGGTGAGCGGTAGGGGCTGTGGTGGATCACTTCAGAAATACGAATGTGCTGTTCGGTGCCCTCCTCCACAGATTTGTCATGTTCCCCAAGAGATGCAATGGTGTCGTAGGGTCTGCAAACAGAACAGACACTAATTTATTAGGCTCAGACCTCAGGCAGAAACAGCATGACCAAGGAACAGTGAACCTTAATCAGACATGAGCAGCAAGTTGATGTATATGGTTTATTTAAACAGAAACCTTAAGATGTGCACTGGTTCTGTCAACATCAATGAGACCTTTTCAACACTGAACACAGCTTTATAATGAAATATAAATGACTCATCTAGCACAGACAGATTATACAACCTCTTAACATCATTTATTAAAACATATTACACCTATTCAGTGTTAACAAAAATGTTTGACCTATCCGTAAATGAATGAATGAATGAATGAATGATACACTGGCATAGCTGAAGGCAGAATGTCATAATGAAGGATTTTAGTTCTGATATGTTTGGGAACCCAAACCATACTACTTTTTACTAATGATAATAATGTGCTTTGTCAATTCTTGACAAACCTCACATGGTACCAAAATGATTATTTTAATTAAGCATTAGCAGTAAGTTTTCATTCGACCCAGCCATCAAGCAATACATACGTGAGCGCATAGTCAAAGGAGGTCACTATCCACCATTTGTCAATGAGAGCTCCGCTGCGGGACACTCCTTCGCCGTGCAGGTAGACCTGCCAGGGTCTGGAGTGAGGCTGACACTCCTTGTTGTCCTCCAGGGGATATGCTCCTGCAACAAAGCACAAATACAAATCAAACTATCAATGCTCCATTCTAATATATATATTCTAATATTCACTTGTTTTTGGTCCAGCGTCTTGGTAAATATCTACCTGTGAGCCCCAACAGAACTGCCAGAACCAGAAGATTCATGATGTGTCTTGTTTTTTTGTAGCTGTGGCTCCGACTGTTAATGTACCGTATGCAGAAAGGGCACTCTTCCATCTTTATATACCTGCAACTTATCTGCTCAATTGCCAGTTCACCCATAACCTTGCTGATTACCTTATCAGAGACATTTTCAACATATCTGGTTAACATACTGTATGTTCCAGTAAAGTGACTCACCTAGTTTTCCATAAGACCAAGCCAAGCCATAAGACCTGCAAGGCACATATTCTTTTGTCTCAGTGGGATATATTAAAGCTATTTCTTATGGTTAGTCTGTGCTAAGTACACTCTAAAATGAACGGTGGTGTCAGATAAATGGACAAAGCCTTCCTGTAGATCTGCAAGAAGTAATAATAAAGATAGGGCACGATTCTCACTTCTCTTTATAAAAGGTAATATTTTACCATCATGCAATTTTAATAGCTTTAAAATATTGCACAACTCTGGATGGCCTTTTGGGAAACCGAAATATCTGCTAATGATATTCTCTTCCCCTCTGAGTCTCTACCAAGATGAACGTTTGTTTTGTTTTGTTTTTTATCATTTGATAAATAATGACTTATTTCTATAATCAGGTACTGGTTACATTTTCCTGAGCTCTATTTTTGTGATGAGGTTTAGTGGTTAAAATACAAACAATGGCACCCAGACTAAGGAAAAAGTGAATACTGTATCTTTGGACAAGCATCTATGGGTTGATAATTATGATACTGTTTATTAAAGTACATGACCTAAATTCTTGGGATTGATCCTGCAGTAGAGAGAAAACGTAAATATTCAGTCATACAACATTTATTAGATAATGTACATCTGCAAATGTCTGCATTCTGTCATTGGTAATGGCTTCCACTTCAGAAAATTCTTGTACATGAATACAGTTGTGACTCATCAGAGAATGGACATAGTCCTTCTGAGGGTGTCCTGTGATGTCTGGCATCAAAATGTTGTTAGTGGGGGTCTTTGGGTCCTATGGGTTGAGGGGAGGGGGCTCTGTGGAGCATCTTCAGTTTGGGATCTAATGAATTTGGAGGCCAGGTCAACACCTTGTGTCGGGCTGCATCCTGCTGGGGATGGCTGCTGCCATCAAGGAGTGTCATTGCTATGGGGTGGGGGTACCTGGTCTGGCCTAGGTGGGTGGTGCATGTCTAACTAACATTCACATGAATGCCAGGTCCAAAAGTTTCCCAGTAGAACACTGAATTGTCACAAGATGGTCAACGTGACTTACTTCTCCTGCCAGTGGTCATAATGTTGTGGCTGATCGGTGTATGTACCCACTTGAGTGGGATATATATATATTATATGTGTTTGATCAGAATAATCCAAAAGAGATGAAAACTATTTTCGTGTTACGGGTAATACTACCTATCCTCACTTGTAGGTGTGAAAACTCAAAAGGCTGTCAAAACTGTAGAAATCTGAAAAGGTGTAGATCAATACAATCCAATTAATCTAACCACATGTGCAAAATGTGACCTGGAGTAGACCCTGTTTGCTGAAAACTGAGAAATTTACTAACTCTGAAGGCAGACAGATGTGCGTACACATTCTACAGCACTGCAGATACAAGACTCTGCACCTGACACTATATAACAAGCATTTGTCAGTTTAATTACAGTTCACACGATGTGCAGCTTGTCCTGTGGCTCTCTGCTGCAATGACAACTACACAAGATGATGCTTGAAAGCAAATGTATTTTGCTGTTGTTTGTTGTTTTGGCTGCAGCTTCAGAAGAGGCTGCATGTTGTAGGTTTATGCATTAATTAAAAAAAAATCACACACTTGCATCACTGGCTGTCAGCATCTATCAAACGTTGCAGTCTGCGTTGTTTACTCGTCTCTGTCAGTTTCTCTGCGCTCAGATTTTACATGTTGTTTCTTTTCATCCATTATTAATTGCAGCAGAAGCCTCTGTTCTGGTGCTGCCTCAGCTGATAAAAGTATTGTGTCTCATTTCAGATTCATGCAGACGCGAACACTGGATCCTTTGCATCAGTAAGCAGAAAGAAGAGACAAGTTTTACACAAACAGACGGGAGCAACACGCATGGTTCACAATATCAAATACACCACATTGTCATGTATCAACCACAGGCACCATGTTTTAGTATAAATATTTTATTTTAAGATATCACAAATATTTATTTGCATTTGGAGATGGGATCACCATTAGAGTCAACTGTGAGAAAATGAAAACACCAGTAGGTGGTGTTAGATATCATACCATTATACTGTTAGATTATTTGCATCATTTTCATCTCTGATTGTTTTCTAACTCGGAGACATGGTACATGACAAGTTGATCTGTGCTCCTTTCCCAAGTAGTGTTGTTCAGTTGTCTTTTCAAAGCATCACAGTCTCCGACAAAGGGCGGCATGTCTCTTATTTCTGAAGATGCTGTTTGAGTTTTTGTGGTCTGAGGGTGTTGAGATGTGGACGGGTTCAGAATGTCACATGATGTTTAGACCTATTGTACCTATTTTTTTTTTTTTTTGTATTTTTTAATTCTGGGGGTACACAATGTGGTAAAGCTGGTCTTGCGCGATGCCGGCGTAGGTGCTCACAACTTGGGTGGTATCCGTGTAAAAACTCCTGTAGTCAACACACAAAAAGGTAAGAGTTTAAAATGCAAATTCTTTTTTTTTTTTTTTTTTTTTTGCCCCCCCTCCCACCACATTAATGGATCGGCACTTAAAATCTCTTACTTTGCTTTTTCGTCCAGCTTCAGGGCCTTAATGCTGTCCAGGTATTCACTGGCAGTGCTGACGGCGCTGTCATAGTAGGACCTCAAGGTATCTTTGACTTTTGTCAGAGCCCCCGGTTCCTCCGTGGCCTGCCTCAACACACGGAAGCTTTCGGCATCTGCACAAAAACAGGTCGGAGGACTTTGTTACCTTTTGCGTGCACCTCACCACAGTCTGTTACATTTACATACAATGCATGTGTCCAGCCAGTGCCAGTAGATTAAGCACAAACATTAACGATCAAACTCCTATCATTCAGTTATATACAATTTACTTATTGACCTTAATTAAAGACTTTCACACAAGCTACGATGCACACATTAAATAGTGGTTTTAAAGCATTTTTGAGTTTGTCTCGTCTCCGGTTTTACTTTCATTAACCTTATAAACATCTGTAATTTAATTAATGGTTTGATCATTTGAGAATACACTTACTGACAGCAAGAAGTGCAACAAGCACAGTGACAACCAGCAGCTTATTCATGGTGTTGTGAATCTGTGAACAGAGAGAGAATAATTAGTAATCTCAAACTTACCTCACTTTATCCACTAGGGTGAGACATTGTCATATAGTTCCTCCCGTTCATGAAAGGTCGATGTATTTGTGGGATATTAGCTCCTGGTGCATGATTCTTTTCACTCTACAAACTTGAAATCAAAACCTTTTACCTAACACCTATGTCCTCCCAAGTGGTATTATCGCCTTAGGCTCGCTCATGTAATTTGTGAATTTTTCAAGACTTAAATCCGTTCAGTAAATGCAGCAAAAAGTGTTAATACTCACTGTATTCGTCTCCAGAAATGATGGTGAAAGAAAACGAAAAAGAAAGAGTAAGAGGCACCGCCGGCCCAGCCTGTTTATATAGGAGTGTAAATGTGTTGACTTGACGCTCATAGAGCCAAAGTGCACTCAGTGGGAGATAAACTAGTTCTGCTGTCCGGTGATAGTATGTCATTGTGTCTTGATAAACTGGCCATTGTGACTACGAAAACACAAGGATTGCATATAAAGACGACTTCACTATGAGCCCATTGTGTTTTGACTTTAAATCATGGCGTCATGTAAGAACATTTCTCTGTGTTTGTCATCCTAATTTTGAATATGCAGCGTTCAGTTCTTTTCCACTGATTAGGTCACTTGTTTGTTATTCAACGCAATATATTCTTACACCTCGTCCTGCCCACATCGGCCTCGTTACTTGCATAACGAGGCCGATGTGTTTATGCCACACATCAACCGTCCTGTTAAGATGGTCCTAAGTCTAGAGTGTGTTGAACACGTCATCTGGCTGATTCCAGTTGTGAAATATTTAGGTCATCTAGATACCACTGATTGTGGCGCAATTAAAAGACCCTTTGCAAATGTTTATAGCAAATTTTCCCTGGAATCTGGGAAAACAGATAAACAGATAGCGGTTTTATTTTAAATTGCACTGAAAGTTCAAAGTGCAGCCGTTTTGATTGTGATCTCTCGTTTGTGTTATCCTCATTTGACTTTTCTGTATTTATACAATTCTTTCATTGTTTTAGCCTGGAGGCTGAGGTTTGGGGCCAGGTTCTGGCTAATAACTGCAGTTTATTTTATTTTCATGCAAGTCATACTTCACATGAATTCTTTTTTTATTTTTTTTAATCCTATAATCCCAGAAGAAAATTCTCATATATTCGTTGTGCAGTTTCATTCTAAGCAATGTGTGCTTTCCATTAATTGACAAAAATACAGTCTTAGTTTAAGTCGTATCTGTTTGAGGTCTTTTTCTCCGTAATGCTACATGTTGATTGAGGCCTGAGTCAACATCCCGGCCGATCGTGTGATCCGGCCTCGCATGTCATGTTGCTTGTGACCTGAGAAGTCAGGTCAGTTTGAGAACAGCTGTGGGCGGCAGTACGGTTCAGTAGGGTTCAAACTGTCAGACAGCTTGCAGCTATGATTAAATCCAACAGATTTAGCGCTGTGGTGTCTCAGTTATCACTGTAGCTAAAGAGGACATAATGCAAATGACGTGATGACCTAGCAAGCTATCATTTCAATCCTTTGTGTTCATGTCACCAGCACTGTTATTATTCAGTAGGGATATTTTCTCCTTTATTTAATTAGAATGCTAAAAGTAAGGTTTATTACATAGCATGCCGGAAAAGCTGCAGAAATGAAAGATTCAAACACTCATATGCTACTGCACAAAATACCATTAGTCAGCTGGGGACATGTTAACACTGAACGAAACTCAGTAGTTAGAATTCAAACCGTTTTTGATCACTGTATCAACAAGGAGAAGTTCTTTTTTTTTTTTTCATTACCAGCAAATAATTCTTTTAGAAGTAATACTCTTTGTGTTTTTTGTATTGATATGAGTGAGTTTGGGGAGTATACAATCTATGTTTATTTTTCATTATTCTTGGAACAAAGTTTGACAAACTGAGCTTGAAAGAAATCTGCTAGTAAAGACAGCAAAAGTATACTTGATAGTCATGTCTGGCCTAAAGTGTAAAGCTTAACTTTGACATCACAATGTCATTTTATTTTTTATAGTAGTGTCTCATCTCACAAATTTATAAACAATCCTCTAATGTTTAAGTGAATGAATGCAGTAATGATGGTGTTAATGTATATACCATTTTGTCCTGCTGTTAAAATCATATGATGATTTATGTTACAATAATAAGCAACATTATACTGTGAAAATAAACCTCCAGTCTCCTAATGAAGAAGCATCCTTCAGATAGTTTTCAGTTCATTTTATTGAACACACTCACACTCATTCTTACACTTTCACACACAGACTTTTGTTAGTGTATCAAACACAAAATACTGTACATGCACAATTTGCATAGGTGGTGTTGCCATGCTTTCGACTCTGCGTGATTTGGCAAAGACTGATTTTAAAAAGAGTCAAAGAACTGGATTTGCAATGTGCATTGCATCTTCTCAGACTAAACTGGTGTAGTTTCTAAAAGCTATCATCTATCACAGGCTGCTGAAAGGCGGTTTGTTCAAGTTGGTGATCTTTATTCAGCGGGCAGGACCTCGTCCAGGACGACCTTGACCTGGTCAATAGCTTTGCTCAAACCGTCGCCGTAGTAGGGGCGCAGGTACTGTTCGTACAGGCTCAGCAGTGATGACCGGGCCCTGTCCACCATGGGACCTGCCTCTGTGCCCAGGCCACTGCACAAAGGAGAGAAGACAGGTCAAATATATCTCCATGATAAAAATGATTCATCACCTAGCTTAGTATCTTAAAAAAAAAAAAAATGTCATATTTAGAAGCAAAATTGTGAAATGCAGGCATATGCTTGTAATATTTCGCAGCAAATGTGTGCTTGCCGTGTCCACATTTCTCAAATTAAAGGCTGAGAGTTTCCCTGAAACTGACGGTGAAGCATTAGGGTCTCCACTCACCTGGCAACCTTGACAACAGCTTGGACCTCAGGCCTAGACTGCAGATCTCCGACGAACTCCCTGGCAGCCTGTCCGCGCTCAGTTTCGCCCACGCCCTCCACCAAAGGAGTGGCGGCTTCCTGTATCTTGGTATAGGCATTCAGGAGTCTCTTGTAGAAGACAGCTTTCATTGCATCATATTTGTCTACAAGTTCCTGTGATGGTGCAGGAAGATCACACAGGCTCATGGAGACTGGAATGAAACAATAAGAATTAAGGTTGTTATTTTGGAAACCCATGATATAAAATAAAAATAAATTAGACAACCAATATCAGTTAAATTGATAAATACTAAAAGGTATATATTTCCAAAGTTGGAAGAACTGTCAAAGCAACTTTTATGGTTTGTTGTGTGAATGAGACTTTAAGGCAAAGAAAAACTGATTTACCAAACTTAGTTTCTCACTTTTGGTAATGTGTCCAACATTAGATGCTCGGTGTACTTTAAATGTGTTGCATGCCAGCCCCAAATAAAGCAGAGCCGGTAATAAAACAGTATTAAAAATAATGTTAAATCTGGATCATGTTTATACCAAAGAATGCAGATAATCTGAAAAAGTCTCAAATAGCCATCTGTGCCTTGTGTAAAAATGTCCGTTTTAGTATAATAAAACTCAAATGGATACACTGCAGCTATTCAGATTGCACTAATATGTTTCCTTACCCTGCAGAGTCAGGATCAGAGCCAGGACGTATTTTGCGTTCATGTCTGAAACAAAAGCAGAAAAAAAAGAAAAGAAATAAAATAAGACATTCCATTTGCTGAAACTTTTTCTACATTTTAACCTTTGGAGATGATAAACAAGCTCATTAAACTGCAGACGTTGGAAGCAAAAGTAAAAAAGGACCCGAATGCTCTCAGCAATAGATGGTTTAATGAAATCTATTCACAAGTAATATTAGTAGAGAGGTTGCATTGCCTACTGCATTAAGAAGAGCGATTACCTGCTGCTTTGTTGGATGTACAGATCCAAGAAGTGACAGTCTTCTCTGATAGTGAGTTGTCTGTAGCTCGGAGCTCACATCTGGACACGATGATATAGGGGGGGACTGCAAACAAACGTCATCTGATGAGCATAAACACACCTACATACTTTCTTGCATGCACATGCACTCACACACGTGCACCTAAACAAAGTCCAGTGTACATGATATTCTTTAAATACCATGTGTGTGGAAATATGACTTAGTGGTTATGCAATGCTCCAGAAATGTAAGTTTATCTGCATTCGTTTGGTAAGATGCACTCGGAGCCCCACTGATACTGCAGAAGTCGTGCATTTGCAAAATGTTAATGTGCATAAATGATGGTCACATATCATATGGCACAAAAAAAAATGCTTTAAAGTAGCACAAGTGTTTTCATCTGTTGCGATAAAAACTGTTGTTGATTAGATTATTGAACGCTAATCAGCGCTTTTTACTGTCTGTCAGAGAGAGATCGGTGTCAAATGGTCAGCAGGTCAATCATCCAGGACCTGTCTAGACACAATGTGCTAAACCCTGAGCAATGTTTGCTGGGATAGTTGCCTTCACCTTTCACCCTCATATTCAGAAATGGAGAGCATGCACATTGATAAATTCTCGTTTTCTTTTTCTTTCCTCCTTTTGTTTCACCTTATTTTTTATTCTTCTTAGTCCGTGTATCTAATTTGTTGATGTTTGCCAACAAATAATGCTTAATGGCCCAACCAAGTGCCACAGCAATCATTATTATTTGGCCATTAGTTGAGCTGCATGTAATTTGTGTGACAAAAAAAGGAATCAGTGAATGAAGTTTTGCTACAAAAGACAAAAAATCTCATTCATATTGGTAAATTTACATTCAGATCACATAATAGTTTATAGATAATATTATTTCCAATACTGCCTTTCCTAATATTTACTGCACTGATTCAAGAGAGGCTGCACCCGTAGTAAGATATGCTGCAGAGGCAAAGGGAAGTGTTTCATGGTGTTTTATTGTGAATTAGTTTGATTCTTTCTGTTTTACAAAATCAGGAAATCCGAATGAAATATTTAGACTTGACGAGTGATGCATTGTCAGCATTTCTTTAGCCTTGAAGAGGTGGATCAGTTGGACTTGTCCCTTTAAACGGTGTGTAGTAGTCAATGGTTGTCTGGATCTTCTCCCACAGTGAACTTCTAACATCAGAGGCCCATTGAGCATAGTTGTCAGTCACTGGCTGGATGTGATCTTCATAGTAAGTTTCAGCAAAGCCGTGAGCCACTTCCCCCAAAAAACGGACTTTATCTCTGGCCTGCCTATGAGATTCAAGTCTACATGTCAGTATCAAATACAATACAGATGTGCAAGGTAATGTCTGCAACAGTGTGACAATAACATTCATTCACAGAGAGGTCCACTCTGTTTTTATTAATGAGTGGCATCCAGACCATCAGCAGTATGTATCAAGCCTGGACTACCTGGCCCTCTCTGCCAGCCTCTGCACTATTCCCGGAGAGTCAGCTTCTTCTGGGGCTGGTGTCTGGGCCAAAAGTGGCCCACATGCTGCAGAGGAAGATGCTTGTCAGTTATGTGAATCCAAGACTTGAAATATGTAGAATAATCACATTTTAATCCATACCTTGCACTAGTAAGAGGAGAATAACAACACAGGGTTTCATATGCATCTGCCAGAAAGAAGCGAACAGCCATTATCAGTTTGTTGTAATACTGTTAGTATAATGCTGAACTTCCTTTGCCATTTAAGATAGATGTCAAAACAGCAACCTCCTGTATTAACAGTACATAATGTTTAAAATAATTAAAGTAAATCCAACCAAACCACAGATTTCGAGCTAAAATTTGACCACGAGTTCATTAACATCACAACAGACAGAGAAGAGATTTTTACCATTTCCTGTGGCTCTGCTCAGCAGAAGTTGAATGAATCAAGTGTTATCAAGCCACTTTATTTGTCTTTGGTGACCGCAAGAGCGTGTACATTGGTCCTGATCGGATGATCATGCATCGAGTTGTTTTCTTTCATCATTTTATTGACCTAAAAGTCAGAGAGTGAGAGCAAAACAAGTCTTGATTGAAACAAACAAAGTGTGGATGCATTTCCTCTTTCTCAGACCATTCCTTTATTTAAGAGAACAGTAATATTTGACAGGAATTTGCATTTGTCTGTCTGAGTTTAAGTTTTCTTCATATTATTCATAAGATTTCAGAGACATCGACCTTTAGGGGACATCTGGTTTCATTCATCAAAGATGGAATTTGTTATGTGACTGGATTTCTGTCCCTGTTAAATATAGGCTCTATTACAATGTGAATGAAAGACACAGCTTTTTTACCCTGCAGATCCTGAACTCTTGATATCTTTTCAAGATCAACATTAGCACAGTTCAATAACTGCCCAAACGCCCTTTGGTTCAGATATCTCCCCCCATTTGCTGGGTGATATGTGTACAGACCAGTCAAAGTCTCTGTTCTAGCAGCAGAGATATGGGTTTTAGTAAAGACTGCCGGTGAGGGGTGGGGGTTCAAATAGATAAACAGTTTCAGCAAAGCAAAGCATTTCTGTGGGCAGAGTCCACCACAAAATCAATTTAATCAGTCAGTGAGTACCCTGGCTCTGTTCGTGCTGCCTGTTCTGTTAGGAAAAACGATGAATGGAGAGATTAGATTTCTTAACTTCACTGCACTTACAGACCAAATCTCACAGCTGTCTAAACAGACCAGATGAAGATTCTGTTTGTCCTATTTGGGTTTGAAACATCTGGACTGTGCTACATGGTGAAACGTGTGTGTGTGTCCCTGAAATGACTGCAACCCTAAGAAAAAGTGTGTTTATTACAATGGAGAAAAAAAAAAATTTCCACTCTTCAGTAAAAGTAATAGGGTCTAATATAACAGCTCTGATAGTGTTCGATTTTGCTGTAATAACAGTAATAGTTTCACAGAGTTGCTGATTCAACTTTGTGATCATTTCAGAGGATGCAGTTTGTTTAGCTGCAGGTTCTAACATTGAGGAGCTTTCTATTTAAAACCAGAACAAGACTTTTTAACATTTTTTCTGGACTCAGTTTCAGTATGACAGTTTCGTTTCAAGTGCAACAACTAAAGCAAAACCAATGTACAGTGACTCTTCGAATTCAGTAGATAATAGGTCATCAGACCAGAATCAGAAATACGTTATTGATCCCTTCGAGGGGCAGTGGGGTCATGCTACAGTTGCTTGCATTTAAAAACAAACAGCATAAGGGAAATTAAAACATAAGATCTGTCCAAAAGTATGTGCAATATCCGTTAAACATAGATGGAAATATGCATGGAACTGTGTGAAACTGAAATTGCACAGTTATATCACTGTACCATTCTGGTATCACCGCCAAATAAAAAATAAATAAATAAATAAATAAATAAAAAGTGATAAAAATGATTTCATGTTAATTTCAGACGGCCTAAACCAATGACCTCTGTGCACCAGAGGCTGACCTCCATCACTTTGCTCCCTTCACAGGAACAGATTTCAATGAACTGGTGGATCATTAACTCATCATAAACAGTGACTTTATCCCAGGGCTTGCGAAATGACAGAAATCCAGGTTGGCATCTGTCCTTTGGTACCACTTATGAACACAAATAAGAGATTATCTGCTGCCGATGCTGCTTTGATAAAGTAGTCAGAACTAGTGCCCATTCTTTTGATGTTAATACTGGTGTAAATTGTTTGGTCAAAGTTCCTGGATCATCCATATCTGTTTGGAGTATCGGTTAGTTGATTTAATATTAAACAGGCCTGCTATTAAATGCTGCTCATAAAAATAAGGCGGTGCATCACGATTAGAGATTCAGTGCTACCCTGGTTTGATATACAGTAACACTAATGTGACGAGCACAAATTCGTGTAAATGTTGCATTTTGTTGAGCAGAGATGTCTTTTTATCTGTCAGAATTTCACAAACACTTTATTTTGACTTACATTTTCATGTATTTTTTGCACAGTTTTGGTAATCATACGCTTTTTCTGATTTTTCATGTACTTTTTTGATACATACAGAAAAATATATTTTTTTAAAAAAGTCTAAGCATAATAATTCAACCTTCATTTAAATCCTCTCTTGTGCGTAAATACTCTCATTAGTTGGAAATACATCAACTCTCTCATGCAGTTTAAACTGTATTCTGGTGTCCCCTGCTGTTTTAAAACAGTCACTATGGAAGTGAACTGCAGGATTTTATGAAACACGGAGGCAGTGCTGTCATAGACCAGAACTGTTTATTTATTTATATCACACATATTTAACAGACGCTTCCAGAAGCTTTCAACCAGTACCGGACTTCTGTTTGTTACACGAAACACTGATGGTAGCAAAGAATTAACAATACGAAAAAAAATGTTTTTGATGTCTTTATTGCACCTTTTTCTTTTTCATTTTTCCTCCAAAAAGATTACACTCAAAAGGAAAATTGTTTCACAAAGAGGCAATGTGTCCATTTAGTATGGTTGGTGTGCAGAGAAATGGGTCAGTCTCCCAACATGACGGGAAGAACGAAGAGGTCAGCGGGCCCAGGGCAGATCGCGGGCTGGGGTCAGGAACTTGTCTACTGGGACTTTAACTTCTCCCACTGCTGGCTGAACCAGTCCCTGAAGAACAGAGAAAATCCTTGCGTTAGAGACGAACTATGCATGCGGATGTCTCTCTGATTCTGTTCGTATTCTGCAAGTGCGCCTACCTGGATCTAGTGACAACGTCGCTGTCTTGAATATCTTGAAAGGTACTCTTGGCCTTCTCTGCCAGGGTCCTGCCAAATTCACTCATTTGATCTCCAAATTTGCTGAATTTCTGCTCAATGGTTTCATCCTGAGCCTCTGCAGGCAAAAGAACACGATAAATAGTTAGACATTTACGCAACATGAGAGCAGAAAAAAACAAACACTTAAATTGCAACAAAAAGCCTACCTGTGTATGCCACGAAAGCCAGCATCAGCATGGCAAGTGCAAGGTACAGTCTCATCTTGGCTGTGAGTAGCTGAAGAGGAAGGACAGAGACAAAGATTGGTCTATCGTGCTCTGACTGAGGCGCATGTGTGTTTTTCTTTAAAAAAAAAAAAGGGCTACCATACATCAGAGCTTGATCAGAACTACAACGACCACACAGCTGCGTTTACATCGCCTGCGTAAAAACGTACTAAAATAAAACTAAAACATCTCTCTAGTTTATGTTTTGAATGACTGCTTTTCTCCGTTTCTATTACCTTTAACAAGACAGCATTTGTTATTAATCATCAGCAACTGACTTTTAATAAAGTCAGAGAAAAACACATTTTCAGTTTTAGTGGTGAAAAATAACGTAGAATATACCTGTTTTTCGTCTCAGAGGAGAAAAAAAAATCGAGTTCCTTTGAGCCCTGTGTGTGTTCCTCTTTATAAGCCTGGGTCAGTTGGAGGAGGCTGACGCAAAACACAAAGTCAACACGTACACGTGGTGACCTTGCCCCCTTTATTGACCAGCATGTAATTCCATTAAAAGATGTTGATTATGATCAAGAAAGCAATAAAGCAAGCCTCCTGTACAGATAAATCAGGAGTATAATTCCATAGTGCTTGTAAGACTGATCACACACCACTGTGTGTTGTAGCTGATTATCATTCACATCACAGAGAGTGCTATGAATACAGAGAAGCAGATGGGATGAGAGAGAAAATTAGTTCAACAAAAATATCAGTGGTGATGTTAAGGAAATTGTTCTAAGGGATAAGAGTTTATTCTATTCAGGAGTACCGTCAACAGATAAGGTGAGATGTGATGCTGAAGCACATAGTTCACTGCTGATACTGTTATTACCTGAACTACATGGAAGCTCCTTTGGACCTGAAGTGTTGGCACTCTGTGCTAAAGAGTTTTGATGTTAAGAACTTTACTCATAAAACTGAGTCTGCTACAGAATCAGATCTGACTCTTTCTAGCAGCCCAGTTTCTCCTAGGCTGTTTGTGTGCATGCACAACCATAGCATCAGGCAGAGTTACACAGTTCTCTCACATTTTCTTAAACTTCCATACTGATTTAGATATTTAGTGCTTTGATATAGCGCATTATTTATACATTTGAAATGATGGGATACGTGTTCAGATATTTTACATAAATAAAAGTATTACCGGCACAGTATTAGTAATATTAATTAGTGCCAAAGCAAAGTCATGCATTAAAGATGGACAAAAAAAAAACATTTATTGGCAATCCCAGTACACTTAACTTATTATAATGACATTCATTCTACAGAATGGCCTCTGTCATAGTTACTTTACAGAAATGTTTCAATCATTAACCAGTGGTACCATAGTATTGTGTAAGATTTATTTTTTTTATTTCAAAACCTTTATTTACTGCTAATCAATAACAAAACATTATGACCACAATGCGTTGCTGTGTAAAATATTGCAGACATTTCAGACATTTCATGCAGTAGAAGTCAATCTCCTTGACTGGGTCTGTTTTCGTAATATGTATTAATTGCATTTACTTTTGGCAGACTTTGGCTATCAAATATTATCTCTTCTGTGACCTAGTTTCGTAAATAGTGTGTTTTTCGCTTTTGGGGGCAGAAGTCAATGGAAGCTTGTGCCCTCAAGCAGACTGCTCTTCATCTACAGTATTTCCTTTTTCTGTTTTGGGTATATGTCCATTAAGTTTCACTGCCCCATTTGATGTCTGTCTTACGCAAACCTTCCGTTTCTTAAAAGGGAAGCAAGTGAGACAAAACCACATGTGGTTCTTCTTGTCGGTTAGAACGCGACAGAAAAACAGTACAGTTGGATGAACTGCGGTAACCTCTTATTACAACTGTGACCTAAGTTAGAGCCAGGAAGTCTGCATCTGACTTTTTAATGACCTCATCACTGCTTAACATCTATTTTCACACCAAGCAGTCTGCTGCAAAAGGCCAAATGTCCATTGGCTGTTGATGAATCGGCCTTTAAGGTGCTGTTGCTTTAGTGAATTACCTACAATGGAGTTAAACGAGCCTTCACAGGCCTCAGCACTCACATATTGCTTCTGAAAGACTACATTTCCACCTCTTTGTGATGAAGTGGCCAGTGGGTTTATGCATGAGTTTGTGCTTGCGTGCATAAAAGCTCCACTTGAACAATTGTAGGAGGCATAGGGCGTGAAAGTGCATGTCTTGTGTGCTCCCAATTTGCAATAACAAGCTTATGAAAAGCCTGTTTTTGTGTTTGGCTGAGGCCCCTGTGGTGATTGATGTTGTGTGCCAACTCTGAAGAGGAGGGAAAAGATGAAGGAGAATAGTAGGGATTGTAAAAGGAGGTAAAATCTCAGTAGGAGGGTTTTTGGAGGGGTTACTAGCAGTCATGCGTCGATTAGCACCTGGTAATTTGCTAATAGTGTTCCTTTTTTGTGTTGTTGCTGGGCAGTGCTCAGAGCGCAGACAGCATATAGGAGCAGACGGAGCAGAAGTGCTGTGCTGGCAGGATGCTTGTGGTTTTCCTGTTTTTACAATCCATGACTGAGCCTCCTTCTCAGTTGACAGTGGAACTGTAGGAGTTTCACTTGTCTGTTGGAAAATAAACATGTTTTCCTGAAAGAAGTGATTTCCTAGGGGGTAAACACCTAGTCACTGAGTTAGTCATTCTTTCACTCTACATGCAACGCCCTTTAACACGAATAGAAATGGTAAACATGTTATGTTGCAACCCAGAAAGGTTGTTTTGCTTTCAAATACAGACCAGTGTTACCAAAACTTTATAGTACTCTCTCTATATATAGTGTAACAATTTTGTTTTAGCATTGTGGGAAGATTTTCACTTTATTTCTGTATTCAGCAGGGAGTTGAGGAAAATAAATGCAATTAAGGACAAATAGCTAGGTGTAAGTCACTGAGGCAATGCTAATGTGATATAGTGTTTAAATCTTTTACCACCATTGAAATCAACTTCATAATCACATTTAAGTCATATCACATTAATCATTGTTATCAAATGACAGGACGTTTCTCATTAGTTTTGATTCTGCACATTTTGAGTAATTTTTAACCAGCTTCCAACCCTGCAATTAAAAATGAACCCCAGAAGATGAGCACTCTGTTCTTAAAGCGCAGTTCGTGGTTCTGTATGAGGCAAACATAGTTTACTTAATCTCCCATTAAAGAAAACACAGCTGCCTGGATTCAAGTGGAGGGGTCAGAGAAGATGAACAGGGGACAAATGGTGTCCTCTACTGGCCCCTGCTCTGAACTTCAAAGGACACATCCTGCTGTGCTTGATAAGCAGAACTTTTTGAGCTTTTATTTCCTGGAAGAGTGAGTGATCTGAGATTAAGGCAAAAATGGCCGTATTTCCCCCTCAGGCAGGTCCAGATGTGCAGCAAGATGAAAATCCAAATAACGCTAAGGAAACCAACACATATCTGTTCAGACTTGACAGAAAAATGGAGAGGATAAGTCAGAAATACCTGTAGTTACACATTTCTACCATATTTGCTTTAGTTTAATATGTGACTGCATAGACAAAGAGAGGAAATGGAGTGTGATATGCAACAAATGGCACTGTGTCACGCATAAACCTGCACGCAAGTATGTGGGATCACTGTCCACAAACAGTATTTTCCCATGTGTGAATTTCTCTTATTGTGCTCAAATGCAGGTCTTACAATCTGATAAAAGCCTAGATAAAGGTAGAGTTTCACCATGAAGGTAATCCAGCCTTTGGCACAGGACGTTCCCAAGTATCTGCTGGGATCAGGAGAGAGGAATCTGGAAACCGATCTTAACAAGTCTGGACTGGAGACAGTTGAGGGGTGTGTGGGGTGGGTGGCTGCGAGAGGAGAACAAACTAAGAAATAATACAGTTGGATGGGGTGAAGGGGGAGGCTAAGGATAAAAAAAAAAAAAGCCAACTTTCAGTTTTAGATGCAGCCTTTTATATTTAGCAAGACCCACATCTGGGTTGAAACTGGGCGATCTTTGGGTGAGACGCACAGTACAGGGACTGGTCATCAGTAAGTTACAAAGCAAAAAAGACAAACTTGACTTGCCAGTTAACTTAACTGGCATGTGAACTGCATAAAGAAACTGGAGCACCACATTAAAATAATAGTTTGCACATCCTTCAGAACTCAGAACCTTCTTGTTGTGAGGAAAAAACCCAAATCATTTTACCACTGCTTTGTAAATATGCGCCAACTCCAGACAGCAACTGCTAGATCAGGTTAATGTGGCACAAGAAAGTTTTTTACATGTTTCTCAGATCTATATTTTCTGTATATCGCATTATTACTATTATCAATGCTGTTTTCTACATTATATTGCTATAGTATACATAGTGGATCACCAACAGGTCTGTGGAGTCTCCACTTATTGGCGTAACTGAACCTTGTCTTAAATAAAGAGATTACTCTTTTAAGTTTGATCAGACAGACAAAGAGTGTAAGGGAGCGTGTTTTCTATGTTCTTTATTCACTCAGCACACCGCAGCCATGGGCAGTGCGCATACAGAGAGAGCAGCATGGTGGGCATACAACACATGAAACACAAGGGGCACTTGTGAAGAATAGACGGGCCGTGATACTCTCACTGATTGTCACATTTGCATCAAGTCATTTTACATTCCACTTCTCTGTGAAGCACAACAAAGACTAGCAGACAGTACAAAACTTTAGTGGTTCAGTATCACAGAGGAAACAAACAGACAAATTCTGTACGTGACCCCATCGTTGGGTGGATCATCATTCAGTGCATTTATTGAAATGAAACACACTTGTTTGTTTTTGGTGCATTTAAGCATGATAACGGCTGGAATCCCTGCCTGCAGCCCAAACTGAGCAATTATATATTTACAACCAAGAAAAAAAAAGAGATGTAGAAAACGTAATACAAAACTTGTGTGACCAGACTGCTATAACAGTTGATTGAAAGAAGCAAAGCAAAAAGCATGTTACAAATAACTGTCTCCTGCTGTGTAATGAAGGCTGACTGTGGTGCTGGTGTTCACTGATCAAAGGGAGTTGATAAGAAAATAAGAAGGGATGACTGTGCCCCTCTGCACCTCATCCTGCCTCAACCTCTAGACAACCCCCTTTATCCTAAACACTAGAACACATAATGTAGAGACCATCAGTAACTCTCTTTCCTTTCTTTTCCAGGGTATAAAGAAATCAGTGTTTTATGCATCCCTCCTTCTACTACCACCAACCATCTCCAACCCTTAAAAACCCTCAGAGTCTTTCTTTAGGCGGCGGGGTTGCTCTGGGCCATTTCCAATTGCTCACGGATCTTGGTGGCGTAGGGGGCAATCAGCTCTGTCAGCTCTTCAATCTTGCCTTCCAGGGATGTGCGCAGCTCCTGGGCGGAGGCCTCCAGCTGGGTCTTGATGCCCTCAGCCTGGGATTCCAGCTGCTGGCCCAGGCCCTCAGCCTGCCTCATCAGCAGGGAAGAGAGGTCACTCAGCTTCTCGCTGGTGGTGTCGCCAGCCTGCTGGACGTAGGGCTCAATGTGTTCTTTCATGGCACCCAGGTTCTGGGAGGCGCGGGACTGGACCTCACCCATGTAAGTAGCCGCAGTGCTTGAGTAGGAAAAGAGAGAGAGAAACTTAACTTTCACATTATCAAAAACAAAGTTATAATAAAACCTGAAAGCCTGAGTCTGTCTTACTTGCGGATCTCCTCAGTGTCCTTGTCCAAACGCTTCTTCAGCTTGTGGGTGTAGGTGGTGAAGCGACTGCGGACGTCTTCAGCGTTCTGCTCCACCATGGTCTTGAGCTCACCCAGGTACTCAGTGCTGCGCTCCTTGGCGTCGACCATGTCCTTCTGCAGTCTGTTGACCAGAAGCTCCAGGTCCTGAGACATTGAGTCGGTGGAAGCATCAACGTGAGGGGCCAGCTTGCTCTGGATTTCATCTCTGTAGGTTGACAGCTCGGCAATGGTGTCAGTGATCAGAGTGCTGGAAGCAGAACAATGGTCAGACATGAGAAGCTTAGGATGATACAAAAGATACCGAAATACAGGAAAATATGTAGAATCATTGCCTAATGAAAAGGCCAAAAAAAAAAAATTCACTTGTTCACTTACTCTAGCTCCCTGGTGAGCTGGGAGGCCTTCAGGTTCTGCATGGTTCCATCAGCCTGTTGGTTGAGGTCACTGATGTACTGTGTGAAACGAGCCACAGTGGCCTCCCACTGGCTTTGGATGGCATCAACCTGGCGCACAGCACGGGCATTGCAGCCTGTAATGGGCACACATGGAAAGCGTGAATAAATACATTCAATAAGGAATGATACTGATAAATCACAAAAACAGCAGTGCTCTTACCAGTGATGACTGCCAGAGCGAGGATCAGAGCAACAGCCTTCATGGTTGTTAGAGACAGATACAGCTGTGAAATACATTTTAGAAAATCAGCCTACAATGCAAACAGGTTCCACAGATTTCCACAAAACAGCAAGCTTGCATTATTTAACATTAACAACGTTTACAAACTAAATAAAACCAAGACATTTTCACACTAAATGCAGCAGAACATTTAAAAATGAAAAAAAAAAAAAAGTTAAATTTCTAAAGAGCCCACACATTGGTGCGCATCCAGTCTCCGACTCACCTGGAGGTTGAGATTCCTCTGTGCTCTGAGGACGGAGACTGAGGGCTTTTATAGTCCCGGAGGCTGCGGCTGCGCGTGCTGCCAGGGAGTGATTGCTTGCGCGTCCGCGTCCACGTGGTGACGATGAGTTGTCTGGACAGAATCCTGTTCCCCCTCCACGCAACGTGCCACCACCGCGGCCGAAGTTCTTACATTGTGTGAGGGGTTGATTGGGCAACATGGCTGTCACGACAACAACAGGGTGAAAGATTCTCTTCATGATTCAATCTTTTTTTCTTTTTTTTCTTTCTTTTTTTTTTTTTTTTAGTTGCAAAGCCCTCGGCGGTAATGAACCATGTGAGATGTGTAGGTGTGTTTTACATTTTCAGGAGAAGCTTTTGAGGCAGCTCTCTAAAGTAGAATATATTCTTAAAAAGATAATTAAAGTAATGTAACTTGCTCAAATCTGAATTGTTTCGAATAAATCCACTCCTCCCGGTGTTTTGAAACAATTATGATCAATATACGTTTACAGCAGGAACTCCCCATTTAATATATAGAGCATTTTCATGTTGTAGATGGGGGAACATTTTTTAATGAATGATATGCTTCATCTACATCAACTAAACAGTAATATCATTTCAGTATCAAGCTGAATAAAAAACATTAAAACTGCACTTAAACATAGTAACGTACTTAGTTACAAGTATTTTACTTTTTACATTTATCAGATGACTGAATGCCTTAGCATACGGTATGATCATACAGAGCGTTTCCAAGATTGGATTAAGAAATGATTTTCCTGAAATAAAGGAGTTTGCCGTTTAGCAAGTTTCTACCAGTGTTTCTAACTTGTTTTATTTTCAGTACAGACATTTTTACAAAAGTAACAATCGTTCTTCTACTACTGCTAAATGCAGGTTTGTGTAAAGTGGCTGCAGCACTGGATGGTTTTCTCTGACCATTATCATCAAGTGGTCTCATATGAATGTGAATCCTCCTGGCACCAGGATGTAAAATAGCCTTTCACATATGCATTTCAATCTAAATGCTCTGACGGCATTAGCCATCGACACCCCACCCATGCACTTTAGGCAGACATAATCCCCAACACGTACTGTTACCTCTGCATGACAATCCCACTCTTCTGCTTTAAACTGTAGCACAAGCACTTTTTGCTATCTATTCACCATCTTAAAAGTTCTGTAAACTGCATTTGCTGTACTGTGAAGTTGCATTAAGTTAGGCAATTAGACGCTTGAAGCACAAATAAGATGTCAGCCACGACCAGATGGGCATGTTCAGGCTTGGGGAATCCCAGGCCCTGCACTGTTCAAAAGAGGACTTACAGGTAATACAATACTGGGGATGTGAGGACATTGAAGAAAAGAACAGGAACTACAGAGAAAAAACGTTATGTTGTTGTTTTTTTGCAGTTACTGCCAAGAAATTTCCAGGATTTTGAAACTGGCATATGTAAGGGGAAGGCTGATGTAGAAAGAAAGTATTCACCCGAAGTTGTCAAATGGTAAATATTAGTTTAGTGGCAAAGCATCACAGCCAGAATCCATGCTGCTTGTTTTCCAATAGGAGCTCCATCAGATTCATATACAGTTTAACAGTCAGACATGCCTGTGATTTTCTTGTTACTATTATTGTTACATTTTTAACCCCTTCCTGCCTTTTTTTAAGAAGATTAAGAAGAATATAGCATTGTTTTGCTTAATTTCTGTTTTATAAAATGTCCTAAACTGGCTCAATATGGTATCACTGTTTATTGACTTACAGTGATAGGGCTTTTATTTATTCTCTAGTTTAAAGTTTTGAGCTTTAAGCCTCACTCCTGATGCCTTGAGTAAACGGAAGAGCTTATTGTTTTTTGAAATCCTCCCATGGGTTTCTTCTCAGAGCCAGATGTCTGTGTCTACTAGTCGTGGAGCTGTTGCTGAGTTTGTGATTATTTTTTTTTTTTACTGTGGAAATTTTGCAAGATGCAATAAAGCTTAAAATGTATTGCCACATCCAACAACCGATCTCTGTGTTGTTTACACAACTTTAAGCAAATGACGTCAAGCCCATAACAGGACATTAAAACAATAACATTGAATTGAAGCCATTTGGTAAACTGTTACTTTGTGAGCACTTTCTGTTTATTGTTAAATGAGTTTTCCAGCTGCCTATCTAAATCTAAGATCACTGGAATCTTGTTGGGGCCTACAGTGAAAGTGGAAAACTTGACGCATGCCATATATCACTCAGTGCCTTTTATGTTGTGTAGATTGATTGATACAGTAAATGTGTTTTTTTAAAGCCTACAAACAATGACCAGATATGGAGTTGTTCTTTGATTCCATCTCCATCTGTGTGTGATGACCTTTACCCTTTAAGACTAAGCCTCTTTTGTTGTCAACGGATTTCTCTGTTCTGCCATTTTCACAGAAATCCAGATTTACACTGGAACAAAGCTGATAACATTACTGTGTGATAACTCAAATAGGTCAAGCAACTGTTTAGTGATTAATTCAGGATTGTACTACATTGTTCAGATATCTTTCTATAAATGGAAATGTTCTTTGTTCTCTTTAAAATGTGAAAATTATGTCATTAAACAGCTGATGAAATAAGATTTCTAGTAGTTTGGTATGTTTAGGTGTCACTTCTCTGTTGAAACTTTGACCTTGGTATTCCACGACAGAAGTGTGAAGTGTGTATGTGTCACTGCAAGAGGAGTGTCACTCAGAAAGATAAGTTCAAATAGATAACAAGTCCAGTCAAGTGCAAACACACGAACAAATCAAGATCAGTTATTTAATCCCACCATTCTTCCTCAAACACTGTCACGCAATGACTGGTACACATTTTCTTTCAGCATGAAACGTTCTCCTTTAACAGCTAGTGAGACATATTTCCAGCATGAAGATTACAAATGCATTAAATATATGTTGTGCTTGAGTATTGCAGAGGAACTGGATCACCTTTACCAAACAAATACAGTAACAAGAAGTTCGCACGCCGAACCACACGAATCCCAAATGCCCTGCTTCATGGACAGGGAAGTGAAACAGATGAAGTATGAGCTAATACAGCATCTGCTAAGCCATCCAAGTTGTAGCTGCTTCTCGTTTTCTTTCAAAACAACACAGGCCTGATGTCAGAAGTATGTGAGAGGTGATCTTTAAATGGTTTGATCGAAAGTAATCCCAGCTGGATGAGGCTCTGTGGAATCTGTGTTTAAGAAGTTGTTCTTTGTGGTTGGGATGATCTCACTCCACAGAAGAGGCGATCAGCTGTTTAGATGACTCATGAAGGTTACTGCAGTTAACAGCTGTGGATTGAACTGGTGCATCAGGTGACCTAATAGCTGAGACGCACCAAGCTGACTGGTTGTTGATAGTCCATGGCCCTAGTTATTGCAGTGTGTCGCGGCACCAGTTGCACTGATAGGACCCCTCGTAGCAGCTTTTTGGCCGATTCCACACAGTGAAGACTAGTGCCACCTATTATTTCCCCTCATGCAGGCGCAGACCATACTAGTCGTCAAAGGCAACGCCAGAGTTAGTGTTTGCTGCTGCTGTTTTTTTTAATGTTAGTTTAGTATGTACAAGCCTTAAGGTAGCTGGGATAGGCTCCAGCAGACCCCCGCGACCCTTAACAGGAATAAGTGGGTACAGAAGATGAATGAGTGAAAGCCTTAAGGTGCATGACAAATGACTTCAATGACCAGCTAGAGAAAATGAATCTGTCTCTGTGTCCTTTTCTCTAGACTGTCAAATAAAAGGGAAGTCATCTAGTTTTCGGTCAGAGTGGAACCAGCTGATGTGTGCAGAATGGCCAAATATGTGGAAGGTGCTATTTGTAGCTCCATCTCTCTGCAATGAACTGATGCTCGCAGCCCTTCAACAAAAGTGACCTAAAGTCACACTGCTAACGGCTATTATTCAGTGAATGACGCTCAAGGTGAGAGGGTAAGCTGATGGCGTATGCATCTTTTCAAGTGAAAGCGGTTAGGCCTTGTGTCTACTAAGTGTTTGAAGTCGTTCAGAAACATGGTTGGACGACATGCTTCTTCTTGTACACACTGATCATTCACATTTGGGTTTCCTTAGATCGGCATTAATTGCATATGAAGAGTGAAGTAGTATTCGTCTTCTCAGGCAAGATAATACAATTCTCTATATACAATATAAAGCCAGCTTAGCATAGCATAAAGAGTGGAGGCAAAGGTGAACGTCTAGCTTGGCTCAGTTTGAAAGTACATCAACTGCTGCCTCTAAAACCCACACTACACAACAAACAGCACAAAAGTTTTGGTATGGGTCAGACAACGCAAATAGAATGTGTGAATTAGTGAGCTTCAGGTGTGCTTATAGGTAGATTTAACTTGCTAAGCTAATCATACCATCTCCTTGTATTGGCTTCCTATTTATTGTACAAATATGAAAGTGGGATGTTTGTCTCTGCAAGAAAGCCAGTAAGTGCACTTTGCAAGTTCCTGACAGTTTTATCCTTGGATGAAACTTAATGGATCCGTGCAGGGTATTGAGCAATACTGATTAGGACATGCTTAATTGTGTAAAACATGACAAAACTTACTTAACTGAAATACTGGGTGTCTGAATAACTGCAATACACAGATATGACAGTTTATTTTATTTCAGCCAAGTAAACTGATCTATACCAAATGAATTAATGTACAGCTGATGCGGTATCTGTATAGCTACAGATTCAGAATATAGCTAAAAACGTGTGCATGTCCTCAGCAACAACAGGAAACCAGAGGGTTAAGTTGTGCAGAGCCTGTGACAGCTGGGGGCAGAACAGAGGAATGTTGTTTGCCATTGGGTAAGGCAGCATGTGATGGAGGCACAAAAGGGAAAACTGAAAAAAACAAGGTGAAAAAGGGAAGGGTTTTGGAGCTTCCAGACCTGCAGAGGCAATCCTCAACATGCCCTATGCCCACAACCGAATCTTACGGGGGAAGGAGTGGGGGGTAACTTTTGCAAGGAGACACTGAACAAGCAAGGCTGTGTTACCTAATGTTTTATGAGTGTGTGTATGATATGATGTTCCATTGGATCAAGTTTAAAAAAACTGCCATTGTCATTGATGTTTCAAGTAATAAAGTAATAGAAGTAATACAGATATGATGAACGAGATTAAATTGTGAGATTACTGAAGTGATCCAACCGTTTAATCGTGTAGGTGTGAGATAGTGGACATTGTGTCTGGTTTCCATTACTGCGTTTATGTAATGATGCATGTAATCGTTGTTTTTGGTTTCTTTCGTTTTTCATGTACACTTAAAACATTTACTGTTATTTGCCATTTATCAAGGTCTGACAAAAACTACACCAACACCAATTTCACCATGACACCATAACACAACAAGCTCACAAGGTTATGTTTTGCTTTTACTTTATTTTCCATAATATAGGAAGAGAACACAGTGTGTGGTCACAGCACCAACACATACGTATTTGATATGCATCTACTTTTTTAACACTGTAAATATATCTAATTACATTGAAAACTTTTCAAACAGGTGGATTTGTGTTGTAATAACAACATGGACATGTTTCTGGGAATAGGGTTTCTTAGGATGCAGTTCCTTTTTGGGTAATGTGAGGAGAAAGTTGAGTTATTTAGCCTTGACA
Source organism: Chelon labrosus (assembly GCF_963514085.1). Lineage (NCBI taxonomy): Eukaryota > Metazoa > Chordata > Actinopteri > Mugiliformes > Mugilidae > Chelon > Chelon labrosus. The sequence goes on from NC_140345.1 coordinate 7,122,072, forward strand.
AAGGACTCATACAGGGAGGTGAGACGAGCCCCGAGATCGTCGGCATATGGGTTCAGCTTTTCCCTCAGATCATCAACGTAGGGGGCAGCCATTTCTTTCACACGCTGGACTCTCTCTGTGAGCTCACTCTGGACCCTCTCGGTCACGGGGGCAACACGTTCCTTGAAATCCTGGACGTGCTGGTCCACCTTCTGCTTCAGGTCATCGGTGTAGGGGCCCAGCTGAGTCTGCATGTCTTTCACACTCTGCTCCAGGCTGGTTTTCAGCTCCTCGGTCTTCTGCACAATGGTGGCCCTCAGGGCTTCGGTGTCCACGGAGTCTGTGTAGGGGGCCAACTCCTGTTTGAGCAGCTCCACTCTCTGCTGGATCTGGACGTTGACTTCATCGGCGTAAGGCCCGAGCCTCTCCCTGACTGTGCTGAGTTCCTGGGTCACACGGTCTTTCAACACATCAGCCTCAGTGGTGACTTTGGCGATCAGATCCTGGGCTGCAGGGGGAAGCTGCTCTTGGATGGAGACTGCATACTGGGTGGCCATGTCAGTGCTTTCTGTCAGACGGGCACTTGATGATAAAATTGCCAGGGAAGGAAGAGCATGATAGTGAGATTTTTACCAAGTTTTTACCTACAGTTGAATCTGCATATCAATTATGTGTATCACACATGATTCCAAGCTTTCTATGACCTACCTGACATCCTGTCCAAACTGAGACTTTTTGATCATCTGGAGGGTGTCGTCTGCTGTCTGGGTGACTTTTTCAACATATTGCCAGAAAGCATCTTTCACCACTTCCATCTGTGGTTTGGGTGCATCAGCATAGAAGAGGTTGGCATTGCAGCCTGTTTGGAGACAAGAACAGTTTGAGAGCAGTGCAGAGATTTATGTCTACATTCATACAGTACATATTCCCTCATGCGGTTCTTAATCTTGAGCAAATTTGCAAGTAGAGATAGTCTGCCAATATACTCACCACTGACAATGGCCAAGACGAGCACGACAAGGACCTTCATGGCTCTTAGATCATTTGACAACAAAATACCAGTTAGTCACCACAGCATATTTAACACACAGTAGAAAAGAAGACATATCCGCTTATTTCTCAATCTTACCTGAGTTTCAAAGTGTACCTTCGAGTCGACTAGGTAGTGCTGGTGTTCAGGAGTTGAGGAGCTGCAGTTTATATAGGGAGCCTTTCAGTAATGATCCCAAAGTCCAAGTGCCAGTGCCCTGCTGTCACCTTGCCTCACCCTGGTACACTAACATCCTTTGTCAGTGCATTACTAATTTATGCAGCGTCATATCTCACTGATTATCTGCTAGAGCCACGTTTTTGGCGCAATTTTTGCTTCACTGTTCTATCACCTCATGTGTGAAGCTAAATATATGATTGATTGGTTGATTTGATTTGTCACTGTTTGAATGGGACAAAATCCATTAGATTAACATTCTGTGAACCTCACCTCTGTCTGTAATCACTCAGATAACTTTCTGCCTAGACATAGGGAATATATCTCATTAACTTCTTTGATGTCCAGTGCTAATTGAGCATGCAGTATAAATTTAATTCTTATCTCATGACAGTTTGCCAGCTAACGTCACGGCAACTCATAATTCTAGTTTCTGTGTCATGCCAATGTTCAGCAGTCCTGTCTGTCTGGCCAAAGGTTTGCAGACTCAGGCAGTGTCAGCTTCTGTAGGACAAAGTTGCTGCTGTTTCATACCAGACGAGCCATAGTTCAGTTGTCAGATCAGCATTATAGTCATATTAGTTCAATTGAATTTAAGATTGAATAAGACTTACAACTAATGAAAGCTGCTTTTTTTATGCAATTAATAACCCTTATTCTCCAAATGTTTGTGAAACTGGGACAATAGCACTGTAGAACCAAGTCAGTGATAAAGATTACAAATGAGTAACAAAACACAAGTAGTATTAAGAGTATAGCAAAGGTTAAAGGTTTAATTAGTACATAATGTATACAAGGAATGCAGTAACACCTATCTGTCAATATTAAGTTGACTTAGAGAGTAACGATAAGTATTTATGTGAGTTATTATTACTTTTATTAAAGTGATAAAAAGAAAAGTATAATCATAAAGCTATAGTAAATTAATTGTATATAAATTGTATTTTCTGACACAGTTCATGTGCATCTGGTTTCCCTTGGTAGCACATTACTGAGTATTAAAAACAATAGAATACAGAGCTGGCAGTGTAGGTAATCACCTTAAAATAGTTTGTGAACACACCAGATTTTAGTAGATATAGTAGATTCTTTTTTCCATTCTGCAAAGTTTTCGTGAATCCTGCATTAGCATCTCATGAGGCTCAGACTGCTAATGTAGTGGCAAACATGGCTCTCAGATGACGCTGCTTGTCAGTGTTTATTGTTTATTGTAACAAAATGTAGCAGGAACTGCCACTGGAGTTTTCTAGTGGTAGTTGCTACTAGCAACAAAGTATTGAAGAGAAACCGATGGTAACAGTCGTGATGACATGTCCACAGGTGTCACCTCGACACCACCACTGCCACCATAACCCTGTTAAGTAAACATGAGTAAAATAGGATGAAAATTGGGGTAATTTTCACAATATAGCCCACTGTGATACAAAAGACAAATGCAGAGTTAATGTGGTTGTGGTTATTATCACTGTAAATATTTCACAGGTTTGCTCCCACTCTTGGTAATGATTTAATGTCATTTTATTGACCATTCAGCCAATCAAATAGTAACTATTGGTAACTCTTTCTTCTCAAGTTTCCTCGTTGTTTGTTAATATCTTGAAACAAGGCTGGAAATTTAACATATCAGTGTAAATGTTATTTGACAACCAGCTGAAAACTACTGCACTTCTGTAAGAATAGGTTCTGTAAAAGTTACTCAGTTTCTGAGTCCTGACATGAATTACTTCTGCTGCATATTGTAAAGACAGCTAATATTCAAGAAAGCAAACCTTTAATAGATAGAATAGAATTTATCCTGATTACTTGACCCTAATACAAAGTCCACTAGTGTAAGCATTTCAAGGTTATCAGGAGTTATCTTCGGGGCTGGAAGCACTGGAGTACGTGGATAGTTTATTACTATATCCTAAATGCTTCCCAGAACGGTCCAAAGGAGAAAAAAATCTATATTCACTGTGGAATAAATATGTTTTGTTATTAGGCCTTTACAAAGGCCAGAAGTTGTGTGAAAGTTGCCACAAGAAGCAGTGGAAACAGGAAAAGAGCTGCCGTGACAGCATGGCAGGGACTCCTGGACTTTGGGCTCTCGACTACAACTGTCATCTGACTTTACTATATATACACGGAAGCACCAGTCTGACAAACTCGCACTAAATCGTGACTGATAGACAAGCCCTAAAGCAGGTGAGTGCCTTTCCAATAAAAATGTAATATAAAAAAAAAAATATATATATCAGTGTTTAGACTACGTTAAAATAGCGTGACTGTTAACTAAATCATTATCGTTTTTCAGCAATTTGCAGTCATGAAGGTGTTGGTTGTGCTAGCTGTTGCTGTGCTCTCTGGTAAGTTGCACTCTTGTTACTTTTAAGTGAAAGCTGATCGGAATGGCTATCACTCGGGTGACTTAAAATCTGCACTGCTTTCACACTGTTCTTCTCCATCCTACAGGCTGCAATGCCAATCTCTTCTATGCTGATGCGCCCAAACCACAGCTGGAGGTGGTGACGGATGCGTTCTGGGAATATGCTGAAAAAGCCACCCGGACAGCAGACGACACCCTCCAGATGATCAGAAAGTCACCAATTGGACAGGAAATTAAGTAAGTTGGATGTCATACTGTCATACGGTCATATGATTGCCACAAACCTCTGACTTCTGATAATCACTTTGCCTGTCTTCTAGTGCCCGTCTGACAGAAAGCGCTGACATGGCCAGCAAATATGCAGTGACCCTGCAAGAGCAGCTTTCCCCTGCAGCACAGGACCTGATGACCAAGATCACCACAGAAGCTGATGTGTTGAAAAATGTGCTGACCCAGGAGCTGACCTCTGTCAGGGACAAGTTGGAGCCCTATACTGAGGATATGAAGGCCCAGATCCAGCAGAGAGTGGAGCAGCTTAAACAGGAGCTGGCTCCCTATGCAGACTCCCTGGACTCCGAGGCCCTGAGGACCACCCTGATGCAGAGGAGTGAGGAGCTGAAGACCAGTCTTGAGCAGAGTGTCAAGGACCTGCAGGCTCAGCTGGGACCCTACACAGATGACCTGAAGCAGAAGGTGGACCAGCACCTGAAGCGCTTCCAAAAAAGTGTTTCTCCAATGACGGAGAAGGTCCAATTGGAGTTGAGTCAACGAGCCAGTCTGGTGAAACAAATGGTGGCCCCCTACGCCGAGGACCTGAGGGAAAAGCTTGACCCCTACGCCCAGGACCTCCAAGCCCAACTCATGTCCCTCTACCAGTCCTTTGTCAACGCCAACTAAGTCGACCTCCACACCAGCTACATCATATACCAAGATCCTGGCCTTGTAGGTCTACCTCTGTTTGAAGCATGACATTCAGTAATTTAAATGTCTGACTTGTACTGTGAACCAAATTAAACTATTTGTACACTCACAACATAATATTTATTGCTAAGTGCAAAGATTGCAAAGCATTGCACTTGTCGAAGATGTATATACTTTTTATTGTGTGTTGTGAAGTTAGAAACTGTGACCTTGTTTTGAAATTTGTAATTTATCTAAAATAAAATGATGAATCTGGAAACCATAAACTGGGACAGTCTTTTCTTCTCTTTAAACAATGGATAATCTATGAGGATGTTCATCACAAAAAAGTCTTCTGGCAACAACAACAATTTAGAACATTCTGTATATTTACAAGCCATTCTGAAAGTACACAGCGATGAGTAATACTTAAACACAGAGAGTTTTCTCCTGTGTGGTCACAAGCCACAGCTACTAAATGCACATGTGCTGCTTTTCCCCCAGGAGACTCCATCTTTCGTGTTTCAACATGTTCTGGCTCCTGTCACAGGCTTGTCTCCTGTTTTTTCCAAGGGGAGGGGGACGGGAGGGGGACGGGATGGGCGGTATCTTTGTTCTTGTACTTGTCAATTCTTGTCATAAAACTGCACTTTACATGTGTCAAAAAATGACTGTAATAAACGTAGATGACAAATGTGTTGTGGAGAGGTCTAGGTGATCTAATCCCTTTAGATTATACACTGACAACTGGTTGCAATAAATATTGTTTTTATGTATAACTTGTTGTGAACAGAAGTTTCTCTTTTATACTAAAGCAACAATTGTGCAATCCCTTCTTGTTGTAAACATACAGCACACAGCCTTATCCTTCTTATCCAGCCCCTATTGACAGTGCCAGCATCCAACGTGGAGGGTCAGAGTCCAGTGACAATAGTACATACACACTTGCATGCACAAACAACACACAAAACACATTTGTTCCCTGGTTACTTCAAAACAGCAGAAACTTTATTGCCGATGTATATCAGACATTCTTAATACATTGAAACAAGCGTTCTCTATTAAAAACTAAAATTGTTCTACTATTATATTTCGTTCAAATGCCTAAACTCTTTTATGCACCTCTTTCTCAACTGTTACTCTTTAAGTTTCAGTTTGTCTTTTATGTAGTTTCTTTAAAGAAGTGCTTTTCAGTGAGACACAAGCTACTGCAAGAGCTCTGTCAGGCTTTGAAAATGCAAATCCGATCACACGTTTTCATACTCCAGCCTGCCTTTTTTATACCTAATTAGCATTTGTGTGGGCACTAAAAAGGACAATTGACACTGCTTTATCAGTCAAAATGGCCAAAAGGCACTGTTAAGTCTATTAAAGGCCAGACTTCTGTCTGCCCCATTCAAACTCCATGAAACAGACCCCCTGAGTAGAGGGGGGGTGACACTTGACTCGAACATGTTTGTTTGAACAAGACACATCTTGCCTGTAATGAGAAACAGAGATTTGGTTTTGTTTTGATGTAGATTTAGAGACTACTTACATCTGATAAGCTCCAGAGCCAATGACGTGCAGCAGCTATCTTCTAATCACTGTTGGCAGTGCTGTTCATTCCACCTTGTTGTCAGATATCATCTCATAATGGTCTGCTTTCACATACAGGATGGTTATAAAGAAATGGACTGAGTGAAGTGAAAATGTTAGTATACCGCAATACAATCCCACAGCCCTAAAAGAAATGAGAAGCTCGCGAGGCACGGGCCACTGCTAAACTTAATACTCTCTGTGCAATATTGGTAAAGCCAGAAACCAGACTGTGAGACTTCAGAAAGACGATAGAGGGTGCAAGAGCATCATTTTGATGGGATAAGGCACATTCAACAAAAGCAAGAATACTCCTTCATGACAATGATCCAAAAAGCGCTGCAACAATCACACTTGAATTACACTCCAATATTACACTTTATGTGTTTTAACATTTGAGTGTTTTAAAGTCAAATAATAGTGTCAAAGTGCAACTAAATGGAATCATGTGTGCCTGTGCAAGAATCTTGAATCATTTAACATTTTGGTGATATTGTACAAGGTTGTACTGGTTGGGAGTAAAGTGTAAAGACAGATTTTAAAATACTGGTACTTTGAATTCTTTTTTTCCCACGTAATTTCTGACATGTCAGAGAGAAATACTATTCTATTTACATGTACATTACATTTAAAAACAGTGGCTTTCAGTTAAATTTTTTTTTATTGAGGCTTCTCAGATGCATTAAGTAAAAAAATCTGCTTTATCTTAACCAACTGAAGCCTGAAAGTTGCACTTACTGTATAATAAGTGGTTGCGTTAGACTTTTTTGTTGTCTGTCATTTTGACTGACAGGGTCATAAAAATCCCATCATAATCAATTTTTACCCGTCACTATTTTTTTTAAATGATAATAATGTCATATTCAATAGCATTTAATTTTCATTCATTTTTAATTAATGTTCTCTGCCGAGTGAGTGGCCGAGTGAAGCACTATTCTCATCACAGAGAAAATACAAATGCTCTTAATGTGTTGCCGCCTACGCCTAAAGACGAAAAAAAAAGGGTCATATTTTAAAATTCAGATCCTTAATCACAGACACGAATGTCTGTTTTCTTCCAGACTGTAAGTAACGTTATAATACCGAATCTCACTCGGCAGAGTAACGCGCACCTAACTCATGACCGCTAGAGAATTCAACCAAAACTAACTGACTGCTAACCATAACCTTAACCGTAACTCATAACCGGATTCCTGCTTGCGGGCAGCTCGTGGCTTCACTTTTGAGTTCTTCCTGTTGTTGACTACTGTTGTATAAGCTTGGAGCTGTTGCGAGTGAATTAATAGCCTACTCTGCATCCACTCCACATACATTTTAGACCATAAGAAAATAAAATATTCTTTCGTAGTGGTTACCCTGTCCACATTAATTTTTTTGCACAGCCTGATTTTGAGCTTTAGGTTTAGGCTTATGTAAGCTACTTGATATGATTTTCAGTGGCCACGTTTATATGATCACAATGAACTGATAAATGGCAATAACAGGTAACTGTACTAATCCGTTCTTAGGTGTTTACTATGCTTTATTATGTCTGGAGTGAATGTAGTGGAAACACTTTCTTTCGGGTCAAGCGACTCATAAGTGACTCGCTTCTCATTTCAGTGAGTGACTCAGAATGATCCGAATCCCTCGAATGATCCGGGTTTTGCACTACTACTCAACTGCCATGACTTTTTGTCTGAGTGAAGCCAACGAGGTCATGCATCAAGAGAGTCAAGAGCCAATTAATATGCTCACTCGCCTCCAAGTGGTCAGGGGTGTGAATTGCAATCTGTTAAAATGACAGATGGCCTTCGGATTTTTCCGTCACTGTTTAAAAAAAACAAAAAACGGTCAATGACGGAAAATATTTGGTTAACGCAACCCCTGATGTTAATGAATTAATTTAATGATCCAACATTGCAATAATAACACTTCTGGCATATCGGTTTTACTAGTTTCTTGCACTTTACATAACATTTTGAGACTTACTTGTGACAAAATATATTACACTGTGATATTAATACTTTTATTTGAGTAAATCATCCGAATACTGAACCAACTGACTGCAGGATTGGGGGTTCATCCCTCCGGTTTATGTGACAATGTAAACGCAATGGTGTTCTTAGTTTAGGCCAGTGGAAGAGGCTACACTGCCACCCAGTGGTGAAAGTGTGACAGAGCTTTCGTTTATATTGACATATAAAGTTTTATGATAGTTTTATGAAATGTAGAATAAATATGCATGTGGAGGTTAAGTAGATCTGTTTGTTCAACAGGTCATGTGACTGGAATTGATTTGCAGTTAAATGTTTGCCATCAACCGAATGTTCTCTTCTTCATGTTGTGTTTATTCTTTCAGTATTACTCAGCGCATTACACTAATGTCATTTGAAAGAAAAAGGTAAACTGAAATGCTTTTACTGTTACGGATCGTTATTTCTCTCATGCTGTGACAACAACAAAAAAAACTGTCCTCTCAGACAATATGACCCTGTAGGTTGCTGGTGCATGACGCTCAATGTGATCCACTGCAGTGTTTTCAGCTTATGTTAAAGTGATTCAAAGGCCTGGCTATGATGGGAGCGAAAAAGAAAGTCGTGTGATGTTAAAGGGCCACAAAGCTAGAGTGAATAAATGCACTCATTTCAAAGGCCTCACATTTCAACACAGTAGTTGTTTTAACATAAATCATGATCTTTCCTTAAACCAAATCAGCCTGGTTTACAATCACATTATTGTGTGAGAGGTTAATGTTTCAGATGAGATTTTTAACATGTTATTTGAGACAGAACTCATTCTGCCACTATGTTCCTTTGGGTCACATCGGAGGGCAGGGCCACACAATATAGGCATTTAGGCTGGGTGCATCAGGAAAGCCTCCATGCTTAGGCAGACCCTCTCACACCTTCCCATTCCCTTTCTCAGGTAGGTATCAGGCAGAAGATCCTGCAGCATCCGGGCCCGCACACACAGCAACATCTTCCTCTGCCAGGCCATCAGAACAGAGATGGAGCCTTTCAACAGACAAGGTAGGTAACTGCTTTAGCATCCACGGTGTGTTAAATGAAACGTTCATTCTTTATTTTTCATTTTTTTATTACGATTTAACAATAGAAGTGGTGGAAGGTAAGCAGTATGTAAAGCTCAAACCTCTTCTCTGTCATACTGCAGCTGCAGAAAATGTTTGGTTGAAGGCCCCCTGGTCAGTGGGGTGTTTACATTGTTCAGTTGTTCAGCGTCTAAGTGTTGTGTCTGGTGATCAGGTTATGCGCTGTAACTTATATAACAGGCGAATGTGGGCACATATTTGTGTGTATAGTACCTGAATGCAGACACAAAGCAGTGTTCTTGATGTACACATAGGTCATTGTTCATATCCTTCTGGCACTCTTATGTGACATACTTGACAGGATGATTACCAGGTAAGAGTCCTTTGTCGTGACTTTCTGCTATTAGTAGCTGTTATGCTTGTTTAACTACTCTTTCCCTTCCTCCTCCATTACGTATTGCAATAACTTTTCTGATGCATTTCTAACAAGGCCACCTTTAATCTCTGCACTTTTATTTCAGACCTCGTTTTCATTTTTTTGTAACATGAAATGTATGATTGTTTTCTTCCAAACATATCTCTCACCTCCCTTCCGCTATTACCTTGCCAGTGATAATTGGAACATTATCAAATGACACTTAATTTGTCTCTAATTTGTCTCATATGTCCACGGCCCATTCATGTGTAGGAGTTACTGGAGGTGATGTAAAGTAGACTAAGAGAGCTGTAATTAAAATTTCGCTGCTAATGACTTGAAACAACAAATCAGCCAACATCTGGTCTGAAATGATTCTTGTAATTAGTTTCATAAATAACTGGGGTTTTTTTTAATTTTTTATTCAGCTCATTATGACTAACTGTGGACTAACTAACGTATTGAAGTTGAACCATAAAGTGTTTGACTGCCATCAAAAAGAACACAAATTCACACTTCACATCCTGATCATTACCAGGACACCTTGACATGCATACCTTTCTATGTGAACGTAACCATGTTTGTCACAAAAAGAACATAATCTTGACCGAGGTATCATTTAAATGTTTATTCACAACCAAAGGAGAGATTCCATGAGAGGCGAACAAGGCACCTAATCATACAATGTTATATAGCCAGCATATATTTTTGCAACGTGGACCCGTTTTTCCGAATCACCTTCATGGCATCAGGTAGCTTTGAAGATTAGAACATGTGTAATATGTCCCTTTGTACTGCAAAAAAAAAAACAAAAAAACGATGGAAAACACAAAGGGTGTTTCCATAGACGTACTTTAAACTGTGTGAACAACAGTTAGGATATCCGCGGTTCTCCAATCCAATTTATGCGCAAAGTTAGTTTTCACAGTGGGAGTGACAGAGATCAACTCAACATCTGGATCAGCTAACGAACCATCTATCTAACTTAACAGATCACAGGTGGAGTGGACATTTATCTCAGTCTGTTTAATTTCACTGATACACACAAGACATTGTAAATAGCTGTTTTCTTAAAACAAAGCCCTTTGAACATTGTGACACCACAGTCAAACCTAGTGTCAAAAAAGAAGGCACATTCAGTGGCTTTATTTATACAAAGGTGCTGATTTTATTATCACATTCCCCTGAACGCCATAAGGATGAGTTTGAGGTTCAGACAAGAAGGAGAAAACTCACCTGGAGGGTTTCCAGTCAGTGGCACTAACCTTTTTGAAATCTTTCAGTTTTTTTCACCAGCTTTCATTAGCTTTTTACGTAGCACACAGCTCATAACCAGACAGGATTGAGTGCTCCAGCTCCTGCTGTACCTCTGCTCAGATTACATGTATACTTGTACAGGAGGTGAACTAGCAGCACAGATATCATACAGATATACAAAAAAAAAAAAAAATATTAAACATGTCTTAAGAAAAGTACTGTTAGTCTGGTTGCTAGTAAAAAATCATATGTTTTGTTTCCAGGTAACCTGAGGAAGGTGGGGCATCTCAACTATGACACCAACTGAGAGTCGTGAAAGGAGACAGCTGCTTTTTGCTCATTAACTTTGATTGCAGATGTTATGGCGTTAAAAAAAAGACATAGCTTATAAAGGAATATAGATTAAATATATCATATACGTATCTGGAAGTGTGCTGATCCTACACGAAACAAATGCTGTTATGACTGCAACTTTGTTACATCAAATGGAACAATTTTTTTGTTAGTCTAAAATCAGATGTCTTTGGATTTGATTTTGCCAAACAATATAGTGCAAATTTCAGCTTCAAGTTGGAACAATGCTTGATGAAGCACAAGTTCAATCTGCCTCAAAGTGTATGGCTGAGTCACAGTAAAGTTTATTCATCACCAGTAAAGGTCACGTCTGTCAACTCACAGTCAGAGTTGAACAGCATCATTTTTAAGTCACAAGTGTCCAGACAGATGACAAATGGACTGTCTAAGCCAAACAAAGAAGCACAAATGAGTATGTTGAAAAGTTTAAAATAGCGCAGGAGGCTGTGTTCCAAACAATGTGAAAAAGCCTGTATTACCCTTTGTCTGGCAGCTCCTGTATCTACTGAGAATCCTCAGCACATACAGTAGTGGTGTTCAGCTGAATCTCATTATTTTCATTATCAAGATGCCACAACAATTTGTAGACATGCATTTTCTGCTTGCTCAAAACTTACATAATGTATCGTAGCACAGTATGGCATATACAGCATATAATGGTACTTGTGGTAGATAAAAATAATGGTTCATTTCTCGTTGATCGACAGAGTTTTACTCCTTGGATAATCAAGAAAAACTTGTCAAGACCCATAAAACTATAAAACGAAGATGTCTAGAAGGGTGTACACGATGTGATCTTTGCAAGGCTGGTGAATGTACTGTATATACTGCCTATACTATAACTAAATCACCTGCTTTATTCATTCATTCATCTTCTGTAACCGCTTGTCCTGTGAAGGGTCGCGGGGTCTGCTGGAGCCTATCCCAGCTGTCATCGGACGAGAGTACACCCTGGACATGTGGCCAGTCTATAGCAGAGCTAACACAGAGAGACGGACAACCATTCACACTCACACTCACACCTACGGCCAATTTAGAATCACCAATGAACCTAACTAGCATGTCTTTGGACGTTGGGAGGAAGCTGGAGTACCCGGAGAGAACCCACGCAGACACATGGAGAACATGCAAACTCCACACAGAAAGGCCCAGTCGGCCCCATGGATTCGAACCCGGAACCTTCTTGCTATGAGGCATCAGTGCTTGTATTTTGTACAAATCTTACAGAACATCCCACTTTTTATGAACACGATTAGGTTCTACATGTATGCTTTAGTCGGATGTATGTATCTATGACAGATCCCTCTCCTCTCTTTTTTTCTCTCTATCTGGCTGGGATAAAGCAGATGGGTCCCTCCACACGAGCTGGTTTCTGCTCACGGTTTCTTCACCGTCACCTTCATGTTTGCTCTGGGGGTTTCAGGCCAGGTTTTGTAAAGCATCTTGAGACAATTTGTATTGTTATTGACGCTATATAATTAAAATTGAATTGAATTGGATTGTTTTAACTGATTTACTTTTACATTAATAAAACTGTAAGTACAACATATCATTTGTTCTTGAGTCTGTTTTAGCATAGCCACAAGTCCCCTGTTGTTTATGTTGAAAATGTCAACTGTCCATCTTTTACAATGTATGGATTTTTGCAACCTATGCAGTGCCACTGAAAAAAAGTACGACAAAGTTCACAGAAAAACAAATTTAAAAAAAGAATTTAACTGCACAAGTATGTACACAACAGAACTAGTTGAAGCGCCCTTTGATTTTTATTCCAGCATTCAGTCCGTTTGGAGAAGAGTCTTGGCATCATCTTAGCACATTTCCAACTCTCCTTGTGTCCAGCTCTCGACAGGTTTCCCCACAAATTTTCAATAGGATTCAGTCTCGAGCTTGGCCATTCCAAAACATTAACTTTTTTTTTCCACTGAAACTTTTTTTGTTGTTGTTGATTTGGATGTGTGCCCTTGATCAACTGTCATGCCGAATGGTTTTCTCCATTTTCTGATTTCTAGCAAACAGCAGCATGTTCTGCTCCAAAAGTGACTGGAGCTTTTCACAAGTCCCTCGACATTTGCTAAGGCCCCAGTTCCAGCTGAAAAAAAGGCAGCTCAAAATTAGGATGCTGTGATCATCTTTCAGCAGGGCATGGTGCTCTTTTTGCTGTTGTTTTTGCTACAAATATTTCCTTTTACATTCGCTTTCCACCTTGGTTTTACCATGCCATAATACATTTTCCAACATGGTTTTTGCAGTGTTTTGCAAGGCTTGGCTTTTTCATCAAAAACAAAAAACACCCAACTAAGGGATACCTTTTAGCAATGAGATCCCATTGATGAGTTAGTCAGAATCTTGATGAAAATTTTATCCTTAACATAAATATATAACCAACATGTCTTGAACTTGTCATTTGCAGTCAGTTGTACTAAGACAACTGACTGCAACTTCTGTTTCAATAGCTCCAGTGGGCTGACATACACTTGTCATTATTACCCACCACACCTTGCATTCTTATATGTGAACAGAATACTGAGTTACTTACCAGAAAGGCTGTCACAGAACTAGATCATCTCTTTGAGGGGACTGTGTCCATGAAGGCAAAAACAAATGTCACACCAGAGGTATACTAGTTACACTGACAGGAAGCAGAAATGTCCTCATTTTTGGAGTTCTTTTTATTTTCATCTTCACATCTTGCATTTTGCTTGGGGCACTGAAGGTCTGATAACAATGAAGTAGTTATCAGACAATGACATGTTCAGTTCTTGGTAGGTCTAGAGGAGAAGTATAGCTGTGCTTCTCCTCTAGACCTACCAAGTTTAAATTAATCATTTTACAAAAATAGATTTCCCTCCATATTTAATGCCTGAACCCATTAAAACACTGTTCAGTAAAACAGCCTCTAAGCCACAAGACATAAAGTCATGAACTTAAGAAAAAAAGATGCTGCTGCATTTGTACCAGTTGTTGTTTCAATATTTCTTCTTCAGTTAAAACCAAAGTGGAGTAAAGACTGACAACTGACATTCCTAAAGATTAGCAGCATTTCTAAACACAAAAAGGGACTCATATGTAAGTACCAAAAACCAGGTCAGACAAACTATGATTTGCATTTTCACAAGGTTCCCTTAAATTCTGACAGGGTGATGACACCTGTCTGAGTCTGAGTGTGTGTTCCACAAAAATAAAGAAGAAACTAAATAAATAAAAGAAAGTTATTACCCCTGTAGTTTATCTTTAATTATTGTAAAATTAGAGAAGAAATTTAAATGTGCAGTCACCACAGGCAGAATTCCTAGCTGGATCAATGACCACGTTTACATCCATCTAATCAGACGTTCCAACATAGTGCCGTGACAAACTGTCAGTCTTGCAACCAAAACAGCATGTCACATACTTGATATAACGCTGACAACTGAAATGTGTAAAAACCTGTTTTCTTATGTTTTGCATAGTATAAAGTTTCCTCTTACAGACTAAGCTTCTCATGTGCAGCAGAGAAACTAACAACCAGGGTAGCAGAAGATAAAGAGAGGTGAGATTTTTGTTGGACAAATTAAATGTAAATCAACATTGAATTTAAAGAAAAATGTTTTACGTAACATAGCTTGATTGCATTTATATTTACATTCTTTAGTCCAAGACACAGCACAACATGTGGATGAAAGTCTACTTTTTCCTCACGGTGAACGTGGCAGCAACCTCCATGATCCCAGTAAGGGTTTTTCTTGTTGGATTATTATTTGATGAAATGCTATCTCCTTTTTAAGCAGAGAAAATGAAGATAACTTTATCCAAATGCAGTTACAAGAAACTGATTCATTTATTGAATAAATGCTGCATTTATTCTGACAGAAATTTGCACTGTACTCTATGTTGAACCACTAGAAATAACACTGAATCATGAGCAATAGTTTGTTCCTTATTTAACATTTTACACAATAAGTTGACGGATAAAACTCCCTGTGTTTACAGAATGGACCAATGACAGTGGGTAAGTATATTATTTGTTCTCCTAATTTAATAAAATCAATTTAATTAAACTATTATTTACTGAATTAATGTTATTTTCTAAAATTGATTGTGTAGAGATTGGTGAAGACAAGGACCTTACAGAAGTAAACATGGGTAAAGTTATAGATGATATTCTGGAGGTGAGATTTTAGTAAAATTATAAAAAAATAAAATAAAAAGAAACATGCATCTAGTATGCTTATATTGTTCATGTTACTTAATGCATGCTTAATGTATCTTAGGCTCCAAACACGCAAAATAGTGCCATTATTGGTGATGACATACTGTGGACATCCCCAGTTCCATATGTCCTGGACAAAGACCTTGGTAAATGTTCTTACATACTAACAATGTGTACATATTGCAAGCACGCCTTTGTCTCATGGTCTTCAGGTGGCTGCTTCGGAAGGTTACTGAAATGTATATGATTTTAAATTGAGAATTCAATAAACCTTACCTAATGTTTCTTTTTTTATTTTTTTACCTCCGCAACACAATTCTCTTGAACAATGGAAGAGATGAATGCTAAAGGAGTCATCATGAGAGCCTTTGACCAGTTCAGGCTGAAATCATGCATTGATTTCAAACCAAGGGACTCTGAGAAATATTACATTTCTGTCCAAAAGCTAGATGGGTATGTACATGTGTGTGATGATGATGATTATGATGATGATGGTTATTGGTTTTTTTTGTTTGTTTGGTTTTACCCTTTTTTTGTTTTAGACTTTTAGTCGCACAAAACACAAAGAACATGACACCCTTTGGTACCATTTTTTGTGCACTTTTTCCATTCAGATGCTTTTCATATGTTGGGCGAGTTGCTGCCAATGGACAGGTCCTTTCTATCGGGACCTATTGTGATAGCTTAGCCACTGCTGAACATGAGTTTCTCCATGCCCTCGGCTTCTACCATGAACAATCCAGATACGACAGAGATGATTATGTGACGATTGCATTTGAAAACATCAGACAAGGTTTGATTAATATTTCATCATAATGTTAATGTTCATTAATTAAAGAGTACTGGTCGTGTTCAAATTGTGTCAAGGTGTATGGAGTACATAAATCTATCAACCACCAAGTGTTTACAAATTAATCAATCAATTCATTAAATTATGTCAAAGGTGATATTGTAGAATATGTTTAATATGTTTCAACTTTAAAGTTTTTTCAATGACTGTCTTTATCCGATGTATCCTCTAGGTTATGAGAATAATTTTTTCAAAGTTAGCAGTGAACAGAGCACCACCCAGGGAGTCCCATATGACTACCTGTCAGTGATGCACTATGGCAAAAATGATTTCTCCAATGGCAACAGATCAACAATTATCACCAAAGACCCAAAGTTTCAGGATGTGATTGGTCAAAGACTGGAAATGAGTCCTGAAGATGTAATGGAGCTGAACCTACTCTACAAATGCAGTAAGTCCTTGAACATTACGATGACCAACACCAAGTTTTAAGAATGATTTGGTATTGATTGTTTCAGTTATTGATATCATTGTGAATTATCAAAAGAAAAAAAATCCCAGGATCCTCCAGTTACTTTACAGATATTTTAGACAAAGGTATCAGGATCTAAATATGTCATCAGCTTCCAAATTATCCAGAGTCCATTTCTGATCTGTCCCCCTGATTTATATGACAGTGTTGTTTGTCAAAACTAAATTGTTGCAAATGACAATATTAGGTTTGAAACAGATCAAATTAAATCTGATGTTTTAGGCTTAGGGAAAGAAAACAGTCATGGTTAAAATAAGCCAACACTTACTGCTGGTAGGCACATTGCCAACACAGCATCACATGCTGAAGATATATGGTTGGTTGACAAAACCATTTGCCCCAGAGTTTCAGATTCTTCACCTTCAGACCTGACCATTGTTACTACTACTTTAAATTGCAAAGTCACTGAAAGTTACAAGCCATCATGTATCTAATAAGAAAAATTCATTTAGTTTCACATTGGCAAAATCACACTAGCTTGAGCTTTTTGACATTAAGCGGACCAGTCCTTTGAGATGCTCTAGCAGCTGAGCAGCTGATGGATGACTAACCCCCGCTGTGGGATCAACAAACACAAATTTAAAGCCACAAAACATAGAACCTTTACGAAAGGGAGGTGAGTACATCATGGGAGTGGTAGTGATCAGTCAGTTTCGTTTGACCACACTAGCGTTAACGTGTTTGAATGTCACAAGCAACAAGTATGAAACTAATAGTGAGACATTATGTCAATCAACTCATACAAACCTAGGCCTAATGTAAACCAAAGTGTGGTTTAGCTCTGGGGGACTAGGCGCTGTAACTTACGCATGTAGCGAACGCCGGTGCGAACCATTTATACTTGTCGCTCGTCAGTCTGGCTCGCTCTGTAAAAACACCACCCAATCGGCTGTGTCTTTTTTGACAGTCAGGTTAATTTTTGTTTCTACTTCCTGCTTCACTTTCAATAATGGTGACTGAAACCTACACCGAAATTTTGCTGAAGACGAGTATTTGTATCTCTGAACCTCCTCAGTTAACCTTACCGATTATTTATTGATCCACAACAATCAATTCAAAAATTGCGGAGGTGGAGAACCACCCGCAAATACTAAAGCGGAAACACGCTACCAGCAAGTGGCCCAATCACAGCTTGCGCTCTGCGTCGCTGAGGCTCGTAGTTACATTTCTGAGGAGGTGCACGTCAGCTATGGCTCTAGGCTCTGCGTAGGTGTCTGCGTTTTCGTCATAACCTCTGCATCAACTTAGTGCAGAAGTATAAACCACCTATTAACCCTCCTCAATGTGTTCCCTGTTTATTGATCCAAAACAGTCAATTCGAGAATTACTTAGGTGGAGAAGCAGTCGGAAATACTAATGCTATGACCTATGACCTTCTCCACAGCTCTTGCGCTCTGCGTTGCCACGATACACAGTTACATTTCTGGGGGTTTGCATGTCAGGGTACGGCCTTAGGGTCTGCGTAGGGTCTGGGCTGACACTGTAGCTATGGCGTCAAATTGTCACAGAAGCATAAACCGCCTATGACACAATTCTCAACTCACATCAAAATGATTAACAGTTCACAGTTCTTAGAAAGTGCCTGTATAAGTTTAAATAGTTGCAATTTGTGCAGTAGGAAAAAACAAAGACAAGACTAACAAAACTGTACAATAATAACATTCAAATACATTAGTATAGATACAACCTGTGCTTGTGTTGTGGTGACTGGTTTATCTTTGAAACTGAGAACATTTAAATTTGATTTCCCCAGCTCATTACTTAACCTAAATCCTGCGTTGTCCTTTGACCTTTACAGATTCATCCATTGCCTTTAAGATGTACTGTGGCTTTTCTGACGAGACTATGTGTCACATGAGCCGCTGTTCACAGACTGGTAGTGGCTGGGAAAGAGTACAACGTGTTAGTGGGGGTCCCACCTCTGGTCACACTAATCTACCCAGTGGAAATAGTGATCAAGGTAAGATATCGATATTACAATTTTGCATTTGTTTGTTAAAGTAATGGTTAATGCAAAAACAAATGATGTCATTCTTCATTTCTTCCCCTCATCTGTTGTTTTCGTCCAAATAAGATCTAATAAAACCATAAAAATGAACCCCTTCCCAAAGAAAGTAATGCAAACTGTTAAACTAAATTAACTAAAATGAATAAAATGCAAATCTCAATTTTAAGATTTATTTAAAATGAAACACAACAGTTTGGAGTGATACAAATAGCTTTACACAATGTTTAGCAATGTAAATTATATTACTTTGATGAAGATATGGAATTTGAAGGCCCATCATAATATCTGTTTGGTCAACTTGGTTCTAGGTCAAGATTCAGGTCACTTCATGCATGCTAGCACAGAATCAGGTCAGGAGGGAGACTCAGCCTGGCTGAAGACCCAGAGGATGAGTCTCAACAGGGACTGTCCTAATCAGTGTCTCCAGTTCTACTATTACCACAGTGGGAACCAGTTAGACGAACTCAACATCTGGATGAGAGAGTTTCAAGATGAACAGGACTCCACAGGAACCGTCCGCCTCGTGGCACAGATCACCGGTAATGTCACACTGGATGAATATTCTGTATCATTTGCTCTAAATTGTGTTAAACACTGATGAACTGCATTTGTCACAAAATGTATTTAAGATATAGTCCACCTAATAATACTGAAGTAGCACAACACACTCATTCCACAGATCTTCCTTCCAGGTCCACCAACATCTCACTGGCAGCTCCAGCATGTTCCTCTGAATGCCACCAAGCACTTCCAGGTGGAGTTTGAGGTCCGTAAAGGACCAGGGAACTCTGCAGGCGGCTTCTCAATCGATGACATCAATCTTTCTGAGACCGAGTGTCCACATCTAACCATGCAGATGGATGAGTTTGAGAACGTCCTGAACACAACTGAATATGCAGCCATTAAATACAGCCGACGGCAGTACTCCAGGGAGGGCTATGCTTACAGGATAGCAATAAGGCTTTATGGGTATTCACTTGGGATTTATGTGGAACTCGTGTCTGGTGACTATGATGACCAGCTGGAGTGGCCTTGCCCATATAGGCAGGTGACTTTCAAAATGCTGGATCAGAACCCCAACATACAGCTGCAGATGTCAAAGCAAAGGACTCTCACCACTGACCCAAACTGGAATGATGGCAATGGTAACATTATTAGACTAGAAAAAAAATCAGGAACTCCACTTGCTAAATACCTTTATGTTAAATAGTACATGCTTTCTGTAAACAGGTATCTATTATTGGGACAACCCTCGTAAAATTGGAACTGAAGTTACAGATGAGTATGGTGAGACATTCTTTGCTGGATTTCTGATTGGCTGGAACAATCTGGCATTTTTGGAAGAAATGCAGTCCAAAGAGTTCCTCAAGGGAGGGAGTGCCATTTTTGTTTCCAGTTTCCAAGGTAGGACCATTGGTTTCATTGTTAAATTTACATCCCTTTACACCAGAGTGGAAACTATGTTCAACAACATTACTGATCCATTCTTTTTCTGATAGACCTCACTCCTCTCGTAAGTGGAAGTGCTCTTCCATGTCCTCAGATCCCATCTGTGAAGGTTACAAATCCTCCCGTAGCTCAGGATGCTGGCCCATGTTTATGGTAAGACATTATGTCTCTAAATAATGTCATTTTAAATCAAACCATTAAAAAAAGATACATAATTTTGTGTGCCTTTTAGGTTGGGAAAATAATGTTATAGGGATTCCTGTGTGACTTCTGCAAAAATACATTTCACTGTGCATTGTACTATGTATAACTGTGCACGTGATAAATAAATAAATCAATCTTATCTTATCTTTTCTACTTTTAACATGTGACATGTGGGTCAGGAACACAGGAACACTATGACTTAAAATTTTTTATTTGATGCTTTTATGGCTGGTAAATCCATCAGTAAAACTACTTTTAATATTTCTGTCAAATAATGCCATGACTTTTACAGGCCCTCAACCACGACTACGCTCCCTCCTAAAACAACAGATGACAAAAGGTATTCCACTTTGCTGACACAACATAATGTCACAGGGATTCCTGTGTGGCTTCTGGTCTGTGAAGCATTACGACCTCTAAAGTTTTATTTGATGCTGCTGAGACTAGGAAATCCATTACTTAAACTTTGTGTCGAATAATCCTATGATTTTTACAGGATCCCGACCACCATCCCATCAACTCCTAGAACAACAGATGTCAAGAGACATTACTTCTTGCTCACATAGAAATATTAAAGGATAATTTGCAGAATTCATGTACTACATGTCCTCAGGAACACAGGAACACTATGACTTAAAATTTTTTATTTGATGCTGTCATGGCTGGTAAATCCATCAGTAAAACTGCTTTTAATATATCCGTCAAATAATGCTATGACTTTTACAGGCCCTCAACCACGACTACGCTCCCTCCTGAAACAACGGATGACAAAAGGTATTCCATTTGCAGAGACTGGTTGCTGTTGTCAGTTGTGAAAATGTTGAAAGATCCTCATTTACTAGGCTACAGTCGATGTTCATTGATTAGACAGTTAGCAGCAAAATAAAACGGCTCCCTATGAAACACAGCAGGCATCATAGTTGGGTGTAAACAGGACCTTTTACAGAGCTCATTTTACTGATGAAATGTCCTCTGTGTATAATTGTACTAATCTATTACTTTCTTCCTGCTGTAGTATTTTTGGCTCCTCTCCTGGCATGGTGGCATCACCTCTCCTCACCCTCCTGCTGGCATTGATGCTACTGGCACCTTGATGTGAATCCACGTCTCATCTCTTTACATGGACAGCACCAGCAAATTTGCCAAATTTCTTTTTTTTTTTTTGTTATCTGAATATAATTAAAAGGGGAGGCAACAGTACTCAATGAGGGACACATACTGTAGGTTTATTGTGTAATGGGGACATTTAAGGCTGAGCTACACAGTACATAGATGATTCTAATAATGTTTATTTTTTTTATTGTGGTGGTGGGATCTTTTTTGATGATGACGATGATGATGATGATGATGATGATGATGATGATTTGATTGTTTGTGAAAATAATGTTCAGAGTTTGACAATAAATTCTGTCTTCAAATTAGCTGAACGTGTATTTTTTCTGTGCCCAAATAACTTCTGAGCTGAAGAAGGGTGCATCTCTGGAACAAGACTACAAACTTGAAATACAGTCTTTGCACATACAGTACTTTGAGATTGCCATTTTGAGAATTGCAGCAGAGACAATATATATATATTTATATATATATATATATATATCAAAAGGTTTCGCACTTGAAATTATAAAAAAATGCAATTTAAAGAAGGCATACAATATAAAACAACATACCACAAAATTTTCTGCAAGCTGAATATGCTCAGATACACATTGCACTGACATATAAGGTTACAAGTCACAGTAGTGTAGAGTTGCAACAGCTGTTGTATAAGTGGGAAATTTGGAACTAAACCTGTGTTGTTGTCTATTTTCCTGTGCCCAAATACCTTATTTCTGGATAATGACAACAAGCTTGAACCCTGAATTTGATGCATGCATTGCACACTGTGAATGTTATTTTAAAAATTGCAGCAAAAACAAGAAATATCAAAAGATTTGTCACTTGGTATTCTAAAAGTTGTAATAGTAGTGTACATTTTCCCCTTTCATGTCTGTAAAGAAAGTGAGTTCGTTCAAAAGGCTTTACCTTTTGCACAGACAATGAATGGGCTGTAGCATATGTGCAAGAATGTTGCATGCCTGGGTTCCTCTAAACAATAAAGCATTCCTCTGAACAGTACATCTGCGTTATTTAAATGGTATACTAGTGTCTGTGTAAACGCGACAAATGCCCAGCCCATGAGGCAAAGATCCTTGTGTGATTAAGACCTGGAAACAAATTGAGCGTGACTTGGCTGTTCTCAGTCATGGAATTACCCAGGACCCTTTGTGTTAACGTCACAGAAGAGGTGCTAATGATAAGGCATGTGACTGTGACATGACATGTTATCATTTTGCAACCAAAACAGCCATTGTTCTAAATGTGACATAACGTCCAACACGGGTGACACGTGTCTCCGAAATGTGTAACTTCTGCTTTCTTATGATGTACAAGTAGTATAAAAGTCTCCTCTCACAGCCAAAGCATCTCATGTGGAGCTGACGGACTGTCAGGGTGACAGAAGATAAAGACAGGTGAGATTTTCTTTGGACAATTTAAACTAAATTTTAAAACTAAGTTAATGGAAAATTTTAATGCAGCATAGCCTGATTGCTTTTAGGTCTGATTTAACTTTCATGGTTTTTCATATAATCTAATTCAAGATCCAAGTCCAAGGCACACGATGAAGATGAAAGGCTACATTTTCCTTATGATGAACGTTGCCATTTCATCAGTAATCTCCATGAACCCAGTAAGAGTTAATTTGTTTCTTATTTCTTTGGTGAAATACATTATTCTTTCAAGCACAAAAAAAAAAAAAAATAGGTGGAGTCTATATAGTCCATAAAAAACAGATATAACTGAACTGTTTCTTATTGAACTTTTTACATAATGTCCTGATGGATAAAATTATCTCATTTTGCAGAATGGACCACTGCTAGTGAGTAAGTGTATTATTTGTTGTTCTTCATTTTATTTCATGAAATCAAATTTAATAATTATTATTATTTTCACTGAATTAATGTGATTTTCTAAGAAATTATCTCATCTGATTTTGTAGACATTGGTGAAGACAAAGACATTCCAGAAGCGAACAAGGGTAAACATCTTCACCTTGTTACTGAGCCTTTTGGGAGATTGTTTTGTTAATTTCACACTTGACAAGGAACATTTATTAACAATTCATTATTGATTTCTTTGTCATTTTTTGTCCTTTGTGTTAGATTTACATGATGATATCCTGGAGGTGAGTTTGTGTATGATTGTATGAATTATTAAAATATTTTTTGTTTTACCTAACACACATATATATCATATCTTTTAGGCTCCAAACACACAAAGGAGTGTGGTAATCGGTGATAACAAACTGTGGACATCTCCAGTTCCATATGTCTTGGAAAAGGACCTTGGTAAATATAGTTTTTCTTACTTGATAACACTGAATATTTGTATCACCTTTGTCAACCTCTTCATTTGGTTGCTAGGGAAAGTTAGTGAATTTTACATGATTGTAAATTGAGAATTCAGCAGCTATGAATAAACTGGCTGTTGTCATGCAGGAGATACATAATGGAAAGAGAAAACAGCAGAGCAATAAAGATTCATGACTAACATAGATTTTCCCAATCCACCTTTATCAATTATGATGTGCAGTTATTTGTCTTAACATGTCGTTTTCTGTCTCTGCAACACAATTCTCATGAACAATGGAAGAGATGAATGCTAAAGGAGTCATCATGAGAGCCTTTGACCAGTTCAGGCTGAAATCATGCATTGACTTCAAACCAAGGGACTCTGAGAAATATTACATTTCTGTTCAAAAGCTGGGAGGGTATGTATTTGCTTGTTTGTTTTTATGAATCCAATTACCCCTCTTATTCTTAACTGAGGATTATAATATGAAATACAGATTTCCAACTGACCTGTTGGACGACAAAAAGTTGTGCCCTATTTTGATTATGTATTCATAATACTCTGGTCAGGTAAATTAGTCTGGCATAGTCCATACCCAATTGGAGTTTAGTAAGACAATGCTGGGATTTTGTATCGGTTGTGTTTCAGATACAGAGAAAAAATACCTCTGTGACTGGATAGCCCTACAACCAATCAGAGCCCAGAAGAATTTGCCTCAGACTACAGGTAAACTACATAAATGTATAAATGTGTGTTCTTCTCTTTTAGATGCTTTTCGTACGTGGGGCGAACCATCTCTGGTGGACAGGTCCTCTCCATCGGGAGAAATTGTGATAGCTTAGCCACTGTTGAACATGAGTTTCTCCATGCCCTCGGCTTCTACCATGAACAGTCCAGATATGACAGAGATGATTATGTGACGATTGCATTTGAAAACATCAGACAAGGTTTGATTAATATTTCATCATAGCGTTACTTTTCATTAAACTGATATCTATATTTGAAAAATGAAGTAAGTGTTAAATGTCTTCAAGTATTTAATGGTTCATTATTCATGGTTGATTATTCTTTACCATATGTGCTCATCTCAAGATTTTTCAATGGCTGTTTTTTATCTGTCCTCTAGGTTATGAGAATAATTTTCGCAAAGTTAGCAGTGAAGAGAGCACCACCCAGGGAGTCCCATATGACTACATGTCAGTGATGCACTATGGCAAAAATTATTTCTCCAATGGCAACGGATCAACAGTTATCACCAAAGACCCAAAGTTCCAGGATGTGATTGGTCAAAGACTGGAAATGAGTCCCCATGATGTTACGGAACTGAACCTACACTACAAATGCAGTAAGCCCTTGAACATTACGATGACCAACGCCAAGTTTTAAGAATGATTTGGTGTTGATTGGTTCAGTTAAGAGCGGCACAGTGGCGTGGTGGTGTGAAGTTTACATGTTCTCCCTGTGTCTGCGTGGGTTCTGTCACACTGTCCAAAGACATGTTCATTAGGTTCATTGGTGATTCTAAATTGGCCGTAGGTGTGCATGTGTGTGTGAATGGTTGTCTGTCTCTCTGTGTTAGCCCTGCGATAGACTGGAGACCTGTCCAGTCTCTTGCCAGCTGGGATGGGCTCCGGCTCCCCCGCGACCCTTCACAGGACAAGCGGTTACAGAAGATGAATGAATGAATGAATGAATGAATGGTTCAGTTGTTGATGTCACTGAGTTATCAAAAGAGAAAAAAATGTTTCCAATGTTACAGTCGCAAGCTTTTACTTAGAGTTTTGAAATATTATTATATTTTTTTCAAGCCAGGAACCTCCAGTTACTTTACGGATATTTTAAGATTCAAGATTCAAGGTATCAGGATCTAAATATATCATTTACTTCCAAACTATCCAGAGACCCAGAGTCCATTTCTGATCTGGCCCCCTGATTAATAGGATGACAGTGTTGTTTGTCGAAACTAAATTGTTGAAAATGACAATTCAGGTTTGAAACAGAACTGAATCAGATGTGTTAGGGAAAGAACACAGTCATGGTTGAAATAAGCCAACACTGACTGCTGGTAGGCACGTTGCCGACAGCAGCCTCACATGCTAAAGATATATGGTTTGTTGACCCAACCATTTGTGCTAGAGACTCATTTTTGGACCTTGGATCACAGTTGCACTGATACACTCAATTGCAAACTGAAAAAAAGCGGCTGAGAAATATTTAACATTATCCTCAATTTGGCAGAACTATTTGACATGAAGCATAATATTATAGCCATCAGCCTATTTGTTCAGAACAGATTTCAAAAAGTGGTGCAGAGTCAATCATGTATAGGTTACAGTTGGATGTTATGGAAAAGACCTTTAGGATTCTTAAGAAAATTTAAAGCTGCACTGAGACATGACGGATAGTTAATCTCTGCTTTACAAACAAAATAATTCGTATAATCAACAAACCAAAAAAGCACATGTGTAGCATATATAAGGAGGAGGAAAGTGTACTGGATAATAGTCAGTTTAGAATAACCACACCAGCAACAAGTCCCTTGTCAACATGTTCCCAAGTTACAAGCAACTAACACACACATATGAAAGAACAACTGATAGCGAGGCAGCATGTCTATCAACTTATACAAGCCCAGGCCTAAACTAAACTAGACTAGCACTAAGTAGGGAAGCCATTAAAAGACAACAACATTTTTAATTAGATTTCTTAAAATACTTAGTGAATCTCAATCCTGTGTTCTTTAATCTTCACAGATTCAACCATTGCCTTTAAGATGTTCTGTGGCTTCTCTGACGGGACTATGTGTCAAATGAACCGCTGTTCACAGACTGGTACTAGCTGGGAACGAGTACAATATGCTATGGGGGGTCCTACTTCCGACCACACCAGTCTGCCCAGTGGAAATGGTGATCAAGGTGAGATTTTCTGAATTAAACTTGCCCAAAAATGTAAACCATATAATGTAACCATATAAAGACATACAGTAAAGGCCAGCCCCCAAAATCATATTTATCGCAAGAGACAGCTTTGTGATTTAATTCTGCACTGGTCTAAAAGCTCAGCAAAATATTTCCAGATACAGACACTTCTTGAGAATGTTGCAGGCAAACACCAGCACCATTGTTCTGGAACTGTCAGAGGGTATCAGATTATTAGAGAATTATGTTCCTAACTTGATCAAAAAAATTACATAAAACTTAATACTAAATTAATGTAATAAATGGTGACTCTCAATTGTATTATGGATTTATTGAAAGTGAAAATTGTAACTAAAGTTCGAAGTGGGACAAATGGCTTGCCACAGCATCTTTTGTGATTTCTTATTTTTTAAATTAAAAGGCCCATCATAATATCTGTTTGGACAACTTGATTCTAGGTAAAGATTCAGGTCACTTCATGCATGCTAGTACAGCATCAGGTCAGGAGGGAGACTCAGCCTGGCTGCAGACCCAGAGGATGAGTCTCAACAGGGACTGTCCTAATCAGTGTCTCCAGTTCTACTATTACCACAGCGGGAACCAGTTAGACGAACTCAACATCTGGTTGAGAGAGTTTCAAGATGAACAGGACTCCACAGGAACCGTCCGCCTCATGGCACAGATCACTGGTAATGTTACACTGGATGAGTATTCTCTTGGATCTTTGTTAAATTAAAGACTGATGAGCTCTGATAGTTTGACATTTCACCATTGTGACAGTATACGTTTAAGCTATAGTAGACAAAAATATATGAAAGAAGCACAACATACTCATTCCAAAGATCTTCCTTCCAGGTCCACCAACATCTCACTGGCAGCTCCAGCATGTTCCTCTGAATGCCCACAAGCACTTCCAGTTGGAGTTTGAGGTCCGTAAAGGACCAGGGAACTCTATGGGCGGCTTCTCAATCGATGACATCAATCTGTCTGAGACAGAGTGTCCACATCTAACCATGCAGATGGATGAGTTTGAGAACATTCTGAACACAACTGAATTTTCAGACATAAAATACAGCCGACGGCAGTACTCCAGAGAGGGCTATGCTTACAGGATAGCAACAGTGTTCTACGGACAATTCTTTGCAATGTATGTGCAACTCGTCTCTGGTGAGTATGATGACAAGCTGGAGTGGCCTTGCCCATATAGGCAGGTGACTTTCAAAATGCTGGATCAGAACCCCAACATACAGCTGCAGATGTCAAGTCAATTCAGTCTCACCACTGACCCAAATTACGCCAGCAGTGATGGTAAGTTTTCAAGAACATGAAGAAATCCTTAAAAAATGACTTACTGCATTTACTAATTACCTTTATGTTGAACATGCTGTCTGTTAACCTAGGCACCTATTACTGGGACAACCCTCGTAAGATTGGAACTGAAGTTACAGATGACTATGGTGAGACATTCTTTGCTGGATTTCTGATTGGCTCATATTCTTCGTCTTTGGAAAGAATGCAATCCAGAGAGTTCCTCAAGGGAGGGAGTGCCATTTTTGTCTTCAGTTTCCAAGGCAAGTTAACTGTATTCATAGCGAACTTACATCCTTTACACCAGAGTGGAAACTATGTTGAATAACATCACTGATCCATTCTTCTTCTGTTAGATCTCACTCCTCTTGCAAGTGGAAGTGCGCTTCCATGTCCTCAGATGCCACCAGTGAAGATTACAAATCCAACCCGTGCTCAGGATAATGACCCATGCTCAGCGTGAGACAACATAAAGTCAACTTGCATCACTGAAACATCTCATTTTAAATCCTAATGTTGTATTTGTTGTTGCAATATTTATTATTCATCCATACGTCTGTAAAGTCACTGATGTTTTTAGGTTAGGACCGTAATGTCAGTAAAAATGTGAATTAGGGAGAAAAACACAGGGACTTCTCTGTGACTTGCTATGACTTCAGAAGTTTTATTTGATGCTGCTGACACTAGTAAATCCATTACTAAAACATCTCATCAAAAAGTTGCAGGACTTTTGCACAGAAGTTTGATTTTAATATTCTTGTCAAATAATGATGTGACTTTTACAGGCCCTCAACCACCACCCCTTCACCTCCTCAAACAACAGATGACAGGTATTCCAGTTTGCACACACATTTTACATTTGCAGAGAGTTGTTGCTGTTGGTAGTTGTGAGAACGATGGGTTTTAAATGGCTTAAAGGCTGTTGATGTTCATGAGCTAATTACAAAAACAAGTGTATACCTGTGTGTTCATAATAGGCAGCAAAATAAATAAAAAGAAAATGAAAGAATGCTGGAATTAAGCACAAAATACTCCACAGAATACCAGAAAATTGACTATTTAACTACAAATGCTCATATACATAATAGTGACAGAAGAAGAGCTGCAACACTATTCATATTTTAATAGGTGTGTATAGGCGTTTAGAACTGACATACTAGCCATGAGCAGCCACTCCAAGGTGTTTACTGAGTTTTTGCCCGTGGCACTAGCTACCAACCAAGAATAAGACAAAACTCACTGCAATATTCTAAATACATGCACTGCTGTCTCATTATTTTGAGAATGGAAAGCCAGCAGATGCTCTGTTTTGAGATGCTTGTGCATAATGTTTATGCTGCTGTTGTGGTCAGTCGGAGCTGCATGGATCTATAAGAATATCTATTTTAAGAATTCCCATACTTTTAACTACTGGGTTTGGACATTTTCCGTCATGTCCTGCATGCTTGTGGAAACCGTAAGAATTATACATAAAAATGCATTTGCATAATTAATATTTTTGATTACATCAAAGCATTGTTGCAGCCCTAATCAGAAGCACTGACCTGTTAGGTCACAAGACACAGCAGTGTATAGGTTGCAGCGGTTAGCAGATTACACGGATGTTCCCATATGAAACACCTCAGCCTTATAACCTCATAGTTAAGTAAGGACCTTTTGTTTGTGCTCCTTAAAAAACGTCTTAGTTGTGTTATTCCATTAAATCTATTATTTTCTTCCTGCTGTAGTATTTTTGGATTCTCTCCTGGTGTGATGGCATCTCCTGTCCTCACCCTCCTGCTGGCATTGATGCTTTTGACACGTTGAAGGGCATCTCCCACGTCTCACGTCTTTACATGGACAGCACCAGCAAATTTGCCAAATTCCTTTTACAGTTTAGCCATTTTGTTGTTGTTATCTAAATGTGATTAAAAGGGAAGGCAGCAGTAGCCTACTTAATGAATACTTGGGAGGGACACATACTATAGGTTTACTGTATAACAAGGAAATTTAAGGCTGAACAGTTTACTTTTTGGTGATGGGATTTTTTTTTGTTTGTTTTTGTTTTTTTGGATGATTTGATTCAAATTAGCTGAAAATGTATTTCTTTTCTGTGTCCAAATAACCTCTGAGATGTTGAACCTCTGTGACAAGATGGCAAGATTTAACACCAACCCTGACCTTCAAGCATGCATTGCACATACCCTGAGAATGACAAAAACAGAGAAGGATTCTTCACTTGCGATAAGAGAAAGGTTAAAACAAACATGTGTGTATGTGTCTTTTCATGGCTGTTGAACAAATGAGTTTGTTCAACAAGATTTACCTGTTTTGCACAGACAAGCAGTTACCAGTAGCATATGTGCCAGGATGTATTTTCCATAATTGGGTTCCTCTCAACAATAAAACATTCCTCCGAACAGTACAGCTGTGGTGTTTTAATGGAATACTAGTGTCCATGTAAACGCAACTGCAAGCTTCCCAGCCCCTGAGGCAGTGATGGGGGGTTATAACATAGCAGGTTATTATTGAAGGCATAGCATTTTCATCAAAATATTTGTCCATTCATAATTTTCCTCCATGGGAGGAACTCAATGATACACTCAGTGATTTGATGCTGCATTGATCACAATAGACTTTTTGCTTTTGACTAACAAATGTGTATTATTTTGTTTAAGTAAAAATAAATTAGCACTACAGCTGTAATATTGAACTTTGTTGTGCTGTGCAGGGAAACATTTTAAAGGGCCTTGCGTGACTAGGAGCTAAAAATAAGTAAGCATGAGCTTACTGTTCTCTGGCAGTCATAGAATTATCCTAGATCATCTGTTTTACTTGCACAGAAGTCAGATTACAATGAAATGAAAAGAGTTTTATCTTGCAACCAAAACACATTGTTCAGAAATGACATGACATCTGAAGATGACGACATTGGCCACATGATTTCCTGTTTGACAGGTGTCATTAAAGTCGCCTCTCACTGTCACAGCTCCTAATCTGCAGCTAAGGAACAAAACAATCAAGGTGGCAGAAGATAAAGACAGGTGAGATTTTATATGGGCAAATTGAAAAAAATAAAGAATTAATTGAAAAACGAAATGCTAAGTATTTATATTTACATTTGATTGTACTTTCATGGCTCTTCATATAATCTGATTTAATTGAAGACACAATGAGGATGAAAGTCTACATTTTCCTCCTGGTGAATGTGGCAGTTTCATCAGCAATCTCCACAATGCCAGTAAGAGTTTATCTACTGCTGAATTATTGTTTGATAAAATGCTATGTTATTAAGTAATGAAAATTAAGTTGACTTCATAAAAAATACAGTGTTATTAATAAATGAATACTGTTTAAGCTCTGTTAAATAAAACTGAACCATGAGTACAAAATGCAAACATTTGACCAGAAACAAGAAGATAGACCTGTGTTGTTTCTTATTTAAACTTTAAATAACATGTTGATGAATAAAATGATCTCTCTCCACAGAATGGATCAATGATAGTGGGTAAGTGTATTATTTGTTGGTCTTCTTTCATTTCATGACATCAGTTCACCTCAACATGTTGTACTCAGTCAATGCTACAATGCTAAGAAATAATCTCTTCAGATTTTGTAGACATTGGAGAAGACAAAGACATTCCAGAAATAAACAAGGGTAACGTTAAACATCATCATTAAATGTGCCTTGTGTGAATTTAACATTGTGTTGTCAAATGTATATATGTCTATGAACTTTTATTTACAATTATCGTTTTCTTTGTTAAAAAATAAATTAAATAAAAAAAACATTCATGTGCTTTATCTTGGATTTACATGATGATATCCTGGAGGTGAGTGTTTTGTAAAGTTACAAAAAAAAAAAAGTAAAACATGTATGTATGTATTATGTATGCATTCTTCATGTTAAGTCTCATATATCTTAGGCTCCAAACATACAAAGGAGTGCTGTTATCGGTGATAACAAACTGTGGACATCTCCAGTTCCATTTATCTTGGAAAAGGACCTTGGTATTGTTTTTCATTTCTTTCGTTTTTTTCTTTTTTGTTAAATGATCATATTGAATATTTGTCTATACTGGGAGCACAGCTTTTGCAACCTGTTCAATATGACTATGACTGTGTTCATATGACTATAAATCAAGAATTCAACAGCTATGAATAAAATGTCATGCAGGAGAGACATAATGGAAAGAGAAAACAGCAGAGCAATAAAGATTCATGACTGACACCTCAGGATAACTTGCCACACCAGTTATGATGTGCAATTATTTGTCTTAACATTGCTTTTTTTTTTTTATCTCTGCAACAAAATTCTCCCAAACAATGGAAGAGATGAATGCTAAAGGAGTCATCATGAGAGCCTTTGACCAGTTCAGGCTGAAATCATGCATTGACTTCAAACCAAGGGACTCTGAGAAATATTACATTTCTGTCCAAAAGCAGGACGGGTATGTATTGTGTTTTATGGCTGTGCACAGGTTGTGATTAATTGAGGCCTTAGGTCAGGTCATTACATAATTGTACAAATGTGCCTCAGGCTACAATTACATAAATGTATAAATGTGTGTTTTTTCTGTTTTAGATGCAGATCGTACGTGGGCCGAAGTGTCTCTGGTGGACAGGTCCTCTCCATTGGGAGAAATTGTGATAGGTTGGCCATTGTTGAACATGAGTTTCTCCATGCCCTCGGCTTCTACCATGAACAATCCAGATACGACAGAGATGATTATGTGACGATTGCATTTGAAAACATCAAACAAGGTTTGATTAATATTTCATCATAATGTTATTGTTCATTAATAAAAGATAACCTGTTGTGTCCAAATTGTGTCAAGGTGTATGGAGTACATAAATCTATCAACCACCAAGTATTTACAAATGAATCAATCAATTCATCAAATTATGTCAAAAGTGATATTGTAGAATATGTTTAATATGTTTCAACTTTAAATTTTTTTCAATTTTATCCGATGTATCCTCTAGGTTTTGAGAAGAATTTTTTCAAAGTTAGCAGTGAACAGAGCACCACCCAGGGAGTCCCATATGACTACCTGTCAGTGATGCACTATGGCAAAAATTATTTCTCCAATGGCAATGGATCAACAGTTATCACCAAAGACCCAAAGTTCCAGGATGTGATTGGTCAAAGACTGGAAATGAGTCCTCATGATGTAATGGAGCTGAACCTACTCTACAAATGCAGTAAGTCCTTGAACATTAAGATGACCAACACCAAGTTTTAAGAATGATTTGGTCACAGTGCACAGAATGCACTATTATCTAAAGAAAAGTAAATGGTTTTGTAACAGTTTAAGCACATATATACTCTGCCCAGAAATCATTAGAGAAACTCTGGAACTTCACTGGTGTTTCAACAAAAGATATCAGGATCTAAATGTAACACAGCAGTAGTACATCAGCCTATTTTATCTTTGGACCTGACCAGCAACAGTCAGTATTCACATAGACACAAATGTGATCCTTGTCAGAAAAAGCTCAGCTCATTTTCATATTTGAATAAACAGCAATTGCTATTGTACTGCTACCACTGCTATCAATTGCAAAGCCGATAAAAGTTGCTAGTCATCATATGTCCAACTAATAGCCTGATAGCATGAGCATTCAGTAAGTTTCACATACGAGAACTTCAGGACCTGGAACTTTTTGACGGGGAGTTGTGGAGTAGTGGTTAGAGGCGCAGCTTGGGACTGGGGGGTCCCAGGTTCAACCCCCACCATGTCCATGACTGAGGTGCCCTGAGCAAGCATCTAACCCCAAATTGCTCCCCGGGCGCGGTCCTGAGAGGCTGCAGCCCACTGTTCCGACTGTTCACTACTGTGAACGACTGGATGGGTCAAAATGCAGAGAGATAATTTCCCCTTGTTTTTTTTTTTATTTGTTTTATTTTATTGGTTTATTTGATAGGGACCATGCATATTAATGAACATTGCATAAAAAAACACCATGTAAATATGCCAGAGTTAGTGGGATCAATATAGTATAATTTATTTTTATTTATTTATTTAAAAACATTTGTCATCATGCAGCTATAATCGACTGATTTATCATCAACAGACTTAAAAAACAGATAGATTTAATTTCCTCTGTAATGAATGTCACTCCTGTGTTCTTTAATATTTACAGATTCAGCCACTGACTCTTCATGCATGCTAGTACAGAATCAGGTCAGGAGGGAGACTCAGCCTGGCTGACCCAGAGGATGAGTCTCAACAGGGACTGTCCTAATCAGTGTCTCCAGTTCTACTATTACCACAGCGAGAACCAGTTAGACGAACGCAACATCTGGATGAGAGAGTTTCAAGATGAACAGGTGGAGTTTGAGGTCCGTAAAGGACCAGGGAACTCTACGGGCGGCTTCTCAATTGATGACATCAATCTGTCTGAGACAGAGTGTCCACATCTAACCATGCAGATGGATGAGTTTGAGAACGTCCTGAACACAACTGAATTTTCAGACATAAAATACAGCAGACGGCAGTACTCCAGAGAGGGCTATGCTTACAGGATAGCAATAAGGTTTTTTGGGGATTCTCTTGGGATGTATGTGCAACTCATCTCTGGTGACTATGATGAGCAGCTGGAGTGGCCTTGCCCATATAGGCAGGTGACTTTCAAAATGCTGGATCAGAACCCCAACATACAGCTGCATATGTCAAAGCAAAGGACTCTCACCACTGATGCAAATGGTAATGATAACATTACAAGAAATCCAAAAAATCAGGAACTCCACTTGCTAAATACCTTTGTGTTAAATAGTATATGCTTTCTGTAAACAGGTATCTATTATTGGGACAACCCTCGTAAGATTGGAACTGAAGTTACAAATGCATATAATGAGACATTGTTTGCTGGATTTCTGATTGGCTGGAACAATCTGGCATCTTTGGAAGAAATTCGATCCAGAGAGTTCCTCAAGAGAGGGAGTGCAATTTTTCTTTCCACTTTTCAAGATAGGACCATTGGTTTCATTGTTAAATTTACATCCCTTTACACCAGAGTGGAAACTATGTTCAATAACATTACTGATTCATCGTTTCTTTCTGATAGATCTCACTCCTCTTGTAAATGGAAGTGCGCTTCCATGTCCTCAGATCCCACCAGTGAGGATTACAAATCCTCCAGTAGCTCAGGATGCTGGCCAGTCTCCATGGTAAGACATTGAAAGATCCCCATTTACAGTCGATGTTCATCGATTAGACAGTAAGCAACAAAGCAAAACTGCTCCCTATGAAAACAGCAGGCATCATAGTTGGGTGTAAACAGGACCTTTTACAGAGCTCATTTTACTGATGAAATGTCCTCTGTGTATAATTGTGCTAAGCTATTACTTTCTTCCTGCTGTAGTATTTTTGGCTTCTCTCCTGCCATGGTAGCATCACCTCTCCTCACCCTCCTGCTGGCATTGATGCTACTGGCACCTTGATGTGAATCCACGTCTCACCACAAATTTGCCAAATTTGTTTTAAATTTTATTTATTTATTTATTTTATGTTGTTATCTAAATATAATTAAAAGGGGAGGCAGCAGTGTGCAATGCATACTGAGGAGGGACACAGACTGTAGGTTTATTGTACAATGGGGAAATTTAAGACTGAACTACATAGTACATAGATGATTCTAATAATGGTTTTCTTTTTGGTGGTGGGACCATTTTTTGATGATGATGATAAATAAATAAATAATGTTCAGAGTTTGACAATGAATTCTGTTTTCAAATTAGCTGAAAGTGTATTTTTTTCTGTGCCCAAATAATTCTGAGCAAAAATAAATATATATCTATATATCAAAAGGTTTTCCACTTGGAATTATAAAAAATTGCAAATTAAAGAATGGATGAAATACAAAAGAACATACGACAAAATTTGCTGCGAGCTGAATATGCTCAGATACACAATGCACTGACCTATGAGGTTATGAGTCACAGTAGTGTAGAGGAAGCCGCAGTGGACGATGAATATTGATCAGGGACACAAAGACTTGTATAAGTGGGAAATTTGGAACTAAACCAGTGTTGCTGTCTGTTTTCCTGTGCCCAAATACCTTATTTTTAGATAATGGCAATAAGCTTGAACCCTGAATTTGATGCATGCATTGCACACTGTGAATGTTATTTTAAAAATTGCGGCAAAAACAAGAAGTATCAAAAGGTTTGTCACTTGGTATTCTAAAAGTTGTAACAGTAGTGTACATTTTCCCCTTTCATGTCTGTAAAGAAAGTGAGTTCGTTCAAAATGACTCCACCTGTTTTGCACAGACAATGAATGGGCTGTAGCATATGTGCAAGAATGTCTGAGTTCCTCTTTGCAATAAAACATTCCTCTGAACAGTACATCTGTGTTATTTTAATGGGATACTAGTGTCTATATAAACGCAACAAATGCCCAGCCCATGAGGCAGAGATCCTTGTGTGATTAGGACCTGGAAACAAATTGAGCGTGACCTGGCTGTTCTCAGTCATGGAATTACACGGGACCCTTTGTGTTAGCGTCATAGAAGAGGTGCTAATGACAAGGCATGTGACTGTGACATGACATGTTATTAATTTGCAACCAAAACAGCCTTCGTTCATCTTCGTCTTCATCTTCATCTTCTCCCGCTTATCTGGGTCCAGGTCGCAGGGGCAGCAGCTTCACCAGTGAAGTCCAGACAGCCCTCTCCCCAGCCACTTCCACCAGCTCCTCCGGAGGAACCCCCAGGCATTCCCAGGCCAGACGAGGGATATAATCCCTCCATCGTGTCCTGGGTCGGCCCCGAGGTCTCCTTCCAGTGGGACATGCCCGAAACACCTCTCCCGAGAGGCATCCGGGAGGCATCCTTGCCAGATCCCCTTGCCACCTCAACTGACGACGTGGAGGAGCAGCTGTTCTACTCTAAGCTCCTCCCGTATGTCTGAGCTCCTTGCCCTATCTCTAAAGCCACCCGGCTACCCTGCGAAGGAAACTCATTTCAGCTGCTTGTATTCACAATCTCCTTCTTTCGGTCATCATAGGTGACCATAGGTGAGGGTTGGAACGTAGATCGACCAGTAAACTGAGAGCTTTGCCGTCGGCTCAGCTCTCACTTTACCACGACAGACCAGTTAAGCATCCGCATCACTGCAGATGCTGCTCCGATCCGCCTGTCGATTTCCCGCTCCATCCTACCCTCACTCATGAGTAAGACCCCGAGATTCTTGAACTCCTCAACTTGAGGCTGGACCTCCTCCCTGACCCGGAGTGGGCAATCCACCTTTTCCAACTGAGGACCATGCCCACAGAGCAGAGACATGTGGGCCAGATCTGGCTTGAAGCCGGCACAGGTGACGTTCAGTCGGCACTGGCATACAGCATGTGAACCGGACATGGCCCAGATGCGGCAAAGGTGGCACTGTCTTGAGTCTGGCAGACAGATGTGGGCCACTTGTGGAGTGTAGTATTCGGCCCACATATCACATTAGACCTCTGGGCCACGTAATGTGAGGCCGGACTCATCCCACCCTTAAAGTTATTTTTCAATATTTTTGAGTGAGTTAACATCACAGATTTGATCAAAAAAAAAAAAATAATAATAATAAAATAAAAAAATAAAATATATGGTATAGGGATGTCAATCAAAATCAATTATCCCTTAACCCTTAACTAGCGTTCTTGTCGAAACAGGATCTGAAACTTTATCGGACTTTCAACAGTCAAACATTCACTTTTTCAAATTCAGTAGCCATGTATGGCTACTGAAACAACACGTACGTGGCTACGTTGGCCACTAACGGTCCAGTGATGACGTCACCGCAACATCGCGAAATAAAATCCCAACTGGACTGTGCTGCTGACTGCGACCCTTGCACTCGAGTGAGATGGAAAACAAAGACGTGGTGAGTGAAATGCATCAATTTTATGTTTACGATAATGTTTGTTTTTGAGACAATGCGTTGGTGGTTGGCATACAAAGACAATTTGTGTATAGAGTAGCCTGAATGTTAACAAGGGCGCTAACGTTTAGCTATGTGGTTAACGTTTAGCTATGTGGTTAACGATAAGCTTTAGCCTAAAATGCGACTCAGGAAAGATGAGTGCTCTGTTTTGCTGTTAAACTTGCTTATTTATTTTGAATTAACGAATTAACTGTAAATAGATGGCAGATTAAATCTCTAGTCCACCTCTTCTGTTCAGAGAAGGTTTTTCCAGTCAGACAAAGATGTCCTCCTTTAATCCCCTTTCAAACAATCGGTCCTCTTTGGCTAAGATTAGGACATTGTTGTTGTCAAAGGAGTGTCCTATGTCCCTCAGGTGTAGGTGGACCGCTGAATCATTTCCTGATGAGCCGGCTCTCCTGTGTTTTGGTACATGCGTACTGACACGTGCTTTCTCTGCTAGGATTATATAGATTATCAGATCATATTTAAGAATGGTGACACTATTCTCTTGTGTGCTGTATACTTTAGTAGATTGCATTAGATTGAACATGTATTTAATACCATGTTGAATCTGTCTTTCTTCCTCATTTTATCCACAGCCCTCTTGCATAATATTTTGGCAAATCAAGAAATACTCATGGAGCAGATGAAAATCGTCTTCAAGACCCTACAGAGAATTAAAGCCACTGATGAGGTCGAGATGGGCCTGGATCCACATTTGTTGTATATGTGCATTACAGTATTATAATGTTTATTGTTGCCAGAAAAATAAAGTTTCAGAACAGTACACACCTGTATATTAAACAAATTTACAAATTTACTGTACATGTTGGAACCCACTCTCAGCACAAGTTTAATGACTGTTGTTGTCCATTTCCCGCCTTCTCCTCAACCTCACCAGTCTGCCACCATCTCTGTCAGGTGCCAGATGTAGCCATCTTTTGATGGTCGCATCCACCTCTCACTTTACCACGACAGACCAGTTAAGCATCCGCATCACTGCAGATGCTGCTCCGATCCGCCTGTCGATCTCCCGCTCCATCCTACCCTCACTCTTGAGCAAGACCCCGTATTCTTGAACTCCTCTACTTGAGGCTGGACCTCCTCCCTGACCCGGAGTGGGCAATCCACCTTTTCCAACTGAGGACCATGCCCACAGAGCAGAGACATGTGGGCCAGATCTGGCTTGAAGTGGGCACAGGTGGCGTTCAGTCGGCACTGGCATACAGCATGTGAACCGGACATGGCCCAGATGCGGCAAAGGCGGCACTGTCTTGAGTCTGGCAGACAGATGTGGGCCACTTGTGGAGTGTAGTATTCGGCCCACATATCACATTAGACCTCTGGGCCACATAATGTGAGGCCGGACTCATCCCACCCTTAAAGTTATTTTTCGATATTTTTGAGTGAGTTAACATCACAGATTTGATCAAAAAAATAAATAAATAATAATAAAATAAAAAAATAAAATATATGGTATAGGGATGTCAATCAAAATCAATTATCACCCTTAACTAGCGTTCTTTATCTGACTTTCAACGGTCAAACATTCACTTTTTCAAATTCAGTAGCCACGTACGGCTACTGAAACAACACGTACGTGGCTACGTTGGCCACTAACGGTCCAGTGATGACGTCACCGCGACATCGCGAAATAAAATCCCACCTGGACAGTGCTGCTGACTGCGACCCTTGCACTCGAGTGAGACGGACAACAGAGATGTGGTCAGTGAAATGTATCAATTTTATGTTTACGATAATGTTTGTTTTTGAGACAATGCGTTGGCGGTTGGCATACAAAGACAATTTGTGTATAGAGTAGCCTGAATGTTAACAAGGGCGCTAATGTTTAGCTATGTGGTTAACGTTTAGCTTTAGCCTAAAATGCGACTCTGGAAAGATGAGTGTTCTGTTTTGCTGTTAAACTTGCTTATTTATTTTGAATTAATGAATTAACTGTAAATAGATGGCAGATTAAATCTCTAGTCCACCTCTTCTGTTCAGAGAAGTTTTTTCCAGTCAGACAAAGATGTCCTCCTTTAATCCCCTTTCAAACAATCGGTCCCCTTTGGCTAAGATTAGGACATTGTTGTTGTCAAAGGAGTGTCCTATGTCCCTCAGCTGTAGGTGAACCGCTGAATCGTTTCCTGATGAGCCGGCTCTCCTGTGTTGGTACATGCGTATTGACACATGTTTTCTCTGCTAGGATTATATAGATTATCAGATCATATTTAAGAATGGCGACACTATTCTCTTGTGTGCTATATACTTTAGTAGATTGCATTAGATTGAACATGTATTTAATACCATGTTGAATCTGTCTTTCTTCCTCATTTTATCCACAGCCCTCTTGCGTAATATTTTGGCAAATCAAGAAATGCTCAGGAAGCAGATGAAAATCATCTTCAAGACCCTACAGGGAATTAAAGCCACTGACGAGGCCGAGATAGGCCTAGATCCACATAAGTTGCCACTGCCAGATGTTGGTTCTCTCCTGTGCCTGGAGGAACATCTGCAGAGTAGCCCCGACCTTCATAAACAACTGGTATGTTGGCATATCATATACAGTGACCACATTTCATGGAGCTGACACAGCTTTCATAAATGCACTTTTTTGTCTTAAAACAACTTTTTCAGTGTCTTTATTTATTTCTCTGAAAAAGTGGAAGAAATGGTAATAAATATGTGATAATATGATTTCAGGTTAATGCACTGGCTCTGAAAGGTGGGATGGTCATTCGTGAGTGTGTGTGGAGGATAATGCACGCGACGATCTCAAACTCCCTGGCAAAAAAATATAAATATGAGAGGGATCAACGGGAAAACTGGTTTCCAGCTCTTGCATTTAAGAAATGTTGTTATTGGTAAGTTGGCCTTGATACATGTAGTGTCATACCTATTAAAGTGTCTTATAGTCTTATATTACCAAACATTTTAATTTCCAATCATTTCTGCGTGTACGTTTCAGCTGCTGTAAGGCGCAGCCGCCTTTCATCTGGGGCCACGGACCAAGAGGTGGATGCGACCATCAAAAGATGGTTACATCTGGCACCTTACAGAGATGGTGGCAGACTGGAGAGATTGAGGAGAAGGTGGGAAATGGACAACAACAGTCATTAAACTTGTGCTGAGAGTGGGTTCTCAGCACTTGTACAGTAATATACATTTGTTTAATATACAGGTGGTAACTGTTCTGAAACTTTATTTTTCTGGCAACAATAAACATTATAATACTGTACTACACATATACAACAAATGTGGATCCAAGTCCATCTCGGCCTAATCAGTGGCTTTAATTCCCTGTAGGGTCTTGAAGACGATTTTCATCTGCTCCATGAGCATTTCTTGATTTGCCAAAATATTATGCAAGAGGGCTGTGGATAAAATGAGGAAGAAAGACAGATTCAACATGGTATTAAATACATGTTCAATCTAATGCAATCTACTAAAGTATATAGCACACAAGAGAATAGTGTCGCCATTCTTAAATATGATCTGATAATCTATATAATCTTAGCAGAGAAAACGTGTCAATACTCACAAAGAATGGTGCTTCAACAAGCCTTGTCTGTCTGAGGCTCCAGTGGCAAGATGTGAAACGTCTTGGGGACAACAGTTAAAACGCATGTACCAACACAGGAGAGCTGGCTCATCAAGAAACGACTCAGCGGTTCACCTACACCTGAGGGACAAAGGACACTCCTTTGACAACAATAATGTCCTAATCTTAGCCAAAGAGGACTGATTGTTTGAAAGAGGAACAAGGAAGCCATCTTTGTCTGACTGGAAAAACCTAGAGATTTAATCTGCCATCTATTCACAGTTAATTCGTTAATTCAAAATAAATAAGCAAGTTTAACAGCAAAACAGAGCACTCATCTTTCCTGAGCCGCATTTTAGGCTAAAGCTAATCGTTAACCACATAGCTAAACGTTAACCACATAGCTAAACGTTAGCGCCCTTGTTAACATTCAGGCTACTCTATACACAAATTGTCTTTGTATGCCAACCACCAATGCATTGTCTCAAAAACAAACGTTATCATAAACATAAAATTGATGCATTTCACTCACCACGTCTTTGTTGTCCGTCTCACTTGAGTGCAAGGGTCGCAGTCAGCAACACTGTCCAGGTGGGATTTTATTTAGCGATGTCGCGGTGACGTCATCACTGGACCATTAGTGGCCTACGTAGCCACGTACGTGTTGTTTCAGTAGCCGTACGTGGCTATTGAATTTTAAAAAGTGAATGTTTGACTGTTGAAAGTCAGATAAAGAACGCTAGTTAAGGGTGATAATTGATTTTGATTGACATCCCTATACCATATATTTTATTTTTTTATTTTATTTTATTATTTTTTTTTTATCAAATCTGTGATGTTAAATATCAAAAAATAACTTTAAGGGTGGGATGAGTCCGGCCTCACATTATGTGGCCCAGAGGTCTAATGTGATATGTGGGCCGAATACTACACTCCACAAGTGGCCCACATCTGTCTGCCAGACTCAAGACAGTGCTGCCTTTGCCGCATCTGGGCCATGTCCGGTTCACATGCCGTATGCCAGTGCCGACTGAATGCCACCTGTGCCGGCTTCAAGCCAGATCTGGCCCACATGTCTCTGCTAAGTGGGAGGGACTGAATGGCCCTTAGCAAGGGGCCATCCACCCCATACTCCCAGAGCACCCCCCACAGGATGCCTCTGGTCACACAGTCATAAGCCTTCTCCAAATCCACAAAGCACATGTGGACCGGTTGGGCAAATTCACATTTCCCGTCTAGCACCCCTAGTATCAGTTGAGGTGGCGAGGGGATCTGATAAGCCACCCAAGCTGGAGGGTCCATGGTTCCACGTCCGGGACGAAAACCGCATTGTTCTTCCTTGATCTGAGGTTCAACCATCGACCGGACCCTCTTTTCCTGCACCCTGGCATAGACCTTGCCGGGGAGGCTGAGGAGTGTGAGCCCCCTATAGTTGGAACACATCCTCTGGACCCCTTTTTTAAAGATGAAGACCACCACCCCGGTCTGCCACTCCAGAGGCATTGCCCCTGATGCCCACACAATGTTGCGGAGGCATGTCAGCCAGGAAAGCCCTACAACATCCAGAGCCTTGAGATACCCAGGGCGGATCTCATCCGCTCCTGGTGCTCCGCTTCTGAGGAGTTGTTTCTCTGCCTCTGCGACTTGTGCCTGAGAGATTGAACGATCCAACCCCAGGCCCTCCGGCTCTGTTTCCTCTATGGAATACGTGTTGGTGGGATTGAGGAGCTCCTCAAAGTATTCCTTCCATCGCCCGACAATATCCTCAGTTGACGTCAGCAGCTCCCCGCACTCGCGGTTGAAACTCTGCTGGAGGTGGGAGTTGAAGACCATCTTGACAGGTTCTTCCACCAGGCATTCCCAGCAGACCTGCACTACTCGTTTGGGCCTACCAGGTCTGTGCCGCATAATACCCTTCCATCTGATCCAACTCACCACCAGGTGGTGATCACTTGACCTCTCTTTACCCGAGTGTCCAGAACATACGGATGATCAAAGTATAAAGTCAATCATCGACCTACAACCTAGGCCGTCATGGTGCCAAGAGCACTGATGAACAACCTTATGTTCAAACATGGTGTTAGTTATGGACAGACTGCGACTCGCACAGAAGAAGTCCAATAACTGAACACCACTCGGGTTCATATCAGACAGGCCGTTTCCTCCCAGTCATGTCCATTCAGGTTACGCTGTCATTGCCCACATGAGCGTTGAAATCTCCTGCAGGACAATAGAGTCCCCAGTCGGGGCGCCATCCAGCGTC
Source organism: Chelon labrosus (assembly GCF_963514085.1). Classification (NCBI taxonomy): domain Eukaryota; kingdom Metazoa; phylum Chordata; class Actinopteri; order Mugiliformes; family Mugilidae; genus Chelon; species Chelon labrosus. The sequence goes on from NC_140345.1 coordinate 7,165,648, forward strand.
CGTCCTAGGGCGGGTACTCTGAGCAGACAACAGTCAGGACCCGTTCCCAACCTAAAGGTGCAGGGAAGCAACCCTTTCGTCCACCTGGGAGAACGTACACACAGAGAGTCCAGGAAGAGGGTTCAATCCCTCTCAATGACTTAGGTTCCAGACCTGCTGCTATGTGTCGAGGTGAGGCTGACTATATATAATTGATAGCTCTCAACCTCTTCCACAAGCTCCGGCTCCTTCCCCGCCAGAGAGGTGACATTCCATGTCCCAAAAGCCAGCTTCCATAACCGAGGATCAGACTGCCAAGACCCCCGCGTTGATCTGCTGTGCTTCCATGTCCTCAGATCCCACCAGTGAAGATTACAAATTCACCCCGAGTTCAGGATAATTACCCATGCTCACCGTAAGACATTGGTTCATTAAATAAAGTCAAGTTGCATCACTGAAACATCTCATTTTAAATCCTAACATTGTATTTGTTGTTGCAATATTTATTATTCATCCATAAGACTGTAAATTCACTGATGTTTTTAACATGTGCCGTTTGGCTTAGTACCATAATTTCAGTAAAAATGTGAATTAGGGAGAAAAACACAGGGACTGGAAAGCACTGACATACTAGCCATGAGCCTCCACTCCAAGGTATTTTTGCCTGTGGCACTAGCTACCAACCATGAATAAGACAAAACTCAATATGCAATATTCCAAATGTGTGCACTGCTGTCTCGTTATTTTGAGTTTGGAAAGCCAGCAGATGCTGTTTTGAGATGCTTATGCATAATGTTTACGCTGCTGTTGTTGTCAATCGTAGCTCCACAAAGCATGTATCTTTCAGAATATTTATTTTGAGAATCCCCATACTTTTAACTACAGGGTTTGGATGCTTGGGGGTGGAAACTGCAAGAATTGTACATAAGTATGTATTCACATAATCAACATTACTGATTGCATTAAAGCATTGTTGCAGCCCTAATCAGAAGCACTAACCTGTAAGGTCACAAGACACAGCAGTGTACAGGTTGCAGCAGTTAGCAGATTACACAGATGTTCCCGTATGAAACACCTCAGGCCTTATAACCTCATAGTTAAGTAAGGACTTTTAGCCTGTGCTACTTAAAAAACATCTTGGCTGTGTCATTCCATTAAATCTATTATTTTCTTCCTGCTGTAGTATTTTTGGATTCTCTCCTGATGTGGTGGCATTTCCTGTCCTCACCCTCCTGCTGGCATTGATGCTTTTAACACGTTGATGGGCATCTCCTGTCAACGTCTCACCTCTTAACATGGACAGAATTTGCCAAATTCCTTTTAGAGTTTAGCCATTTTGTTATTGTTATCTAAATGTGATTAAATATCGTTATCGTATCTATATCTAGATATGAACATTCAAGATATTAATATCAAAAAAGCAACGATATAAACAATATAGCGAGACAGAGACTGAGATGCACACACACGCTACAAACTCCGCGGGGAAATTAAAAAGAAAGAAAGAAAAGTGACATCTGATTTAGTGCCAAAACATAAATCATCCTCCATTATTTGGAGGTATTTTGGATTTAAAAAGGATGATGTAAACCAGAGTGAGGTGCTGTGCAGGTGGTGCTTGGCAAAAACTGCGACGAAGCAAGGTAGCACAAGAAACATGTTTCACCACATGAAACAACACCATCACGTGCTGCAGTGTATTGCAATGAGATAAACACCGGGGACTTCTCAGTCATCCCAAATGAAGCCCAATCAAAGTTTGATTGCTTATGCGTTCAGTAGCGTTACACCGTATGAGTCGACGTTCACCAGACATTAACACATTACAGACGCTATAACATACCACATTGCAAAAGACCTGGTACCCGTGTACACAGTCTCGAAAGAGGGCTTTAAAAAAAATGTTTCGGATGCGCGATATCGAGATATCTGGCATGAATATCGGATATGAAATTTTGTCCATATTGTTCAGCCCTAGTCCAAATAACCTCTGTAAGACGGCAAGCTTAACACCAACCCTGGCCTTCAAGCATCCATTGCACATACCCTGAGAATGACAAAAACATGAAAGGATTCCTCACTTGCGAGAAAGAGAAAGGTTGAAAACAAACACGTGTGTATGTGTCCATGGGCGTGGTAGTGGGGGGAAAAGGGGACCTGACAACCAAGGGCCCGAGTAGGGCCCTCTCAACATATTGGACATTCTGGGGGCCCCCTCTTGCGGACACAAAATGGTTTAGTCCGCCCATAGACAGCGGCCTGCGACAACTACGTCAGTGAGCCCAGGCTGAATGACCTGGAGACTAGCAACCATCATGCCGCCCAAAAAACACAAATCAGGGTACCAGAAAAAGAAAGAGTGGAAAGAAAAATGAATAAGGCAAAATGAGGGGAAGCAACTGCTAACTGCTTTCTTTCCAAAAGGTGAACCGAGTTTACTTGTTGTGTAGCAGCCGTGGCCTACGAGGGGGCTTACGAGGGGGCAGCCGTGGCCTACTGGTTAGCGCTTTGGGCTTGTGACCGGAGGGTTGCCGGTTCGAACCCCCGACCGGTAGAAAGCGGCTGAAGTGCCCTTGAGCAAGGCACCTAACCCCTCACTGCTCCCCGAGTGCCGCTGTAGCATGGCAGCTCACTGCTCCGGGTTAGTGTGTGCTTCACCTCACTGTGTGCTTTGTGTGTTCACTAATTCACGGATGGGATAAATGCAGAGACCAAATTCCTTGTATACACAAGTATACTTGGCCCACAGACCTTAATCTTAATCTTAATCTTAACTGCATCCAATTAATGTTAATGTTGCCATGGTCCAGAGTCAGTGGGCATTTACTGGGATGTAAATTACATCCTTACATCTCGTGTAAGGCTTTAGCAAGGCTTTATTTCTTTTTCTACAAGCTGAAGAACAATTGTATTGAAAAATTAGATAGTTTATTTGATTTGATTCTCTGTGTACAGTTGTTGGCTCCTGTTCAAGAATAAATATTTTTAAATCAAAATGTGTCATGGATCAAAACGTTAGTACACAAACCAGATGTAGCCTAATGTATATAGGTGTTTGAGCACAAGTAGGCCAAATGCATCAATTCAGGTAGTGAATGAAAGAACCAGTCATCAATATAATCTGATCTGATTTTAGCTTAAAACCCTAAGGGTCACGGGGGTCTGCTGGAGCCTATCCCAGCTGTCATCGGGCGAGAGGCAGGGGTACACCCTGGACAGGTCGCCAGTCCATTGCAGGGCCTAAAACCCTATTTATGCTTGTTTATTTATAAATAAACGCGCGCTTCGTGCACTGGCATGGATAGGGGCTCACTGACATTAAGAGTGTACAGGGCCCAGAATTTGGTGCTACGCCCCTGTATGTGTCTTTTCATGGCTGTTGAACAAATGAGTTTGTTCAACAAGATTTACCTGTTTTGCACAGACCAGCAGTTACCAGTAGCATATGTACCAGGATGTATTTTCCATAATTGGGTTCCTCTCAACAATAAAACATTTCTCTGAACAGTACAGCTGTGGTGTTTTAATGGAATACCAGTGTCCATGTAAAATGTCTGTGAAGGTTCTCAGTCATCCAGGTCATGGTTTATCCAAAAAAGGTTCAAAACAGGCAACTAGTTTTTTGAGAAGACCTTTCACCACTCATTCGAGTAGCTTCTTCAGTTCTAGGGGACTGGTGGGAAGTCTGAGGTTTAAATAGGAGCTCCTACTGGAACTTGCTTGTTATGTTAACAACCAGAAACTGGTGCAGTTAATTTCCATTAACGATTGGGTTCTTACCTGTCGTTGGGGGGGGACTGTTTTTGTCCCTGTCCTCTTCCCTATGAATGGTGCTCTAACGACTCTTGTCCATCAGAGGCTCCAGTGTCAGGGTGTGAATGAGGTTGAAACTTTTTGGGGACAGAAGTTAAAACTGTATTGTAAACAGATGGCAGATTAAATCTCAGTCCACCTCTTCTGTTTAGCGAAGGTTTTTCCAGTCTGACATAGATGGCTTCCTTTACTCCTCTTTCAAACCAACGGTCTTCTCTGGCTAAGATTTGGACATTGTTATCTCAAAGGAGTGCCCTTTGTCCTTCAGGTTTGGTGGACCGCTGAATCGTTTCCTGATGAGCTGGCTCTCCTGTGTTGGTACATGCTTTTATGGATGGGTTGGGTTGGGATGGGTTGGGTTGGGATGGGTTGTTTGGTTTCCCCAAAGTGTAAGTCTGTACACTCCTCACTGCACTGAACAGCATACACCACATTATTAATGTGCCCATCCCAACCCAACAAATCCATAAACGCATGTACCAACACAGGAGAGCCAGTTTTTCTTGCAACCAAAACCCACTGTTAGAAATGACATGACTTCTGAAGATGACGACATTGCCCACATGATTTCCTGTTTGACAGATGTCATTAAAGTCGCCTCTCACTGTCACAGCTCCTAATTTGCAGCTAAGGAACGAAACAATCAAGGTGGCAGAAGATAAAGACAGGTGAGATTTTATACGGGCAAATTAAAGACTTAATGAATTGAAAAACTAAATGCTAAATATTTACATTTACGTTTGATTGTACTTTCATGGCTCTTCATGTAATCTGATTTAGTTGAAGACACAATGAGGATGAAAGTCTACATTTTCCTCATGGTGAATGTGGCAGTTTCATCAGCAATCTCCACAATACCAGTAAGAGTTTATCTACTGCTGAGTTATTGTTGATAAAATGCTATATTGTTTTAAGTAATGAAAATTAAGTTGACTTTATAAAAATATAAAAAAATTTGATATTTAATAAATGAATACTGTTTAAGCTCTGTTAAATAAAACTGAACCATGAGTACAAAATGCAAACATTTGACCAGAAACAAGAAGATAGACCTGTGTTGTTTCTTATTTAAACTTGAAATAACATGTTGATGAATAAAATGATCTCTCTCCACAGAATGGATCAATGATAGTGGGTAAGTGTATTATTTGTTGGTCTTCTTTTGTTTCATGACATCAGTTTTTACTCAGTCAATGCTACAATGCTAAAATATAATCTCATCTGATTTTGTAGACATTGGAGAAGACAAAGACATTCCAGAAATAAACATGGGTAATGTTAAACATCTTTATATCATTAAATGGACCTTGTGTGAATTTGACATTGTGTGAAATTTACATACGGCTATGAACTTTTAATTACAATTAGTTATCGTTTTCGTCGTAAAAAATAATAATAAAAAAACAATTCATATGCTTTATCTTAGATTTACATGATGATATTCTGGAGGTGAGTCTTTTGCAAAGTTATAAAAAAAAATTACACGTATATATGTATTATGTATGCATTTTTCATGTTAAGTCTCATATATCTTAGGCTCCAAACACACAAAGGAGTGCTGTTATTGTTGATAACAAACTGTGGACATCTCCAGTTCCATATGTCTTGGAAAAGGACCTTGGTATTGTTTCTCATTTCTTTTCTTTTTTTCTTTTTTATTAAACGATAATATTGAATATTTGTCTATACTGGAAGCACACCTTTTGCAACCTGTTCAAGTGGCTACTTAGGAATATTGCAAATTTTATATGACTATAAATTAAGAATTCAACAGCTGTGAATAAACTGGCTCTTGCCATGCCGAAGATACATAATGGAAAGAGAAAACAGCAGAGCAAGCACCAATTATGATGTGCAATTATTCGTCTTAACATTTCTTTTTTTTTATCTCTGCAACACAATTCTCCTGAACAATGGAAGAGATGAATGCTAAAGGAGTCATCATGAGAGCCTTTGACCAGTTCAGGCTGAAATCATGCATTGACTTCAAACCAAGGGACTCTGAGAAATATTACATTTCTGTCCAAAAGCAGGCCGGGTATGTATTGTGTTTCATGGCTGTGCACAAGTTGTGATAATTGAGGCCTTAAGACAGGTCATTCCATAATCGTACAAATGTGCCTCAGGCTAAAATTACATAAATGTATAAATGTGTGTTTTTCTGTTTTAGATGCAGATCGTACGTGGGCCGAAGTGTCTCTGGTGGACAGGTCCTCTCCATTGGGAGAAATTGTGATAGGTTGGCCATTGTTGAACATGAGTTTCTCCATGCCCTCGGCTTCTACCATGAACAATCCAGATACGACAGAGATGATTATGTGACGATTGCATTTGAAAACATCAGACAAGGTTTGATTAATATTTCATCATAATGTTATTGTTCATTAATTAAAGAGTACCTATGAAGTACATAAACCTATCAACCACCAAGTATTTACAAATAAATCAATCAATTCATCAAATAATGTCAAAAGTGATATTGTAGAATATGTTTAATATGTTTCAACTTTAAAGTTTTTTCAGTGACGGTCTTTTATCCGATGTATCCTCTAGGTTCTGAGCGTAATTTTCGCATAGTTGGCAGTGAAGAGAGCACCACCCAGGGAGTCCCATATGACTACCTGTCAGTGATGCACTATGGCAAAAATTTTTTCTCCAATGGCAATGGATCAACAATTATCACCAAAGACCCAAAGTTCCAGGATGTGATTGGTCAAAGAGTGGAAATGAGTCCTGAAGATGTAATGGAGCTGAACCTACTCTACAAATGCAGTAAGTCCTTGAACATTACTATGACCAACACCAAGTTTTAAGAATGATTTGGTCACAGTGCACAGTGCTACGTATTATCTAAAGAAAAGTAAATGGTTTTGCAACAGTTTAAGCACATATATACTCTGCCCAGAAATCATTTGAGAAACTCTGGAACTTCACTGGTGTTTCAACAAAAGATATCAGGATCTAAATGTAACACAGCAGAAGTATATCAGCTTATTTTATCTTTGGACCTGACCAGCAACAGTCAGTATTCACATAGACACAAATGTAATCCTTGTCAGAAAAAGCTCAGCTCATTTTCATATTTGAATAAACAGCAATTGCTATTGTACTGCTACCACTGCTATCAATTGCAAAGCCAATGAAAGTTGCTAGTCATCATATGTCCAACTAATAGCCTGATAGCATGAGCATTCAGTAAGTTTCACATAGGAGAACTACAGGACCTGGAACTTTTTGACATTAAGTAAAAACATTTGTCATCATGCAGCTATAATCGACTGATTTATCATCAACAGACTTAAAAAACAGATAAAATAGATTTCATGTCCTCTGTAATGAGAGTTCTGCACTCAAAAAAATAATATTACATAATACATAATTAAATGGTTTTATTTAAGCATTAAACAATTCTGTTGGTCCATCTTAATGTACTTGGGTTGAATCAACTTAATTTATTCTGGTTGATCCAATGTATTTACTAGGATTAAGTCCAACTTAATTTACTTGGGTTGGGTAAACTTAAGTTATTTGGGGTAGAACAACTTATTTATATAGGTTAGGTCCTACTTAGTATAACAGGTTTGCAAACTAAAATTATACTAGTAAATGAAGTTAATCCAACCCAAGTAAATCAAGTTGGCTCAACAGAATTGCTTAATGCTGAAAGAAAGCCATTTAATCATATGGAAATACTTTCCAAGAACAGGTTCAGTCAAAGAATTACTATTGAGTGTAAACACTCAAGAAATGTGAACAACAAAAATAAAGTTACAGTGAACAGTAACTGAAACCTAGTGTAATTTTCACAAAGTCTACAGCCTGTTTGGTGTCAAGGGTGAAAACATAACTAAACAAATGGGTGGTATTGCAATCAAATTGTATTTCCCAAAAGAGCCAATAATCAACTGGCAGTTGGCTTGCAAGCACATCTTTTGTGAAAAACTGACAACAAAATACAGCAAACTGCTTCAATTATTTTTTAAAGTGCTAACAGAAAGATCACTGTACTTCGTACTTTTAGAGTCAGGCACTGGTGCAGTTGAACAGCAGACACAGATGCAGTCTGTGCAGTCACACAGGACACTCTTGAGGTTGGATGATGACACAGGACACTTCTGCAGTCACAAATTGCTGTGGAAAAAAGAGATCAAAAAAGTAGTATGAGTCAGACATCACTGCCCTGATGCAGACAAACAGAAATATAGATAATAGTAAAATCATGTATAAAGAGTCAAAAAGCCCAGTTTCTCCATGTTCCATCCATCATATCTCAAATATGATGAACAGCACAATCAGACTCAAAAAGAACAGTATTTTGAATGAAAACACAACAGCTCCAGTACAGAGTACCATTCAATGGATGTAAACAGAAGGATTAGCAGACCAGAACCTGTTGCTGTCCTTAATTTTCTGAATGACTAACAAGTAGAGCGAAAAAGGTCTGCCAGAAAATCAGATAAAAACAAACCTGCAGTCAGTCACTGGTGCAGATCACTACAGTCACAAATTGCTGTGAAAAAAGAGAGATCAATCAATTAATGTCCATGAAGGTTAAATTAGCAAACCTTTTGTAGGCCATTATGTTTAGAATACAATAGGAAAACATCTTGTATTGATAAACAAAAATGTTTATTAGGGCTTTGACTCCGAACTTCGTTATTCGAATATAATTCGATTATTTTAAAAATTGAACGAATTTTAGGGATCTCTTAATATTCGAACCTGTATGGGAATTATTTTTTGTAAATGTGTTTGCTTGTAAACGTTTTCAATTCAGATTCCGAGTTTTTTTTTTCACGCCTGGTGAAGTAAAATCGCGAGCTCATTAGCAAGGTTATTGTTGGTCATCTGGGCTCCTGTAGGTAACGTTAGCATGCTAGGTTCCTGTAAGCTTGTGTATTTCCGATGGAGCGTTAACTGTGTCGTAACAGCATCTTCTGTTATATTCTGCTCGTTACATCTTCATTCCGACACTGCATATCTTGTTTGCTTAATAATAAAAATTTTATACGCATAAATACTCAGCCTTTCGTGCACGTAGTCTATTAACATTGACTGATACACTGCCCTCTGGTGGACAGAACATATAGAACTTAAGTTTGATACCAATATCAGTCTTACTGAAGACATTTAATGGTCAAAATATAATTAATAAATATTTGAATATATTCGAATTTTAATATTAATAAACAAACGAACTTCGAATATGATTTTTGGGCAAAAGTCAAAGCCGTAATGTTTATCAATGTTTATGATAAGTTGGCACACTGGTAGACAAACACACACAGAGGAGAGAGAGCACATAGGCCCAAAAGTAGAGGCAGAAGATAATGAGATCTAGGAGGGTGCAAGAGAAATGGAAAAAGTATACAAGGGCTTAACATGCACTGCAAGTAGTAATTCTACATTGTAGCAATACTTGTTACAACTGAAATTTCACTGAAAATTTAACTCAAGTAAAAGTACAAAAGCAAGCAAGTCAGCATCAACATATACTCAAAAGTACTCATCATGCACAACGACCCATTTCAGAATAATATATATACTGGATTATAATTATTTAATGCATGTTAATGGAGCTAGTTTTCATTTATTGATATATTACTTACATAATGTAACAAGTAACTAAAACCATCAGACAAATGCAGTGGAGTAGAAAGTACAATATTTGCCTCTGAGATAAAGTTAAGTAGAGGTATACAGTAACCAAAAATAGAAATACTCAGATTTGTTCTTAAGTACAGTACTTTTCTAAAGACCCATCTCTACAGATGGCACACTGCAGCCAGGCAAACAATTTATTATCGCTTATAAATACAGCTGCCATCCTCAGTGTAGCCTCAGTACCAAAACCAGAAAAGACTAACTCAAGACAACTGAACACAAATGACTAACCATAAATAACAAGAGCTATGGATAACTCACTGGCTGCTGGGCATTATTAAGACAAGCAAATTAAATAGCCTGACATTTCTTATAGAATCAACACTTATGCACCACAAAGCCCTCCACCCTCCGCTCTGGGTTCATATGGAGCCAGATCACTGACATTAAAAACTGGCAGTGAAAACATAATTTGGCATGGATGAGATTTTTCAAATTTTATTTTCAATGCCAAAAGTGTTTATTACAAAACCAAATTCTGTTTTCAATGACAATTTTTAATGTCAGTGATCTGGCTCCATAGGTTCAGCTCATTCACTCTCAATGCATCATACAACCAGTCTTCTTGGCCTCTCTGTTCCACCGCGCTCCCCAAACTTTTTTAACACTTGCCACAGACGACATAAAGTACTCACACAGGCCAAAGTCAGAAGTCATCCGGAATATCCACCGTTAACATTTTAGCATGTTAGCAAGATACAGCATGCACCATCGTGGGTGTGTTAGATTTAGGTCACTTGGAAGTGCTCGCGGAGTGGTACATTTAACAAGCTGCGACCAGGCACAATGACACGACTACACGCTATATGGACGCCATCCTTCGTTTTAGTGTATTATTTCACTGTTGACTAGCTGCTAACCCTGGTCCGGGTGCATCCCCCAACCCCTCCACTCACAGGCACGTGACTCTCAGCCAGCAAACGTTAACATTGATGGACGTTTTCCGTCAGCCGAGTGCAACGTCTCTTCTCTGGGGCTCTTTTACTTCGGTAAAAATTACCCATTTAAAGGAATAAAAACTCAAAAAAGTACAAATTGACAAAACAACGTTACCTAATGAGGGTAAATATATTCGTTACTTCCAAGTCTGATAATAGCCATACACATATGTGATGGTCGGTATTTTAAATCTGATTAAAAATATCAAATAACCTTTAATAAAAAAAATGCTGAAAATTATATCAAAGATTGTGGTATTCACAGTATTTTTGCACAGCATTTCGTTTACATTCAGATGGATGATAAACACATTCTGCTTACCTTTTCCTTGAACACGCCAACTCCCAAGTCTCTGTTCTTTGCGCGCCTCCAATTCTCTTCTCGCCTCGCGATAACTTCTCGCGACGACTGCGTAGATTTTCCCGGTTACACGTAGAAACCTAGAAACGTGATTGTCTCCGGTTATTTCAACGTGAATGAATCTAATAAAGGGGCGGCACAGTGGAGAGGTGGTTAGCACTGATGCCTCACAGCGAGAAGGTCCCGGGCTCGAATCCATGGGCCGACTGGGCCCCTCTGTGTGGAGCTTGCATATCCTGTGTCTCCGGGTACTCGGCTTCCTCCCACCGTCCAAAGACATGCTCATTAGGTTCATTGGTGATTCTAAATTGGCCGTAGGTGTGAATGGTTGTGGTGTCTCTGTGTTAGCCCTGTGATAGACTGGCGTGTCCAGGGTGTACCCCGCCTCTCGCCCGGTGACAGCTGGGATAGGCTCCAGCAGACCCCACGGCCCTTAACAGGAATAAGCGGGTACAGAAGATGAATGAATGAATGCAAAGTCGTTGGATTTCATGCTGATTATACGTGATTTAATCACGTTCATCTTGCAAACATGAAATTATTTCTTACAAAATACATGTTACACTTTAGTAAATATAACAGTCAGCCAATTTCCTTTTTTTGAGTGTGTGTTCTTTAATCTTTACAGATTCATCCATTGCCTTTAAGATGTCCTGTGGCTTTTCTAACGAGACTATGTGTCAAATGAGCCGCTGTTCACAGAATGGTACTGGCTGGGAAATAGTACAACATGTTAGTGGGGGTCCTACCTCTGATCACACCAGTCTGCCCAGTGGAAATAATGATCAAGGTAAGATATTTAATAAAATAAATAAATAAAAACATTTAATGAATTTTGATTCTGTATCGATATACACCGTGTTTGGCATTATCTTCTAATTGCGATCTAATAAAGCACCCAAACATAATAATAAAAACTTAAATGGGCTAAATAGTTAATTAAATCAGATTAAATATAATTCAGTTTTTTTATTGTATTTACTGAAAATGCAAAAGAAAACATATCTTTTGTTTGAAATGTGGCAGATGGTTTTGCACAATGTTTTGCAATGTAAAGCTTGCTGACAAATAATGAAGACCATAACTCATGTATAAAGTGGAACGCATGGCTTGCCACAATGTCTTTTGTTGTTTCTTATTTTCTCAAATTATACGTAACATTGATTAAGATATGGAATTAAAAGGTCCATCATAATATCTGTTTGGTCAACTTGATTCTAGGTCAAGATTCAGGTCACTTCATGCATGCTAGCACAGAATCAGGTCAGGAGGGAGACTCAGCCTGGCTGCAGACCCAGAGGATGAGTCTCAACAGGGACTGTCCTAATCAGTGTCTCCAGTTCTACTATTACCACAGTGGGAACCAGTTAGACGAACTCAACATCTGGATGAGAGAGTTTCAAGATGAACAGGACTCCACAGGAACCGTCCGCCTCATGGCACAGATCACTGGTAATGTCACACTGGATGAGTATTCTCTTGCATCTGCTCTAAATTGTGTTAAACACTGATGAACTGCTTTTGTCACAATATGCATTTAAGATACAGTCCACCTAATAATCCTGAAGTAGCACAACATACTCATTCCAAAGATCTTCCTTCCAGGTCCACCAACATCTTACTGGCAGCTCCAGCATGTTCCTCTGAATGCCACCAAGCACTTCCAGGTGGAGTTTGAGGTCCGTAAAGGACCAGGGAACTCTACGGGCGGCTTCTCAATCGATGACATCAATCTGTCTGAGACCGAGTGTCCACATCTAACCATGCAGATAGATGAGTTTGAGAACGTTCTGAACACAACTGAATATGGAACTTTTAAATACAGCAGACGGCAGTACTCCAGAGAGGGCTATGCTTACAGGATAGCAATAAGGTTTTTGGGGGATTCTCTTGGGATGTATGTGCAACTCGTCTCTGGTGACTATGATGACCAGCTGGAGTGGCCTTGCCCATATAGGCAGGTGACTTTCAAAATGCTGGATCAGAACCCCAACATACAGCTGCAGATGTCAAAGCAAAGGACTCTCACCACTGACCCAAATGGTAATGGTAACATTACAAGAAATCCAAAAAATCAGGAACTCCACTTGCTAAATACCTTTATGTTAAGTAGTATATGCTTCTGTAAACAGTTACGAAATATTGGGACAACCCTCGTGAGATTGGAACTGAAGTTACAGATGAGTATGGTGAGACATTCTTTGCTGGAATTCTGGTTGGCCGGACAAATCTGGCATCTTTGGAAGAAATTCGATCCAGAGAGTACCTCAAGGGAGGGAGTGCCATATTTGCTTCCACTTTCCAAGGTAGGACCATTGTTTTCATTGTTAAATTTAAATCCCTTTACACCAGAGTGGTAACTATGTTCAATAACATCACTGATCCATTCTTTTTCTGATAGATCTCACTCCCCTAATAAATGGAAGTGCGCTTCCATGTCCTCAGATCCCACCAGTGACGATCACAAATCCCCGCAGAGCTGAAGATAGCAGCCCATGCTCACGGTAAGACATAGTGTCACTGAATCACTAAAACTTAGGATTTCTGCCAACACCCCTTCACCACATAAAAGTATTTAGATTTTAATTTAGATTTCAATATTCCTGTAAATTGATGCTATGACTATTGCAGGAACTCAGGAAGACATGATGACATATATTTCAATTTGCTTACACATTTTATATTTGCAGAAATACAGATAAAATATATTTTGCATAATGATGATATCATCTGGCTGAGGTTTTTATCTTACTTCTGCATCACAATATCTACAAGAGTTGTCAGTCCAAATGTAGTCATGAGAAGCAGTAAGAGTAATACTGCTGTATGTAAAAGCATGCACACCCTTGAAACATGAAGGACTGTAGTTGAAACCTAATTGTTCATCCCTGAAGCTGTGAATACTGCTCAAGAGTATAATTTCAGTAAAAACAGGAAATCAGGAAGGAAAACATATGGGCTCCTGTATGTCTCTGATGCTTTATGACTTGAAAAGTTTCATTTGACATGGTTAACTTGTAAATCCATCACTGAAACAACTTCTCAAGTTGTTTCACTTTGACAACTTTAATTTCTCCCTGTTCTGCAGTAGCATTTTTGATTTCTCCCCTAGTATGGTGGCGTCTCATGTCCTAATCCTCCTGCTAGCACCGATTCCTTTGACACATTGATGTGGATCTCACATGCATGTCTCACCTCTTTACATGGAGACCACCAGCAAACCAAAAATTTAATCTTAAATGTATATATATTGCATACATGAATTATATTTGAATATTTCTGTCTTAGACAACAAATATTCTGATTCACTCACACATTTTACATTGGTTTGAACATTCTTATTTGATACTGCTGCTCATCTGCTAGTCACAAAAACATGTTCATGTTCATAGTAAACAGCAAAATCCAGCTTCTGTTTAAATAATGCTGCAATAAAGCATCAAATACAACAGAGAATACCAGAATATAGCTTTTATGCTTCATATACTCGGAGACATAGTAACAGAAGCACTGACCTGATGTGCTTACTTGATGCAACTGCAGCGCTGAAAATAATTAACTTGCAGGTTATAAAAGCTAATGTCCTCTCATCCAGCATGACAGTTGTTAGACTTGCACACAGTGAACTACAAAACCCAGAAATGATGGTTATTAACCAAATAACAGGTTGTTGTTTCACTGGTTCACATTAGAAAGACAAAGTGATAATGCAGAGGGTGGCCCAACTGATTCCTGAATACCAACATGGACAGAGAGAGGCCATGATAAGAAGTGTTAGAAACTAAAATGATAATACTGACGTCAAATAATGCTATGACTTTTACAGGAACTCAACCACCACAACTTCAACTCCTCATACAACAGATGACAAAAGGTATTCCAGCTCACACATTTTACATTTGCAGAAATTAATTCTGGTTAACGTATAAAAACATGTCTGTATGTTTATAGGAAGAAGCAAAATACATTTTCTGTTTAAATAATGCTGCAATAAAGCATCAAATACAAAAGAGAATATCAGAAAATAGCTTTCTTGCTTTGTATAACCGGAGACATAGTAACAAGCACTGACCTGTAAGATTACAATGAACAGTGCTGTAACAGATGCAGCAGGTTGCAGGTTACACAAATGAATTTCCCCCTATGAGACACAGTTTGATATTATAGGACCTTTTACAGATTTCACATATCAAAAGTCCCCTGTTTTTATCTTAATGTATAATGATATGAAATGTTAGATATTTTCATTTCAATAATCCTAACAATGCTATCACTTTTACAGGAACTCAACAACAACCTATTTACCTCCTCATGCAACCGATGACAAATGGTACACCAACTTACTGAAACATTTTACATTTGCAGAAATCTGTTAGTTGATGCAACTGCAGTGATGAAAATAATTAACTTGCAGGTTATACAAGCTAATGTCCTCTCATCCAGTCTGACAGTTGTTAGACTTGCACACAGTGAACTACAAAGGGCAGAAATAATAGTTATTAACCAAATAACAGGTTGTTGTTTCACTGGTTGACATTAGAAAGACAAAGTGATAATGCAGAGGGTGGCACAACTGATTCCTGAATACCAACATGGACAGAGAGAGGCCATGATATGAAGTGTTAGAAACTAAAATGATAATACTGACGTCAAATAATGCTATGACTTTTACAGGAACTCAACCACCACAACTTCAACTCCTCATATAACAGATGACAAAAGGTATTCCAGCTCACACATTTTACATTTGCAGAAATTAATTCTGATTAACTTATAAAAACATGTCTGTATCTTCATAGGAAGAAGCAAAATACATTTTCTGTTTAAGTAATGCTGCAATAAAGCATCAAATACAAAAGAGAATATTAGAAAATAGCTTTCTTGCTTTGTATAACCGGAGACATAGTAACAGAAGCACTGACCTGTAAGATTACAGTGAACAGTGCTGTAACAGATGCAGCAGGTTGCAGGTTACACAAATGAATTTCCTCCTATGAGACACAGTTTGATATTATAGGACCTTTTACAGATTTCACATATCAAAAGTCCCCTGTTTTTTATCTGAAATGTTAGATATTTTCATTTCAATAATCCTAACAATGCTATCACTTTTACAGGAACTCAACAACAACCTATTTACCTCCTCATGCAACTGATGACAAATGGTACACCAACTTACTCAAACATTTTACTTTTGCAGAAATTTGTTAGTTGATGCAACTGCAGTGATGAAAATAATTAACTTGCAGGTTATACAAGCTTATGTCCTCTCATCCAGTATGACTGTTGTTAGACTTGCACACAGTGAACTACAAAACGCGGAAATAATAGACATTAACCAAAAAACAGGTTGTTGTTTCACTGGTTCACATTAGAAAGACAAATGCAGAGGGTGGCCCAACTGATTCCTGAATACCAACATGCACAGAGAGAGGCCATGATATGAAGTGTTAGAAACTAAAATGATAATATTGACGTCAAATAATGCTATGACTTTTACAGGAACTCAACCACCACAACTTCAACTCCTCATATAACAGATGACAAAAGGTATTCCAGCTTACACATTTTACATTTGCAGAAATTAATTCTGATTAACTTATAAAAACATGTCTGTATCTTCATAGGAAGAAGCAAAATACATTTTCTTTTTAAATAATGCTGCAATGAAGCATCAAATACAAAAGAGAATATCAGAAAATAGCTTTTTTGCTTCATATTCTCAGAGACATAGTAACAGAAGCACTGACCTGTAAGATTACAATGAACAGTGTTGTAACAGATGCAGCAGGTTGCAGGTTACACAAATGAATTTCCCCCTATGAGACACAGTTTGATATTATAGGACCTTTTACAGATTTCACATATCAAAAGTCCCCTGTTTTTTATCTTAATGTATAATGATATGAAATGTTAGATATTTTCATTTCAACAATCCTAATAATGCTATCAATTTTACAGGAACTCAACAACCACCGCTTTGTCTCCTCATACAACCGATGATAAATGGTACACCAACTTACTCAAACATTTTACTTTTACAGAAATTTGTTAGTTGATGCAACTGCAGCGATGAAAATAACTTGCAGGTTATAAAAGCTAATGTCCTCTCATCCAGTCTGACAGTTGTTAGACTTGCACACAGTGAACTACAAAACCCAGAAATTATGGTTATTAACCAAATAACAGGTTGTTGCTTCACTGGTTGACATTAGAAAGACAAATGCAGAGGGTGGCCCAACTGATTCCTGAATACCAACATGGACAGAGAGAGGCCATGATATGAAGTGTTAGATATTAAAATGATAATACTGATGTCAAATAATGCTATGACTTTTACAGGAACTCAACCACCACAACTTCAACTCCTCATATAACAGATGACAAAAGGTATTCCAGCTCACACATTTTACATTTGCAGAAATTAATTCTGATTAACTTATAAAAACATGTCTGTATCTTCATAGGAAGAAGCAAAATACATTTTCTGTTTAAATAATGCTGCAATAAAGCATCAAATACAAAAGAGAATATCAGAAAATAGCTTTTTTGCTTCATATGCTCAGAGACATAGTAACAGAAGCCCTGACCTGTAAGATTACAATGAACAGTGTTGTAACAGATGCAGCAGGTTGCAGGTTACACAAATGAATTTCCTCCTATGAGACACAGTTTGATATTATAGGACCTTTTACAGATTTCACATATCAAAAGTCCCCTGTTTTTATCTTAATGTATAATGATCTGAAATGTTAGATATTTTCATTTCAATAATCCTAACAATGCTATCACTTTTACAGGAACTCAACAACAACCTATTTACCTCCTCATGCAACCGATGACAAATGGTACACCAACTTACTGAAACATTTTACATTTGCAGAAATCTGTTAGTTGATGCAACTGCAGTGATGAAAATAAATAACTTGCAGGTTATAAAAGCTAATGTCCTCTCATCCAGTCTGACAGTTGTTAGACTTGCACACAGTGAACTACAAAGGGCAGAAATAATAGTTATTAACCAAATAACAGGTTGTTGTTTCACTGGTTGACATTAGAAAGACAAAGTGATAATGCAGAGGGTGGCCCAACTGATTCCTGAATACCAACATGGACAGAGAGAGGCCATGATATGAAGTGTTAGAAACTAAAATGATAATACTGACGTCAAATAATGCTATGACTTTTACAGGAACTCAACCACCACAACTTCAACTCCTCATATAACAGATGACAAAAGGTACTCCAGCTCACACATTTTACATTTGCAGAAATTAATTCTGATTAACTTATAAAAACATGTCTGTATCTTCATAGGAAGAAGCAAAATACATTTTCTGTTTAAATAATGCTGCAATAAAGCATCAAATACAAAAGAGAATATCAGAAAATATCTTTCTTGCTTTGTATAACCGGAGACATAGTAACAGAAGCACTGACCTGTAAGATCACAATGAACAGTGCTGTAACAGATGCAGCAGGTTGCAGGTTACACAAATGAATTTCCCCCTATGAGACACAGTTTGATATTATAGGACCTTTTACAGATTTCACATATCAAAAGTCCCCTGTTTTTTATCTTAATGTATAATGATCTGAAATGTTAGATATTTTCATTTCAATAATCCTAATGCTATCACTTTTACAGGAACTCAACAACAACCTCTTCACCTCCTCATGCAACCGATGACAAATGGTACACCAACTTACTGAAACATTTTACATTTGCAGAAATGTATTAGTTAATGCAACTGCAGAGATGAAAATAATTAACCTGCAGATTATACAAGCTAATGTCCTCTCATCCAGCATGACAGTTGTTAGACTTGCACACAGTGAACTACAAAGGGCAGAAATAATAGTTATTAACCAAATAACAGGTTGTTGTTTCACTGGTTGACATTAGAAAGACAAAATGTTAATGCAGAGGGTGGCCCAACTGATTCCTGAATACCAACATGGACAGAGAGAGGCCATGATATGAAGTCGTGGTCTCATCAGCCTGCCCAGTCTTCATGGAATCCTGCAGTTATCCACTCCTACCTGAATGAACAATTCTCCAACCTGCCTATGATTCCTCTTACATTTTCAAACTGTCATGTAACATCATCAGTTTGTATCATAAGATTCCACATGTACACTTTAGTCAGATATGTGTATCTATGACAGATGTATGTTTATCTTGCTGTTCTCTTCTCTTCTCTCTTTGCTGTTCTCTTCTCTCTTTCTTCTGTCTGTACCCGGCTGGCCTCAGGCAGATGGGTCCCTCCATATGAGCTGGGTTCTGCTCGAGGTTTCTTCCTGTTAAAAGGGAGTTTTTCCTTGCCACCGTTGCCTTCAGGCTTGCTCTGGGGGTTTCAGGCCGGGTTTTTGTAAAGCGTCTTGAGACGATTTGTATTGTTATTGACGCTATATAAATAAAATTGAATTGAATTGAATTGAAGTGTTAGAAACTAAAATGATAATATTGATGTCAAATAATGCTATGACTTTTACAGGAACTCAACCACCTCGACTTCAGCTCCTGATACAACAAGGTATTCCAGCTCACACATTTTACATTTTACGTTTGCAGAAATTAGTTGTGTTTGCCAGATGTAAAAACATCAGGCTTGGAATTCTTCATCTGACAGAAATATTTATTGCTGAATAACTCACAAAAACAGGTCTGTATGTTCATAGCAAGCAGGAAAATAAAATCAAATTGCATTCAAACATTGCAGCCATAAAGTGTTAAATACAACAAAGAATATTAGAAAAGTAGTGTATTAGTTACAGCACTTTACACATTATGAGACCACAACAGGTTTCATAATTACATATTAAAGGATCATCAATAATAATAATAATAATAATGAATAATTTATACTATATTGATCCCTGATGGGGAAATGATGTTCCCCATCCATTCATTCACACAGTAGTTGGTACAGTCAGAGCAGTGGGCTGCAGCCTCTAAGCAGACTGTGCCCGGGGAGCAATGTAGGGATTAGGTGCTTGCTCAAAGCACCGCAGCCGTGGACATGGGGCAAACATGGGACCCTTCAGCTCCCCTCTAAATCTGCAGTTTACAGATTAGACAAACTAACTTCTCTCTGTTCTGCAGAAGCATTTTTGATTTCTCTCATGGTACGATGGCGTCTGATGTCAATGTGCAAAAAACGTCTCGTTTTTGAATAAAAAACACAAAACAAACTGATTTTTTATATATACCTGTCAAATAATCATGTGACTTTTATAGGTATTCCAGTTTACTCACACATTTTACGTTTGTGTTACTCCTCTTATTTCCACTGTCATTTAACTTAATTTATGACTTCTGCTGTAGCGTCTCTGGCTTCTCTCCTGGCATGGTGGCTTCTCCATTACTCACCTTCCTGCTTGCAGCGATGCTTTTGACTCCTTGATACGCTGATATGGATGTCCTCCACCAGCATCTCACCTCTTTACACGGACAGCACCAGCAAATATGCCGAATTGCTTTTAAGTTTCATATTTTTTTTATTTTTTTTCTAAATATAATTAAAAGAGATGGGCAGGGGATACTGATCAGGGTCACGTAGGTTCACGGTATAACTGGGAAATTCAGAGTTGAACCCTGTTGTCAACATGTGCGTGAATATGCTTCTAATGCTTTGCTTTTGTTGGTGGGACCATGTTTTACTGATTAGCTTATTATATAAAAAATGATTCATTGCATCTGTTTGTTGTATCTGCGTATTGTGGAGTGAAGTAAATAACAGTGTATTAACAGTAGATGGACTTAATCTGGGCTTGTGGACACAGTGTGCTTTTAATGTTTCGGGTTGTTTACTGAAAATGAAAAATAAAAACTACGACTTTATCATTATTATTAAATGTGCAGAATTCACTATACAGACTTAGACACAAAACTACTATTTTAAAATAATCTGAAAGTGTTTTTTTTCCTATATTTCATGGAAAAGAGAGTAACAGAACTTACAGAAATGTCCTCTTAAAACTTGCAGCAGGAACTGGGAATATCAAAAGGCTTCTCAGTTGGAATGAAAAGACACTGCAGTGTTTGTTACTGCTTCTGCTGAGAAAATGTTCCTCTGCTGGAGTTACTTGGTTTGCATCCCTTCATCTTTCCATGGAAGAATAAGGGATGGGCCACAGAATTTTATGTGCCATTTTTCTGAATATGTACCTATATCTATAGACACAAAAGAATAAAGCAGTGTATTTACCTGCTCAAAGCAGCATTGAATATATTTTACTGCAACAAACACTGAGTCTTTTTTTCTGGCATGTTCTCTAAGTAAAAGTAAAGTCAGGGCAGTGCCTTATGTGACAAGGAAAACTTTCCCCTTGCAGTCAAAACTTGAAGTGCAATATCACTGTGACCATTTGTGGCAAAGGGTGCATCTTTTTGGAAGATCTGTCAAACCTGTCTTACAAGTATCATTAACGTGTCCTCTTGCAGCCAAAGCTTGTCAGTGGAGCTGAGGAAACAACAATCAGTTATGCTTCTGCATAACTGATTGTTGTTTCCTCGCCTCAGCTAAAACACCTCAGGCCTTATAGCCTCATAGTTAAGTAAGGACCTTTAGCATGTGCTACTTAAAAAACGTCTTAGTTGTGTCATTCCATTAAATCTATTATTTTAAATCTATTATTCTCTCCTGGTGTGGTGGCATCTCCTGTCCTCACCCTCCTGCTGGCATTGATGCTTTTGACACATTGAAGGGCATCTCCTGTCAACGTCTCACCTCTTTACATGAACAGCACCAGCGAATTTGCCAAATTCCTTTTACAGTTTAGCCATTTTGTTATTATCTAAATGTGATTAAAAGGGGAGGCAGCAGTACTTAATGAATACTGAGGGGGGACACATACTGTAGGTTTACTGTGTAATGGGGAAATTTAAGGTTGAACAGTTTACTTTTTGGTGATGGGATTTTTTTTGGACGATTTGATTCAAATTAGCTGTGAATGTATTTCTTTTCTGTGTCCAAATAACCTTGCCAAGATGGCAAGTTTTAACACCAACCTTGACCTTCAAGCATGCATTGCACATACCCTGAGAATGACAAAAACAAACAGAGGATTCCTCACTTGCGATAAGAGAAAGGTTGAAAACAAACACGTGTGTATGTGTCTTTTCATGGCTGTTGAACAAATGAGACTTACCTGTTTTGCAGAGACAAGCATCTACGAGTAGCATATGTACCAGGATGTATGTTTCATAATTGGGTTCCTCTCAACAATAAAACATTCCTCTGAACAGTACAGCTGTGGTGTTTTAATTGAATACTAGCGTCCATGTAAACGCAACTGCAAGCTGCCCAGCCCCTGAGGCAGTGATGCTGGGTTGTAACATAGCAGGTTATTTTAAAGCTACTCCACTTGTACACTGAAAAAAAAAGCTGTTGGATCTACATGAAAAAAGTATGTACATCGGTTGCACATATTAAAGTTACGTTTCCTTAAAATGATTTATTTACGTTAAATATACTGAATTAGTTTTTGTTAAAGAAACATGACTTTTGTATGTTAATTCAACAATTTTTGTATTCAATTACTCTATGTTAAACCAACATAACTTTTTTAAATGTTACTTTAAAGCTTTTTTATGCTTGTTATATTCAATTAACATCTGTTAAAGTTTTTTACATAAATTACACACACTGTTGTTCCGTTAAATCTACCTGACCCGGACAAGTAAATCTTACACTCCTAAGTTATAAAGCTTCTGCATACTTTGCTCATCCACTGCATGATAAAATTATTTCTGTGCACTAATTTCTGTTACTTAAATAAATCCATTTTGTACATCATTCTGTCTGAACTCAACCTAAGCTCTTATTTACAGCATTTACCATGAAATTTCCAAAACAATTAAGACATAAAGAAAAACTTTTACTTTTTACTAGTGATTTTATTTTGTCAAAGAACACTGCAAGGTACATTTTGGAAGAAAATGAAAACACAGCATATATGCCACAGATAAAGAAAGTATAAATAAAAGGCAGTGCAAGTATTTGTCCAAACTCCAGTATAACATCAACAAAAGACCAACCATGGTCCATGGCAACAGCTCACTCACACGATCTTTGTTATATCGTGATAACGACTTATTAAAGGAACCGTATGTAGGATTGTGGCCAAAACTGGCCAAAACTGGTACTGCAATCACTTTCAAAATACTGTAGAACGGTGTATCCCCTCAGCCTCCCCCCTGACTCGAGGTTGCCAGTCATAAGTAGGCTAACAAATAACCAACACATTTGCCACAGCGAGTATAACGCGGGGCAAATTACGCCATGTCGGCGTTCAATATCACCAGTGGGTATCACAAGGTTGTTTTCAGTCCCATCAGAAAAGATTGAGAGTAACTAAATAACATAAGCAATGGTCATACAGGTCAACTTGCAGCATGTGTAGTCCACAATATACGCGAAGAACGAATGAGGAATCATTTTTACCGAGGTAACGTTAGGCTACTCAATATGTCTCAATTACGTTTCACATTGCCATAATCGACGTGCTAATGTTGTTTTCCTCGGCGTTTCAGCATAATGACAGAGAAACGGGCTCATAATGCATTGCTAATGTTAGCAATGACGACTCGCCGTTTTTATTTCCCAAACAATTCCTTACCTTTTCAATTCGATGACCCACCTCCTCTGTATGCGCTAACGTAACGTTCTTAGCTGCTGCTGCGGTAACTAGAGCAGAGCTGGCAACCCGGATGACGAAACTCTACTGACTTCGTGATTAGTAGATAGCTGGAGGGTGGCCCCAACATCAGTTGAGGGCTGCAACTTTCACTTTTAAATGACAATATCCTGGCCAGACCACTGTTGTCAGTGATATAAGTATTTGAAATGAACATGATTTCTTTATGTCTAGTGACATATCAGGGCCATTTTATGATTAATTGAAATACATTTCTTACATACGGTTCCTTTAATTCGTTATCTCGATATAACAAAGTTTGTTTTCTCGAGATAACGAATTAATTATTTCGTTATCTCGACATAACAAAGATGGTTATCTCAAGATAACGAATTAATTCATAATGTGTTCATCTTGATTTCAAACTAATGCGCTGCCACAAATGTCTTCCGTAGCGCCACTGGCTGTAGCTGTAGCCTACTGGTAAATTACACTTTGTTAGTTGACTGGGTTTGTTTAGGGGTTACCGTTTAGCTACGGAAGCCGTTCGTGGCAGCGCATTAGTTTGAAGTAACCGGTAAGACAACAACAAACCTACAGGAGTGGTGATTGGGACCTGTACAAGCAGGCCAGAAATGTCACAAGCTGACAAAGGAGAGCAAAGCAGCAAAGAGGAACCACACTGAAAAGCTGACGGACCGTTTTTCTGCCAACGACTCTTCTGCAGTTTGGAAAGGCCGCCAGACCATTACCAACTACAGGAGACCACAGTGTGGGGAGACCATCACACTAACATATGAACTTATAAAGACTGGCATTTAACAAAGCCAAATACCACAGTATGCAAACTCATTTATCTTGCACAATTTGCACAAAAACTCATCAGTCCCAGCAACTGCTTTCATCCGATTCTTCCATTTTGGTAGCCGTTAGCCGCATAGACATAGACATATATACATATAGTTTATATGTCTATGGTTAGACGAGCTCTGATGTGTGCATCAGTATAATCGGTGTACCAGGAAATCGTGCACTAATAAAAGTTCTGCGATGTGTGGAATGCAAACTGCGATTAGAGACAAAAGCCAATTAATAATGTCACTCGCCACTAAGTGGTCAGGGGTGTGAATTGCAATCTGTCAAAATGACAGATGGCCTTCAGATTTTTCCATCACAGTTTTAAAAAAACGGTCAATGAGGAAATGCTTACATAACATTGGGTAAAACCAGACTAACCAGTTAGATGACATCTGTACAAGAAGAAGAGGTTGGCAAACACTCTCATGCTCTGTCAACACCATTGTTGTGTATGTACTGTTCTGATGATTTTTCTGCACTAATCCATCAATGTGTTGGTGTAAAAACAAACAAAAATACATCCATCTTGGACGTATGGATGGATGGATTTTTGCAACCTATGCAGTGCCACTGAAAACAAGTATGACAAATTTCAGAGAAAATTTTTTTTAAAAAAGAATTTAACTGCACCAGTGTGTTCACAACAGAACTAGTTGAAGCACCCTTTGAGTTTTATTCAGTAACAGATTCAGTCCATTTTCCAAACGGACTGAATCTCTTAAATTGTGAGGACATCTGTGTCCAGCTCTCGACAGGTTTCCCCACAAATTTTCTATAGGATTCAGTCTCTAGCTTGGCCATTCCAAAACATTAACTTTTTTTTTTTGTTGTTGATTTAAATGTGTGCCCTTGATCACTGTCATGCTGAATGGCAGCTCAAAATTAGGATGCTGTGATCATCTTTCAGCAGGGCATGGTGCTCTTTTTGCTGTTGTTTTTGCTACAAACATTTCCTTTTACATTTAATTTCCACCTTGGTTTTACCATGCCATAATACATTTTCCAACATGGTTTTTGCAGTGTTTTGCAAGGCTTGGCTTTTTCATCAGAAAAAAACACTCAACTAAGGGATACCTTTTAGCAATGAGATCCCATTGTTGAGTTAGTCAGAATCAGTCTGTGTATTATTTCACATGAACTTGATGAAAATTTGATCCTGAACATAGACATATAACCAACATGTCTTGAACATGTCAGTTGTCAGTTGCAGTCAGTTGTACTAAGACAACTGACTGCAACTTCCAGTGAACTGACACACACTTGTCATTATTACCCACCACACCTAGATCACACAGAACTAGATGATGTCTTTGAGGGGACTGTGTCCATGAAGGCAAAAACAAATGTCACACCAGAGGTATACTAGCTACGCTGACAGGAAGCAGAAATGTCCTAATTTTTGGAGTTCTTTTTATTTCATCTTCACATCTTGCATTTTGCTTGGGGCACTGAAGGTCTGATAACAATGAAGTAGTTATCAGACAATGACACGTTCAGTTCTTGGTAGGTATAGAATAGAATGCCTTTATTGTCACTATACACATGTACAAGAGATTAAAAGTCAACTCCAATAACAGTGCAAAAACAGTGTAAACATAACAGCGGTTGGGGGGGTGGGGGGGGGGTCTGAAAACCAGTCAGCATCTGGTGTGACCACCATTTGCCTCACGCAGTGCAACACATCTCCTTCGCATAGAGTTGATCAGGTTGTTGATTGTGGCCTGTGGAATGTTGGTCCACTCCTCTTCAATGGTTGTGCGAAGTGGCTGGATATTGGCAGGAACTGGAACACGCTGTCGTATACGCCGATCCAGAGCATCCCAAACATGCTCAATGGGTGACATGTCCGGTGAGTATGCTGGCCATGCAAGAACTGGGATGTTTTCAGCTTCCAGGAATTGTATACAGATCCTTGCAACATGGGGCCGTGCATTATCATGCTGCAACATGAGGTGATGGTCGTGGATGAATGGCACAACAATGGGCCTCAGGATCTCGTCACGGTATCTCTGTGCATTCACAATGCCATCAATAAAATGCACCTGTGTTCGTCGTCCATAACATACGCCTGCCCATACCATAACCCCGGCGCCACCATGGGCCACTCGATCCACAACACTGACATCAGACAACCACTCACCCACACAACGCCACACACGCTGTCTGCCATCTGCCCTGAACAGTGAAAACCGGGATTCATCCGTGAAGAGAACACCTCTCCAACGTGCCAGACGCCATCGAATGTGAGCATTTGCCCACTCAAGTCAGTTACGGTGACAAACTGGAGTCAGGTCGAGACCCCGATGAGGACGACGAGCATGCAGATGAGCTTCCCTGAGACGGTTTCTGACAGTTTGTGCAGAAATTCTTTGGTTATGCAAAATGATTGTTGCAGCAGCTGTCCGAGTGGCTGGTCTCAGACGGTCTTGGAGGTGAACATGCTGGATGTGGAGGTCCTGGGCTGGTGTGGTTACACGTGGTCTGCGGTTGTGAGGCCGGTTGGATGTACTGCCAAATTCTCTGAAATGCCTTTGGAGATGGCTCATGGTAGAGAAATGAACATTCAATTCACGGGCAACAGCTCTGGTGGACATTCCTGCTGTCAGCATGCCAATTGCACGCTACCTCAAAACTTGCGACATCTGTGGCATTGTGCTGTGTGATAAAACTGAACATTTTAGAGTGGCCTTTTATTGTGGCCAGCCTAAGGCACACCTGTGCAATATTCATGCTGTCTAATCAGCATCTTGATATGCCACACCTGTGAGGTGGGATGGATTATCTCGGCAAAAGAGAAGTGCTCACTATCACAGATTTACACAGATTTGTGAACAATATTTAGAGGAATTGTTATTTTGTATAAATAGAAAATGTTTTAGATCTTTGAGTTCAGCTAATGAAAAATGGGAGCAAAAACAAAAGTGTTGTGTTTATATTTTTGTTCAGTGTAAGTAAACATAAATAGTACAAAAAAGGGAGGTAAGGTGCACAGTGTTAAATATATATTATTGCACATGATGGTAAGAAATATTGCACATTATATTATTGCACATTATGGTAAGAAATATTGCACATTATGGTAAGAATTGCACATTATGGTAAGAGGTATTGTACAGTGTTTTCAGTAGTGGCTGACGAGAGCCTGGGGGTTGGGGTGGTTGGACTATGAAATCAGTGCATATGAGAGTTCAGAGTGGTTATTGCTTTTGGGAAGAAGCTGTTTTTAAATCTGTTGGTTTTGGACCTGATGCACCTGTAGCGCCTCCCTGAGGGCAACAGGTCAAATAGGTCAGAGCCAGGATGGGAGCTGTCTTGGTGATGGTTATGGCTCTGCTGAGGCAGCGGGAGGTGTAAATGTCCATCAGGGAGGGGAGAGGGCAGCCAGTGATCTTCTGTGCTGCCCTTAGAACTCTCTGGAGCCCTGTCTGTGGCGGTGCAGCTGCCATACCATACTGTGATACAGTATGTCAGCAGGCTCTCGATGGATGAGTGGTAGAAGGTCAGCAGCAGGTTGGAGTTTAGGTTGTGCTTCCTGAGAACTCTAAGGACATGTAGCAGCTGCTGAGCCTTTTTGATGACTACCGTGATGTTCTCTGTCCAGGAGATGTTGGCGAAGATGAGGACGCCGAGAAACCTGAAGGTGTGGACCCTCTCCACACACTTGGCGTTGATGTAGAGGCTGCTGGGTCGGTGCTGTGCTTCCTTCAGTGATGATCTACTTGGTTTTCTTGGTGTTCAGAGCGAGGTTGTTCTCTGAACACCAGGTTGCCAAATTCAGGACCTCCTCTCTGTAGGCTGCCTCATCACCCTTTGAGATGAGTCCGACCATCAGCAAACTTGACAATGCGATTGTTCTTGTGGGTCGAACTACAGTCGTGGGTGGAGAAGTATAGCTATAATGTTTAAATTTATCATTTTACAAAAACAGATTTCCCTCCATATTTAATGCCTGAACCCATTAAAACACTGTTCAGTATAACAACCTCTAACCCACAAGATGTAAAGTAATGAACTTAAGAAAAAAGATGCTGGTGCGTTTGTGCCAGTTGTTGTTTCAATATTTCTTCTTCCGTTAAAACCAAAGTGGAGTAGAGACTGACAACTGACATTCCTAAAGATTAGCAGCATTTCTAAACACAAAGAGGGACTCATCTGTAAGTACCAAAAACCAGGTCAGACAAACTATGATTTTCACAAGGTTCCCTTAAATTCTGATGGGGTGATGACACCTGTCTGAGTGTGAGTGTGTGTTCCACAAAAATAATACTAGTAACTGTTGCTCCATATATGGGATATATAACTTTCATACAGACTTTAATTGTTTTTCAGTTCTTCCAGCCAGTAAATATAATGACATGTCTGAAATAATCTTTCTCTTGATACCCTGAGAGGGTGTATGATTAAATTACTCTTTCTTTTATCCACAACGTAAACTGAAAGAACTGCTGATATTTTGCATTTTTTTTTTTTTACATTCATTTGAATGCATATAAAGATCCATCAGACTTCGCTGCACTGTGCAATGTTTTGAAATACACAGTTTACAACTCTAGAAAGTTATTACCCCTGTAGTTTATCTTTAATTATTGTAAAATTAGAGAAGAAATTTAAATATGCAGTCACCACAGGCAGAATTCCTAGCTGAATCAATGGCCACGTTTACATCCATCTAATCAGACGTTCCAACGTAGTGCCATGACAAACTGTCAGTCATGCAACCAAAACAGCACGTCACATACTTTCATGTGTTTTGCATAGTATAAAGTTTCCTCTTACAGACTAAGCTTCTCATGCACAGCAGAGAAACTAACAACCAGGGTAGCAGAAGATAAAGAGAGGTGAGATTTTTGATGGACAAATTAAATGTAAATCAACATTGAATTTAAAGAAAAATGTTTTACGTAACATAGCTTGATTGCATTTATATTTACATTCTTTAGGCCAAGACACAGCACAACATGTGGATGAAAATCTACATTTTCCTCATGGTGAACGTGGCAGCAACCTCCATGATCCCAGTAAGGGTTTTTCTTGTTGGATTATTATTTGATAAAATGAATCTCCTTCTTAAGCAGAGAAAATGAAGGTAACTTTATCCAAATGCAGTTACAAGAAACTGATTAATTTATTAAATAAATGCTGTATTTGTTCTGGCAGAAATTTGGACTGAACGCTAGGTCAAACAAAATGCAAATAGTTTGTTCCATCCTTATATTTTTACATAATTTTACAAGTTGATGGATAAAACTCCCTGTGTTTACAGAATGGACCAGTGACTGTGGGTAAGTATATCATTTGTTCTCCTAATTTAATAAAATCAATTTAATTAAACTATTATTTACTGAATTAATGTTATTTTCTAAAATTGATGGTGTAGAGATTGGTGAAGACAAGGACCTTACAGAAGCAAACATGGGTAAAGTTATAGATGATATTCTGGAGGTGAGATTTTAGTAAAATTATAAAAAAAATAAATATAAAAAGACACATGCATCTAGTATGCTTATATTGTTCATGTTACCTAATGCATACTTAATGTAACTTAGGCTCCAAACACGCAAAGAAGTGCCATTATTGGTGATGACATACTGTGGACATCCCCAGTTCCATATGTACTGGACAAAGACCTTGGTAAATGTTCTTACATACTAACAATGTCTACGTATTGCAAGCACACCTTTGTCTCCTGGTCTTCAAGTGGCTGCTTTGGAAGGTTACTGAAATGTATATGATTGTAAATTGAGAGGGCGGCACAGTGGCGAGGTGGTTAGCACTGATGCCTCACAGCAAGAAGGTCACCGGTTTGAATCCATGGGCTGGCTGGCCTTTCTGTGTGGAGTTTGCATGTTCTCCCTGTGTCTGCGTGGGTTCTCTCCGGGTACTCTGGCTTCCTCCCACCAGACATGCTCATTAGGTTGATTGGTGATTCTAAATTGTCCGTAGGTGTGAATGGTTGTCTGTATCTGTGTTAGCCCTGCGATGGACTGGCGACCTGTCCAGGGTGTACCCCTGCCTCTCGCCCGATGACAGCTGGGATAGGCTCCAGCAGACCCCCGTGACCCTTAACAGGACTAAACGGGTATAGAAGATGAATGAATGAATGGATGTAAATTGAGAATTCAACAAATCTGAATACACTGGCTGTTGCCAAGCAGGAGATTCCTAATGTGAAGAGAAAACAGCAGCACTCTGTGAATAAAGCTTCATGAGATTGGCATAGTTCTTCACAGTCCATCTTTACACCCGTCTTGAAGAGAGCAGTGAAAGCAGCTCCTCAGAATAAAATGCATTAGAAAGAATGTCACCAATTATGCTTTAAATTATCTAATGTTTCTTTTTTTTTATCTCTGCAACACATTTCTCATGAACAATGGAAGAGATGAATGCTAAAGGAGTCATCATGAGAGCCTTTGACCAGTTCAGGCTGAAATCATGCATTGACTTCAAACCAAGGGACTCTGAGAAATATTACATTTCTGTCCAAAAGCAGGGAGGGTATGTATGTGTGTGATGATGATGATGGATATTGTTTTTTTTTTTTTTTGGTTGTTTTTTTAAGACTTTGTGCATGAACTCTAAATGAATCATCTGCCATTCTGATCATTTATTAATAATAATTTACAACATTGAACATTAAACATTGAAAATGGTCATTTTACCCTTTCTTTGTTTTAGACTTTTAGTTGCACAAAACACAAAGAATATGACACACTTTGTTACCATTTTTGTGCACTTTTTCAATTCAGATGCTTTTCATATATTGGGCGAAATTTTGCCAATGGACTCTCCATTGGGAGATTTATTAGGGAGATTAATTGAGGCCTTGGTACAGGTCATTACATAATCGTACAAATGTGTGTGTTTTTCTGTTTTAGATGCTTTTCGTACGTGGGGCGAACCTTCTCTGGTGGACAGGTCCTCTCTATCGGGAGATTTTGTGATAGCTTAACCACTGTTGAACATGAGTTTCTCCATGCCCTCGGCTTCTACCATGAACAGTCCAGATACGACAGAGATGATTATGTGACGATTGCATTTGAAAACATCAAACAAGGTTTGATTAATATTTCATCATAATGTTATGTTCATTTATTAAAGATAACCTGTCTTGGCCAAATTGTGTCAAGGTGTATAAAGTACATAAATCTATCAACCACCAAGTATTCACAAATGAACCAATCAGTTCATCAAATTATGTCAAAAGTGATATTGTAGAAAAGTTTAATAGGTTTTCAGTGACTGTCTTTTATCCAATGCGTCGTCTAGGTGTTGAGCATAATTTTCGCAAAGTTGGCAGTGAACAGAGCACCACCCAGGGAGTCCCATATGATTATCTGTCAGTGATGCACTATGGCAAAAATGATTTCTCCAATGGCAATGGACCAACAATTTTCACCAAAGACCCAAAGTTTCAGGATGTGATTGGTCAAAGAGTGGAAATGAGTCCTCATGATGTAATGGAGCTGAACCTACTCTACAAATGCAGTAAGTCCTTGAACATTACGATGACCAACACCAAGTTTTAAGAATGATTTGGTATTGATTGTTTCAGTTATTGATATCATTGTGAATTATCAAAAGAGAAAGAAATACTTCCAGTGTCACAGTCACAAGTTTTTATTTAACGTTTTGAAATATAATTATGCTTTTCAACCCAGGATCCTCCAGTTACTTTACAGATATTTTAGACAAAGGGATCAGGATCTTAATATGTCATTAGCTTCCGAATTATCCAGAGTCCATTTCTGATCTGGCCCCCTGATTTATAGGATGACAGTGTTGTGTGTCAAAACTAAATTGTTGCAAATGACAATATTAGGTTTGAAACAGATCAAATTAAATCTGATGTCTTAGGCTTTGGGAAAGAACACAGTCATGGTTAAAATAAGCACACACTGACTGCTGTTAGGCACGTTGCCGACAGCAGCCTTACGTGCCAAAGATATATGGTTTGTTGACCCAACCATTTGCCCCAAATTTTCAGATTCTTCATCTTCGGACCTGATCATTGTTACCACTACTTTCAATTGCAAAGTCACTGAAAGCTATAAGCCATCATTTATCTAATAAGAAGAATTCATTTAGTTTCACATTGGCAAAATCACACTAGCCTGAGCTTTTTGACATTAAGCGGACCAGTCCTTTGAGATGCTCTAGAAACTTTAGGCTAACAATGAGCAGCTGATGGATAACTAACCCCTGCTGTGGGATCAACAAACACAAATTCAAAAACCACAAAACATAGAACCTTTACAATAGGGAGGTGAGTACATCATAGGAGTGGTAGTGATCAGTCAGTTTCATCAGTCAGTCAATTTGACGTAGTTACATTTCTGTGGAGGTGCATGTCAGCTATGGCTCTAGGCTCTGTAAAGGCTCTGCGTAGGTGTCTGCATTTTCGTCATAACCTCTGCATCAACTTAGTGCAAAAGTATAAACTATTAACCCTCCTCAATGTGTTCCCTGTTTATTGATCCAAAACAATCAATTCGAAAATTGCAGAGGTGGAGAAGAAGCGGGAAATACTAAAGCTATGACCTATGACCAATCCCCAGCTCATTACTTAACCTAAATCCTGCGTTGTCCTTTGACCTTTACAGATTCATCCATTGCCTTTAAGATGTACTGTGGCTTTTCTAACGAGACTATGTGTCACATGAGCCGCTGTTCACAGACTGGTACTAGCTGGGAAAGAGTACAACGTGTTAGTGGGGGTCCTACCTCTGACCACACCAGTCTGCCCAGTGGAAATGGTGCTCAAGGTAAGGCTTGCTGATAAATAATGAAAATCATATCTCATGTATGGAGTGGGACACATGGCTTGCCAATGTCTTTTGTTGTTTCTTATTTTCTTAAATCATACATAACATTGATGAAGATATGGAATTTAAAAGTCTATCATAATATCTGTTTGGACAACTTGATTCTAGGTCAAGATTCAGGTCACTTCATGCATGCTAGCACAGCATCAGGTCAGGAGGGAGACTCAGCCTGGCTGCAGACCCAGAGGATGAGTCTCAACAGGGACTGTCCTAATCAGTGTCTCCAGTTCTACTATTACCACAGCGGGAACCAGTTAGACGAACTCAACATCTGGTTGAGAGAGTTTCAAGATGAACAGGACTCCACAGGAACCGTCCGCCTCATGGCACAGATCACTGGTAATGTCACACTAGATAAATATTTTGTATCATTTGCTCTAAATGGTGTTAAACACTGATGCACTGCATTTGTCACAATATGTATTTAAGATATAGTCCACCTAATAATACTGAAGTAGGACAACATACTCATTTCAAAGATCTTCCTTCCAGGTCCACCAACATCCCACTGGCAGCTCCAGCATGTTCCTCTGAATGCCGCCAAGCACTTCCAGGTGGAGTTTGAGGTCCGTAAAGGACCAGGGAACTCTATGGGCGGCTTCTCAATCGATGACATCAATCTTTCTGAGACAGAGTGCCCACATCTAACCATGCAGATGGATGAGTTTGAGAACATTCTGAACAAAAATAGAAAGTACAGCCGACGGCAGTACTCCAGAGGGGGCTATGCTTACAGGATAGCAATAACGTTTTTTGGGGATTCTCTTGGGATGTATGTGCAACTTGTCTCTGGTGACTATGATGACCAGCTGGAGTGGCCTTGCCCATATAGGCAGGTGACGTTCAAAATGCTGGATCAGAACCCCAACATACAGCTGCAGATGTCAAAGCTTAGGACTCTCACCACTGACCCAAATGGTAATGGTAACATTACAAGAAATCCAAAAAAATCAGGAACTGCATTTGCTAATTACCTTTATGTTAAATAGTATATGCTTCTGTAAACAGATAACAAATATTGGGACAACCCTCGTAAGATTGGAACTGAAGTTACAGATGAGTATGGTGAGACATTCTTTGCTGGAATTCTGATTGGCTGGAACAATCTGGCATCTTTGGAAGAAATGCAGTCCAGAGAGTACCTCAAGGGAGGGAGTGCCATATTTGTTTCCACTTTCCAAGGTAGGTTTCATTGTTAAATTTACATCCCTTTACACCAGAGTGGAAACTATGTTCAATAACCTTACTGATCCCTTCTTTTTCTGATAGACCTCACTCCTCTCGTAAGTGGAAGTGCTCTTCCATGTCCTCAGATCCCATCTGTGAAGGTTACAAATCCTCCCGTAGCTCAGGATACTGGCCCATGTTCATGGTAAGACATTATGTCTTTAAATAATGTAATTTTAAATCAAACCATTAAAAAAGATACATAATTCTATGCAGAACCTGTGCCGTTTAGGTTGGGAAAATAATGTCACAGGGATTCCTGTGTGACTTCAAGTTTTTTTTGATACTGCCCAGACTGGCAAATCCATTACCTAAACTTCATGTCGAATAATCCTATGATTTTTACAGGATCCCAACCACCATCCCATCAACTCCTAGAACAACAGATGACAAGAGACATTACCTCTTTTTCAGATAGAAATATGGATATTTTGTGGAATTCATGTATTACATGTCCTCTGGTTCAAGGTTTTGATGTATAACTAGGCCTAGAGGTTCATATGCATAGGGACACCTTTCAACCTTTCAGCTGCAAGCTTAATATGTTCAGGTACACACAAGTCTGGTCAGTACTCAAATAATCCTGGTTAATTTACCACTATATAATACAGACAACTTCTCCAATTAAATACTGCTGTTAAAAAGCCTATTTATTAGTGGACTAAGTGTTTTTAATATATATTATTCATCCCTAAAACTGAAAATTCCCTAATACTTTTAACATGTTAACATGTGGGTCGGGAACACAGGAACACTATGACTTAAAATCTTTTATTTGATGCTGTTATGGCTGGTAAATCCATCAGTAAAACTGCTTTTAATATTTCTGTCAAATAATGCCATGACTTTTACAGGCCCTCAACCATGACTACGCTCCCTCCTAAAACAACTGATGACAAAAGCATTTACACTTTGTTACCCATTCTACATTTGCAGAGATTGGTTGCTGTTGTCAGTTGTGAAAATGCTGAAAAATTCCCATTTACTAGGCTACAGTCGATGTTCATCGATTAGACAGTTAGCAGCAAAATAAAACTGCTCCCTTTTACACACAGCAGGCATCATAGTTAGGTGTAAACAGGACCTTTTACAGAGGTAATTTTACTGATGAAATGTCCTCTGTGTATAATTATACTAATTACTTTACTATTACTTTCTTCCTGCTGTAGTATTTTTGGCTCCTCTCCTGGCATGGTGGCATCACCTCTCCTCTCCCTCCTGCTGGCATTGATGCTACTGGCACCTTGATGTGAATCCATGTCTCACCTCTTTACATGGACAGCACCAGCAAATTTGCCAAATTCCTTTTAGAGTTTAGCCATTTTGTTGTTGTTATCTAAATATAATTAAAAGGGGAGGCAACAGTACTCAATGAAGGACACATACTGTAGGTTTATTGTATAATGGGGATTTATTCATTTAAGGCTGAACTACATAGTACATAGATGATTCAAATAATGATTTTCTTTTTGGTGGTGGACCTTTTTTTGATGATGATGATGATTTTTTGTGAAAGTAATGTTTAGAGTCTTCAGATTAGCTGAAAGTGTATTTTTTTCTGTGCCCAAATAACTTCTGAGCTGAAGAAGGGTGCATGTCTGGAACAAGACTACAAACTTGAAATACAGTCCTTGCATATACTTTGAGAATGCCATTTTGAGAACTGCAGCAGAGACATATATATATATATATATATATAAAGGTTTCGCACTTGGAATTATAAAAAATAAAAAAATAAAAAAAGAATGCAGAAGAAGAAGAAAATACCACAACATTTTCAGCAAACTGAATATGCTCAGATACACATTGCACTCATTTGTAAGGTTACAAGTCACAGTAGTGTAGAGCTGCAACAGTTGTTGTATAAGTGGGAAACAAGAAACAAGAAATATCAAAAGGTTTGTCACTTGGTATTCTAAAAGTTGTAACCGTAGTGTACATTTTCCCCTTTCATGTCTGTAAAGAAAGTGAGTTTGTTCAAAAGGACTTCACCTGTTTTGCACAGACAATGAATGGGCTGTAGCATATGTGCAAGAATGTTGCATGTCTGAGTTCCTCTTTGCAATAAAACATTCCTCTGAACAGTACATCTGCGTTATTATTATTATTTAAATGGAATACTAGTGTCTATGTAAACGCAACAAATGCCCAGCCCATGAGGCAGAGATCCTTGTGTTATTAGGACCTGGAATTAAATTGAGCGTGACCTGGCTGTTCTCAGTCATGGAATTACCCAGGACCCTTTGTGTTAGCGTCATAGAAGAGGTGCTAATGATAAGGCATGTGACTGTGACATGACATGTTATTAATTTGCTACCAAAACAGCCTTTGTTTGTCTTTGTCTTTGTCTTCCACCAGGCATTCCCAGCAGACCCTCACTACTCGTTTGGGCCTACCAGGTCTGTGCGGCGTAATACCCTTCCATCTGATCCAACTCACCACTAGGTGCTGATCACTTGACAGCTTTGCTCCTCTCTTTACCCAAGTGTCCAGAACATACGGATGATGATGACTATAAAGTCAATCATCGACCTACAACCTAGGCCATCATGGTGTCAAGAGAACCAATGAACAACCTTATGTTCAAACATGGTGTTAGTTATTGACAGACTGCGATTCGCACAGAAGAAGCCCAGTAACTGAACACCACTTGGGTTCATATCAGGCAGGCCATTCCTCCCAGTCATGCCCCTCCAGGTCACGCTGTCATTGTCCACATGAG
This sequence comes from Chelon labrosus, assembly GCF_963514085.1. NCBI lineage: Eukaryota > Metazoa > Chordata > Actinopteri > Mugiliformes > Mugilidae > Chelon > Chelon labrosus. The sequence continues at coordinate 7,202,674 of NC_140345.1, forward strand.
TATTGAAGTTTCCCAGCAGATCAATGGAGTCCCCAGTCGGGGCGCCGCACAGCGTCCATCCTAGGGTGGGTACTCTGAGCTGCTGTTCGGCACATACGCGCAATCAACAGTCAGGACCCATTCCCCGACCTGAAGATGCAGGAAGCAACCCTTTCGTCCACCCGGGAGAACCCTACCGTATAGGCAGAGAGTCTGAGGGCAAGCAAAAAGCCCACCCCAGCCCTCCGCCTCTCACCTTGAGCAACTCCAGCAAAGAAGAGGGTCCAACCCCTCTAAAGGACTTAAGTTCCAGACCTTCCTCTTCCACAAGCTCTGGCTCCTTAAAGTCAAGTTGCATCACTGAAATATCTCATATTAAATCCTAACGCTTATTCATCCATAAGGCTGTAAATTCACTGATGTTTTTAACATGACGTTTGGGTTAGGACCATAATGTCAGTAAAATGTGAATAAAACACAGTGACTGGAAAGCACTGACATACTAGCCATGAGCCTCCACTCCAAGCTGTTTTTGCCTGTGGCACTAGCTACCAACCATGAATAAGACAAAACTCACAGCAATATTCCAAATGTGTGCACTGCTGTCTCGTTATTTTGAGATTGGAAAGCCAGCAGATGCTCTCTTTTGAGATGCTTGTGCATAATGTTTATGCTGCTGTTGTTGTCAATCGTAGCTGTACAAAGCATGTATCTTTTAGAATATTTATTTTGAGAATCCCCATACTTTTAACTACAGGGTTTGGACATTTTCCGTCATGTCCTGCATGCTTGGGGGTGGAAACCACAAGAATTGTACATAAGTATGTATTTACATAATCAACATTGTTGATTACATCAAAGCATTGTTGCAGCCCTAATCAGAAGCACTGACCTGTTAGGTCACAAAACACCGCAGTGTATAGGTTGCAGCGGTTAGCAGATTACACAGATTTTCCCGTATGAAACACCTCAGCCTTATAACCTCATAGTTAAGTAAGGACCTTTTGCTTGTGCTACTTAAAAAACGTCTTAGTTATGTCATTCCATTAAATCTATTACTTTGTTCCCGCTGTAGTATTTTTGGATTCTCTCGTGGTGTGGTGGCATCTCCTTTCCTCACCCTCCTGCTGGCATTGATGCTTTTGACACATTGAAGGGCATCTCCTATCCACGTCTCACGTCTTAACATGGACAGCACCACCGAATTTGCCAAATTCATTTTAGAGTTTAGCCATTTTCTTGTTATCTAAATGTGATTAAAAGGGAAGGCAGCAGTACTCAATGAATACTGAGGGGGGACACATACTGTAGGTTTACTGTATAATGGGGAAATTTAAGGCTGAACGGTTTACTTTTTGGTGATGGGATTATTATTTTTTCTTTTTTGGATGATTTGATTCAAATTAGCAGAAAATGTATTTCTTTTCTGTGTCCAAATAACCTCTGAGATGTTGAACCTCTGTAACAAGATGGCAAGCTTTAACACCAACCTTGACCTTCAAGCATGCATTGCACATACCCTGAGAATGACAAAAACAGAGAAGGATTCCACTTGCGAAAGAGAAAGAGAAAGGTTGAAAACAAACACTTTCATGGCTGTTGAACAAATGAGTTTGTTCAACAAGACTTACCTGTTTTGCACAGACAAGCAGTTACCAGTAACATATGTACCAGGATGTATTTTCCATAATTGGGTTCCTCTCAACAATAAACATTTCTCTGAACAGTACAGCTGTGGTGTTTTAATGGAGTACTAGTGTCCATGTAAACGCAACTGCAAGCTGCTCAGCCCCCGAGGCAGTGATGCTGGGTTGTAACATAGCAGGTTATTTTAAAGCTACTCCACTTGTAGATGATTTTCCTCACAAGGTTTAATGTTTTATTTGTTTCTTGCATAATGTACAGGTAGAAGTCTTTATTTAATGGCCTGAAGGCATGGCATTTTCATCAAAATATTTGTCCAGTCATAAATCATAATTAGCATTACAGCTGTAATATTGAATTCTGTTGTGCTGTGCAGGGAAACATTTTAAAGGGCCTCGCGTGATTAGGAGCTAGAAATAAGTAAGCATGAACTTACTGTTCTCTGGCAGTCATAGAATTATCCTAGATCATCTGTGTTCCTTGCACAGGAGTCAGATAACAATGAAATGAAAAGAGTTTTATCTTGCAAACAAAACACATTGTTCAGAAATGACATGACATCTGAAGATGACGACACTGCCCACATGATTTCCTGTTTGACAGATGTCATTAAAGTCGCCTCTCACTGTCACAGCTCCTAATTTGCAGCTAAGGAACGAAACAATCAAGGTGGCAGAAGATAAAGACAGGTGAGATTTTATATGGGCAAACGAAACAAATTAAAGACTTAATTAATTGAAAAACAAAATGCCAAGTATTTGATTTGATTGTACTTTCATGGTTCTTCATATAATCTGATTTAATTGAAGACACAATGAGGATGAAAGTCTACATTTTCCTCATGGTGAATGTGGCAGTTTCATCAGCAATCTCCACAATGCCAGTAAGAGTTTATCTACTGCTGAATTATTGTTTGATAAAATGCTATCTTATTTTAAGTAATGAAAATTAAGTTGACTTCATAAAAATGCAGCGTTATGTTTGGTATTTAATAAATGAATACTGTTTAAGCTCTGTTAAATAAAACTGAACTGTGAGTACAAAATGCAAACATTTGTTTGTGTTGTTTCTTATTTAAACTTTAAATAACATGTTGATGAATAAAATGATCTCTCTCCACAGAATGGATCAATGATAGTGGGTAAGTGTATTATTTGTTGGTCTTCTTTTATTTCATGACATCAGTTTTTACTCAGTCAATGCTACCGTGTAAGAAATAATTTCATCTGATTTTGTAGACGCTGGAGAAGACAAAGACATTCCAGAAATAAACAAGGGTAATGTTAAACATCATCATTAAATGTACCTTGTGTGATTTTGACATTGTGTTGTCATATTTACATATGTCTATGAACTTTTAATTACAATTAGTTATCGTTTTCTTAGTAAAAAAAATAAAAAAATAAAAAAAATAAATTAAAAAAATCATTTCATGTGCTTTATCTTAGATTTACATGATGATATTCTGGAGGTGAGTCTTTTGTAAAGTTATAAAAACAATGTAAAACATGTATATATGTATTATGTATGCATTTTTCATGTTAAGTATCATATATCTTAGGCTCCAAACTTACAAAGGAGTGCTGTTATGGGTGATAACAAACTGTGGACATCTCCAGTTCCATATGTCTTGGAAAATGATCTTGGTATTGTTTTTCATTTCTTTCTTCCTTTTTTTCTTTTTTGTGAAACGATAATATTGAATATTTGTCTATACTGGGAGCACATCTTTTGCAACCTGTTCAAGTGGTTACTTAGGAATATTGCAAATTTTATATGACTATAAATTAAGAATTCAACAGCTATGAATAAACTGGCTGTTGCCATGCAGGAGATAAATAATGGAAAGCTCACCAGTTATGATGTGCAGTTATTTGTCTTAACATTTCTTTTTTTTAATCTCTGCAACACAATTCTCCTGAACAATGGAAGAGATGAATGCTAAAGGAGTCATCATGAGAGCCTTTGACCAGTTCAGGCTGAAATCATGCATTGACTTCAGACCAAGGGACTCTGAGAAATATTACATTTCTGTCCAAAAGCAGGACGGGTATGTATTGTGTTTTATGGCTGTGCACAAGTTGTGATAATTGAGGCCTTAGGTCAAGTCATTACATAATCGCACAAATGTGCCTCAGGCTAAAATTACATAAATGTATAAATGTGTGTTTTTCTGTTTTAGATGCTTTTCGTACGTGGGACGAACCTTCTCTGGTGGACAGGTCCTCTCTATCGGGAGATTTTGTGATAGCTTAGCCACTGTTGAACATGAGTTTCTCCATGCCCTCGGCTTCTACCATGAACAGTCCAGATACGACAGAGATGATTATGTGACGATTGCATTTGAAAACATCAGACAAGGTTTGATTAATATTTCATCATAATGTTATTGTTCATTAATTAAAGAGTACTGGTCGTGTTCAAATTGTGTCAAGGTGTATGGAGTACATAAATCTATCAACCACCAAGTATTTACAAATCAATCAATCAATTCATCAAATAATGTCAAAAGTGATATTGTAGAATATGTTTAATATGTTTCAACTTTAAAGTTTTTTCAGTGACTGTCTTTTATCCGATGTATCCTCTAGGTTTTGAGAATAATTTTTTCAAAGTTAGCAGTGAAGAGAGCACCACCCAGGGAGTCCCATATGACTACCTGTCAGTGATGCACTATGGCAAAAATGATTTCTCCAATGGCAATGGATCAACAGTTATCACCAAAGACCCAAAGTTCCAGGATGTGATTGGTCAAAGACTGGAAATGAGTCCTCATGATGTAATGGAGCTGAACCTACTCTACAAATGCAGTAAGTCCTTGAACATTAAGATGACCAACACCAAGATTTAAGAATGATTTGGTCACAGTGCACAGAATGCACTATTATCTAAAGAAAAGTAAATGGTTTTGTAACAGTTTAAGCACATATATACTCTGCCCAGAAATCATTAGAGAAACTCTGGAACTTCACTGGTGTTTCAACAAAAGATATCAGGATCTAAATGTAACACATCAGGAGTACATCAACTTATTTTATCTTTGGACCTGACCAGCAACAGTCAGTATTCACATAGACACAAATGTGATCCTTGTAAGAAAAAGCTCAGATCGTTTTCATATTTGAATAAACAGCAATTGCTATTGTACTGCTACCACTGCTATCATCACAGTCATCACATGTCCAACTAATAGCCTGATAGCATGAGCATTCAGTAAGTTTCACATAGGAGAACTACAGGACCTGGAACTTTTTGACATTAAGTAAAAACATTTGTCATCATGCAGCTATAATCGACTGATTTATCATCAACTGACTTAAAAAACAGATAAAATAGATTTCATGTCCTCGGTAATGAAAGTCAATCCTGTGTTCTTTAATCTTTACAGATTCATCCATTGCCTTTAAGATGTCCTGTGGCTTTTCTGATGAGACTATGTGTCAAATGAGCCGCTGTTCACAGAATGCTACTAGCTGGGAAAGAGTACAACGTGTTAGTGGGGGTCCTACCTCTGACCACACCAGTCTGCCCAGTGGAAATAGTGATCAAGGTAAGATATCTAAATAAAATAAATAAATGAATAAAAACATTTAATGAATTTTAATTCTGTATCTATATACTCCATCTTTGGCATTATCTTCCAATTGCGATCTAAAGCACCCAAACATAATAATAAAAACTTAAATGGGCTAAATAGTTAAGTGAAAAAATCAGTAACTCATATATGAAGTGTGACAAATGGCTTGCCACAATGTCTTTTGTTGTTTCTTATTTTCTTAAATTATACGTAACATTGATTAAGATATGGAATTAAAAGGCCCATCATAATATCTGTTTGGTCAACTTGATTCTAGGTCAAGATTCAGGTCACTTCATGCATGCTAGCACAGAATCAGGTCAGGAGGGAGACTCAGCCTGGCTGAAGACCCAGAGGATGAGTCTCAACAGGGACTGTCCTAATCAGTGTCTCCAGTTCTACTATTACCACAGTGGGAACCAGTCAGACGAACTCAACATCTGGTTGAGAGAGTTTCAAGATGAACAGGACTCCACAGGAACCGTCCGCCTCATGGCACAGATCACTGGTAATGTTACACTGGATGAATATTCTGTATCATCTGCTCTAAATTGTGTTAAACACTGATGAACTGCTTTTGTCACAATATGCATTTAAGATACAGTCCACCTAATAATCCTGAAGTAGCACAACATACTCATTCCAAAGATCTTCCTTCCAGGTCCACCAACATCTCACTGGCAGCTCCAGCATGTTCCTCTGAATGCCACCAAGCACTTCCAGGTGGAGTTTGAGGTCCGTAAAGGACCAGGGAACTCTATGGGCGGCTTCTCAATCGATGACATCAATCTGTCTGAGACCGAGTGTCCACATCTAACCATGCAGATAGATGAGTTTGAGAACGTCCTGAACACAACTGAATATGGAGCTTTTAAATACAGCAGACGGCAGTACTCCAGAGAGGGCTATGCTTACAGGATAGCAATAAGGTTTTTGGGGGATTCTCTTGGGATGTATGTGCAACTCGTCTCTGGTGACTATGATGACCAGCTGGAGTGGCCTTGCCCATATAGGCAGGTGACTTTCAAAATGCTGGATCAGAACCCCAACATACAGCTGCAGATGTCAAAGCAAAGGACTCTCACCACTGACCCAAACTGGAATGATGGCAATGGTAACATTACAAGAAATCCAAAAAAATCAGGAACTGCATTTGCTAATTACCTTTATGTTAAATAGTATATGCTTCTGTAAACAGATAACAAATATTGGGACAACCCTCGTAAGATTGGAACTGAAGTTACAGATGAGTATGGTGAGACATTCTTTGCTGGAATTCTGATTGGCTGGAACAATCTGGCATCTTTGGAAGAAATGCAGTCCAGAGAGTACCTCAAGGGAGGGAGTGCCATATTTGTTTCCACTTTCCAAGGTAGGTTTCATTGTTAAATTTACATCCCTTTACACCAGAGTGGAAACTATGTTCAATAACATCACTGATCCATTCTTTTTCTGATAGATCTCACTCCCCTAGTAAATGGAAGTGCGCTTCCATGTCCTCAGATCCCACCAGTTACGATCACAAATCCTCGCAGAGCTGAAGATAGCGGCCCATGCTCACGGTAAGACATAGTGTCACTGAATCACTGAAACTCCTCTATGCTTTTGCACATTATATTCTTAATATTCTTTTTAAATAATTCTATGACGTTTACAGGATTTCTACCACCACCCCTTCACCACATAAAAGTATTAGATTTTAATTTATATTTCATTAATTTCAATATATTGCTCACACATTTTATATTTGCAGAAATACAGATAGCAAAAGTTTTGCATGATGATGATGTCATCTGGCTGAGGTTTTTATCTTACTTCTGCATCGCTACACAACATACACAAGTCTTTGCAGCCATGGCACACAGATTCATCGTTTGTAAGAGAAAACAATACCTACAAGAGTTGTCAGTCCAAATGTAGTCAAGAAAAGCAGTAAGAGTAATGCTGCTGTATGTAAAAGCTTGCACACCCTTGAAACATTAAGGACTGTAGTTGAAACCTAATTATTCATCCCTGAGGCTGTGAATACTGCTCAAAAGTATAATTTCAATAAAAACCAGAGAGTAGGATGGAAAACATATGTGCTCCTGTACGTCTCTGATGCTTTAAGACTTTAAAAGTTTCATTTGACGTAGTTAAATAGTAAATCCATCACTGAAACAACTTTTCAATTTATACTGAATCTTAAATGTATGTATTTACTGTATACATGAATTTTATTTTAATATTTCTGACTTTGACAACTTTAATTTCTCCCTGTTCTGCTGTAGCATTTTTTTTATTTCTCCCCTAGTATGGTGGCGTCTCATGTCCTAATCCTCCTGCTAGCACTGAGGCTTTTGACACATTGATGTGGATCTCACTCACATGCATGTCTCACCTGTTTACATGGAGAGCACCAGCAAACCAAAAATCTAATCTTAAATGTATATATATTGCATACATGAATTATATTTGAATAATATATAATGTGAATTCTGATTCACTCAGACATTTTACATTTTGATACTGCTGCTCATCTGCTAGTCACAAAAACATGTCTGTATATTCATAGTAAACAGCAAAATCCAGTTTCTATTTAAATAATGCTGCAATAAAGCATCAAATACAACTGAGAATACCAGAATATAGCTTTTTTGCTTCATATACTTGGTGACATAGTAACAGAAGCACTGACCTGATGCAGCAGGTTGCATGTTACACAAATTAATTCCCCCCCATGAAACACAGTTTGATATTATAGGACCTTTTACAGATTCCATGTGGTACTTATCAAAAGTCCCCTGTTTTTTATCTTAATGTATAATGATATGAAATGTTAGAAATTTAAATTTCAATAAACCTAATAATGCTATCACTTTTACAGGAACTCAGCAACCACCTCTTTGCCTCCTCACACAACCGATGACAAAAGGTACACCAACTTACACATTTTACATTTGCAAAAATGTGTTACTTAATGCAAATGATGTAATGAAAAGGAATAACTTGCTGATTATACAAGATAATTTCCTCTCATCCAGCCTAACAGTTGTTAGACTTGCACACAGTGAACTACAAAACCCAGAAATAGTGGTTATTGACCAAATAAAAAGTTGTCGTTTCACTGGTTGACATTCGAAAGACAAAGTGATAATGCAGAGGGTGGCCCAACTGATTCCTGAATGCCTGCATGGACAGAGAGAGGCCATGATATGAAGTGTTAGAAACTAAAATGATAATTTTGATGTCAAATAATGCTATGCTGCAATAAAGCATCAAATACAACAGAGAATGCCAGAAAATAGCTTTTTTGCTTCATATGCTCAGAGACATAGTAACAGAAGCACTGACCTGTAAGATTACAATGAACAGTGTTGTAACAGATGCAGCAGGTTGCAGGTTTCACAAATGAATTTCCCCCCATGAGACACAGTTTGATATTATAGGACCTTTTACAGATTTCACTTATCAAAAGTCCCCTGTTTTTTATCTTAATGTATGATATGAAATGTTAGAACTTTTAATTTCAATAATCCAAATAAAGCTATGACTTTTACAGGAACTCAACCACCACCCCTTCAACTCCTCGTACAACAGATGACAACAGGTATTCCAGCTTATTCACACATTTTACATTTGCAGAAAATTTGCAGTTGTAAAAACATCAGGCTTTCAAATCTTCATTTGACAGAAATATTTAATGCTGATTAATTTATAAAAACATGGCTGAATGTTCATAGCAAGTAGCAAAATAATATACAATTGCATTCAAAGAATGCTGCAGTAAAGTGTTAAATACAACAGAGGATATTTAGCTGCATATGCTCAGAGAAATACACTAACTGAAGCACTGACCTCTAAGGACACAGTAGTTGTGGCACTTTGCACATTATGAGACCACAACAGGTTTCATAGTTACATAATAATAATAAATAATTTATACTATATTGATCCCTGATGGGGAAATTATGTTCCCCATCCATTCATTCACACAGTAGTTGGTACAGTCAGAGCAGTGGGCTGCAGCCTCTAAGCAGACCGTGCCCAAGGAGCAATTTAGGGATTAGGTGCTTGCGCAACCATGGACATGGGGCAAACATGGGACCCTTCAGCTCCCCTCTAAATCTAGAGTTTACAGATTAGACAAACTAATTTTTCTCTATTCTGCAGAAGCATTTTTGATTTCTCTCCTGGTATGATGGCATCTCGTGTCCTAAAACTCCTTGTAGAGTTTAATTATTTGTCATTGTTGTTGTTCCAGACGAAATTAAAAGAGAAGGCTGCAAAGGGCAATAATTAGTGATCAGGGATATATAGGTTTACCGTATAACCTGGGATGGCATTGCTAAAAATATATGGTTGAGGCTTTTTCAAACCATCCAGAGGCATGTGCAAAAAAACATCAGATTTGTAATATTCCTGTTAAATAATGATGTGACTTTTACAGGAACTCAGGAGGAGATGACGGCAGGTATTCCAATTTACTCATACATTTTATGTTTGTGTTACTCATCTTATTTCCACTGTGTCATTTAACTTAATGTATTTCTGCTGTAGCATCTTTGGCTTCTCTCCTGGCATGGTGGCTTCTCCATTACTCACCTTCCTGCTTGCAGCGATGCTTTTGACTCCTTGATATGCTGATATGGATGTCCTCCACCAGTGTCTCACCTCTTTACATGGACAGCACCAGCAAATATGCTGAATTGCTTTTAAGTTTCAGATTTATTTATTTTTTTGTCCTAAATATAATTAAAAGAGATGGGCAGGGGATACTGATCAGGGTCACATAGGTTCACGGTATAACTGGGAAATTCAGAGTTGAACCCTGTTGTCGACATGTACGTGGATATGCTTCTAAAGCTTTGCTTTCATTGGTGGGACCATTTTTTGCTGATTAGCTTATTACATAAAAAAATGATTCATTGCATCTGTTTGTTGTATCTGTGTATGGTGGAGTGAAGTAAATAAGACAAATAATAGTTTTTTGTGTATTAACAGTAGATGGACTTAATCTGGGCTTGTGGACACAGTGTGCTTTTAATGTTTTGGGTTGTTTACTGAAAATGAAAAATAAAAACTACGACTTTCATTATTAAATGTGAAGAATTCACTATACAGACTTAGACACAAAACTACTGTTAATAATAATAAATAAATAATCTGAAAGTGTTTTTTTTTTCCTATGTTTTGTGGAAAAGAGCGTTTCAGAACTTACAGAAATGTCCTCTTAAAACTTGCAGCAGGAACCGGGAATATCAAAAGGCTTCTCAGTTGGAATGAGACACTGCAGTGTTTGTTACTGCTTCTGCTGAGAAAATGTTCCTCTGCTTGAGTTACTTGTTTTGCATGGACAAGGAGCTGCCAGCATCACATGCAAGAATTCAAGTTGCATGCGATGGAAATGATGTAGCATTTCCTCTCAGCAGCCAAACATTCCGAACATTCACAACAAATGACTGCGAGCTACCCAGCCCCTTAGAAAGCAATGTTGAGTTGAATTAGATTTTTATTCCCACAAGAAAGCCAGTCAGTCAGAATAAAAAAATAAAACCACACCCTTCAATAGATGAGAGGTGATACTTTATTAATGTTTAATGGGTTTCACCAGTCACTTCCTTCGGAGGTTTTAATCATTAGCTCATAATGTGAAATCCCTGGAACAACTGTCTAAAGGCTTGATTATGCTTCCGCGTAGTGATCACGCAATGGTCACGCAATGGCCACGCAGTTGCTTGGACGCAGTCGTGAGACCGTGATGGTTCTGCGTGGGGTTTACGTGTCGAAATGCATGCCACACCGGTAGAGGGCGCTATGATTTTTTGTGACCGACCGACCGAGACTCTTGTGACGTATCTCGCCTCGTATAGTTATTTACCTTCCGGCTTTTGTCGTAGTCACAGTGTACGATGGACACCGAGACAGAGAGACTGGCGTTGGAGCTCCAAATTATTCAAGCAGAGGAAGAAATACTTCTATTGCAAATTAGGGCACGACAAAGGAGACAATGATGTTTATGAGTGGAAACCGGAAAAGCGGTCTCCAGCGGATGTAGTTAGCGGACCAATCACAGCCAATGCCGCTGCGTTGCTGCTGCGTTGCTGTTGCGTCGCCTCGACGCGCGTCGAGGATTTTTGGGAGGTGCACGTCTGGCCCTTGCGTAGGACGCACGGGGGTCCGCAAGGACGCAATAGGTCCGTACGCCCCCTCGCGCTGTGTCAACGCGGAAGCATAATTTGGGCTTTAGATTTAAAGATGAAGGGATGGGCCACAGAATTTTATGTGCCATTTTTCTGAATATGTCATCTTTATCTATAGACACAAAAGAATAAAGCAGTGTATTTACCTGCTCAAAGCAGCATTGACTGTATTTTACTGCAACAAACACTGAGTCTTTTTTTCTGGCATGTTCTCTAAGTAAAAGTAAAGTCAGGACAGTGCCTTATGTGAGTAGGAAAACTTTCCCCTTGCAGTCAAAACTTGAAGTGCAATATCTGTGTGAACATTCATGACACTGGGTACATCTTTTTGGAAGATCTGTCAAACCTGTCTTACAAGTATCATTAACGTGTCCTCTTGCAGCCAAAGCTTGTCACGTGGAGCTGAGGAAAACAACAATCAAGGTGGCAAAAAAAGCCTGTCCCTCTGTTTTGTGCACAGGGTTTTTAGATCGACTCCATTAAAAATGAGTTGAATTCATTATGGTGAATGATGCATATGCAGAGTTTTACTCCAAAGTTCCATTTCATTTTTTCTGGGCTCACCTCCTGCAAACTGGAGAAGGTGAAGGCAGAGGATATGACAGCTGGTTGTAAAATCGATATGATAAATGTAGTCAGCGAATTGATGACTTGGAGCAGTATTCAAGGATGGATGACCTGTTGATATCAGGGCTTGAAATAAAACGCTCTTACGCACAGGCAGCAGCCAGTGGTGGGGGAGAGGAAAACCTGCTAAATCCTGCTTCAAATCCTGAATTACCAATGTTTGAACAACAGGTAATCAACTTCTTTGATAGTAATGGCATTACAATAGATAGTAAGAACATTGTTGCTTGCCATACTTTGCCTCAGAAAGACCGCAAAAAGACAAATATCCTGATTCGCTTTGTCAGCAGGAAGCACAAAATGGAGGTGCTTAGGAATGCCAGAAAATTAAAGGGAACGGGTGTTTATGTGAATGAGCACCTAACTAAGAGAAATGCTACAATCGCAAGAGAAGCAAGGATCCTGAGGAAAGAAAAGAAGATTCAAGACACCTGGACAATAAACTGCAGAGTTTTCATCAAGCCGAACGGACCTCCTGAAGAAGCAAAAGTGATCGCTGTTAAGGATATAACTGAGCTGGATCAATACAAATGACTGAATATTGCTGTGTATCACCCAGATTGAAAGAAGTCAACGCCATGAAACACAATAAACTGGATACATGACACAACCAGATGGATTATTTCAGCTGCAAACACAGTAAGAGCAGATTCTGGTTATTCTGATTATGAAAATCTGCAATTTAAAACGTTTGATTATACAGAGTATAAACCACAAGATATGCAAAATGATCTTGATCCAGAGAACAATTTTTATACAAAAATAAAGAATAATTGTGAATACTTTACCGAGGACCATTTTGAGGCCCAAATGACTCTCAGAGATTCATTGTCCATTATACATTTCAACTGTAGGAGTCTTAATACAAATTTTTCTAAGATCTTAGATTGCTTAGCACAAACAAAAAATAAATTCTCTGCAATAGCAATCTCAGAGACATGGCTTGGCTATGAAGAGCAATCTTCCTTGTACCAAATAGAAGGATATAATGCGTTCTTCAAAAGTAGAAATTGTCAAAAAGGCGGGGGAGTAGCATTGTATATTGATCAGAATTTGAGAAGTAAACTTGTCAGTAGTAAGTGTCTAATCCTGGATAATATCATGGAATGTGTTACAGTAGAGCTTGAGATTGAAAAGTCAAGAAATGCCATAATAAGTTGTGTGTATCGAAAACCAGGGTCCTGTTTTGAAAAGTTTCAGGAAACAATGATTGATCTGTATGAGGATATAAATAGTAAAAGGCTCTTTGTCTGTGGAGATTTCAATGTTGACCTGCTCAATCCTCAAAAACAAAATACTGTTATAGAATTTATTCACTCCATGTACAGTTTATGCTTGTATCCATCCATAACAAGACCAACCCGAATAACAAAAAGCAGTGCAACCCTGATTGATAACATATTCACTAATGTTATAGAAAGTGAAATAACAAGTGGAGTTTTAATTACTGATATATCTGACCATCTACCAGTCTTTACAGTAATAAAGAGAGTTATCAAATCAGTAAAAGAAAACAAAAAAATCATAGTAAAAAGGTTAAAATCTCAAGAGGCTATTTCTAGATTCAAGAATGAATTAAAGGAACAAAATTGGGATAATGTTTATGTAGATTATGTAAATATTGCATATGATGCATTTCTCAAAATATTTATCACCTTGTATGAAAAACACTGCCCTCTAGTTACTAAAGTAATGAACCATAAATTTACAGAAAAGCCTTGGTTTACTAGGGGTATCCAAAAAGCATGTAAGAGAAAGAATAAACTGTACAAAGACTTCTTGAGAAAGAGGACAAAAGAGGCAGAATGTACCTACAAACAATATAAGAATAGATTAACTAGTATTATAAGATCAAGTAAAATTAACTATTATGGTGCCCTTTTGGAGAAGAATAAAAGTAACATTAAAAATACTTGGAGTGTTTTAAACAAACTAATCAAAAAGGGAAATCAAAATGCTGACATTCCAACTGAATTCCTAACAAACGATAGAACTTTGATCAATCAACCCAATGAAATAGTAAATCAGTTTAACCAATATTTCACGAATATTGGCCCTAAACTGGCTAAAGAAATAGTCAACATTAATCAAGTTGATGTTTTAAGCAAAATACCAACCACTGATAAAACTATATTTATTCAAGCTACTGATGAAAATGAAATAATTTCAGTGGTCAAAAACTGCAAGACTAAGATGTCAGCTGACTGGAATGGACTGGACATGTCAGTATTAAAAGACATTATTGAATGTGTTGTCAAACCAATCTCGTACATTTTTAATCTCTCTTTACAATCGGGGGTTTTCCCAGAAAGAATGAAGATTGCTAAAGTGATACCTATTCACAAGGCTGGTGATAAACATGAATTCACTCATTATAGACCCATTTCCATTCTGTCACAGTTTTCCAAGATACTGGAGAAGATATTCCATAAAAGATTATTCAGTTATGTAGATAAGCAAAATATTCTTTGTGAACAGCAGTATGGTTTTAGACCCAATAGGACCACTACCTTAGCATTAGTGGACCTTGTAGAAAAAATATCAAATGCCATAGACAATAAACAATATGCTGTTGGTGTGTTCCTAGACCTCACCAAAGCTTTTGATACAGTGAATCATGAATTGCTACTCCAAAAACTTTACAGATATGGGATTAGAGGAGTGGCCTTTTCTTGGCTCCAGACTTATCTGAAGAACAGATCCCAGTATGTCCACATCAATGGCACTGATTCCCAGTTGCTGACAGTGACCTGCGGCCTTCCACAGGGGTCAGTGTTGGGTCCTTTTTTGTTCCTTATGTATATTAATGACCTTTGCTTAGTTTCAAAAACATTAAACCTTATTTTATTTGCTGATGACACCAACATGCTTAGTTGTGGTAAAAATCTAGAAACATTAATTGATATAATAGAAAAACAATTATTTTTGTTAAAGAAGTGGTTTGATTCAAATAAGTTAACCCTCAATTTAAACAAAACCAAATTTATAGTTTTTGGAAATCGTGCCATTAATGTTCATAGAAAGTTAATAATTAATGATACTGAGATAGAACGAGTGAATGAAATAAAGTTTCTTGGAGTACTTTTACAAAATAAGCTCAGCTGGAAGCCCCATATAAACTACATCAAGGCAAAACTATGTAAATCTCTTGCAATAATATCTAAAGTCAAAGAACTTTTAAATGAAAAAAACTTATATATTTTATACTGTTCCCTGGTTCTTCCTTACATGACCTATGGCTTAGAAGTTTGGGGAAACACTTATAAAACCAATCTTAACCCAATTACTATAATTCAAAAAAGAGCGATCCGCATTGTGAATAAAGTGGCTTACAGGGAACATACAAATGAGCTTTTCATTAAGCTAAAAGCACTAAAACTAAAGGATTTGGTTGACTTTAAAACAGCACAATTCATGTATAACATAAGCCATAACAAGTTACCTGTGCATATTCAGGGATTATTCCAAAAACGAGACTGTGGTTATAATTTCCGAAAGGAAGAAATGTTTAAAAAAACATATGTGAGAACAAGTGCAAAGCAGCATTGTGTTTCTTTTGTTGGGATTAATGTATGGAGTAAATTGGACCAAGAGCTAAAAGACTGTAAAACTTTAATTCAATTTAAAACTCTTTTGAAGAAATCAGTTATAAAAAAATATGTTGAGAATGGATGCTAAGGACGCAAAATTAAGATGATAGATTTTTTCTTTTCTTCTTTGGGATGATCTGAAAATAAAAAATGTATGAGTGCATGCATAAGACATGGGCAGCTTTTACCGTTTATGTCTGTAAATACACTGGGATAGGCGCAATAAGCTTTAGCTTCTGCCTATTCCATTTCAGACTTGATGTTTATTTATGTCTTTATCTGTTAAATGTTTAAATGTCTGAATAAAAACGACTGAACTGAACTGAATGTACTTTTTCTTTGTGTTTTATTTTGAGTGTAAATGGTGTGTATCATTTTTCTATCTACTCTACCTGTATGCACTATGTTAAATAAAGCTATGGCTGTATGTGACTTTGACCAGTACTTGACAACAACATCAGTCGTTTAAGATAGCCCCTACTACTGAAACAAGATATTAATAATTGTTAGTTCCACGTTCTCTCCTACTCACACATTTGCATTTATCAGGTTTGTTACAGGCAGTATATAGACAACAGAAACCAACTTTATTCTAGATAATCTTCTTTTGTTTGTTTGTTGTTTTGTTTGTCATTGGTGAGCTTGTGTTTTTAGAAGTAGGATTCTCTGAAACGGGTTGATTCTTTAGAGAGTAAGCAGCATCTCACTAGCAGTCTCCCTGTAATTCCTGTTTACATTTGCACTTTAGTCACTTTACTCTCTCAGTCATGTTTACATCCTCCATGGACAGTTTGCATAGTTAATACATTTATGGCTAAGTTTTTCTTTTTGTATATACTTAGTATTGTTCCATTTTCTGTTCCTTAAAAGTGTCTTGTACTTACACATCATGTGCTTTAAATTGCCGTTGCAGTTTTGTCTGGTTTCCATTATATTTTATATATAGAAAATACAAATATTTTTTAATAAATATAATAATTTGGGCTGTGTCCACCCTTTGTGCCAAGTTGTTTCATAATCAGTCATCAAACACCCAGTTGTACAAAAAGTAATCACATTTATTTTAATCCATACATGATCACCATATATTATGTCTTACCACTTACTTTGATTTTCACATCACATCATGTTTTCATGCATCACCTGATGCCCTCTGATATACATCTCTCTAGCCTCTGGGTATATCCAATACACCAAAAAGGAAAGACATTTGTGCTACAATACGTAGGCATGGCTTGGCCAGTCCTGGCTCCTTGGTAGTTGTCTTTGTCCCTCTGGCTGCCCCAGAAATCACAGTTGTAAGAGAGTCTCTGAATCCAATTTCTAAAACTTAGTCCAGGTTCCTGTGTGTCTCTGTGCCGGTCCAAGCTGTGGCCTGTGAGCTGGTTCAAGGGAGCCCTCGCACATCTAGCCAATGGTGACACCAAAGCCACACTGGAACTTGTTCTTGCGGTGGTTGAGGAACGCCCCTAGGGCGAGTGTGAGAGGCAGTGGCGGCAGTTTTTTCTCAAGGGTAGCACCAACCACCCAGTTACTGTCAACTGTGCCTGTGGAGAAGAACAAGTGGAAGAATTCTTTTATAAGATGAAAATCTATATTTTATGTTGATATTAATGTTCACCTAACTTACTTTGCTATGGGTATATGAATACTGCAGGTTTTTACCTTTAAAGAGCAAGTTAGCTTTCGGGAGGTCCAACTGGTAACCAAAGGATGTTGTAGTGTCTTGCATCCTTGTGCTGGCTTCAAATTCAACTCCTACCTGCAACTGTATAAAAGGAGTTAAATAATAGGTAAGTCCGTGCTAATACAATACTCAGGTACTGAAATGTCTATAAAGAGATCTTCCTAAGTAGGGTCCAGTGTTTATTAAAACTTTATTGAATAGTTCATTTGTATATATGGACATGTGAGTATAGTTTTAAGACAAATCTGACAAAAATGTGTACCAGTGTAAATGTAAGCCACTATACAGAGAAGCCATAAAAAGCAAATGACGTGCACACACATTTTTAATAATGTTAGGTACCTGGTCATTAGCTTTGTGATAGTATGTAGCATGAGCTCCTGCACCTCCCACAGTCAATGTGGCAACATAGTTGTCACCTGAGGAGGAAAAATAAATTTAAAAATATATCACACAAATCAATGAGACAGAATTGGGTACCACTTTGAAATTGTGTCATACTACAACATATCTTATAATAATAACTGAAATAGTAGCCAAATATTAAAAGTACAAACTGGTGTGAATTTTACCTGTGTACCTGCCCAAGAGGGAGGTTACAGTTCCTTCCTCGCCTGGTCTCCTGTGATACACCAGTTCTCCACCCAGAGCCAGTGATGGCGTGATAGACTGAAGGTAGTGGGTCACAAGAATGCCTGAAGGAAAGTAGTCAAAGTGGATCCGTTACATATACAGAGTATATATTCTTCTTCCCATTAAATTTTCCAGGATAGAAAGTAATTCCACTTGTTCTGATTCTTCCTTCAGCCTTTGGCAATTCTTTTATTCTGATCTGTTTACATTACCATAGATACTAAACTGAAATATTTTCATTATACAGAAACGTGTATCATCATCAGCTTGCACCATAACAGCAAAGGACCGTTTGAAAAATTTGCACTGGCAATGCTGCGACAGATACACAGTACTGGCAATAATGTAATTTAATAAGAGGTTTCTTGGCCTTTTTTCAATCTATAGTGGTATAATAATTCAAATGATAGTCATTTTCTGCAGTGCCTGTGTCATTTTCCAGACACTGCATATTGGGAATTATTAACGTTTTCCTTAGACTAAATGCAAAAAAATTGCAATACCTTAACCCGCCATTTCTCAAAGACGTCACAACTTGTGAACTTCCAGAAAATATCCTCTTATGAGGTTGTGGATAACACAAGATTGGACCGTACAGATAAGATTTTTGTGCACACAGAAAACAAACCACCATTTGAAAAAAGGAGCATTAGTTCTTATCAGTTAACCACCAGTGGTTCCTATATGGACAATCCAGTTAATGTGGAACACAGACCTTCAGTTCAGCCTTCTGGATAGAGTTCACAATGTTTGATAGAGGAATATAGATGACTGTATTTTTGTGCTACAACCCCAACAACTTTCATCTTGTATTATTCTACAAATTTCTTTGAAATGTCAGAAAATAGTGAAAAATGTCACTTTAAGACAGCCTCTTTTGTCTAACCAAACGCATGATATTTTGTATGCCACAGAGAATCTGTCAATACCAGTAGATGGTACGCAGCTGCTGACGTCTCATTAAGACCCCACCCTTCCCGCCCTAGAGGCAGTTCATTCCTAGTTCATCAGTAGGTTTGATACAACCTACAATTGTATTGATTACAATATTACACTTGTTTGTCCTGATATACCATGGCCATGAATCTTCACATATTTCATATGTTGCATACATGGGGTCTCTTATAAATCTCTGTGATTACTGGATACAAAGGCTTTATGTTGAGTTATGGGATTTTGAGACATGGGAGATTGTTTAATATTTCCTAGTAGGTCCTTTATGTCTGCAGGCTGCTCTGACAAAGCTGTGCTAATCTGCAGGAGGAATCATTCGTGTGTTCCAGACGCCCTCTTGCTGTGATACTTGGTAATGTCTGGATGCAGGCATTAACCACTAAGGCCTTGATAGGAATAGGAGAGCTCATTAGTTTATTTGAGTCAACAAAAAGCACCAAACTCTCGCACTTGCGGAGATGGACCTTGTTCTCTTTTGTGTTTTTGTTAGCTATAATAGCATCAAACATTAATTTGAACATTATACATGAGAGATATAAAATTATCATCATAACTTTATAATATGAATTAACATGATGTAACCTCACCGGCATATGCAACAGTTATCTGCTGTTTGCTGTCCTCAGTCTTAATAAATCTTTATTGATCTTATTAATGAAACCTCCCCGACAAATTGAAATAATCAAAAACACCATGCAAATTCATACCAGATCCAACAAGTACGTCTGGATTTCCGAGCGTCACAGCAGATGTGAAGTTTTCACCACGATACTCCATATCACACTGCCAGTTCACAAACTTATGCTGCTGAGTCTACAACGAGGAAAGAAAAATAAGAAATATAAAACTGGGAACAATGGAAGAGCCACTTAATATTCTGAACATAAACTCAAACAGACCACACCTGAAAGGCTGTCACCTTTACATGCCTACATACCTGGATGGCTATTTTGGAGCGCACAGCAGTCGTAAGCTGGTGTATGATCTGGGAATTCAGACTGCCAGTGTTGTCCATATCTCCGACCATGACTGGGAATGACTGGGAGGGATAAAATGCACCAAACTCAACTTTGAAGTAAAGTGGACAGCTGGTCAGCGGCAATTGCACAGGACCTTGGGCTGTATAGCTTCCTGAATATCAGTCTATCAGCTGAATGTTGCAGAGCAAAGAACAGTTTAATGGAGGTACATTTTGAAGTTTTAAACCTTGATGTATACAAAACAGACCATCTAGATGAAGTAATAAAATAAGGCTTATTATTATCATAAGAATTATTCTTACTATTATTCAAGGTATACGTTTGTAGTAGACCAATAGAAAAACACTCCTTCTTTCTCTCTTTTCTTCAATTTCTGTCAATTACATAATCCAAAAGCATTTTCTTTTCCCCCAAAAAATCAATGACAATGCTTGAAAAATACTTATTAGATGGAGCATAGATGCCAGTAAAAGAAAATCTGATATTCAGCCTTCTGTCATGATCAGGAAGATTTACAGCCCAACCTTTAAGAGTTTGTTAAAGTCATGTGGAAATCATTATTACCTCTGCTGGTCCAGTCTGTTTGCTGCCTACATAGGTCGAACCAAATCGATAACCAGAATCACCCAGGGTGCTGAGGGTAATAGTGTGGCTGACCTGGAAGTGGTTACTCAGGCCTTTGTTGACCACTAACCGTACGCCTTCCATCTGCAGAGGGAACACCTCTAAAACAGAAAAGGGACAATAAAATTACCTCGGCACGAGTCAGATATGGCAGTAAAACCAAAATTTAACAAATTAGCTTCTGACCTTTACATTTGCGGTGACACTCTTCATATGTGCCTGGGTTTGGGAGTGGGGAATCTGCATCTGTTGTTTGTTGGCCAGATCCAGATGTTGGAGGGACGGAAGACACAGAGGGCATAGTGAACCCTGGGGGGACGGACACCAACCCTGGGACCCCTTGACCACCTCCAGCTCCAGCTGCAGCTGGGGCTGGACTGGGGGAGGCGGCAGCCAACACACTGCCCATACTCTGAGGCTGAAACAGACTACAAGAGTGATAGACAGTGAATAAAGGTAATTTAATACATTCATTTTACCAATACATTTTAATCACATGAATGGGGGAGAGTGATTTTTTTTTTTTTTAATTATCAATAATAAATCTGTTGTGATTTAATACACGATTGCTTCTAAGGCCTGCGAGGTTCGACAGTTGACACATTTATATCCTGATTAGCATAGAGTTACCCACTCTTCACATAGTGTTGGGTACAGCTAGCTCCACAAACGTTAGGCCACTGACAGGCATACAGCTATTTGGCTAGCTGCAGTGAGTGTTCTGTCCTACTGTACTGGCAGTAACAGTACAGCAGGTTGCAAGGCCCGGTGTGGTCACACTATCGACAAATACACCACAGCACTACCGGGCAACAACACGCTACACCGAACTACAACTTGTGGTCTGCTACAGAGGCCGCATTTAGGGATAAGCCACCAGCCGGCAAAACTATCCTCTAGGAGTATTTAACCTATGAAGGCCAGTGCAAGCTAGCAGGGTTGGTGGTTTAGCTAGCTGGCTGGCTGGCTAGCTAGCCATGTGGAGTCGACCACGAGATCTGTTCGTCAAAATATGAAAAACACCGTGGTCAAAAATTGATTGGGGGGCACGGTGACACTATCAGCAACCCGCTCTTATAAAGTCCTTACACAGTTTCATTGTTTAGCCACTCACCCTGACGGTTGGGGTCCAGGGGTTGTTCAACACCGGCAAAGTTCACGACAACGTCCGTGACCGTAGTTGACAAGTGTCCGCCCTCTTCCCGTGACGCCTCGGCGGATTGGCTAATCCACATCGAATTTCAATCGCCATTGGCTGGAATTACAGCTGGGACAGCCCACTTCTGGTGACGTCTGAGCGGGTTCATTTGCTGAACATTCGTTTAATTCAAAATCTTACTGAATGACATTCCAAGGGTACGCCCGATTTGTGAGCCGGAGCGAATGAGTACATGAACAAAATTATTTACAGTATAGTTATATACCATAAGTGATATGAACATTAGCACATGAGTTTTTGTTTAGCTCTTTATATTGAGAACTGTACTCCCCAAAAGCCACGGATAGACAGTATACAGTGTGACAGATAGAAAATCCTGCATTGTTTTTCATTTGAGTCAAAACTGTTAGATTTGTGGTCTCAGACTAGGTGTTCCAGTTTTACCAAGCAACAAATTAGGTTAGGTATATGAGAATTCAGTGAAAATAATTCACTCCTAAACCCTGAACTAGAAAGCAGGTGCGGCAGGGATACAGGATCCTGGCTGACTTAGTGTTGGAGACTTAGTAAAACACAGTTTACAGAAAAGCCCTTAAAAGTGTACATAGATTTAAGACAAAACAATCAATCATTTAGTTGACAACAATGACACACTTAACAGATTGCTTTGCAATGATTGCAATGATTATTCCTTGCATTTGTTTTTCTTCTTTAAAATATTTATTTATAGAGTTTTTCCATGACATTAAAGGCTGAAGGCTAAAAAAAATTAGGAACCAAAAATAAAGTAGTAATTTAAAGAAAATTTAACGCTGTCATGTTCAACCAAAGTACTGCTGTTAGGATAATATTATTACAACCTTAAGGATCGATGACCAAAACTACAAAAATAACTTTCTTCAGTGGCTTTATAATTGGATCACTCACGTATTTATGTGCTGCGTAGACATGTAGCACCAGACGAGGCAAGCCCACCCCATAGCAATGACACTCCTTGATGGCAGCAGCCATCCCCAGCAGGGTGCAGCCTGATACAGACACACACTCAAATGGTTTAGGAACAACTCAAAAAAACATGAAGAACAGCACAAGGTGTTGACCTGAACTCCAAATTCACTAGACTCCAAACTGATCAAGTATCTGTGGGATGATCCACAGAGGGCCCTCCCCTCAACCCATAGGACCCAAGGCCCCCACTAACAACACTCTGTTGCCAGACACCACAGGACACCCTCATAAGGCCCATGTCCATTCTCTGATGAGTCACAACTGTTTTAGAGGCACAAGGGAGACCTACACAATACCAAGGATGCTGGGCATCGTGTTATGCCTGATCAGTGACATTTGGCACACTTTTGGCAACAAAGCATTGTTAAAATGCCTGCTGTTACTTGAACATTATTGATCATGCATTGAATCGATTTACAATGATAATTGACCTCTTCTAATGGCTATGCTTAACTAGATGAGATGCAACATTACAGAGCATGTCATTCTAAATAGCACATTACATCCAGTGCAGAGAAAACCAATTTAACCTTTGAGATTAGGTTAAACACAAAACTAGGGTATTCTGAAAAGAAAAAGCAGGTAGGTCCAATACAGTGGTTAATAGGCATTTCATTTAAACCATCTGCTCAAAAGACATTTAGCAGTATGCAAATATAGTTTGTGGTTGACTTTGTCCTCCAAGTCCACCTTTGGTACCATATTATCATTCTTGCAGCAAAACACCCAAACAGTTCATAACTTCCACCTTTTAAGAGTGGTTGAGGTCTACGGTTTTAAGCCACAGCCAAAGTAAAGTGAACAGGGACCATTTCTAGCAATGGAGACTGTAGAAAACTCAAACTGGAAATGAAAACACATTTTTAAATAAATCATTCTAATGGGAGAAAAGATTCTTCACTTTGAGTCTTCTGTGATGTGTACCCACCGGTGTGTGGCAAAGGTCAGTTGCTGTGTTTTTCCTGAAAGACAAACCACACAAACCAAAAAAAGAACTAGCATTTCTCATTTCAACAAAGAAGAAGAAGCTGCTGATTTTGCAACTCTGCAGAGCAGACAGCTGGCAGGGTGCACTGATAACTTTTATCCAAATCTAAGTTGACTGCTGTTGTGCAGCCCAAGGAGGCCAACTCCTAACCCCTCACCTTTAAATCCTGTAAAACTTCAGTTAATCTTCTTCTTGTAAGAGGGTATGATACATTAGCAAGATTGTCAGTGTTTGCTCTCTTTCGGGAGGAGTGTACAGTATTTCCATTTTCAAGTATAAAGTACTTTTTCTATACACATACTCAATGAACCAGAATGTGGAATGTGATTTTACCTTTGCATTTATTAATCTATCCAAAATAATGTATGTTTGACTTATTCCTTGAAGGTCCATGAACTTTAAGTTGTTGTACTGGCAATACAAACTAGATAGCATTAACCCTCATTACTATGGGGTGTTAGACAGCCACCTGAAAAATGTACCTGAAATGTGACCAGCGTTACAAAGTGTTAAATAACACAGTTACCGAGAAGCTGTAGACTGGTTTAATTTATTAGCACAAGACGTCATCTAGATTTATTTTTAAATATGGTTTGTCTCACAGCGGTTCAAAGCTTGTTGGTGCCCACTCATCACTCTTCGGGGGCAGCAGTGTGAAGCTCTGCCACACACAGGCTCTTATTAATGCTGCTCTGGGTGGGCTTAATGTCAGCTGACCAGCTGATCCTCAGTAGTCCTCAGGTTATAGCAATCTGAAATTATCAGACTGATTTCCAGACCCAGGTGACCAGTACGCCCTGAGAAAGAAAACAGTATATGTTGACAGAAGTGATGATATATGGTGCAGGTAGCTCTCTGCCCCTTTGGTGCAAGTCTAAATTAATGACTGATTAATTTACTGCTTGGATGCCAATTCCCAAAGTCAATAGGCCTGAAAGAAAAGACTTGTACTAGCAAGCCTATTATACATCAACAACTTAAATATCTACTTTGTACAATGCATAACTTCCTACACTTAAGCAGAAAAGGTTTCTGCACAATCCATTTCAGATTTCAGACACATGGTTCCTGTACTCCTGCATACTTTTCCCATCTATCTAAAGCAGGAGTAGTTTGGTGATTTTCTTCACCAGAAGCTAAACTCTCTGAGTCCAGCTATAGAACATGATGGACTGATTTCTCTGGAAATGTAACGTAAAAATACAGACTTAGGATATGGTAATTATATTTCATTTTATCTAGAAACAGTATGAATCATGACTCAAATTTACCCCATTGTCTAAAATGACAGCTAGTGTTTCTAATAAATTGAGTAATAATGTAAACCTCTTTCCAATAATGTAAGTTTTTTTCCAGGAAATTTTGCAAGCAAGAGTTTGCAGCACTGATACAAATCCTTTGTTGTCATTTTAAGTGGTACTGTGTTATTTGGCCCTCTGCACCTGTGTATTAGTGTTTCCACTGCTAGCCCTGCCTGTGTGTGGAAATGAAACTTACTGTTCTGGTGCTGATGAGGTTTTACAAAGATTAACATCTACTAATCGACTAATTCAAAACTGAATGAGTAAAACCAACTCTTGTTTGCCGCTTTTTACAAATCGTGTCTGATGAGGAAAAATTTCATTGCACCAGCTGTAATAACCCCACCTAAAATCATGTAATCTTTCATTGAGATATGGTGGAGAATAGGAGAACAAACATACATTTTTTTTTTTTTTTTTTGCACTCCCCAGCAAAGCATTCAGGGCTGTAGTCAATGAAACGGATTGGAATCAGTGGCCCATAGTTCTGCTCTGTTGCGGTGCAAATGCTGAATGTGGAAGGGTGCTTGAATGAATGGATCATTTTGTTCAGATTTGTACTGAGCATAGTTTTATAATATGTTCTGAATTAAGTGTGAATCTAAACCAGCCTAAGGGGGTTAGAAGAACATTGTTTGTCCGATCCCAAGACCCCCATTAGAAGGTCTTGCCTTTGGCGGGAGCCTTCAAATGAATTTCCATTAGTTGATGTCACATCCTGGAAGACCCTGAAACATGACATTACTGTTTAATAAGATCCAAAGCTATTTGTTGCAGCACTAGAAGGCGACAAACACTGAGATCAAAACATGTCTCTGAGTTATATCTGATTATAACTGCTGCGACCAAGAGTCACCTTACCTCACTTTTAACTCTACTGTCTTAGGTAGGTAGCTCCAGGCACGTCTTTCAGTCATTCCCAAATCCAGCTGAGAAGATCTGCACCACCTAAAGTAAGCAGTTCACGTGTGAAAAACCCACCATCTCAGAAATGAAACGTCTCTGTGTTGAGGAATGGCCTAAAATTTCTCAGACTGATCAGCAGTTACTGGAAGCGTTTGGTTGCTGTTGTTGAAGTACAAGGGATCACACCAGATACTTAAAACAAGGCTTCACTTATGACATGGATATGACAACGCTATATTTGTTGGATAGATTTTATATCTTATAAAAATATCTACAACTTTTGACATTAATAGAAAAAACACACAGGTGCATATGCACAGTAAGACCTGAAATATGCAGAGGACATGGATTATCACAATGGAGCAATGAAGGAACATGTGCAATATATTGTCATGTATTTATACGAACAGACTGGTAACTTCAGCAAGACTTGGGGTGTCCTGGTGACCCTGACAATGCAAATGCATTAGCCACAGTTCAAGTAAAGCAGGGAAGTTTGTTACACAGAATCCCCCTCATTCCCCTTAACCCTTCTTCTGGTGGCCACAACTAAAAACAGGAGTTCATTGAGCTTTGGACCGTCTGTCATTTACAGACACCTGCAGGCAGTTTCAAAAACGTCCTTCATGTTCAGCCTTGACTGCACATAGTGGCACATTTCTATTAATTCTATTGGTCAAGGCATCAAAGACCAACAAGGGTTGTCTTTTATTATGGAATCCAGAAGAATACGCTGCCTAATGTCAGGTGCAGTCTATTCCTGGTCTGCCGTCCAACTGGGTGAACCCTTTCCCGAATGTCCTGAAAAATCCAGAGTCAATGTCTCCTTGATGATTGGCTGTGTGGAGGTAGTTGCAAGTTTCTCTTGACAGTAACTAATAAAATGGAAATGGAAGCGTAGATGGAGTCCTTGGAGAGTGGGAAGTGCTGTGATGAACGATGTGTGGTGTAGTTGAAGGTGAATATCCATGACTATTGCTGGGAGATGGGGACCCTAAAGGAGAAGCAAAGAATACAAATAAAATACTTTCTTTCCATTTTTATTTTGGTGACTGTGCATACTTGTCTGTGAACATGTGTGAGTATTCTCACCATTTTCTGTTAGGCTGCCCCCTTGTGGCGAGACTGAACTACAATGTTGATCCTGAACTCTTATCTGCTTGGAGCCTCTCCCTCGTAACACATCTGCTATCTGAAAAAAAAAAGTGTTATAATAATATATTATATATTCATTTTGTGCATGAACTCAAATCTGAGTTACAGTGATTTACTAAAATAGCTCCTCAGTCAAACAATCTAATACTGGTGGATAAAACATTGCACTATCCAGAACTGACCTCTAGAGGGAAGGATACACACATTTACTTTAGAGTTTTATTCCTACTCTACTAATCCAATCTGAGTCAAATAGAGTTTTCAACTGTTAGGGTTATTGTTCTGATGTAACTTGGGACAAATGGAATTTTCCATCATGAAACTATAGTGACTGACTGAAAGTTTGGACTATCACTAGGAAGTACGTTGCAGTCAATTACAACACTGTAAGAATGGAATTCCTGTAATGTCAGTTTCATTATGCGATTTTTTTAATGTCTTCTCACTTTTTTGTTTTTGGCCACCATCACTGGTGTGTCATTGTGGTAGTTCTTGAGGCTGCTGTCAGCTCCACTCTTTAGCAGCATCCATACAGTTTCCACCTGACCTCGGCCACAGGCGTTGTGTAGGGCCGTGTTCCCACTGTATGACTGGCTGTTGACATCACATCCATTCTGCGACAGAAAAACAATAGAATGTGATTCATAAAGAAACCCAGCACCGAAAGTATTGGAAGTGTAAGAAATGATAGAGCCATGGAGCCATGGAGAGCCATGGAGCCATGGAGAGTCATGGAGTCATGGAGAGTCATGCAGAGGGTGAGTTAGACCAGACAGAGATGAAGTAAGCAGAAAAGATAATTCTACCCACACACAGCACAGTTGCTAAACTCTGATAATAAAGGTAAACTATAAGTTCTTTGAGGGCCTTATCTATGAGCTGGAAAAGAATCTCTTCAAACTCTGTGTAGCCGATGAGCTGACAGAGCTGAGTCACAACCCTTCTCTCCCCTCTTTCCTCCCCACTCAGACAACTAAATTACCTCAATCAGGAACTGAACCATGTCTGGGTTATTACTCTCCACGGCGTGCATAAGAGGACTCTGGCCACTTTTGATGTCCTGGTTAGGGAAAAAAAGAATCATGGGAAAAGTCAGAGAATGCACAATGAAAAAATGTAAAAACTTGTGACGTCATGAAACCCACAGTGCTGAGTCAGTGCAGCAGGTACCAACCATTGCATTGATGTCAGCGCCTACGTCAAGCAGCTTTTTGGCCAAGTCCTTACAGCCCTGCAGCACAGCCAGATGGAGAGGGCTCAAACCTGAGAACATAAACAAAGCAAAACAAAACAAAGATTTTGAGTTTATATTTTACAAAGAGTTTGTGTAATTTCTGCATATAGAATAGTTAAATAATTTGGAAATATATTAAAAGATCTTTAACGAGAAATATAAAATTTACCGTAGTTGCAAAGGTTGTAAGTCAAATTACCATGTAATGGCATTAAAGTGTAGGCTGATTTTACTATACCATTGCGTTAATACTCATTGTATTCTGGGGGCTTTCTACTCTACCCAGATGTGTTAGGCTAAGATTAACAGTGACTTCTATGCTGCACAGAGATTGGGCAAGTTACACTACACTGACACCAGAAGACAGAGGAAGGAAATGTCTTCTTCCCACCCACACACCCAAAACTCCCACCTGAAAATGCAGGGTTTACATTTCTCATATCCCCCTTTGAACTGTTATTCTATTCAGTTAACTATTTAGTTAACTATTCTGAGGCTGTTTTGTTTTATATATCATCATCATTGAAGGTATACTCTTTTTTACATCAGTAAAGTAAATGTAAACTGATTTAGAAACTATATAAGATGCTGAGACAAGTTTTATTTATTTTAGCCCAATTTACCAAGCACTGTTTGATATTGCATGTATTAATTAATCTAAATGCAGGGAAATCATTGCAGAGGACAACATTACAACCAATCACAAGGCCAGAAGATCTTATCTACCATTTCAACCTTCAGGACAATACATATTGAACTTCTTTAGTAGATTACAACTCACCTTCAAAGTTTCTGATCTCCAAACACGAGGAGGATGACGACAGAGAAAGCACTACACACAGACAGTCCCACTGGACGTATTCACAGCACAGATGGAGCGCTGTTTGGCCATTGCGGTCCAAGGCAGCAGGGTCGGCCCCTGCCCTCAGCAAAACGTCCACCATGTCCGCCTGCTTGGTTATCACTGCCAGATGCAGGGGAGTCTGAGGGAGGATGACAGCAAAAATGACAGTTCAGACACATACTGTATTAATTTCCACAACTGTAACAATACTATAAACATCTTCTCAAAATAGTTGTAATTTTTCACACTGCAGTGCACACGAGATGGCACTAGATTCGCCCACTAAAGCTGAACACTACTCCCACTTCCTAACATCCCCTGAGTGACAGTGGAGATCCCAAATACATCAAAATAATAATTAAACTAGAATACCAATTTGAGTTAGTGTGAGGCCATTTAACTTTTCTTAGCTAAGCTTAGCTTGAAGTTGAAGGTAAAGTGTGCTGGTTTGTAGTAAAGGCCTCCCTTCATCATCTCTATCCTGTCCTACAGGCTAAAGTACATAACACAGTAAAATGATGACACTATTGACACGCTAACACCTGATATAAATAAACAAGGAACATGCCTGGTTAGATTACCATTATTACACTTCAAAAGATCCCGAGCTACGTGTACTTGTATTACTGTGCACGTCTATTTCTACAGACACTGACATACACAACCTGACCTATAACGTCTCTGCCCATACACACAATTGTCAGCAATTAAATCAAAGTCCAAAAAAACCTGCCAGGTGAGACCTTTGCACCTTATATCAAAGAACAAACATCACTAGCAACAGCCAGCGGCCTTAGCAGACTGGGTGATTAATTCAAAATGAGTGGGAGCTTGTACTGTGCAACAGTCAGCAATGTAAAAGCAAAAGTTACAAACAGATCACCAAGTCTTTGACTGGATTAATCTACCAAGTGCTGAATGAAATCCCTTTAGCAATCTGGGATGTTCCTGTAGGTGAGGTCAGCGTGTGTCAACCTGAAGATAATTGGGTCAACTACGGCCAAGGAGAGCACTGACTAACCTCGGTTGAAATGAAGCAATGTTTAGCTCATAGTTTAATCACTGGAATTTTTTAGCTGCTATTTACGTTACACAATAAAAGCAACAATCAGGAACAGATTGTTGCTTCAAGTTTCACTTTTGATCTATTACTAGCCTGTGTACTCTGTGTGTGTACTCTCTCTCTCTCTCTCTCTCTCTCTCTCTCTCTCTCTCGCTCTCTCTCTCTCTCTGTGTGTGTGTGTGTGTGTGTTTGTGTGCCCTGTGTGCACTCAGGGTTTCTTCCAGTAAAGTCTACAAATTGCAGTATAGCAGTGGGAGAGCATCTTTGTGGAATTCCTCCATTGTGTCAGTGCAACTGAAGCTCTTGTTTCCCTGAATCCTATGACTCACACAAGCACACACACACAGAGCATACGCACACACAATCATATTCCATGTAAAAGTTCATTCTTATAATCAGTAGTAACTGTTAACCGTAACTTGAAAAAAGCAGCCATTTGTCCTCATTCATTACAAATAACATTTTCTTTAGAAACTTCCTTCCACGAGTGGGCCTTTTATGGCCTTCAACATGGACCTCTCAGAGTTGGCAGACACTGGTGCAGGCTTCCTGTAAAGGATTTCAAAGTGACTAAACAAAAAATCCAGTAAAGATAAGAGGAAGGGTGGGAAGGGACTGAATAGGGAGTTAGCTTATGGAGACAGAAGAATGAGGAAGAAACGGAAGTGGCAGAGGGGAGTCCAGGGGAAAGACAGGATAACAAGGGAAAATCCCTTCTCTTTCCTCTGGGTCTGTCCTCGCACACTCACATTCCTGCAAAATGAGTGGATCAACATGAATGAGGTGAAAAGATGTGAGTAGATTTTTGGCCATGAAAAGCTGCCTCAGGCTGTAAGCAGTGCCAAACACAAAGAAAGGTGGAAGGCAAAACTAGGAGACAAAGACTTTTCCTCTGCAGTGAACACTACAGGGTAAAGCCAGCCCTACTGCACAAATAAACATTACTGCTCTTGCTCTTACGTCAGTGTTGTTGACAGTTATACTGATAGCATCAGTCAGTTCATCAGTTATGGTTAGAAACTAAATTCTGTTAAGATATATGCAGTGAGAGATATAAAAAAAAAAGACAGCAGTGAGACAGATAGAGAGACGCACAAGAGAGCAAGAGAGAAAAAGAGAGAGAGGCACGCGCAGGAAGGGAAAGTCCCTGTAAACTACCCTCTGAACCTCAGTGCAAGGTATGTTGAGAAACAGCCCAAAGCAAGGCGGGAGGGGGGGGGTTGGTCATGTGATTTCTCGGAACAAGGATACTGAAGTACACACAAACACACGCAGATGCCTCATTTGTCACACATCGCACATGCACAACCGCTCACGTCAAAAAAAATAAAAGGGCATGCTGCCAACATGCCACAAACAAACATAAATTACTGAATTGTTACATTACCATCTGCACACTCTATTGTAACAGGTACACATGCACGTGGCTGTCAAGAATCAAATGCACATGACCATCGGTGCATGTTTTTGTGTTTTTGTGTAGGTGGGCCCCATGGGATTTAGTCCCCAAACTGTAGTCGTGTCAGAGCCACGCGCTACACCATCAGCTGCAGGAAAAAGTAGACTACAACGGTGTGCGTGAGCTTTGCAGCCACACATAGTATGACCGGTGTGGGAGTATCAAACAGCTGTGTCTATATCATCACAGCAGTTCTGGGAGTGGAAGGCAAAGCATGCTCCGACACTTGCACTATTGTTCAGTTACGCTACTGATACTAACACTCTGTCAAAAAGTTCCATTATGCAAAACCACAGAAACTCAGGAGTTGTCATCAATATTGGAATTGTATTTTTTTTTCTTTGGGTTGTGGGAAGTTAGCCAATGCTGAAAATTGTCCTGTGTAGTAAACTCAGTGTTTTCAAAAGCGAAAAGTTCCCTGGCCTCATTGGCGTTCTTAATGCCTGATATTCAGTAAAAACCACACAATCTGGTAGGCAAATGAGTGTGACGGGCCTGTGCCTGTAAATCGCCCTTTTGGGTTATAACTGCATATGACATAAAATATGTTAGTGTGTGAAAAGTGTGTGTGTGACACAGGATATCACAAAACCTATGTTGTCAAGCCTCAGCAATGAGGAAAGACAATAACTGATGATAGAACCAGCATTATTTCTGGTAAGCATGCCTGTGGTGTCCTGTGTGGTGTGAAACCCCAGCCTTGTGAAAATAAGCTCTGCACAGCTCAGGTGCTTTCTCTGTTGAAAGATGAAAAAGAGAAAGCTGGCAGAATGCAGATCAGGAGGCTAAGGAGGTGGAGACAATGAAGGGGAAGATAGTGGAAGTGTTGGCTTAAACCCAGTGGTTGGGACAGCCCTGGATTGGGAAACGCTTGAACAAAATTCCTTGTACACATGCCAGTAAAATATACTGCACCTTATGCATTAAGCTGTGGTTACTAAGGGCTGAAGGGCACCTTCATTTTTTTCACAGTCACCCCTTGAATGTGAATGTTTATATGCAAGAACTAAAGCAAAATGTGTGCTGAAGCACAAGTAAACAGTGACATCTTTACAACTTTAGAATCAAACATTCTAGTTATGAGTATAAGGTTCACGGAAGTCATTCTTTGTGGCTCTTAATCATCTTGGCTCTCGCCTCTGAATTTCACAACATGGTAAATCCTGCATATAAACTCTGAAAAATCCCTTGCTATAGAAACACCAAACACTAGAAAACGATGTACAACAAAAAAAAAACAAAAAAAAAACAGAACATTGGAAAGCACACGCATAGTCCTTCCCAGAATGCTCATGGCTTTGGCTTGTGGCAAGTGCAGGTGGAGAAACCAGGAAGGGTAAATTCCCTTTGCCGTCATGACTGTAAGAGTATGCAGTAACGCAGTGTAAGGAAAGGAGGAAACCAAGGAACTTCCTCTTTCATTCTTTTCCATGTTACTGTTATTAAAAGTGTTAGGCAGGAGAATGTATCTAACATAGTCCCCAGTGTAGTGTTTGTCAGAGCAGTTACAGTGGCTGTGTGTGCATGTTTGCATATTAATGGTTGTCATAATGTGGCACGTGTGTCTTGGTCGGTGCGTTTGTTTCACCTGACGGAGATTGTTGTAGATATCAAGGCCTCTCCGAGCAAACAGCAAGATATTAATGAGTTTGCAGACAAAGGCCATTTCCCCCTGCACCACAGCTATATGGAGGGCTCTGTAATAGACACACACACACAAAACACAATTAACAGGAGAAAGAGAAATGTTGCATTTATCTGAATAGGTTACAACTTTAAATGCTGACTTTAACCCCATATTCTTTGCTGAAGTGTAAATAAATAACTTGTCTGATAACTAATTACAATATATCAGAAATAATTACACTTCATTTTTGTGTTTACACTGACAGATTATTCCCCTATTAATCTGAACAACAACCCAGTCAGAATATAAAGGCCTCATGTAACCACCTCAGAGAGAACAGCCGGACCTACACATGACTTTCTTATGAGATGTCAGATTGCAGGAAATGCATTCCTTGTTTGGCAGAAAGTTAGATGACAAGATACCATGACCATGTTTGTCATCAAATATGAATATACAGGGCAGAGTCTGGCTAAGTGTGAAGAAATCAAATGTCAACTATGGGCACATTTGTAAATTACTATGTTGTATGTCATAATTAACCTATAAACATTACAGATATGGGTTTTGCAAGGACCATTAGCTAACCACCTACTGAACTATGGTTTAAGGGAATATAGTCTATTTATCGGAGATGAAAAATCATGCATTCTCTGTTGTCTGCAGACTCTGCACTTGAGGGGCTCGAGATTGTTTTGTGTTTGACTTTTAAAAACATCTACTTGATCACTTTATTAAATTATCTCAATGATAGTTCTTTTTCCTAGGAGCTCCACAGATGCATAGGCATGACTCACGGTGCTTTTATCAGGCGCCCTTATCAAGGCCAAAGGGGAAACCACTATCAGCGTTCTATATGTGAAAGAAGCAAATGCAGGCCAGAGTTTAGGCATGGGAAGGGCAGGAAACTGAGCAGGGGGAGGGCAAGGTGTAGAAAACAGTATAGCAGTTTTCACATTTTTCTTTTGTATGCTATCAGAAGAAGCAACTTCCAGTAAGAGCCAGACTTGTTTTATGTCACTTCCTGTTGTCACTGACAAAGGCAGCATTCGGTCTCTTCTATCTTGCTCTCTGTGCTCTGAAAGGTTACTATTAGTTAAAGTGTATTTCTGACAGGGGCTTTCTGTTGGTTTTACACAGTCAGCTTCATCCAATAGATAAGTTATAATCAGATGCACACTACAATTAAGCAACAGGAAACAAGGAGACTTCTTGAGAATAAGTTAAAAGTGCTGTTGCACAGAAAGTTCTTGTAGTGAGAAAAGCACTTCCTCTCAGTGATGTGTTCAGCATTCAAATTCCTGGTGAAAGCAAGTATGAGAAAAATAAATTCTGTGATCTGTAACAGATTGATAAGCATGTGCCAATGTTCACACAGTGGTTGTAGGTAAACAATACATAAATAAATCCATGCAAAACACATTTAAAACAGCTAAACAGTGGATCACTGTGTATGCATCTGCACATACATGCATTCCTCTGTGTGCACATGCTTGAGAAAGCAAGGACATCAGCTCTGCAGCAGGAGCAAAGAACTAAAGTTGCTGCTCTAGAGCAGATTGAAACTACAGCTGTGTTACAAAATAAGATTATTTGCTCCTGACATCAGAGTAAAAAGCAGAACTTTGCATGTTGAGTGAGTGTGGCGGTTCTTTCCTCAGCTGATCCCTGTTCCTGTAACTGAGCTCAGCACAGTGAACAAATCTGTATCAACAAAGATCTGCCCATTTACTGTACATGCTGTCAGCTGCCCATCATTTGCTATAAAAAGCCCCAGCACTGGCTTTACAATAAATCCCACAGTGATTGGAGCAACTGCCAATGTCAATTGTGACATAATACTTTATATCCAAAGCCAAATACAGTGACAGGCTGTTCAGGTATGACTTGGCAAGGCTTTTGTCATTCTGCGTTCTAAAGAAAGTATTCTAAAAGGTGGTGACATTGTGAATAAATACTGAATCAGAGATTAGCTCAGATTTCTAAACACTGATCTCACTTAGTAGTTTGACTACTATGATCCTATTAGTCTGGCTACACCCTTTTATATCTGCATCCATCTCTCTCTTTTCTCTTAAGATGAAACTGTACTGTTTCTTGTTCCTGGAAGTGGGGCAGACCACAGCCCCAGATAACCCCAGGCATACTCGCAGAACTGACGCAGACAGGAGTCCCGAGCTTGCTAACACAGATAGAGTGAGAGAGAGACAGAGGAGAAGACAGAAAAAAAAAATGAAAAAGCTGTGTACATGCGGTATCCTGTTTGGTATGAAAGGTGAGGGCACAGCCAGACTGAATGATCAGACTCAAGACTAACATATCCTGTGGTCTGTCGACCAGCTGAGCAATGAGGTGATGTGTCAGTTTGTGTAAGTAGTAAACAAAAGAGAGTCACACCACAGTCCAGTTAACAAGAAATGACGGCTTACTGCATAGCCTGTTGTGCTCGACATGAACAACGTCACCACTTGGAGTTTTCTCTAGAGCAAAGGTATTTATATGTGAAACAAGTCAGAGCAAACCTGGAAGGACATGTAATTTATCTTTTTGTAAGGTCTATGCTTACCTTCCATTTTTATGTTCACCACCAGTATTATCAACTATGTGTATCTTAATGCAGTCTTGTTTAATTTTGACTCAGTCGAAGAATTACTGAGTAAGTACGGGAAGCCTGTTTGAAGAGCCTATGTAAAAGAGTGCACTGATGATATGGGACATTTAACATTAATCGAAGTCAATGTTATGTTTTCAGTGTAAATAAAAAACTTGCAAATGTAGTTCAATAATCAACAACAATCTCATTAAACTGTGTTGAAAACAGGTCAGATGGAAGACCATTTATCTAGGGTGTATAACCACAAAACATTTAAACCATATGCAAACTGGCTTAGCAACTAACTCAGTAGGCCTTTCAAAATTCATTATGATATTCAGGTTACTGTCCTGAAGTAGTAACTTACACAACTTATTAACACCAGAATTTCCAGACATAAGCCTGAGATATGGGCCTTTGGTCTCACAACGTACTGAATTTAACCAGACAGAGAAAACGGCACAGACAACTCATGTGGGATGTGAAGCTATTTGTGTTGTTCACTAATAAAACTTGACATTACTACTTTTTAAAACCCGATGTTTCTGCTTTTGATTTTTTTAGACCATGGAGATTTACAGTTGGTGAACACCCGGAGGAAATAACTCCAGAAGTAACTTGTAACAGAACAACTAGCTAAACTTTACAAGCGCTACACAGTGAAACTGAAAGTAAACTGTTTACTATAAATACATTTTATATAATATTCCATACATTTGTCCATATAATCCTATGTCTCAGCAGCGTTGTGTTTAGTATTCCTGTATATGAACTGATGAACTGCACAGGCTGCTGCTGTTTGTCGCTAAATCCAACATCAAAAAGAGAAATAAATAAAACGCCAGGGTCTCACGAAATCTTGTGGGAAACACTGAGAAGAGATATCCTAATGATATTGGAGATCCCCTGACTATTTCCCAAGTGCCACGCAAAGACTAGGAAGTAGTTTTCACACAGACAATGGGGACAAGTCTCTACTGATATTATGATAGCGGGTAAACATCCCTACCAGTACCAGAGTACTTGTACGCATTATGTTTGGTGTGCCGTTGAACAAGGTAATTCCACTGTGTCCTTCCAGAGGCTTCTCAGTTTGTTTTGCAACTGACAGCCGACTGGAACAAAGTCTCAAACAACCACAAAGTGAAAAGTACGTACAACTAATCGAGGCTCTCATTACAAAGGGGTAGAGTTTGTGAAAGGTCGATGCACGGTTCAGAGTGCATAGGTGTACTAGCATTTGATTGGCTGGAAGGGACGCTGACTGACTGTCCGAAGGCTCCTGAAATGTGCAGATATCATGATTACCATAGACATATATAGATAGACGCGACATTGACTGTGGAGGGACGTGCCTAAAGCGCCGCCATCTTGGTACAGGGCTCGCAGAGGCAGTGGTGCATGAACATACGAAGGAAAGAGGTACTCCTCAATCTCAAAGTAGAATTATTCGCTGAATTTTGGACCGATTTCAAAACGTTTGGACTGTTAAAAACGTCACACATGTAGCTATGATAAAAATATGGTTTTACTACCCAAATACAATTTTTACTTAATGTTATCAGCAGACTAGCTTCTGACAGAGGATTGTAAAGAAAAGATGCCGGACTTCAACTGAGCGATTTATGATCACTTTTATTGTGTAGAAACCCCATTCCTCCATAGATGTAATGCACTGTAGGAGCGAGTGGCCCTGTTCCAAGATGGCCGCCTTGTAGGCTGCTCTAGTAGACGGCAGCGCTCAATGTCGCGTCTATCTATATATGTCTATGATGATTACTGCCAGACATGCACAAGGCAAATGGTGGTCCGTGCGCTGACAGTAAGTTTATAAGTGACGTCAGTCCATACCCCCGGCATGATTAAAGATAAAGTCTATCAGATGACTTTGGGCCGATTTATTATCTCTGTTTATGTAGCTCGGTGTCGCAGAGTGAAGAATCATGGGAATTCATCACTTCATTGCTTAATACACATAATGTATGTGCAGCCATCTAATAAGCCAACAGCAACTGGCTTGAAAATGGATTGACTGCAGTTTCACAACAAGAAGTGGGCAAATATATAAATATATTGGAAAAAAAATAAAAATGACAGAATCACAAGTAAGAAAGAGGCACAGGCAGTGGCTTCTTCAAGGATGTTCTTCTTTTCAATGGCAGAAACAACACGTACGGCACAAGCCTAAATTTCTATAGGTTTCAACCAAACCTAATTTCTACAATCAGTATTTCCAAGTACATTACATTCTAGCATTATTGTGCAGGTCAACTGACTGGAAGCATGTTGGAATCTGTTTGTAGGAACTGTACCTAATACAGTAAATCCTACCGCTGACAGTGTGACACTGTCAGAGAAAGAGAGAGAGAGATGAGAAGCTGATAGAAAGAAAGCGGTAAATGAGGAAGTGAGGAGCGGATGTTTGGGTTTTTTGAGCCCATTCATTTAAAAACACAGAGAAGAAAAGAGAGAGAGACAGAGACACCTGAGAAAAACCACAGCATGTTTAAAAACGAAGCCCTCACTGGTTTTCCCGAAACTAAGGGGCCTCAGAGGCGCTGAGAACAGAGGATTGACGTAAGAGTAGACACATGCTCGCCATCACTCACATTATGCATACACGCACACACTCACATACATACTGTGTGAAAAATGACAAGGGGGCTGAGAATGTTTCTTTCTGCAGAATTCACACAAAGTTTAAAACAACCACAAAGTGAAAAGTAGTTACAACTAATCAGGGCTCTCAGTACAAAGGGGGTAGACTTTGTGAAAGGTTTAGGCAGTGCTCAACGTTCATACACATTGCTCCTGTGCCTGCAAAAAGTATGTAGTTCAAAGAGGATTCGTAGTAATAGAAAGGGTACAGATGAAAAATGGAATCAGATTAGGGCAACAATGTTACAGAAGCCTGGAAACCAATCTGACTTTTGCAAGTATAAAAATCAAAAAGTTATATTGCAATCTACTTCCTTGCTATAATGGCAGACATGTCTCTGATGCAGACATGGGACAACAAGCAGCTGGTGGCATGTCACGGGACTTATTGCACCGCTGAAAGTTGGTCATCACGGGTTTGTTTTGAGTGAATGCAAATGATGCTGATACTTTTTGAAACTGCAACATCAAAGTACCATTTAATTCTTGGACATGCTATGTTTTCACATGACTGTGTGTAAGTGTCTCTGGGCGTTCTCGTATCAGTTTGTCATTTCAGTTACTGTGTAGGTGGGTGTCAAACCTTTAGACAGAGTAGAGTAGCCATGCGTTAAAGTCTTATATTTGCAATTATGTGCCCTCCATGTGACATACATACACACAGCCTACATATACATAACCAGTTCATAGATGAAACGCCAATTCAGTCTGGTAGCTTAGATCAATAGCCTAAATACCAAGTTAGCACAGGAGCTCAAAAGTCTCAAAGGCAAATGAATCATATTTGACCATCTCTCTGAATCGGCAAGTGAAACAGCTGGAAAGAATTTGTTTATGTTGGAGTAGGGGGTGTGGGTGGCACTGACGGTACCTGTTCAATATGCATAGCTACGGTGAGTCACAGAGATCATAACAAATAAACTGTGTTACACTACAGACAACTCACTTGCTGCTTGCGCAACACCAGAAGTTTTGATAATGAGATCAGGCAGTTGCTTGTGGAGACTACTGTTGATTGACCATTTCACTTTCTATTATCGTAGTAGTTAGTCAAGACAAGTGTTATGCCCGTAGAGGCAATGTGTGAAGCCTGAATATTGCCATGATGGCAGCCAAATTATGGTTGCCAAGGAGACATCATGTGGTATAGGGCCTTTTTCACGAAAGACATTGTGGCATGTCCCAGTAGGATGAACACTATTTTAACTGGAACATTCTTTGGTGAAAAAATATAAATGTCTGCAGTGAAAATGGCTTATTGGATCACGCAAAGACAGATTTGAGAATGTAGACCTAGATCAAAGAAGTTTGTGAAAAAATGCATAACCTAAGCTGAAGTACTGAGCTGAAACATTATTATTTCATATCTGCCGGCTTAAATGGTGCTGGTGGTTATACTGTGTTGGGATTCGCTGTCTGTGTCCTGCTATTCATGCCAATGTGCAACTATTATGGTAAAATAGACTTCTCCCCCACCATAGAGGTCATAGAGGTCAAATTACATATTTCGCTTTTAACTGAAAGAAGTACATTTTAGAAAAATTTCTATAAATATCACAATTTGCGTCCTTTTTACACTTTGAAATTGTCCAAACTGATCTCAGACTCATTATGCACAGTACTACACTACTAAGTACTACACATACAAAATGACAATGAATGCTCTTAATCGGAAATATAATAT
Organism: Chelon labrosus; assembly: GCF_963514085.1. Lineage (NCBI taxonomy): Eukaryota > Metazoa > Chordata > Actinopteri > Mugiliformes > Mugilidae > Chelon > Chelon labrosus. Next base: position 7,242,830 of record NC_140345.1, read on the forward strand.
AATAAAAAATATAATAAACATGCATGACTGTAGTAAGATTTTAGGTGTGTGTGTGAATTGTGCCACGGTCTGACTGAAATGCTATGATTATGAAAAAAGTCTTAGGTGGATGAATCCTAGTAAACGTTGGATGTATGGATGGAGATGCGTATTTTTAAATGGTCCACCACAGCTATAACTCCAAACGCTACCATTTTAAAAAACAACAACATACGTGTCTCCGTCTTCATCTTGATGAGTAGCCAGTGCGATTCCAGCCAGCGAGTTATCAGTCTGGTGGGCCAGAGGGAGCTTTGGCTCTGGGGCAGGGGGAATGAAGTACACTAGAGTGCCAGGAGGAAGAAGAAAAGGAGAAATTGGTGGATGCATATGCTCAACATGAACATGACAAACAAGTCTTTTTTGGTAATAAGGAAGTGTGCAACCCTGCATGTATTGCATGTGTGAGTGTGCATAATATCCAGTTGTGATTTGACCCACTAAGCTACTTTTGTCAGTGCATGACACTAGCTGGAGAGCAATCACTGCAGAATAGCTGACTGGACATATTCTCAGCAGCAGCTGTTGCAACAGTAGTGACTCCACTGTCTTGTCGTGGCCACCTGTGTGACACTGAACAAACTTTCTGAAGAAGGAAGAGGGTGCTGGGTGAGGGTGTCTTAAAATCAAAATGACATCAACTCACCATGTAATGCCACAATAAGAGTTGGTCTTAGAAAGCATGAAACATCTTCAGAGATCAGGATTACAGAAGTTATTCTTGTTACATAAAGCCATGGGTTGAAAACTTAATCGATAAAAAATAAAATAAAAAACAAGCTTATCATGTCGAAGCAATGAATGCAAAGCTTACCATAATTAAACCGTTGGAAACACATTGAACATCCTTCTGGAGTCTGTTGTGGCTCTTCGATCCGCCGGGGAGTTACCGGTGCGACACCAACCCTGCTTTCAACCGCGGCTCGTTCCAAGCGACCGGGCAAACTCTCTCGAGATGTAAAGTCCGTACTTTGTTCCGCGGGAGAAAATATGTGTCCATTTTCTGTTGGAGCTGGTGACTGGATCTGGGTCTCCGGTTCGACAGTAATCCGGCGTTTCCTAAAAGGCAGTGTATTGGAAGGTTTATCCGCCGGCCGTTTGTGGGCAGCACTGGTTTCTAAACTCGGTGCCTTTCTAATCGTGGGGCAGTGAACTTCTAAACTGTCCGTTCCTGTGCTCGCCGGAGGTGCAGGTGAGCCCCCTGTGACCAACGCGTCTCTGGAGGGACTTCTGCAGTCCGGAGTCCTCGACCCGGCGCTCCCACGCTCTCGGTTTGTGGTGCGCAAATCCAGCGGTGCTGTGGCAACCGTCTGGTGGTCACCGTTCATGGTCATGATCCTCGGCATCAACTGGGAGCGAGTCGATCGGAATCTGAAGAAGTTTCAGGTGTGTTCCTGTGGGCACAACTTCTTGACGTTCAGTGACAGTCTAGGGATCAGTCCAACCAAAGTGATCAGCTGTGCGTAATTCCCACATCCATATCAAATGAGAAACGACCATATCATCACCCTGTTTCCTTTTTTGTCAGTGGCGTGATTAAGATAGACTAAGCGTTCCAAATCATCGACTCGTGCAAATGTATACAATAAAAGACAAAAAAGAAGCGTAGACACATACAGTATGTGCACCTATGCTGGCAACTGCAGGTACAGTGCCGCTGCGCCAGCGCGATCATCTGCTTTTAATGAACGTAACCAGAGTGACTACCGGTGCTTTCCCCTTTAAACCGAAACAAAGCCATTGTATTGAATTCATAATATTTTTTGCATTTCCGACTTCACAGACATCTGTCGTCTGCTCTGCATGCAAGTTCAAAACATCTAACACTGAATTTCTCAAGAAGTTCAGGGACGTATGGTTGACGTGCTCGGTTCGGGTGCATCGGTGTGCAGAATGATGAGAGTGACACCAGTACAGAAATGACACAAGCTTATTCAGCTGCGTCCTGTGCTGTCTCATGTCCTTTTTAGCATCCAGTTTGGTCTCAGTTAAGTCAGTCTAGTTTGGGACAACTTGCAGTGTCCTAACTAAAGCTTCAGACTAAAATAGTCACATAGTGTTATTGTTGAAGCACAGGTTAACTAATGTATGTGTTTAATGTGAATACATGGGAAAGCTCAACAGCCTGCCCCTCTGTATAGATGCGATTGCAGAATGTCATATTACTGTATTCAAGTTCAACATGCACAAATTAAAAATGGTAACAAAAATCTTAAGGCTCTGAAAGGCAAACTTCCTTATTGAGATTTTCTGTGGCCTCTCAGTGATGTCACGGAAAGGATTTGTATGTAATTTTGTGCGTCACATGTTTCTGTTACTCACCTCAGCACACTTATTTTGATTTTCAAACGCCATTTGAAAAGTTAGAAAATAATCCTGTTCAAATAATAGTTTCCTACTTGTGATACATTAGAGCCCTTGGGGTAATACCAAATACACATAGGCTATTTTTTCATTTCTGCATGTTATAACTCACAACATTGTGAACGGAAAAGGATTTAAAAGTGTATCAAGTCTCCTGTTGAACTCTTGCTTTCAGTCCGTCAGATGCATTGCATGAGTCAGATTTTGGATGTGTTCATTCATTAGTTGTCTGGGGTTGGAGATGTCATCAGGCTGCAGCCTCAGAGCTGAACTCAAGTGATTCCCGGAGGAGGAATGAGGAGACTAAATGAGGACCCACCAGTCAATGCCACATTGCTGCTACCCTTCATATGGTCATGTTACCTGATCACAGACACTGAAACAAATCTTGAAAGGCTGTACATGTCTCAACTCCCTGATTTAATTTCATCCTTCTCCGCCCTCAGACAGGTTCTGATATCCTGGGTCAATTTGGGACTTTCCTCTTACCGCTGAAGTGTGGAGTGGGCAACGGAAAGTCAACCCTGGTGTCTAAAGTCCCTAAAACACCCTGCCACTATACAAACATCTTGTGCAGCTGTCAGGGCACTCAACCATCATTGTCTCGTCTGGCATTAGGTATCACTGCTTATGAAACATGCAAGCTGATTTTTTTATTTTTATTTTTCTATTGCTGGCCTAATCCTAAACACATGTGAGAAAGAGCTTACTGCACAATTAAAGAGACACTGATCAAGGTTTGATGATATTTAAGAGTACACAGATAACTTCACGCAGAAAATGTTCTCATAGTCATTACCATTAATTATTTAGGAGTGTTGGAATAATAAAGTCATAAGGTATATCAAGATAGAAGAGTGCAAGGGTGCCCTCATGTGCTAATGGACCAAAGGTGCAACTAGACTCCCGAAATACATTGCAATCAAGGAAGTGAGTCTTGAGACACACATCAAGACTATAATCAATAGTTGAATAGCTGAAAGATTTCTTTTCCTCCTCAGCGGCTTTGATATTTGTCTTAGCTGCAGGTGGTGGGACTGCTACTGTTCCTGCAGCATACACAATTCAGTCAAATCTAGCAAGTAGATCAAATGATCAGCCATGAAGACAGTAAACTGAGTCTGGATTGTCCGCGTTTGTCTCCCCCTTTTGGATGCAAATGTTGGTGGGACTCCAGAGGAGAAATTCTAAGTGACAGAGCAAGAATAGAATAGAAAACCAATGAGAATATACAGGAATCACTATACGCCAATCAGCCACAACATTAAAACCATCTGCCAAATATTGTGTGTAGGTCATGATCATGGGCCTTCTGAGGGTGTCCTGTGGTGTCTGGCAACAGAATGTTGTTAGTGAGGCCCTTTGGGTCCCATGGGTTGAGGGGTGGGGCCTCTGTGGATCAGGCATTTTGCAGTGCATTCCAAGAAGTTCGGAGGCCAGATAACGCCCCAAGCTATTTTTCATATTTCTTTTAGCTGTTCCTAAGCAGTTTTTGCAGTGTGAGAGGCTGCATTGTCTGACTGGGGGTGCCTGCTATACTGTCAAGGACCATTGTTACTATCGGTTGGGGTGCCTGGTCAGCAAAAAATGCTTTTGTTGATGGTATGCGTCTTAGTAGCATCCACATGAATGACAGGACCAAAGAGATGATCAGTGTTATTCACTTAACCCATCAGGGCTTTTAATGTTGTGACAGATTGGTGTACATGTGCAAAGAAAATTAAAATAAAGCTCAAATACATCGTCGTCCTACATTGTAGGCAGATACATGTACATGTACATCCAGCAAAGAATTTTGTTAAGTCAAATTATTTTTGAAAGCACATACATTCTTCAGTTATATTGAGCTGGAACTGCAGGAGGAAGTTGAGGGTGGAAAGGAATCTGTGCTCTCATCACGTGCAGTCTACAAGTTTTCAGTTTGACGCACGGCTGTGTGTCAAGACATGCTAACGTTGCTGAGTGCTTGTCTTTTTCATAGAAACTTTAATCCTGTGACTTTGGTGAGGCGCTCTCCTATGAGTTTGTCTCCTCCTTGTGGTTGCACAAGTTGGTGGGTGATCACATTCAAGACGAAACACCTTCATTGGTCGCCCGTAGGAGAAATTTAAGTAACACAGTATGTCTTCAGGCTGGGTTCTGTGAAGCGTCTGAGAAAAAGTTAATGTAAATTATTTATCAAAAGCTTTATGGTGGTCAGACAATTAGGATACACTGTCCATTACTGTCATCATCAAGTTTCATCTCAATCAATATAAAAATTAAAATATTTCAGTGTGGGCCAAAGGGATTTGAGTGGGGGAAAAAAAACTGTTAAAGTTAAATTCTAATGACACGCCATATGAATTCATTTAATTACACAATAAAAAGTTTCCTGCAGACAGTGAGGTGAAGATGCAGATGTCTCTTTGACCTTTGCATTTCCTTTCACAGCCACCCTGTCCATTGGTAAGTAATCTTGTCCGGATTACTTTGGAAGTTTTATGCAGGTCATACAATCTGCTTTCATTCTTACTAAATGCTCATACCTCTCTCAATTCCTCCCTCCCACCTCTCCCTCTCTCTCTCTCTCTCTCTCTCTCTCTCTCTCTCTCTCTCTCTACTTGTCTGTCTGAGCAGTAGAGCAAAGAAAACAAACCAGTTTTTCTAGCTGCAACCAGGAAACCAATCAAAGGCTGAACCAAGGCGAGAGAGACACAGAGGGTGACATCAAGAGAAGACAAAGAAGCAGCAGGGACGAGTCAGGCCATGACAGAGAGCATGTTTCCGCTGTGCTTCGAGTTAGCTCTGTTGACCCGGAGAATCTAGGACGACTGTGCTGCTGAGATGTATGCGTAAATGTTGGTAAGCAGAGTACGGCTAAACTACAGGCAACACTTGCCAAATGTGCTAAGATGGGGAGAGAGGAGAGGAGAGGGATGTAGCATTCTGGACTGCTTTGAGGTTTGGCTGTCAGTTTCAACCCCTCCTTTCCTTTGCTTTCAGTATCTTTCTTAAGCTGTTTGTTCCTCTTGTGGATTGTTTGTCATGTGTTATATGTGACAGGCCTTGTATTATTGTTGAAGCTCAAACAGATGAGTCAGAAGCTTGAAATGGACAACAGGGGCTGTTTTGGCTGAAAGCCCTCAGTGTCTTTTAAGATATACTTGTAAATGCACATGTTGTTTATTGCTAGATAATGTAATGCTGTTGGACTGCCACTGAATGAATCAAGAGTGGATGCGTTTAAGGAGGATACAATTGAAGGGTTAACACGCATTCAAAAATGTAACTTTCACACCTCCTGACCTGGCAACGCCATTGTTATTTTTTGACACGCCCACACACAAAGTCACCGACATTTAGTATTTGGTTCACTTCACAGTCAAACACACAACAGCGGAATGATGGCGGCAGCTGACTTAGGAGCCTCCCAGCCCCCTACCAGTGGAGATCGGCGGCTGGTGGAAAAGACCATCAAAAGACTGGCCAAGCTCCACGAGCTGTGCACGAATCCTCGGCTAGGCCTGAGGAACAGTCCGCCATACCTGCCAGAGCTGGTGTCCGAGACCTCAACACTGCTCATTCAGGTTTGGGAGCCCTACCACGGCTCCAGGGCGACAGGCAGCCAGGTGCCACGAAGAGACGAGGCTAAGTACCTGAGGGTCCACGTCAGAAACCTGCTGGATAAGACAGAAAAGGCCCTGCTGCTGTTTAAAGAAGGACGCGAGAAGATATTTGAGGAGACATCAAGCTGCAGGTAAGAGGGCGATGGCTGACATTTCCATACATTAACACTAGTGAGCACATGTTAGAGGACTTAGCTTATCTTATTAAGATAATAAGAGATAATAAGATATTGAAAACTATTTTTAGTTAAATCCAACATAAATCCTTCATTATTCTGTTCTTTTTTTAATCAATGTTTAATATATTAGTTGGGCAAGAGAACATTTGTGATAATCCATTCATTTCTCTGTTCAACAAGATAAACCAAAAAGCCCTGGTTCCAGATGGGATTGATGTTTTTGCGGAATTTTAGTTTATTTATTTGTTTATTTTTTTTTACATTGCAAGACAATTCTTCATTCTTCTGGTTATATTTGAAGAGATCACATTCGGCTTTCTAAACTTGTAACAAGCATTTGTTTCTTACAGTTTTGGACAAAATGGACACATCATTACAATTATTCTTAGTTGCAATCTAAACGGTCATTCCAAAAACACTTTCTATAATGTGCAGCAGTGATTATAATTTTAGATATATTTTCCCTTGCACTGAGATATCCAGAGCCAGTTTCTTGACTGCCACACTACTGAGACAGATGGTTTGAGAGGAATTTTATATATAATTTATAAAATCATATAATTACTTATGTACAAGGTGCTTTAATGACTCTTTCCAGAAAGTGTCCATGTAACCCCATAGATGACCCAGGAATTCAGGTCCAGGTGACGGCTGCTTGCAGGGAGGTCTGCGGAGTAATGGGACGACTTCTCTGGAAGAAGATTATTATGAATATTTGCAAAGATGTTTTGGCACCACAAATAAAATAAGACTGATTCCAAAAACTAATTATCTGAGATCTCAAAGCCCGATTAAAATTGGCTGTCCAACCAGACATGAAGTAAGAAGTTTGAAAATATTCCAGCTGCCGTTTTCTCTTCCTCCCCAACAGATCTCAAACCGAAAGCATTTTTCTCGATGAATTTCTGGTTAATTTGTTGCCGTAACCTGAACAGGCGACACGTCCCTCAGATCTCTGTCCAGCACCCTGGACCGGAGAGTTCTAACTCCACTTAAAAGTACAATCCCTCAATAGTTCGCTATAGATGTCTAACCTAACCTAACATTAGTCCTAACTTAATGTTTACATGCGATACAGGTTTCCACCGCATCTTGAACACTAAATTACATGAACTGAACTGACACTGTTACATCATCTATAAAAGCTGCACCAATATAAAACAACTAGAAGTTTAATAGAAACGACACAGTGTGCGCTAAAATGACTTATGTTCCGTTTGGTGTTTGGTAAAAGTAGAAGATTTTGGAAGAGCCTAACGGAGTTGCTTTCCTATTTGGAGTTTGGGCCACAATCCCTCGCTCCTTCTATGAATACTAATGATGAAGTTGGAAAAAGGGACAAAAAATGTTCCTTTGTGATGCTAATATGGGGAAACTAGAAAAAGCACCAACATCCTCTGAGTTTGAACTGACATTTTGCTGGGAATGCTTATACAGCTGTATCAACAAGTTCTATCCATGCTTTTATTTCAGCATCTCTGCTGACTTGCACGTGGCTTGAATTCAGGACAGGATTTGTTGCATTTACTGCAACGAAATCATGACACTTTATTTAGCAAAAACCTTTGGCGTTACAAAGGACAGTGACAATAATCATACACAAATACAATTCATACACGACTTTTCTGTTTTTAATGGAGACATTCTTCTACGCTCTATTACAATTATCATTCGTATTTGCGCGCCAGGGTTAAGCACAATCTATCTCTCCATCAAGTTTCAGCTTATGCTGTGAAAATCTGATTATATATTGTTATCGATTCAAACTATTCTGAAATTTAAGTTGTAGATTCCAAGCAAATTTTAGTTTTTAAAGTACGGCATAGCAGAAAAACAATTTCCCGCATAAAAAAATCTTGATGTGAGTTTAACTCAATTTTCATATTGAGATTATCAATGTCAAAATACATTCTTATTTATTCTTATTAACTCACCATCACACCGTCGCACTCCAGATTATAGCCCGCTAATAGATTTTCATTCAGCAAAAAGATTTAATAACCAATTGAACAATTCATTACATGGTGATCTTCCCCAGGTTTGCTCATAAAGATAATATAGGACAATATAGATTAAATATCAAATAACCAGACAACCCCTGAGTATAGCACATTCTGTATGACTGAACCAAGATCATCATTTTACTGCGGCTCTCAGTCCTCCTATATCTCATTGTTGGTTGAGGCGCTGGCTTTGAGCTTTAATCTTGAGATTCCACTCGACAAAGTGGCTCATTGTTTGCATACTGTCGCAGGCTGCAGTTTTTAATCAAATATTATCTTTTTGGAAAATGTGAAAATCAGATAAACCATATAAAAAGATTCATCTCACGTCATCTTCAGTAATCTTCTGCATGCTCAACAGATGGCTTTTTTACCGCAGCAAGGCCTGCATGGGCAGTCATGTGGCAAATTCACACAGTGTTATGTATATTGTGGGTTGGATGGTAGGGCAATTTGTATAAATATCCTCTTTTGTGTATTTAGATTGTCTTCCTGCAATGTCCTCTTTTTTTTGTGGCTTGCTATCTTTCAGACTCAGGCCAGTAAGCACTTTTTTCAGTCTCTGTCTAAAAGCAGTGACTGTAGGCGCTTTAAAATAATTGTCGCTTTTAGCAAGTGAAATTTCTGGGATGCCATCATGTGAAGCCAAAAAGGAGAACTGAGATCTGACGAATGGGGGAGATGACAGAAACAGACAGTTTTGAAGATGATTGTCTGTGACACACTGAAGGCTTTGACACACAGGACTTAATGAAAAACTCATGCAAATGTGCAAACCTTCTCGAACATACAAACAACACAAGAATGCCACATATATTTATAAGCATATTTTGAAATTTCATCACTGAAATAAATAATTAAGCAACATTTTACTGCTGATCAAGCTTTTTGACTATTTGTATAGTCAAAAAGAACGCATCAAAGGTTTTGCAAAAATCTGTTGTTAACTATGGCTGTCAAATAGAACATGTGCTCTTGTTTAGATTGTGGCTGATGGTTTTAAACAAGCAAAGAGACACCGATAATAATTCAATGCGGATTTTAAAATACAGAATTTGAATCTGAGAAACATTTCTGGAGTGTTCACTGTGAGGGTCGCTCGGAGATGCAGCTAAAGTTGAAAAGTCAAACTAAAAATCACATTCTCTGTCGTATAATATACGAGGGATTTCAGTGGTTATCCACTGTTTGGTTTGATTGTCATTTACGGTATCTTTTGGTTATTATAAATGTCACCAGAATATTTCTGTCTTCTGAATTATATTTTTAAGTACACAGAGGTCCGGCCAGAGTGAGGGATGTGGCTTACGCATTTCCTCCCACCTCTTGCTCTACTACTCTACGCTCACCTCCTGAACACCTTAGAGGTTTTCTTACTCTGACTGAGGTGGAAAGTTTATGACCACGCTCCTCATTGTCAAATTGTGTTTTACTGAATTAAAACATGCCTCAGCAAATCGAACATTTGAAGAAATCATCAAAAACACATTACAAAAGAGGGTATATGTTACATGACAACAAATTCAATAGACATGATTTACTTACATTGTAATATGATGACTCACCATCAGTAGATAATAATATATCGAGGATATTTTGTATATCATTGCACATTTTTAACTATAACCATTTTTAATTTGTATTACAAATATGTTTCCTTCAGTAGTTGGTTATTCAAAAAAATGTAGAATAATCTTCCTCCAGTCAAATATGTTTTGTGGTTATCTCATGTCATGCTTGACTTCCACAGCAAATCATCACAGTCTGAAGTATATTTGCATAGATGCTGGATTTTTAGAATTTTTATTGTCATATCACTTATAAATCATCATCCACATCACGATTATTTTGTATTTATACATAAAATAAACCAGGGAGGGAACCTTCTTAGCGTTTCAACGTGTCATTCAGTGGCGCTACTGCTGTCAAACAATATCTGCAACTGTTGTTAAAAGAGGTTAACCAGTTTTGGAAGCGGTGTTTTTGAGCGTGAGATCACCTGTTGCACCAAAGTGCACGATGACAGAGAGAGACACACGTAAGAGAGAGAGAGAAAAAAAAAAACTCAAAGCAGAAAAGTGTGCAAAACAGTTGTCTAAAAATAGAAATCAAGACCCTTGTAAAGCCTCAAAAGAGTAGTGAGACTGGTAAAGACTGGCCTGAAGTGACACACTGGCCACTGGAACATTTTGTGGTATTTACAGACAAGCATGCAGCAGGCAGCATCCTGTTTGCAAGATGGACTACTTGTTGTGTGATCGCTTGTGTGAGTATGTTTGTGTGTATCTATGGAAAGTATCAGCAATGCTTCTAAAAGGCTTTTTCCAACTGAAGCATAACACTGCAAATTAGAGTATCGGGTGACGCTTATTAAAAATAGAATGTACAAACGAATGGTAAGAGATTAAATAATAAATACTAAAGAGTTTAGATTTTTCTGCAAATGTCAATTGTTTCTTGGCTCAGAAGCTGATTTTATATACTTGTATTTATATACTTGTACCTACAGCCACAACTGAAAGTGTGCTGTGTCTTTCATTTTCAGGAGGAATTTGACCAAACTGTCCTTGCTGTTCAGTCACATGCTGTGGGAGCTGAAGGCCATGTTTCCAGGGGGATGTTTTCAGGGTGACACCTACAGGGTGACTAAGACCGAGGCAGAGGAGTTTTGGAGGCATTCCTTTGGCACGAAGTAAGAGCGGAAATTTTTCATTTTGACTGCAGATTTTGCGGCCTTGCTATGGCTTTGGGTTTTCTGTTTTGTGTCAGTCCATATCCAATAAATTTTAATGATGTTTCCTGACAGGTGCTTGGTGCAGTGGAGTAGCTTTAAAGAAAAGCTGCGGAGTGTGCATGCATTTGAGGAAGGGATGGAGTCCATGGCTCTGAAATCAACCATTGATCTCACCTGTAACGATTACGTCTCTGTGTTTGAGTTTGACATCTTCACGAGATTGTTCCAGGTGAGGTGAAAATTTCCAATGCAGGTAACAATTTTAAACAGACATTTGAAGGGAATATGTTTTTTCACTTTCTCGCTGATTGTCAGACAGGACTGCAGACTAGCTGCTCGCATACTATTTTTATTCTGTCCTCACTAGAGATGTGATTAAGACTACTAGCTCTCCTAAACAGGTCCTTCAACAAACATCTAGGAGACGTCTTGGCTGTTAAGATGTTAGAAGTACTGTGAAACTACAGAGAAAATAAAATTATAAAAAGTCTGTCTTTCAACTTTTCATGCACAAATACTGAGAAAGAATAAAGCACAACACAAATACACATCACCACATGCTACTAGCAATGTTAGCGATTAGCATCAATGCTAACTTACATTGAAAACCCCTTAACGCAGCATCATGACTGTTTTATATTTCTTTAACAAACAAGATTCATACCCTCATGATAACAACAAATAAACTCAATATAACGGTTAAGTCTTACTAACAGAAATATGTGCCTTAAAGTTGACCTGAAGAAAGAAGGAACACATGGACAAATAACAGCAGCATACACCTGGCCTGAATTCCTGTCTGTAGTCTGACCTGTATGGCAACCCTCATGGACAAAGGAGTTTGTCATGAACACGCACCCTTTTTAAAGGGACACCATAATCTTGTTTGCTTAATGCAGACTTTTCAAATACAATGTATCTAGGACAGACCTATTTATCACTTCATTGTTTCATTAGGTTGTGGTTTGGTTGTGTAATATTTTGTCGTAAGTAGACTGAGTAATCTAACAACTCTCGTCTCCTCTTGTCTTTAGCCTTGGCGGTCGCTTTTAAGGAACTGGAACCAGCTAGCAGTGACTCATCCAGGCTACATGGCTTTCCTCACCTATGACCAGGTAGTAGCTCGCCTGGAACGCTACCTGCACAGACCTGGGAGGTGAGCATGAGCACAGTCTCTGACTTACCTCAGAACTCAATAGCTATTCATGAAAAAAAAGTTCCTGAGGCAAGGGGCTCATTTGTTACTCTGTTTGCTTTCATATTTAGCAGACACAAACTGAGGCTTTCTAGCGTTTTTCTTTCAATTTTGATTTTCTGCCTTGTTTAACAATTGGGATTCACAAGTACTTACTTTTCTCCAAGCTATATCTTTCGTCTGAGCTGCACAAGAATGGGCCAGTGGGCTATTGGCCACGTGACAGTTGAAGGCAACATCGTCCAGACCATCCCTGAGAATACACCTCTCTACCAGGCACTCATTCAGGGCTTCAAGGAGCGCTGGTAAGTAGAAACACACACAGGTCTCTCATTTATTTTCCTTTTTTGTTTGTGGGTGTTTCCTGTAAGCGCCTCTGTTCATGCAGCTACCTGTTCCCTGATGGCCGTGATGTGAACCCCGACCTGACAAGCCTGTGTGAACCAACGCAAAGGGGCAAAGTCAAAGTTACAGAAGTAAGGAGACATACTTTATACCTCTTTATCAATTTTACAGAGGCTTGCGGGCAGCTTTTTGAAGACAAAACATAGATCACCTTCAGAGATGTTGTCTGTTCTGTCTCGTCTCTCTGACTAACCAAACAGGAGCAGTATGAGCTCTACTGTGAAATCGGTAGCACCTTCCAGCTGTGTAAGATCTGTGCAGAGAGGGACAAAGACACTCGGATCCAACCCTGTGGGCATCTCCTCTGCCAACCCTGCCTCACAGGCTGGCAGGTATGAATCTCTATCCACTCACCCACAACGCCTAATGTTTATCTTAGCTCAGAATCACAGATGAATCGCCTGCTTCATCGTTCTTGTAGTGACATGTTCATCTGAGATAGAGGTTTACTGTAACCGTTGCTGTGTGTTTAGTGGAGTGAAAAAGAATCTGGGTTGACTAACTAGATTTATTTTTGTAGGCCATGGTTTGGCTGTTGGTTGTAGCCCCACCATACAGTAACAATGCTGTTCATTTGAATGTGGTTTGGGGCTGATGTCAAAAATATGCGCTGTGTTTTTATGCAAACGTTTAATCAAAATGTAGAACTGCTAAAATAGTCATAAGAACTAGAGCTTGCACACAAGACTGCATAAGATAATTTACATGTCCTGTCTTGTCTACAAAAGACAGTGTTGAATTATACAATGCAAATTTGCAGATTTTTATATCCAACTATATTTTGTACACATGAAGAAAAACATGAAGCGCAACATTGGCTCACGATGTCTCCACAAACTCTTCAGTTTTTTCGAGCAACAAAATGAGCCGAGGAGCCACTCCTGCACTCTCTGAAACTAGAAACATGCAACATATATTAGGGGAAAATACGTGTGAAGCTTTTAAAATTCAGAGTGAAAAGTGAAAAAAAAAAAAAATGACAGATGCTCTCAGTATGCAGATGTCAAGGGGGGATGAAGTAGGACTGTTAACAGCCCAATATAAATGTAAGAAAGACATACAGAATATCGTATGGTGGCCTTTCAAAATCAAAATTTTGCAATTTAAACTTTGGTCATCATATGGACAGAATTTTCTGTATGCGCTTTCATTGTGATCCTGCAGTGGGGCTTTCCCAGCTTCCTCTTTTAAACACAGAGTGACATTGGAGGCATCCAATCAGAACGAAAGCTGCTGCAGAGCAGCATATCCTGACATTTTGCTCAGGACTTCCTGTGTGAGCCTCACATCCTCCCCAAGCTGTATCGGTCACATTCAGTTTGAGAGAAAGATTGTGTGTGTGAGAAAAGGAGAGGAAGAGAGAGAAAAGTGAAAAGACTTCGTCTTTGTGAATGTCAGACTGCAATGGAAATGTTCAAGTCAGCCTAGATGAGCAAATAGCTCATCTCTGAGAGGTTAACACAGTTGCAGCTGAATGCCACTTTGCGGAATGCAGCGGCTGAAATAAGCACGTACTACACAAGCACAACGATGACAGCAAAAATAAAACGTTTCAACGATTTGCCTTCATCTTCACCTCAATCTACAGTGTCTGTTGAACGTGGTATTTTCCACCTTCTTCATCTTTTGAAAAACTTTTTTCTTCGAAGAAGTTCAACATATTCCACTACACACAGTTCAAAAGACACAAAGCTGTCCTCAAACCAACAGATTTTTACATTCATATGGTCTTTAGAATAGGATAGAATCTTTATTGTCATTGCATCTATACAACGAAATTGGAGGTGCTGCTCATCATGGTGCACAACAACTTTCCACATAAAAAAAAAAAAAAACACTCACCGCACACACTCACATCCGCAAACAACATAAAATTGAGTCCATAGCCCAATTCAGTTCTGCAACCAGCAGCAGTAAAGTGCAACAAGAGTAATAAAATGATAATATGCATGAATTCAGAAGATTATTTAAAGTTTAGTGCCTGAGGGAAAAAACATGTGAGTCTTGATTTCCACTACTCTGTCTGTGATGGGTTGTTGATAATTACTGTATCTAGCAGAAGTCAGCTGGCCACACCTGCCCATACTGCCGCTGCGACATCAGAGGAACAGAGTCCGTCCTCGTTGAGCCGTTCCTGCCAGGCAGTGGGCAGTGGGAGGATGATGGTGATTGCGACGCAGAGGATGAAGACCATGAGGACATTGAACAAGTGATAAAGGAAATGGCTGCGATGAAGAAGGTGAGTAGATTCATTTCTATCTCTCATTTTCTGTTTAATTTGAACCCTGCTAGCAGATGAAGTGTCAGCTTGTTGTCCACTGCTTTGGTCCTGGCTGAAATAGCTCAACAGCTATGATATGGATTGGTTTAGATACTGTATTTGTGGCCAACTGAGGATTAATCCTAATGACTTTGGTGATGTCCCGACAATTCATTTCGCAGCTTGAGCACCTTTTCTATTTTTCAAACTTTTCTAATACCTTTTAGAAGGATTCCCAAAAGACTGTTGACTTGCCCCTAAGCATT
This sequence comes from Chelon labrosus, assembly GCF_963514085.1. NCBI lineage: Eukaryota > Metazoa > Chordata > Actinopteri > Mugiliformes > Mugilidae > Chelon > Chelon labrosus. Next base: position 7,257,883 of record NC_140345.1, read on the forward strand.
TGGCACTATGCTGCAATCAGGGGCGTAGAACCAAATTCTGGGCCCTACACACTCTTAATGTCAGTGGGCCCCTATCCATTCCAGTAAGTGAGCAAAAAAATTAAAAATAAATAAATAAATTGGGGGCATTTATTTATAAATAAACAAGCATAAATCGGGTGTTAAGCTAAAATCAGATCATATTATATTAATAACTGGTTCTCTCATTCACCACCTGAATTGATGCATTTGGCCTACTTGTGCTCAAACACCTGTAAACGTTAGGCTACATATGGTTTGTGTACTAACGTACGAGACATGTGGCCCGGATCTGGCTTGAAGCCGGCACAGGTGGCGTTCAGTCCAACATGTGTGCCGGATGTGGCCGGCCTCACATTATGTGGCCCAGAGGTGGCCCAGAGGTCTAATGTGATATGTGGGGCGAATACTACACTCCACAAGTGTCCCACATCTGTCTGCCAGAGTCAAGACAGTGCCGCCTTTGCCGCATCTGTCCAGTTCACTTGCCGTATGCCCGTGCCGAGTGAACGCCACCTGTGCCGGCTTCAAGCCAGGTCTGGCCCACATGTCTCTGCTATGTGGACACCTGAATTGATGCATTTGGCCTGCAGGTTATCTCTGATAACTGTATGATACTGCTATGCGCGCGTTTGTGTGTAAACAACACCCGCCCAACTGAACACTGCCCTGCCGCTGATTGGCTTACCATGAAATCTGACCCTACCTTAGCAAATCATCATCACTTATGCGGCTACACCCCACCCCACCCAACGGGGGAAAAACAAACAAACAAACAAAACACCTACGCAGCTCTTGTGGCTGGCTGACAGCACAAGTAATACACCACATTTTACTGTCGGTAACGGTAACGGCGTTGTAACGGAGGAAATAGTAATTAGTTAAGATTACCCGTTACTAAAAAAAATAACGCCGTTAGTAATGCCGTTTATTTTAACGCCGTTATTCCCATCACTGGTCATCGATCAAAACGTTTTCATCCATTACACATTTTGATTTAAAAACATTTATTCTTCAACAGGAGCCAACAACTGTACACAGAGAATGAAATCAAATAAACTAAAATAATAATTTTTCAGTAAAATTGTTCTTCAGCTTGCAGAAAAATAAATAAAGCCTTGCTAAAGCCTTACACGAGATGTAAGGATGTAATTTACTGACTCTGGACTACGACAACATTAAATGAATGAAAATGTTTCTTTTTCAACAGTTTTCAAGTTTGGAGTACCAGTTTCCCAGCTCTCATATGAGCGCTCCACCTTTGCCTCCTAAAAACAGCGCAGACCCACGCTGTCCATCTCCCTCCATACAGTCTCAGACATCTGAAACCAAGACGCTGGTCAAACACTCACACTCTCATTCAGTAGGTTCACACATGCATTTGACACCTCTGCTGTTTTATGTTTTTGCAGCTTGATGACATGACATGCTAATTTTTTCAAATCCTCGCAGATGCTAAAATGGTGATTCATCTACAGTACCGCACCAATAACTGTGACCTGTTTCCTCTGTTCTGCAGGCTCACAGTGGCATTGAAACGCATAGGCACAATCAACAGACAAACAGGTGAGACGGTGCTTAATGTAAGGGGACATTTCTGTTGTCTGCATGCATGCACGAAATAGTCTATATCTGGGCACCGCTAACACTAATGCTTTTACACAGTGGTTGCTTGCTGCCAAGATAAGAATCATGATATTTTTGTCACAAAGCGAAGTCAGTTTCAGTTTTCTATAAAGGAACCTAGAATTCTGCCTTGTTACTGTAATTAACTGTGGAACAACCAGAAATGTGAAAAAGGTCTCAATGTGTCACAAACTAAATGAATTTGCACTGATTGTGCATGGTTACTTATGTCTTTGTTGGTGTCATTTTGTGGTGTAGATACGTGTGCGAGAATTGATCAGACCACCGTCAAACTTCAACACTGATATTACTCATAACAGATACTGACTCGAAACACTAATATTAAGATTGCGGTAATAAAAAAAAATGTTTTCTGCACTTTCTTATCATTAGGTATGGCAGAAAGAAAACCAGATGATGATTGTTTGATTCATTTATAATGTCAAGAGGATCAATCATTTCTGTTGCTATAGCTGCTAGTCACGCATACTCTGGACAAGAATTATAAATCCTTTGTCCTCTATATCCTTTTTGTCTCTGTTAAGGTTCCACGGGGAAGCTTCACACAGCAATGTGGAAGAAAACCTGAGATCGAACACTCTCTCTCAGAGGTGTATTCTCTATATGTACTGTAGTGCAGTTAATAATCATCAATGAAGTTGATTCAATTGTTCCAACACAGCGACTAATTCACGTGTATTGCTCTTGTGTTTCCAATTCTGTTTCACAGTGCTGAATACCTCAGGGAAGCAACAATTCCTCCTGCCGACAGTAAGTCAAATATTGTGCTGTAATAAAATCAAACTGAGGATCTTATCCCGAAATATATACCGTAAAGTATTGCTTTCCCGTCTTTATTGTGCATTTGGGGGATTGTATTTTTGCAGTGATGCCTGTCATTTAAGTGAACTTGTTACAGTTTAATTGTCCAAAGAGGTTACATCATATTTATAGTTACGGCATCTATAGTGTAATGATAAAATAATCACTGCTGCTAAATACTGATGTTGGATTTAAGCAAAACATTTGAAGTAAAACATTCAAAATATACCTAACATTTCTGACTTTAGTAAACGGGTCAGACTTGTACTAACAGTAAGATTAAAACGTCAACATTGGCTTCTATGTGAGATTAGGCAGGAACCGTTGGGGATTTTTATGCTTAATTTAATGCTTTTAAACCTGCCATGTTACTCCACTGACGAACAGGCTAGCATTCTATGACAGCATAAGAAGTTATTTTAGCATTCTAAGTTATTTTAAGGAGTGAAAATGCTGTTGTCATTAACTTTGCTTGTTAGCAACTCACCAAATATACCGCTTGACTCCACACACACTACTCTGCTGAGATGGTGCTGTACTACTCAGAGGAAACAATGGTGTCTGTGCGCCCTCTGCTGGACAGTCTGTTTAACGTCACCTCTCTTTTGGTCTCAGGTGTACTGTACGGAGTCTTTAGACCGTTTGCACTGTTTTTGGCGCTTTATAAATACTTAATTGTGAAATTAAATTGGATTTCTAAATTATCACTACCATTTTTCTTTTTTTATATTCAGTAAACATTTCTATAACAGAAAACAGCGACCAATCAGACGTAACATTATGACCACTGACGGGAAGTGAATAGCATACACACTGTCTACAAAGAAAAGACACAATATATTATCTCTTTCGTAATGAAAGAATTAAATCATATTATAGTGCAATGGTTTAGAAGGTTAAATTGGTGATATACACTGATCAGGCATAACATTATGACCATTATAGTTGAGGTGCATAACATTGACCATCTTGTGACAATTCAGTGTTCTGCTGGGAAACTTTTGTACCTGGCATTCATGTGGATGTTACTTTGACATGTACCACGTGGCACTTTTTTTTTATAGCAAGCACTGTAATTCAGTGAATAAATTAATAATGGTATTAGTAACATCTTACATCTGACATTTTGTCAGAATGTTTGCTTTTAATACCGCCGGTTGCACTTTTAGTTTCTGTTCCCACTTTTTTTCTTAACTCATGACTTGATCGGTACCACATTCAACATGCTGACTCACTAAAAGGGTATATGGGACAATAAATGAAACTGAACCATTGTGCTTTCCCTACTGCGATGAGTCAAATTGTCTGCCGTGAAAAAAGTCTGTTAACTGACAGTCTCATGCTAGAAATCATTCAATCAGAGCAGGTGTTGTTGTTCGTGGAAACATGTCGTGTTTTCACAGCAAAGGTTTGTGAAATGAGGGAATATACTCATTTAACATGCAACTCTATTAACTATTTGTGTGAATTGTACATTTTACAGTGGCCTATTTTGTTGTGACTGTGTCTAGGTAGAATAGCGTGGCTCGGACCCTCCAGCCCAGAGAGAAGACGTAAGGAGGAACGGAAAGCACGGGTCAGAAAGGACAAGTGTGGCCTCGGAGAGATGACGAGAACCATGTCGTCCTGAATGCAAAGCGACATCTGGAATCTCGATACTCTTTAACAAAGCGAGACGTAAATGTGGACTAAAACATCTGGGCGACTAAAATCAACTTTCAGTGAATGTGAAAGTAGTCCCTGGTCGGAAGTGTAAATGATCACATTCCTGCTGCACTGCTAAAAATGACGAGTGGTTGTGACTGACATGTTCAATAATCACACTGCCATTACTGCTACTGGGTGCTAATTTCTAGTGCCTCACTCTGTGTTCTTTATAATTAAAGCATTTACCCAGCCTCCGAAGTTAAGAGCAGAGGCGACATTTGAACATGTAATTATACTATTTCATTTCCATTCATTCAAATTGTATTTATATGGCGTCCATGGCAATTCAGACTATCTCAAATTCTTTCAGTTATGTGGACAAATGGTGGGGACCAGTCGCAAAAATGCTACCTCGTCAATTAAACCATAGTAAAAATTTGTTCTTGTGAATATGTGAGTGAATGAAGGCCTCTGTATTACTTCATCAAGCAGTCTTGTATTTATATCAAACTAATAAATGAGTAACCGACACTGCTACGCTATAAATTTCATGTGGTGTTTTTTCCATTATTGACTGGAAAATACGGACAGACAAATGAAAAAGGATTACACACATGTTCTGGCCCATGTGTTAGTTTGAATATACCTGCAGAGCTGTATGGTTGGTAGTGTAAGACTTACATTGCATACATCTCTTCCTTCATCCATACCAGGATAGGTGTTCTCACAGTCCTGGTCATCCACTATGGGAAAGTCCAAAACTGCAGACGGGAGGACATGTTCACTGGGACAAGCAGAACGCAGATTATTTTGTATTTAGCATGTCTTTGTCTTTTTCACACTTCACTTGTATAATTTAAATCCCTTTTATCAAGTCACCTTTGCCTTCCATGGCAGCGTTTCTCCATTCAGACACAGAACAGAGGAGCCCTCCCATTGGACAGCCTTTGGGCAATGGGATGGGAGCAACTACCTCAGTCACCTCCATGGGGTGGAGGAGTTTGATCAGAATGATGTCATAATCCACAGTCTGGTAGTCTAACTGCAGACTCAAATCTTATTAAATAATCATTGAATCTTGCACACAGAAGTCTTAAACACAGGATGGATCCGCACATCATGTTGTCCCAGCATGATCTGTAGGGCATAGGGACTGAGAGAAGAGGTACTATAGAGAACTATACAAGCAAAATAAAACCTTTCAGAATTGTTTTTCTCTGAATTCTCCCATTATCCATTTACGTATATACATTTATGGCTGTTCTTTTAAATTGAATTTATATCCTTTGCATATGGTCCTAGACTGAAAACCATTTTACTTCCACTGACTGGTGTTGTTATTTTGACCTTACAGAAAATAATGCATAAATCAAGCAAGGTAAAAGCTCAAGGACAAAAACTATTGGGGTGGAAAGATAGAACAATGAGTATGTTGTTTGAGAGTAATTCTTTTTCCATCATTGCGTACATACACGGCAGTGGGCAACAGAGAGCTCCCACTGTGCGTTGATGAGAACACCCCTACACAAGTAGTTTGACTGAGGCCATGTAGGGTGGAGAGTGTGGCTCACACTCCTGTCCACCAATGATCCTGTCATCTTCCTGGGGAGCTGCCACACAGACACAGGAAGGGACAGAAGAGAAGACAGTAGCTTCACTATATATCAAATGTATCTTTGGCCACAACTGTTCATGATCTTTTTATCTGGCTACTCATGTGTGTGCTCTTGTGGGTGTGTTTGTGTGAATGTATCCCCTATGCACGTGTGAATTTCTGCCTTTACCCGCCGCTCAGACCATCAGCAGCAGAGCCAGACAAACAAATGCTGTTAAATTAATCGTTTTATAGAATTATACTATGTTTATAATAACACAACATGGCTTGTTATAGTCATTTATTAGCATGATTGCTAAAAGGGGAGTTATCGCTTGCGCAAACAGTTGTTACTTTTCTTTGGTGCAGCAGGTGCAGTTAGTCACCAAAGCAGACACATTTGTAAAACATGGAAACATAACATGACAAAAAAATATATATTTTTCCTCGCAGGGAGTTGTGGACAGAAGTTTGAAGGTGGGTGGGTAGATTAGGGTTAAGTATGAATGCGTGGAGGGTTTTCATGTTCATTGTTTTCACGTTCCTGGGTGCTGCAAGTAAAGAACATTTGCAGTGTGCAGAAATGTTTTAGGATAACAAAACATGCAAGATTTTCTGGGTGGCCACCAGTGAGAAGCTCACAACATGGGTTACCACTTCTGTGGCAGCTCCCTCATTATCGACCAGTGAATGATCTCTGCTGCCCACTGCTGGTAAAAAAAGTGTATTACATTCTTTTGTTCCAGGTCTCTTTTAAGTGGTTAAGAAAATTGTAATCATTTTGTTCTTTGTCTCCTTTTGTCTCCTTTTCAGCCCCTTCTGGGTGACAACCGCATCTGGATGAACGAGGGCCCAGAACAGTACATGTCAGTGCATGCCATCTTTGTTGTCACCCAAGATGGAAATCTGTGGAAAAAGAGGCTGAAAAGGAGACAAAAGGAGACAAAGAACAAAATGATTACAAAGTTATGACTACAAGACCCTAGACTACAACATCATGCTGGCACAAACTAGCACACCCTGACTGTGAACCAGTATGCCACAATGCAGTGGCAGATGCAAGAACCCTGAACAAAATCTGGACCATTATGAATAATGTCCACCACCCTCTACATGACGCTATAGTGTCTAGCCTGGCATGATCACTGACCACATGGTGTGTGCAGGATACCTGGTGGGAGGCAAGGATTCTTGGCAGGTATTAGAGCACAGCACAAGAAAAAGGAATGGATGATTAGTGAGAATTAATAAAAGAATCACTGAATTGGATGAGGAGATGGAAGAAATAAACTTTTTATTGCCATCTTTGTGTTCAGGGTGACTATGGTGGCCCTCTGGTGTGTAATGGGGAGCTACAAGGCATTGTCTCTTTGGGCCAGGGCTGTGCTTATCCTAACTAGGGGGTTTACACCAAAGTGTGTTCTTTGATGCCCTGGATCAACGAGACCCCTTCCAGATACAGTTAGACTGTGATCTCCTATCACAGAACTACATGAAAGAGGGGGAAACCAGAAAAAGACGGACTGAAATTGAAGGAGACAGGGACAGGAGGTGGTTATGGGCAGTGTCAGAAGCAAAAGCAGCAGGAGAGCAGTTAGGAGAGAGCCACAAGGAGAAACGACGTGAAAGAGAGACAAAAAGATGTGTAAGATGTGAAGGCTTTAATAAAATCGAACAGTGTGTTTGTAATTGTTGACAACGCTGTTGCTGCTGTTGGGCAATTGTGTTACTGTGTGACTTTATGTCCACCAAAACAAATATAAATCAGGCTTAATGTCAGTGCCCTGTAAAACTCCATGGTCTGAAAGCAGACCCAGCACACTACATGTGAGGTTTGTCCTGATAGTACCTCACAGTCACTTCAGAAGAGTTTCACCAAAAAAAAAAGTACACAAGCTGCTGTTTTAATCTGCAGTGTGTGCATGGTGTTAAGTACTCAAGTGCTGCATGTATAGCATTTGTCAGTGTTTTACTTTTGAGCACTCAAACTCTGGCTCATTTCCATGTCTCATTAGTGCAAAATGATTTAGACACTAGCAAATGAAGGACACAGATATTGCAGCACCCCATTTATCATTGTCAGTGCACTAAATAAGTCTGAAAAGGGGATGAAATTTGTCCAAAAAATTCAATTCAATACCAAGGTCTTGGTCACAAGTTAGGAAAAAAAAATATCTGGTGGCAGAGAAACTCAAGGACATTTACAATTCATGGGGTGGTTTCCTTTATAATCTGTGGTTGGGCTTTGTGACTCACATGTAGTTTGGCTAAAGAAGAGAGACATACTCGTCCTGCAGTTCATTCTTCAAAATCATCAAATGTAAGGCATCATTTCCATCAAAACATATACAAACGATCAGGGCTGATGTCAGAGCACTGTAGAAATCTACAACATTGCATCAGTTTGAAAGTAGAATCTAAAAGGCTTGGATTTTAAGGCCTAAAGTGTGGCTTTTGGGTTACTTGCACAGTTCTGGGTCAAGAACACCAGTTCATAGTCACTTATAATTGTTCAGTTTTACTCTTCCTGGAGCAACATCCTGTCATAAGAATAAAAACAGTATGATGATATGCATCCAGTCTGATCTATGAAGCTGCATGTTTCTCATCAGTTCTACAGCCAGGTGTTTATTGCTTACACTTATCAACTCTCCAATCAACTCATGATACCTCATATATTCATACATTATGCCAGCCAACTCATCCGTAATATAACTACTATTGTCACTGTTTCCTGTGTCTGTGCCCCTGTTCATTCTTATACAGTAACATTATGACTACACTGTAGCTTTTCTTGAATCCTGGCTCTATTCATCTTTTTTATCCACTGTCAATCTCCCGTGTATCATGCATCATTCAGTACCATGTATATATGCTGCATATATTTTACCCAAATACTTGTATGAATGTATCTGCTTGCTTCTGTTCCATTCTTGTCTTTCCCGCCAACCTAATTTTTCTGTCTCTCTATCTGACATGCAGACGGGTCCCTCCCAGCTTGGTTATGGCCAAGGTTTCATGCAAGGTAAAAAAAAGTTTCTCCTCGACCACCTTTGCCTTAGTACCTGTCTTGAGTCTTGACAATTTGAATTGTTACAGACAGTATATAAATAAAATAAAATAAAATTGAACTGAACGGAAATTTGGTGTCAACTGCAGCTTCTGGGAAAAGGGCCTGCTTTTGTAAACACAAAAATTGAAAAAACAGGGAAATGATGCAGCAAACACTACTTTTGTTGTCTGCAATATGTTTGATTGATCGTCTGACAGAAGAAAAGCTACCTGCAGGTTTAAAGTGTCGCCATTCAGATAAACATTGTGAAGCCCCAAAACACTGCAATTACTTTGACTCTCAATAAGAAAACAAATGTCATGCTTGCCACAGTTGTCTTGTTTTCTTGTCCCTGAAAGGTTAGTTGGAGCTGCCAATTGAAAATCTGCCATCAGCAGCCAGTTATGCTGAAGCGATGACATGTGTCTTGTTTGACACTTTTGCCGCAAGCAGTTGACTCCCTGAAATCAATCGATGGACAGTCGCACAGAAATATCTCCCATCTGTTCCCCACAGACAGAGAAGCCTGCAATGCACCTGTCGCTCTGTTCAGGAATGTGAATCATGCCTCTTCATTATCACAGTAACACAAGATACTGAAATAGATGAAATGATTAAATGGAAAATGGCAGGAAGACAGAATAGTAAAATTCCCCTTTTAAAATTCATTTTGCATATACAATTATAATTAATATATTCATAATTCTTATACAAGGGATTTTAATTAAATGATTAATTGGCAGGCGGCACAGTGGTGTGGTGGTTAGCACTGATGCCTCACAGCAAGAAGTTTCCGGGTTTGAATCCAGGCCGTCTGGGGCCTTTCTGTGGTAGTTTGCATGTTCTCCTTCTATGGTCTCTGTGTTAGCCCTGTCATAGACTGGCGACCTGTCCAGGGTGTACCCCCCACTGCGATCCTTCACAGGACAAGCAGTTACAAAAGATGAATGAATGAATGAATGAATTCACAGCAAACCTCCATTTTCTCCTCCAACCACCCCAGAAGAGCATCCCAAATGTGCTGTGGATATGTGTTTTTTTTTTTTTTCACAAGAACCATACATTTATCTCTAAAGGGGGAAAGAAAACAGCCATATTTTCTTGCTTTACAGTTTTTTTTTTTATTATAATATTGTCCAGTACAACAGATGGAACATAAACCTCAAATGCTGTTAAGGTGCTTGACTGAACTTCTTCATTTGGAACATGTTTAATAGCTGGCCATGGTGGTCTGCAGCCAGTTGTTGAAGATGCAGACCTGTGAACAGAACAAGGTCTGTTAGTACAGACAGCCAGCAGCATACATGAGGAAATCTTACTGCAATAGTGTGTTACTGATCACAAAGAAATAATTCGGCTTTACCTTGGTGTAGACACCAGGGTGGTTCACTTCAGCACATCCGTAGCCCCAGGACACAACACCCTGCAGCTGACCGTTGCACACAACGGGGCCACCAGAGTCACCCTGAAAGCAGAGGATGTAAATGATGAAAAGACAATAAAACCCAATATGACACATCAGGTATTTTGTATAGCCACTGCTGTATTCATGCATGAACACAATTAAATACCTGGCAAGAGTCCTTGCCTCCTGCAAGGAATCCAGCGCAGAACATGGCATCAGTGATCATGCCGGGATAGGAGTTGTCACAGTCCCTGTCAGACAGGATGGGGACACCCAGGCACTGCAGCTTGTTCTTGTCAGCAGCTGGAGTACAAAAACAATTCAAAGAGAACTGAAACTACCTGTCAGAAAATAGAAATCAACATGAGCATAATGCAAGAATTATTACTCACTGGCGCTCATGGTGCTGCCCCAGCCAGAGACTATGCACATGGTGCCAGCAGGAGCACAGCTGGAGGGCAGAGCCACAGGCTGCACGTACTGGTTGAGGGTGGCGGGCTTGCTCAGCTTGATCAGCATGATGTCGTTGTCGATGGTGTAAGAGTTGTAACTGGGGTGGCGGATCACACGGGAAGAGGTGATGAACTGCTCAGTTCCCTCGCTGATCTGGATGTTGTGCTCTCCCATACGCACCTCAACGCGGCTAGAAAAATGAAAGAGAGAGAATTAGAGCAAAAACACCCTAAAAAAGGCATTAATAGTAATCTGTGTACCCCTTAGATAAGTAATTCAGACAAACAATATTTGATCTTCTACAATGAAAAAACAGTTTTCTTACTTTTTTAACATCAAATGAAAAAAAATAAGGCAGAAAAATAAGTACTGCAAGCACTTACGACTTGTAGCAGTGAGCAGCAGACACGACCCACTCAGAATTGACCAGAGAGCCACCACAGAAGTGGTAGCCAGAGTTCAGAGACACCTGATGGGGCTGGGAGTAGGGCGTGCACTCATACCCTCCGACGATCTTGTCGTCCTCGTAGGCAACTGAAAACACACAGAAGGCCAAGTGGTAAGAGACAACGTTTTTTTTTATTTATTATTATTATTAATTTTATATTTATGCATTAATCATTATATAGAAAGACAAGCTTACAGGCGGCTCCAATGAGCAGGATGAAGACCAGAGACCTCATGGTTGCTGTATGATCCTGTTGATGAAAGGACTTCACCTGGAACACTGGCTTTTATAGGAAACTGATCCCAGCTGAAGACATCTCCCACATTTACTTCTGACCAACCAGGAACCTGAAACAATCAACTGTGGATTTTGGAAAAGCAAATATTTAGTTTGGTTAAGGGGGGGTCTGCTCTAGAATGCTAGGTGGCTCAAGAAGCGTATAAATTGTAATTGTAAAAACAGGATGTTGATACTAAGGACACATAAATGCATTTTTAAAAATCCACTGTGGTAGATTTGTGCAGTTTTGAAAGATAATTATTCATATGACATAGACTGACTGATCACTGATTGCCTCAAGCCTGTGTGTACTATCAATTATTTTAGTTTTCTGAGAATAGTTCTATTCTCGATCTCTTTCCATTAATTATCGTTGTTGTAACAAGCGGTTTATTCTATGCAGGATTGCATCTCCACGTATCACAGGGTATATTTTGTAATCCCTAACCTTGATATTCCTGCAGCTCTGCAGATGGCCTGGTTCACAGCCACTGCTGATTGAGGTTACCGATTCAGGTCTTTAAATAGAATGCTGATTCCATAAAATAAAATAACATTAACACACTACTGAACAGAGGATCTAATAAAATCAGTTATTTACATATTCTTTTCTATGAAAATCATCCAGCAAACTTTAAACTTGACCGAATGGGATTTTTTAAATTTAGCTGACATTTTCAAGCTAAAAACTGTCATAAAAACATTAATGGCAATGAGAGAATAGAAATTAAGTGGATAAAGCAAAAAGTGCTGACTTTGACATGTCATAATACACTACAATACACAGTCAATCTGTCATCTAAGTTTTCATTAATACATCTTCATAATATACTATATGTATATATATATCTGTCTATATATATATATATCTATATGTATTTATGTATAGAGAGAAAAATTAGACTTTACTTATGTATCTGTGTAAAATGTATTTGTGAGTTGTATAATTTTAATTTCTGCCTGGGACAAGAGAGAAGATTGAATCAGTCAATAAACTCTGTTATATCTGGTTAAATGTATTAAGTATTTGCATAGTTATAAATGCTAAGTGGGCCTTCAAGTATTAGAACAAATCTTTTAGATGTTACAATGGGTTGCTGAGTTTTTCCACGTTAACTGAGCTTGAATCACATATTGTTATTAGATAATGGGTTAGATTGGGATTATGAATCTTGTCTGTGGATTACTGTAATATGTACAGTTATTTTAACTGTGGGATTTTGAAGATGCTTGAGCAACGATTGGATGTGACTGCCTAATAATAATAATCGCTGTATTAGCCAATAACACTGAAATACTCTGCCTTTTTCTAATTGCTTTGTAATAACAAAAATTAGGTTTCTAAAAGGGTGGGTTTGTTTTTACTGCAAGGAAAGTTTCATGCACACTGTACTAATCAGTGACTTGGCCTTGAGTAAATTCATTATGTGAATAATCCATCTGTTCCAGCCATATTGGATTGAATAAATGACTCCTAGACTTTTGGAGTGAACCACCTACACGTGTTCGTCACAGCTTCACATTCAAGTTTGTTTTTCTTTCTACTACTGGTCCAGTCAGATAGCTTCAACCAGATATAAAACAGAAACCTTAGCTGAACTGACAAGATTTTATTGCAGCCATGAAATCTCTGGTCTTTATTCTGCCCATTGCTGGTGAGTGTGATACACGTGTTGTAGAGGAGATGCCTTTCGTGCATTTGTACGTTTCTTTTAATATTTACTTTACTGGAGCAAACTAATAATTGCCAAGGAAGATGACAAGATTGTCGGTGGGTATGAGTGAAGGGCCTTCACCCCCCTACTTATTTTTATGCCTTAATTTTTTTCCTTTGATATTAAAAAAATAAGAAAACTGTTTTTCATTATCAGCTTATTATCGGGAGAACACCACATTGGTATCACGGGGGGCAGTCCATTACTGCTTCCCGTACCATCGAGACAAGCACCCCCTCTACAGTGACTATACACTCTTGAGAATGACATCATGCTGATCAAGCTGAGCAAGCCCACCACCCTCAACCAGCGCTTGCAGCCTGTGGCGCTGCCCTCCAGCTGCCCTCCTGCTGGCACAATGTGCAAAGCTCCAGTGAGTGAGATCATTTTTATTTAAATTTTATTTCAAACAAACACAGATTTCTGAATTTCTCTATATTCTCCAACATCCCTACTGTACAATGCATTTGCTACTGCTGCTGACAGCAACAGGCTGCAGTGTGTGGGATGAGGACTGTCACAATGCCTGGTATGGTCGACAACACCATGTTCTGCGCTGGACACCTAGAGGGAGGCAAGGACTCCAGTCAGGTATGATTCTCTGCTTTCTCTGCACACCATATTGAAAGTGCATAAAAGTGATTTTATGACTTCTCTCTAATTAAATTTCAAACGTGCTTCACTGATGTGTAATTTCATTCAGAGTGTAAGTAAGATAAATCAGTACAAACAATTATTCTTTCTCTCAGAGCAACTCTGGTGCCCCATTGAGTGCAATGGTGAGCTCCACAGTGTTGTGTCCTGGGGCTACGGATGTGCTGAGAATAACCACCCTGGTGTCTACGCTAAGGTAACGTTTGACTGGTTCAACAAATAATGATAACATATTACAAAAATGACACCGCTCCGTGTAGGGACACTGCAACAAGTTGACTGATGTCTCTTTATTTTTAGGTCTGTGTGCAGATCGAGTGGCTGCAAAGCACAATGGCCACCATCCACCGTCCACCCTCCACATCAACAACTGAAATACCAACATAATTTATTTCTGAAGGAAAATGTGTACAGAATAACAAATAAAGTTTCTGAGAGAAATGGTTATCTATTTTATCTACACCTGTATATACAATATACTGTATATAAAATATCTGTGCCATGCTGTAATGCTTGAAATGTAACACAGATTACTTATATACTTACAGACCAACGTTGTAATTATTTTGTTTACATTATTACATTGTATTAAGTGGAAAAGTTCAACAAGCAACAATAAAACAATGAGTACACATTCCTCTTTTTATTTCTATTTATATGAATCACATTCTCCCAATCATTTCATGAAAAGAGGTGAAAAATATTTTATTCCAACTTTATGGTCAGCCGTGTATCACTGTATAAAAATAGTTTCTCAATTAACATCACTTACATCAGGCTGAAGAGTAGTACAGTGTAGCCTCATAAATAAGAGACAATGGTTTAAAGACATCTTTCCGTCTGGTTAAGTTTTATCTGCCCAGTGAAAAATATATACAATGTATTCTTGTCTAAAGATCTCAATAAACTTGAACTGGTAAACGTTAAACAATAATTTTTGTGTTGTCCCTGTTTCCCCCCTAAGAATGTATATGGCATTCTCTATGACTACTTTCTTTTAATGAAGCACACTCATTTAGTTCTGATGTTGTAACTTGAGTATTTCCACTTTATCCTGCTTTATACTTCTACCAATAATATAAAAAGGCAACATTGGCAACAAGTTTTTTCTCCACTACACTTATTGGACAGGTAGCAGTCACTTTCAACTTAGCTGCAGAATGCAACTGTATCATTGTATATTAAAGACCATACACAATAACACTGAGTGGTGGATTTACATAATGTCAGTATGTAATAAAAGAAGGGAATAACTTTGCAGCTTGACCTGCAATGAAATTAACGTATGCACAAAAGATAAAGGAAATGTAGGAGCTACGGTAACACCCTGAAATAGCCCATTCCCTGCTAAGTGAAATTTATGTTTTATATCTTAAGTAGGTCATGCTGGCAATATTTCTGTATTTTCACTAAAGCAGGGCTTTTACTTGAAGCATGATTTATGTTTTGGGATATTTCGGAGATGTTTTGTGTGGGGAAAGAATGAAAGAGAATGATAAAAACAGCATTTTAGCCCATGTGGTATATGCTTCATAATCTGTCACCTGTTGTCCGCAGCAGAATAATATTACTAAATGTTCTAAGTACCTCCTCCATCAGTACTTTACTTCTGTGGTGTTAAATGGAAGACAAATTACAAAGATGTTTCTCAAGGCAGCCTCAACTTTCATATCTGAATTTAGTTTTCGGGTAACAGATGCTGAGAAACACACAGCTGTGTGGTACTGTGTTGACACGCATCTAAATATAGACGTGATACGACGTACGTGTACAATCTGACCAGAGAAACACAAAATGCCGTCATCAAATATGAGGTGAATTCAACATTGTTACAAAAATAAAAGTGTCAGTCTCTGTTTTTGAGATGTTTAATCTCTATGGATGTGTTGGACATTAAATTACATTGTATCTCACCAGTGTGATGCAAATGACGAAAAGCAGTGTTCTCAGTTTTAGGACTATTCATTATAGTCAAATCATAATACATTCTGGACATATGTCTATTAAAGGATTGCTGAGCTGAGTATCAACTGGACTGAAACACGTCATGACAGCTTGTATTGATATTAAAGATATTAAAATCTAACCGCAACAACCCGCCTCTGAGATTGGCTCCTCGCTGGCCAATGAGGTTGCTCAGACAGCAGGGCAGCTCTCCCTGGGGGTATAAATCAGGGCTTCAGGTGAAGTCCTCTCATCGTCAGGATCATAAAGCAACCATGAGGTCCCTTGTCTTCATTCTGCTCATCGGAGCCGCCTGTGAGTGTGAAGATCTTCTCTGGGCATATTATCTTCCTGTCTGTTTTCCTAGACTGCAGCTTCATCCTACATAACTTCAGCATCTCATTGTGGCAACGTCATTAGTGTTCACTAACTTTATACCTTGGGGTTTGACTAGAAATCCATTTGCTTCACTGTCACTGTCAAAGAGTTAAAGTAACTGGTTGCTGACATGTGTTTTCAGTTGCCTACGAGGACGACAAGATCGTCGGAGGGTATGAGTGCACGCCCTACTCCCAGCCCCATCAGGTGTCTCTGAACTCTGGCTACCACTTCTGTGGTGGCTCTCTGGTCAATTCTGAGTGGGTCGTGTCTGCTGCTCACTGCTACAAGTCGTAAGCATGTTTTTTCAAATATTGTTTGTCTGAATTACTTATCTAAGGGGTACACAGATTACTATTAATGCCTTTTTTAGGGTGTTTTTGCTCTAATTCTCTCTCTTTCATTTTTCTAGCCGCGTTGAGGTGCGTCTGGGAGAGCACAACATCCAGATCAGCGAGGGAACTGAGCAGTTCATCACCTCTTCCCGTGTGATCCGCCACCCCAGTTACAACTCTTACACCATCGACAACGACATCATGCTGATCAAGCTGAGCAAGCCCGCCACCCTCAACCAGTACGTGCAGCCTGTGGCTCTGCCCTCCAGCTGTGCTCCTGCTGGCACCATGTGCATAGTCTCTGGCTGGGGCAGCACCATGAGCGCCAGTGAGTAACATCTGCATTTTAGCATCTTGAGTTACAGAAAGTTTCAGTTTCGCTTGTCTTGTTTTGATCCTCTTTCATCCATGCTTTGTTGTGCAGCTGCTGACAAGAACAAGCTGCAGTGCCTGGGTGTCCCCATCCTGTCTGACAGGGACTGTGACAACTCCTATCCCGGCATGATCACTGATGCCATGTTCTGCGCTGGATTCCTTGCAGGAGGCAAGGACTCTTGCCAGGTATTTAATTGTGTTCATGCATGAATACAGCAGTGGCTATACAAAATACCTGATGTGTCATATTGGGTTTTATTGTCTTTTCATCATTTACATTCTCTGCTTTCAGGGTGACTCTGGTGGCCCCGTTGTGTGCAACGGTCAGCTGCAGGGTGTTGTGTCCTGGGGCTACGGATGTGCTGAGGTGAACCACCCTGGTGTCTACACCAAGGTAAAGCCGAATTATTTCTTTGTGATCAATAACACACTATTGCAGTAAGATTTCCTCATGTATGCTGCTGGCTGTCTGTACTAACAGACCTTGTTCTGTTCACAGGTCTGCATCTTCAACACCTGGCTGCAGACCACCATGGCCAGCTATTAAACGTGGTCCTTTTACCTCCACCTTCCTCCGCTGCATTTCTTCCATCATTGTAACTCCACTGTTGTTGTGGAGGTGTAAACAATGTGCAGCTGGTTTGATCCTGATGAATAAAATCTTAAATCTTACACCTTGACTTGCATTTGTTTATTTCCATGATTTCAATGTCTCAGTGTGTTTCAACATGTTTTCCTACACAATGAAAACATAAAACAGGTCTTACAAGCTTAATCTACATTTAGAGAATACAAATTCTTGTATGAGAATTTGCCCCAGCACAACAAACAGAGAAAATGCTTGTTTTTTTGAAAATACATATATAAATTGAACAACAGTTTATGTTTTAATAAATGCGTTATTTCATTTAAATGTTAATTACAGTTCATGTCAAAATGGGTTTATAAATTCCCTGTGAACCCTTGTATTCTGAGTTAGTCATTGGGTTTGCCATTACAAATACTACTGCACTGTAACTAAATCCCACTTGTCTTTAATGGATGTTTCATGACGTGCTCTGATTATTACAACCACAACAATTAAAATTAAAATGATTAAAACCATATCAGATATGATCAGTTCTTCAAATGGTCAGTTACCTCCATGGAATCAACTCAGCTCCCTGTATTACAGCACGCCCACGGAGAAATAAAACTAATAAACAAGTGCAATAAAAGCACCCACAATGCGTTGATAAGTGAGAGAGCACAGCAGAGAATTTAAGTCATCTGAGGCAGAGATGAGCCTGATTAAAAAAATATAGACATCAAGATAGCACACACTATCTACAAAGAAAAGACACAACACCGAAACTGAGATGTTCTCTCTTTTATGATGAAAGAATTAAATCTAGTGCAATGCTAGTGCAATGTTTTAGAAAGTTAAAGTGGCAATATACACCGATTGGCCGCAACATTAAAACCACTGACAGGAGTGAATAACATTGACCATCTTGTGACAATTCAAAGTTCTGCTGGGAAATGTTTGGACCTGGCATTCATGTGGATGTTACTTAGACATGTACCACCCACCTAGACCAGACCAGGCACCCCCACCCCATAGCAATGACACTCCTTGATGGCAGCAGCCATCCCCAGCAAGATGCAGCCTGACACAAACACACACACAAAAATGGTTTAGGAACAACTCAGAAAACACGAAGAACAGCACAAGGTGTTGACCTGGCCTCCAAATTCTCTAGATCCCAAACTGGTCAAGTATCTGTGGGATGAACTGGAACAAGCCTCAGAGGCCCCTCCCCTCAACCCATAGGACCCAAAGGACCCCACTAACAACATTCTGTTACCAGACACCACAGGACACCCTCAGAAGGACCATGTCCATTCTCTAATGTGTCACAACTGTTTTTGAGGCACAAGGGAGACCTATACAATATTAGGAAGGTGGTCATAATCTTGTGTCTGATCTGTGTACAATATGTAATGGGGCAATGTGTGCTGTGAATTGAGTGTCAGCGGGAACACCCAGCTGCCAAATATTTCTTTGCTTGCTGTACGCTATCTAATCTACTGTTACAATAAACACTGCTGTTTGTTTCTTATCACCTTGCTGGATGCATTTGTGCTTCAACTTGAAGTAGTTGCTCTACATAGGGCAGCTTTCCCTACAGTTTTCTTTTGGAAAGACGAGACTCACTCACTGAGTCAGTCTGTGAGAGAGGCTCCACCTGGCATAGCATCTGTTCAAGGTCAGGGTACTCATTACAATCTGTACCAGAGATACTGTGCTGCATTCAAACCAGGCCAGAGCAGCACTGGATCCAACAAACTTTCATACACATGGTTTTCATTTGCATTTCTGTCATAGGAATGAGCAAAATTTCAAATCTGTACTTTTAACCCTTTATAGGGCACTCATTGAAATACTTGGAAATTCAAAATTTCAACCCTAGAGTGTTGTTGTGGGGCATAAGAAGAAAATCAGAATTAATGAATTTACCATATATGGTTCCTTGCCCTTAAGAGGTAAACAAATGGAAACATGTATTTAGACCATTAGAACATAAGTGCTGATTCAGGCACTTGTCAACATACACATTATCACATTAGACCACTTCTTCATGGTACATTATAAAGCAGTTATGCTTATGCGTTCATGCGGACCACATTTGACCCTGATCTAAACTGAGAATGTAGCCTATATCTTTGCTGATTGGCTGGGTTTAAACCACACACTTTTAAACCTCACTGAGAGGCGCACATTTTGACATATTTTGATTGGTCAGCAGTAACAGGGGTGTGCTTTGACTGTTAGCGTAAGTCAAAGCAGTCAATAAAAACCAAGCATGGGTCCAGCAAAATTCTTGCAGATCCATCTCTCATTAAGCAGTCATGAGGTTTCTGGTCTTTGCTCTGCTCCTAGGAGTTGTGTGTAAGTATGGAGCACATTTAGAAAGCATAAACATTTAATATCGGTTTCCAAATATCTTGTTGAAAATGTTATGCCGTTTAGAAAATCCATGACCCAGACACATGCCAGAGAGAGGCAAAAATGTGATGATTTCAATTTTTTTTTTTTAAACATACTATTCATGAATCCAGGCTGACTGGGGCCTTTCTGTGTGGAGTTTGCATGGTCTCCCTGTGTCTGTAGGGGTTCTCTCCAGGTACTCCAGCTTCCTCCCACCGTCCAAAGACATGCTGTTAGGTTCATTGGTGATTCTAAATTGGCCGTAGGTGTGAGTGTGAGTGAATGGTTGTCTGTCTCTCTGTGTTAGCCCTGTGATAGACTGGTGACCTGTCCAGGTTGTACCCCTCCTCTCACCCGATGACAGCTGGGATAGGCTCCAGCCCCCCCCTCGACCCTTCACAAGACACGCGGTTACAGAAGATGAATGAATGAATGAACATACTATTCGTTCTTTCCGGAAAAATAAATTACTTTATTTTTCAGTTGCCACAGAGGATGACAAAATTGTGGGAGGGCGTGAGTGCACACCTCATTCCCAGCCCCATCAGGTGTCTCTGAACTCTGGCTACCATTTCTGTGGTGGCTCCCTAGTTAACGAATACTGGGTTGTGTCTGCTGCTCACTGCTACAAATCGTACGTGTTCAAGCCTATGTTTGCAAAAATATCACCTGCAAAATGTCGTATTAGTCACCCTTCCAAATGTTCATTGTCACTCAGAACTTCTACTTCACTTTCAGCAAAATGGACATTGTTCTTGGCGATCACAACCGTTGGTTTATGGATGGCAATGAACAGATTATTCCTGCTGCCCTTGTGATCCCTCATCCCAACTATGAGTCCTGGCTGGTTAACAATGACATTATGCTGATCAAGCTGAGCAGACCCGCCACCATCAACCAGTATGTTCAGCCTGTGGCTCTGCCCACTAGCTGTGCCCCTGCCGGCACCATGTGTACAGTCTCTGGATGGGGTGTGACCATGAACTCCTGTGAGTATCAAGCGCTCTCCATATTAGTTAGCTATTCACTTTCAGTACTTGATTTCTTCTTGTCTCTCTTTATCTGTATAGCTGCTGACAGTAACAAGCTGCAGTGCCTGGACATTCCCATCTTGTCTGAGGAAGACTGTGACAACTCTTACCCTGACATGATCACTGAGGCCATGTTCTGTGCTGGATTCCTGGAGGGAGGAAAAGACTCCTGCCAGGTTATCATCCCTGCTGTTGCAGCAAACAAAACATTTATGTCTTGTGTAGTATCACCAATACTTAGTTGTGACTTAAATTGTTGCCTACCCTTCTGGTTCACAGGGTGATTCTGGTGGTCCAGTTGTGTGCAACGGGGAGCTGCAAGGTGTTGTGTCCTGGGGCTACGGATGTGCTGAGAAGAACCACCCTGGTGTCTACGCAAAGGTAGAAATATGTTTCACCCAACAAACATCTCATGATACGGAATTATTCTCTTGGCCCAATGTGACAAAGTTTTCAACATGGCTTCTCTATTTATGTTTCCCTGTCTCTTGCTTCAGACTTGCATTTTCACAGACTGGCTGCAGAGCACCATGGCCACTTACTGAGTCCTCCCTCCGCAGCAGCTGTTTGGATAATGAGACCTCTCGTGTGAATGAAAGTTGTAATGGAAATAAAATAAACACAACACTTCCATTTGTATTGTATATTATTCTCTGTTCTGTTGAAAGGACCTCCATGGCAATTCGACACAGCAAAAGAAATAGAATAGAATAGAATAGAATCTTTATTTGTCATTGCACAAGTACAACGAAATTTAAAGTGCCTTCTCTTAAAGTGAAAAGAGAACTAAAAAAGAGAACATAAAAGAAAGAAAGGACAAAAAAAACAAAACATACCACATGTATACTAGCATTCACATTCACACACTCACATTTCTGCAGTATTGCACGAGTCATAAATAAATATGGCACAGCAGTTAATTTAATGCGGTTATGGCTTTTGCATAGAAACTGTTTTTTAGTCTGTTTGTCCGTGCTTGTAATCAGGGACAAAACTATTTAGTTAAAACCAGCATTTATAACAGCATAGCAAGACAATAGCTAAAACAACAACAATAACCCAAACATAAAGACACAAATTTTAAAGCCTTTTTAAGTACGAAAATTATACATTTTTTTATATTTGTATATTGACATGTTTTTCGGTTTCCCCTGTCTCGTGTTACAGTGTGAGTAACGGAACTATCGCCAGTTTCAATACCACGTCGGACATATTTGACGACGGACCACCAATGTCAAACTCATCGAATTTAACGTTAACATAACCGACCTCAGTATTTGTCATTATTTTGAGCTTACTGTTCCGTTTTCTTTACAAAGAACGCTTCAGTTTACCAGACGCGTCCCCGTATGTAATTCGTAGAGTTTGCGGTTGTTAGTCGCAGACTCTCGTAGGCGAATATATCTGACAAGATGCGCCTCACGTTGCAAATGTTGATCTCCCACGGCCGGGTGGCCCGGAGGATTGGTCTGGGCCCGCAGTCCCGGATCAACATGCTGCGGAATATTTTGACAGGACTGGTCCGACACGAGAGGATAGAAACCACGAGGGGCAGAGCAGATGAAGTCCGCTTCTACGCTGAAAAGGTGACCACGACCTACTAGCTAGCTAGCTAGCTAGCACAGCTGACAGTTAAGCTACTGACTGTATATAAAAATTCCCACACCTGTCTTCCGATTTCCATGTAAATGTCCTCACATCAAAAGCATTATAAGCCTACTGTATATCGTTATATCTTCAGAATCTAAAACTAACAAAATTGGTTTTTAAAGTTCAAACATTTATAGGACCAAACTGACTATTTCATTTTTTTCAATGCAATGAGCATTACAAGAGAATATTATATAAAATGCAGCCTGTATAGGATTACTACATGACATAACAATACCACAAACTGCACTGTAAGTCGTGTATTCACTGTATTTTCTATGTAAATCAGTTTTGTGCATATATAGACCTGTTCTTTTCCGTATTAATAATTTGTGTATAAAATAACACGGTAGGATTATAGGACCTCTCATTACAATTCCATGGCAGTAACTTCTATAACACTGATTTTCTGGGGATTCTTTGGCACCAGAGTGCAGCGTTAGACACCATCTCGAATGTCTTTCATGCGGTTGTGATTGGGTCTTTGTGCAGGCTTGTCAAGCATTATCATTGTTTCCTCAAACCTGGAAGCAGGGGTGTCTGGACACATTTAGACATGTATATTTGCATATTTGATTTTATATGTGTTTGTCTAATGTGTTGGTAGATGTTATGATTATAAAAGCTTGTAATGATTATCATTGCAAACTACATTTCAGCTTCCAGTGGTTCTGACTGTCTGTGTTTTCTTGTTTCCTTTTTCCCAGCTCATTGACTATGCCAAAAGGGGAGACACAGATGAGAAGGCGATGAAAATGGCCAGTTTTTGGCTCACGGTACGTGTCTGCAACTCCTCTTTACTTCGTCAAGTTCCAAGCTGTGCCGCTCTGAATGCAAAACAGCCTGTGTGAAGTTTAGTCTGTGTCTGCTCCCTCTCTTCAGGAAAAGGATCTGGTCCCCAAGCTCTTTAAGGTCCTCGCTCCACGGTTTGAGACGCAGTCAGACGGCTACACACGGATGGCACAAATCCCCAACAGACAGAACCTGGACAGAGCTAAGATGGCTGTCCTGGAGTACAAAGGCAACCCCTTCCCACCTCTTTATCCTGTGAGAAAAAAGAACGAACTGACTCTTATCAACCAGCTGCTCAAAGGCTACAGAGAAGAGAGGGCTCAACAGTTGGATGCAAAGCCATAATTAAGACCAACATGGTGTTACATAAATGATGGCTGAAGGTTGATGATTGGGTGCTGAAATGCTTCTGAAAAGTCAGCTGCAGATGCTGCAGACTGTGGCTTAAAGTGACATGCATTTCTTCAGCAGAAGAACGGTTTAAAAGCTCTAATGTCAACTGAAGCAAAGAACAGCTTTGTAAACGAACATTCTGAATGATTGTGTTAATAAATATTATTCACTAAATGTCCATGTCATTTCCTTTAATATCGTATATAGTATAGCGCTGGCAACACCGCCTTTCCAGCACTTGTATTCACACAAAAACTGAACTTAATGTGCAAAGTGTGTGCGGTTCCCTTTTTAATGGCTGTTTTACTGGACATAGTATGACTATGACACCATTCCACAGATTATGGAAACAAAACATTTTTGGTTAATGAAAGAAGCTACTATTTACAGTTGGCCACTGAACTATGTTTTCTGTATGCTATCTTAAAAATGCCCTCTTGCCAAAGACCTGAAAACTTTTTGGCTTTTATTTAATTTTAATTAGTCATTTGTTTAAAATGCAAATTTTCAAAGCATATAATTCCCTTTTCTCTTAAATTCTAAGTCTTTGTGTCAGTCATCAGTATACATAGTTGAAGCATTGATACAGTATCAGTAAGCCTTTCCGGTCACCCACCATCTGTTCAGTCAAGTCAGGCAACCATAACAAAACAATCAATAGCCGATAAAAAGGAAGACATTCTCAGTACAGACTTGGTAAATACATTGAATGAATAGAGGAACTCAGTATAGAGTTTTTGTGGCTGACACGTATACCGTACCAGACTCAGAGCACAAGTGTTTTTACATACACGTTCAGATGTTACTGTAACATTAGTGGTTGCTCTACTCTAGGACCTCAGTAGAATTCTACCTACATAACTGTACTATAGTGCACTATTTACTGATCAGCCACAACATTATGAATAACATTGACCATCTTGTGACAAAACAAACTTTTGGATCCCCAGCCCCAGCAGGAAGCAGAATGACACAGACACACACACAAAATTGGTTTGGACAACTGCGCAATGCAACACACCACAA
Source organism: Chelon labrosus (assembly GCF_963514085.1). Lineage (NCBI taxonomy): Eukaryota > Metazoa > Chordata > Actinopteri > Mugiliformes > Mugilidae > Chelon > Chelon labrosus. Next base: position 7,282,491 of record NC_140345.1, read on the forward strand.
CTACTGCTTAAGAAAACCACAAATATGACATGTCACCTGACGGGGTGATGAAATGATGACCGATGTGTTCAAAGTTTCAATTCACTGCTTTAGTTTTACAGTGTTTCGTATGTAGCGACGTAGTGAATGAGAACAGATAATACAGGGGTTATTATCAACGATGGCTCCACCACAACTTATTTGGTAGTCTCTGGTAACCTATTTCTTATCAAAAATTAAGAAATATTTATAAAAATGTAACAACTGGAACTGGGCCTTTCACAGTTACTAAGCAATGTAAGACAATTTATTTGTTCCATTTGAAGTCTGTGGCTAAAATGAAAGACATTTGTAAATGTTGCCCCTTACTGAAATACAAGCAGAAACAGGTTGTTTTGACTTTGCACTACACATTACAATATTGGCAGTGACTGTAGAACAATTAGTCTAGACTGCGTCAGAATGTGTCCGTACTGGAGTCTGTCCCTGTGGTGTTTTACTTTAATGGACTCTTGTAATGAGAACAGATTCCAAATATAATTTACAGCTTTTAGATTTACTCCTTTGGACACATGCCCTTGTCCTAACTGGATCACAACACCAAATAACACACACAAACACACAGAGGCAAGGCTTCTAATAAAACAGTATTTTTTATTATTTTTGGCAAAAAGTGTATATGTACAGCGTATTTAGAATTATTATTTGACACCATTAAAATGCATTTGAACGGTGCTTTAGTGATGTGCTCTTAAACAGGTCGCTCTGAGTAGCCTAAAAGCTGTGCTGTTGTCTCTCATGCATACATGAATCTCTTTTCTCTGAGTCGCCTCCCAAAGTCGTCGTGTCATTCCTGTGATTTAATGTCCATATACACAAAGTTGAAGCCGTGATACTGTCGCAGTCTGTCGAGCGGCCCAGTGTCTTTGCAGTCAAGTCATGGCAACCATAACAACGGGCAACAGCAGACGAAATGGCAGACGTGCCAAATACAATCCAGACACATAATCAGAAATAACTAATACTCTAGTTCAAGTATCATTCAGTTTCACAGACTAAATTACACCTCTTACGAGTTACACACCACAGTCCTAACATGACCTAAAATACTCTTTGACAGCAAGACTGCCACTGATAAATCTGGGCTATTAGCTGAGTACCACCATTTGTATTATTCAGATAATAAAAGCACTGAATTTGTCAGTGTCAGTGTCGCTCTTAAACAATTCTTATCAGATTCACTGTTAAATCACTTAAGCAAGATACGTTCCCTAAAATGTCCGAAAGGCTGATGACAGACTGTATTTACAGGTGTCAGGAATACTACTCGATGCAGTGTGAATACAGGTTTCAAAGCAGTCTTATAAGGTGACATCATCACGAATAAACAGACTAAGACCAGGAACATTAAAGTGCTCCATGCAGGACAGACGAAATGTACAGTTGTGTTTTCACAGTTCATCTACAAGGCTTTTTTTTTTTTTTTGTCATATCACAATATTGGGGGGGATACAAAACTAGTAATATTTGTTCAGCTTTTCGCACTGAAGTTTATAAAGCTGAACAAATATAATATTCATGTTTCAGGTACGAGACAGGAGTGAAGATGAAGTTACTTGAATATTTTTTTTTTTTTTAAAGACACTCTCCTGCTTTTAAATCGTGGTTGTGTTGTTGTAGACGGAAGCCAAAAGAAAATTTGAAAAGGTATACCAGCAACTTAAAAATCGCCCCTGTCCTTGTGCTGTTTTGCATTAGTACATTCACCAACGTCTACGTACACAGAAATGACATTTTTGAGCAGCTATATTCTGCACTCCGGTGAAAATTCAACTAAAACCGATATCGTTTTATATTGTGTTTCAGACAGCGCGAGACGGTTTTGATTGGAAAAAACAATTAACAGAATTTATCCAGTAAAAAACATACCGTAGCCTATTGTATGTATTTACAAAAAGAATAGATTTCAATACACACAATAAGCGAATATTGTATGGTCACGTGGAGCACATATATCAGCTTTTTGGACGGGGAAATACGTTACAAACATGCGTGTTTTACAAGTACTGTACCTAGAGGTGCCCACAGTAAACATTTTACAGTTACACATCAGCATATCAATCCAGAATACCCAGCGGCAATGAAGGCATATAAGAATATAAATGAACCCAACAGACTTCATATAGATATGTACCCTTTATCAAAATGTTTCAAACATTTAAGAAAAAAAAAAAAAAAGTATTTTCTTTTTCAGGTTAACTTGATACAGGTAATGTCATGAGATTTTTCTATGGTCACAGCACCAACTGGAATTTAATGATGTGGAAAAAACCCATGAAAATAAATTTCCTTGTTTTTCCCTTTTAAATAAAACTATATAGAGTGGTAGCTCTCACTGGTTTTAGCTATTTACAAACTCCTCCAGGCACACCATCAATGCCTCATGAATGTTTGAATAAAAGTATTTCAAGAATTTTGTTCATTTCCGCTTTGTGCACAGCTATCATTCTATTGCTCTGGCTACATCCACTTTGTCATCTTTCTCCCCGTGTGCCTTTTACTGGTCAACATCAAATATTTATTGCTTCTTTATTCTTTAACAAGCTCAGCCCTCGTGTCTCAGCCATTTCCCCCCCTTCACTCCTCCATTCTGGTCATTTCTATTAGTAGGTGAAAAAGGGGCCGTTTAGGGATTCACTTTTTTGATGATTTCTCCTCTTTGTCCTTCCAACCTTTTTTTTTTTTTTTTCTGGCTGACCTTTTTGTCTTTAAACAGTAAGACCTTGAATTTCTTTATTGTCATTCTGTCCGTTGCCTTCATGCCTTCCCCCATCTCCCATCCCCTTCTGTCCAGACTTTTTCTTCATCTCATGCCTTCGTTCCAAACCCTCCTCCTCCTCCTCCTCCTCCTCCTCCTCCACTCTGCATGCTGAAATACTCAGTGAAGGAGGGGAGCCGGGGTGGCAGCGGGGGTGATCGCGTGGCCGGACGTGGGGGTATCGGAGGTGGAGGCGGAGGCAATATAGAGGTCAGGTCAGCAGCAGTGGTGATGATCTTCTGTTCGCTGTTCCTCGCAACATCTGGTCCTTTACGGGCCACTGTCTCCTCCACCGTCTTTACCGGCTCCTGCAGGGAGGACGATGAGAGTTTCACACTTTTGAACTGGGCTATTTATCCTCCAGATCTGGGTTGCAGACACTGTGTCGGTAACAACACGCTATTCATCTTGTTTTGAAAGCTTGTTTTCAAGTTCTGGTTGTTATGCAGCAGAAATACATATATTATTTTCCTTTACTCCCCATTCTACCAAATAGGGGAAGATAACATGAAGGATGTTAATCAATATACATATCACAATATGACAAACGTGTGCAATATCCCAGCAAATAATGATTATTTTCAAAGCTGATTAATCTGACAGTTGCTTTATTGATTAATCTATTGTCTGGTCTACAACACATCAAGAGCTCAAGGTCACATCATCACATGTTGTCTGGCTGACAATCAAACGATGCTCAATGTATTATAATGTATGACCACATTTTAAAGCTCATGCCATACAAAGTCTGGCGTTTTGTCTTAAATGCAGTGAATCAGTAATGATAATTTTGTGTAGTTGTGTATAAATACCAAGATCAAATAATAATCTTTTTCTGTTGATTAGCATTTGATGTGCTAAAAGTGATGTGCCTGCAGTTATTAAGCCCAGTAAATGCAAAATCCGTAAATCCGTAAATGGTTTTCTAGACAATTTGTCTGGGTACTGACCACATTAAAGAACAGAGATTGCTGAAAGCCTCCACAGACAATCTCATTAGGCTGCATTCTGCAGAACAATAATGACGTGCACTTTATATAGCAAGAGAACACAGTCGATCTCACCAAACGACTCTGATGTCCAGGATGTTCCTACAAAAAAGTAACTTAATTTCCTTCACTTAGAAAAAATAACAAGAAAGTACATTCTATTTTGCAACAAAGACGAGAGACTCTTATTTCTCACCTTGAAGTCTGGGGCCATAAAGACTAAAAGCTAAGTTGAAATAGTAGTGTTTTAGCAGCTGCACTCATGTCCTACAATTACACGTCAGCTGAAGATGTGGCAATCCTTTTTCCACTTTTCTAACTAGAACAACAAGAACATGTCACATCACTCCTCTTTACACTGGTCTCAAGTAGTAAGAGAAAGGATTTTTAAATGCTGGAAGTAGATTATAACACAGTATAGCTCAGGAACATAAGTGATAATTTAATTTATCCCAAGCCATTTTCAAATATGATTTAAGAACTGGTTTTCTCTACAGCGTGTTTATTTTATTATACTGTAGCTATTTATTACTTCCATGCATCTTTAATAAAATGTCACCACATTTAGGTTTAAATAGTGTCAACTTAAATTGTGCTATAATTTTGTGTCAGTCATCATATTTTTTCCCCTTTATACTCATCCTTTGGTGCAGTTGGAATCCAAAGTGTTTAAGTAAAAAGGTAACTGGACTTCTTTTTGTTTGAAGACGTGTTACCTCTCATACAAGAGGCTTCCTCGGTTCCGATGACTGGTGGGGAGTTACAGGTTTTATTTAGGTTTAGGGTGATCACTCATATGACTAAAGGCTCATTCGTGACCCGAAGTTAATATGAATAAAGCAGTGAAGGCTGGGGAAACTGCCTGGGGAGGAAAGTCATGACTGGATGACTGAGAATCTATATTGTAGATTCAGGGCTCTTCTTTTGTTTTGCTTACCTCTGTGCCTCATGAAACTTTTATAGATTCAAAAGTTCCCCAAGCTAAACAATTCATCAACACAACACTTAAATTAGTTCTTGTCAAAGCTACTTAGACGTCGTTTCATCGTGCCAAAGTGTTTAAATATAAGTGCCTGTGATATGTTATGCCGTGCTCAATGTCATTCACCCGTCACCCCCAGGAAGAGATGAAAGTTTCCCTTACAAATTGTATTGTTGCTTCGATGCCTTCTAATTTGAGGCATCTTTGTTAGATGACAGCAGTTAATTTCAAGCTAGGTTTAACAGGAGAAGTTTGCACAAGAAATGAGTAAAACTGAGTAGTAATCTAATTACTGACAGCAAGTGCTGCAAAAAGTGAAGATTAAAGTGGCTGTAGAGAAAGATAGAGCACATGTGCGACTCTCATTCTGCCTACTTCATTGTTCATGGTTTAATACATAGGAATAATTATAATAGTTTTCACATGAATGGATCAGCATTATGCTGATTTTTTGTTTTGTTTTTTTTAAATAAAAATTTAGACTTACTGATTGGATGGAGAAGAGTTCAGTGAAGTTTGGTTGAGAATCTCCCAGGAAGGAGCTATTTCCATAGGCGTGATGTGGAAAACTCTCCGCCCCCTCGCCTCCTTTTGGACTGGACAGCAGGATCCCAATCTGAGACGTCCGAACGTGATATGGGAAGTTCTTATTGGCTGCTGAAGGTCGTGTAATAACCTAAGAGAGAAAAGGGAAAAAAAAATATTGATATATATGCAGTATATACTGTATATTAGCTAAACACACAGCCAGAACATTGGAGGTCCAAGTGTAAAAGTGCAATTCATGCTGTGAGCAGGAATATGAAAGGAAATTTGCGTGAGCAGTACGGACCATTAGGAAAGAACAATGTGTCAAGGGTGAGGGAGAGGTAGATAATGATGTGTGGAGGAGACAATCAGCATGAGACAGTTATGACTCAAGGATAGTGAATAATGTATGACTGACAGTGGCAATAATGACTCCTGAATAATGTGAACTATGCAAAAGTGCAAGGGTCTGCAGGAGCACGTGTGTGTGTGTGTGTGTGTGTGATACGAACAAGGAAGACAATGTGAGCGTAGAGGTGGATGCCGAGCTGAATGCCATTGACAATCTTCTCCCGAGCCCAACGAGGAATCCCAAAGTTGGCGATCAGAGCCATGACGGGCACCGCAAAGAACCTGAGGAAGAAAAGATGAACAGATTCAGGATAACAATGCAAAGAAATCCTGCTAAAAGAAAAACTGTGGTTTCGTGGGGAGAGATGAAGAGCAAAGAGTAGAAGAAGATGTAAAGCACACAGAGAGTTAAAGATGGAAGGAGAAGTGTAAATAATGAGGCGGGAGATGGCGGTTGCAATGAGGGAGAAATATAAAGATAATATTAGTCTTTGTAATTTTCATTTCAAGACCCTTCTATTATACATAGTAGCAGAGGGAAGCAGAGAAACTAAGCAGTGTTTGCAAAAGAGATTTTTTTCAGGAAAAACACAGCTTTCCAATACGAAGTGTCGTCTAACACATATTGTATGTGGGAGCATAAATTATTCTAATAGAAGAGATCTCATCAGCTAATAAAAAAAGATATTTTCCTCTTGCAATGAATCACTCAAGGACAATTATCTACATTGCGAGGAGAGCACAGAGGTTGGGCACACAGTGTTGTCCAGGAGTAGTGTAAAATAAACAACTTTTAATTCCCAAACAGCTAAAGCATCAGCTATGTGGTACACATTTTTACAGAGTGGCAATAAATTATTCAACCTGAAGAGACCTCAAACTGAGAAATGTGTATTTTCCTACTCCGCAATCTCCGGCTCAGGTGCTATTATCAGCAGCGAGGGCAGTGTCAGAGTGAGGGGAACACGCTGCAGCACTCACCAGAGTGTGTATGTGGTAAAGAAAGGGACGTAGAAGGGCTGCTTCTCAGGGTAGTGTTTCAGAGAGACCAGCACGGCATAGCAGAACCACACGTAGGCAACCAGCTGCAGGCCCATGAGTCCGTAGCCGGCAGGGCTGTCATAGGCGTACAGCACTTCACCTGGGTCAAAGAACTGGTACAGGGACATGAGAAGTCATGTCAAAATTAATATCCACATTAAAATGAGTAAAACTCTTACATAAAGGGATGAAGCAATTCTGCTGGTTTGGTTTGACATTGCAGCTTGTGTCCTAATTACCAAGATGGATTGCTCCTGGTTCATCAGCTGATGCACTGTGATGACTGGGCCAAAGCTCAGCTTGTAGCATTCTGTGCAAGTCTTTGACATTGATACTTCTTCTCCACAACTAGGTCATATGTGTGCACAACTTTGTGGTTGTGTGTCTGGCGCGTGTGAATGCATGTGCAGACACTAGATTGCATTTCACAGTCCAGTGACTGGATAGCCTGGGTCATACAGGGTTACTCTCGCTACATAATGCATAGGTGTGACCGCCCAGTGTGGAGCTTCTTGGGATCGGCCCAGCCAATCAGAGCCTACCAGATTCAGATTGCCGGCCCAGTACCAGGAACACTCCTCAAGTCTGAGTTTCAGTTCAATTGTAACCTAGTTTAGCTTATTTTTAGCCAGAGCTCCCCTGAGTTTTGGGCTCTTTAATAGCAGAACCCATGTAAGAGGGCAGGCAGCAGATAAATTATACTGCTTCAGATATTGCAGTGGGAGAGATAGCTATAGGCTCCAGTGTTAAATATAGCATGGATCCTTCCACTGCACTATTCCCACTGGGTCATTACCATGCTGTATTCAAAGACTCTAATCCACTGTCCCTTAATGTACCATCTTTACATCTGAGCTGTGTGCTGAGGCCGCTGCACTATGCAAAGATGTGTGGAACTCTATCACTGTGAGTTATTAATTCATAAGCTCATATGCTCGGCACCATGGCTGGTAAAATCTGTTTCCGTATTCGTATACAGAACATAGAGGGGCAGAATAATTAATGAGAATGCAGATCATTATGCTGAAGTCTAACTTTCCATTCTGATGAAGGTTTAAAGATCATTGATCCAAGATTTATACTCTCTGGTGCAGTGGTATCTCTAGTAGTGTTGGCAGTTAAGAGCTGCCTGGTTGTTTCTGTCAGGACACAACATTTGTAACTCATCGTGGAATTTCAATATTTTGTTTTTACAATCAACTTAATGCATTTTCAAAATCAGCCGTATATCAACGTGATGAGCGACTTGACAGAAAAAGCCATTACAGCCTACACTGATCAGTGGGCCCAACTCTCCCATGAATATTTATGAGGTTATTGAAAAAACCCAAAGAGAGCAATAACACCAGTGCAGATACTGTGTTGTGCATTCTAAAATCAGAAAATCTTGCACCCTGTCATCCTGCCTGTAATTCATATGCTTTAAGGTCACACCTGAAAGGAGAACTTGGAAGTGATCTGAACTACCTTGTAGTACTGTACAAATCAAACCATTTGATTGTGCAGCCATTGTCAATGTCAGTTATTTCCACCTATGAATTGACAAATGCTTCAAAACAAAAGCATTTTAAATTTTCATATTATAACGTAATGTTCTATACCGGCTCTCAAATCAATAAATCGATATCTTGAATATAATGACAGCCATTATCATAATTGTAAGGCTATATAATTGAAATAATAATTCATATTCTTTTATAAGTTAACAAGTTACGCCTTGTAAACAAAGTTGAGGGCTCTTCAGTCTGAGAGTGTTGAGCACAGACCGTGTATAAAAGATGGACATAACCATGGGGTCTGAAAAAGTGAAGCCAATGTGAAAGAGGCCTGATGTGCATTACCACTGACTGACGCTAGGTGCTGGCTGTAGAAGACATAGACTCCCATTCACAAATAGACTACTTCTCTGATGACATTTAAACAAATACATTTTATTTAATTGAGTCTGCAATCATTAGCTAAATGAACTTCTGAGGCCTCAGAGAAAAGTATATTTGGTGGCTTTCTCTGTTTGACCGTCTCCAAATGTGGTCACATCTTACTCCAAAAAACAAAAAGCCACAAATTGTGGTGGTCAAATTGCAAAATGAAGGCTTCAAAATGAAAATCCACAAACTGGTAGTTGACGTCAATGTGGCTACGTTAATCTTCTTCATTCTATGGTTTACAGCCATGCTAGTGGCACTGAGACACTCAGTAAAGAGCACTGGACTAAACAGTAATGTCTCCATGTTAACATGCTTACTAAAACCACGATAACGTGTTTATTTTTAACAGGTCTAACAACGTATTCACATATTTACCTTCTTAGTAACACTTACTGCCACTAAAAACAGCCATGACTCAGGAAAGTCATTATTCGACATCAACCAAAAGCCCAATGGCGGTGCTATATGAAGGCCTAGAGTTATTACAATTCATTGGGAGTCCATCCAATTCAGATATTTCACTCCATACTCACATCATGGCAAATGCCACTGGTAGTGGTAATGGAGAAGTAAAACCAGTATGTTCATTCTTTGGACACAGTGAATAACTACATAACATTGTATGCCATTCCACTAACATAGCTAAAAACGTACTGATAGCTTAAACAGTAATAAAATGAACTCGCAGCCCGTGTGTTAACCGTGGTGCAGTGTGGGCGAGGTATTGTGTAAACTGTACCTCCGCCTCGTAGATGAAGAGGATGACGTAGGTGATTGTGTAGACTGTCATGTAGATGCTCAGTTTAACAGAGCCACTGTGACTGATCCTCGCCCTGACACACCGGGATAAACCAAGAGGGTCAGAGGTTGCACACAGGTTGGAAGAAGATAACAAAGACACACAAATGGAAAGAAGGCATACTGGTGCAGATAGGACACAAACATTACGCATGTGTTTCTTTGCACTCAACAGTCATCTTAACCTAAAAGCAGCTATTGAAGACTGCAGCACAACACACTAGCGCGTTTAACGCTCTACTATTCATTCATTTAAAATGGCTGCAGGCTCATAAACAGAAAAACTAAAATTAATGTTTTTTTTTTATTTGCATCAAGCAACTAACAATAGCATTTCAGCACCGTGTTTTTGCAGAGACTAATTCATCACCACACACAAGAACATCAAAATTGTCCAGTGTTTATCCCCAGGCTGCCTACTAATCATGTACTGGAGATAAACAGCCACACGGTTTTAGCTTGATAGAGACTTCTTAGTCACTAAGACGTTTAATAATTCTATAGATAACGTAAGCTTCTGAGAGGACATAATTAAAAGGGCCAGATCAAAAACCATGCAAAGTTTTCTATAAATGTTGGAAAAAACACGTGGAAAATTTCAGTCAAAGGCAGGACTGATGATCAGACTATGCAAAGAGGTTTAGACGATGATTCACCACAAATCAAAACTTCACAAGATTCTCTGAAACGATTTATAAAGAAGAGGTTTAAATTTTGAAGAAAACTTGATTGTTTAACTGCGTGGCTCCAGTCTCGAATAAAACTGGCTTTGAAACTATTGTCAAGGACATCTGGGATGGTTTGCCAGTTGGATAACTGGAGGTTGAAACTGTGCTTAAGAAGTGGCAAGTCCAATGACACATGGGCGAGTAGGACACTTGCTCAGTCAGGTCTAAGACTGATAGATTCTGATGTTCCAGGAGAGAAAAGCTCTTGTAAATAATCTATTGCGATGTCTAACTGCCTGTCCCAAGTAAATGCCCGTCAAGCTCTGCCAGAAAACTGGGAGGCGAAGCAAAAGCAGGGCAAAGGTAATCTTTCAACTCACGTAAAACACAAAAACAACATTGAGTTCACACCAGAGCAGCATTCATCTATCACAACCCCCCGGACTTATCAGGATTTCATCCACACTATCAGAGACAGCATGCTAACTAACATTTTGACTGACACCTAGCATTGTCAAGTTATGAGACAATGCTGTGACTGTGACAGCGAGACCTGACAGTGAGAGATGCTGTCAGCATCAACACATCCGCAAACTGTGACAGGCCTGCATAAACAGACTGACACAGTATGGAGAAATAATACATGCACAGACACACACACACACACACACATAGATAAAAAATAAGTGAAACCCCTCACCTGGTGACTGTGAAACCTTTGCCCAACAGTATGAGCATGAGAAGGAACACCAAGAAACTGACGGAGAACAGTAATTTCCCTGGAGATGGACAGAGAGGTGGAGAGAGACAGGAAATGAGAAAGGGAAGAGGTAATTAGGTTGTGGTTTCCGAATCTGTAATATCAGATGGGAATGATAAAAATCAGGGCACACGTATTGCGTGGAGAACGTCACATAAAATCATGCATGATCTCGCCGATGCCCATCAAACCAGCTATTCCAATTCTTCAGGCATGCACACATCCATCATCGTCCACTCATTCATTCTGCTCAGGCAGTGAGTGATTTTCCAGTGCAGAGGTGGTGTCAGTCATTCAGGCAGTGACCGCGGCAGGAGAAGAACTCACCAAGTATTTTCAGGCTGCCATTGCCAACTCCATCTCTTGCATACAGGCCCCAGTAGACACAATGGAACAACAGGCTGAGCACTGCCAAGTGGAAAAGATGCAGAGAAACGGTTGAACAAAAGAAGGAAGGAAGGAGGGAGAAGAGAGGGGAGGAAAGCGATAGGTGTGAAGCAGTTACAGAAGAGGACAAAAGGCGTAAGAGAAGGAGAGGTGGGAGAAAAAAGACATAGAACAGAGGAGACAGGGAGATGGTGAAGGAAGAGAAATGAGAGGGGGAGGAGAAGGGGACAGAAAACGGGGGAGAAGACGAGCAAGACAGAAAAAAAGGTAATAAAAGGAGGCTTGAAAATAAGTGGGAGGAGAGGGTGAAAGAGAATTTAGGGGTGGCAGGAGAATCCAAAAGGGATTTGGAGAGAGGACAAGCAGAAAGAAGAATGTGAGATAAGGTGGGAGAAGCATGAGTAAAAGAGGTTGAGAAGGGGGGGGGGGGGGGGGAGTGTTCATCAGTAACAGCATGCTCCACTGAACACTGTAGCAGCACGTCTGTTTGCAATAGTTCCTATTCAGAGGCTAATAAGGACGATAATATCGGCGCTCTCGAAGTGAGGATTAAGGTATGAGATGCTGCAGCTGCGCAAGAGGCTCATTGTCATCTGGAGAGTGTATGTGTGTGTTCGGGACAGAAGCTCTCACCCTCCACACCTGCCGCTGTCATAAACATTTTGTAGGTTGTGTGAAGAAGCTGTCTTCCCTTCAGATTGTCTGCGGAGGAAAAAAAAACAAGAATGAGATAGAGGTGATATAGGTGTGTGCATGTGTGAGTGTTGGAGGATGGAGATAAAAAGGATGGAGATGTGCTAACAGATGGCGAAGGAGGGTGAGAGAAGAACAGAGAGTGAGACACAGAAGAAAAAACCCAAACTAGGGAATTGGCCAGATAAATAATAGGGAGAGTGATTATTAGTATGCATACATCTTGCAATGCCCAACTCTATTCTCTCTACCCAATCTGAGAGAAAGTATTCTTAATGTGTATTCAAGCAGCCTATCTTACTACCAAAACATTGTTGCAAAGAAGAGCGGCCTAGGAGGGGAATTTATAGGGGGAGGAAGGCTCATAAACATTCACACAGACTCATAGCTGTCCTGTATAAGCACAGACTTGGACAGCCAAGTGCGGCTGGATCCTCTAATGATGACAGTCAAACATTTTTCCCAACACTGAATATCTACATCTATTATTTTATATCATTCAGGTAGAGGAAGGTTTGTACAAGACATTCATGCCGTTTTATGTCCTTTCTCTTATGTCAACTAAACTTGTGCAAATGAATAAAATTCATTCACACTCAAAGCCTCCACAGCAGAGAATACCCCAGTGAAGCTGACGGAAGAAAAATACACATTGTGGAAAATACTACTTGTGAAGAAATCCAACCATTGCACTATGAACTCACGTATAGGAAAATGGACATTTACCTACACATGAACTGGAAGGCTGCTAAAAATCTCACCACAAATTAATTCAATAGAATTTCTGGTTAATGGACAAGAGGTCTGCAAAGTCTGATGATCTCCAATTTTGGTAAAAACAGGACAACTCCATTCTCTGAAGAAGACTGTAAGGCTATAGTCCAGTGAACAAGCTACTGATGACTGCTAGTGAATGTTTACTTGAGGCTGGCTCTAAACTGAGGAGTTAAGTTTTGGTAAAAATAATGACCAAAAACTCAAGTGTAAACTTTGCAAACTGTAGTTTCCATATCACAGCTCATTAATCAACATGACATAACCAAAAACGGCAGGTCTACTTGTCTCCATTACGATGCTCTGTCAGCTGTTAAAGGCTGTAGATACTAGCTTTATGTTTCTTAATTCTTCATCTACACCATCACTTAGAGTGGACTCAGTGCGATGTAGCCAATTAATTCATTACTTAATTGGCCGCTCACGCCGCAGCACCTCCCCAGTCTTGTGACTGGTACAGAATTCTTTTCTATGTCCATGTCCCAAAGTGGTCGTGAAACAGGGACAAGCACACAAAGTTTACCTTCCTTCTGCGTCCACTATCTTCTCTCGTTTGTGAGTTGCAGTGATTTCAGTAATAGTAACTGTTGCTGAACACGTATTAGCTCCAACTCCAAGATAAGACGCTCAGTCCCAATGATCACTGTTTGAAGAACACAGTGAAACTCAACACACCAGACCAGCTGCCAACCAGCATTGTTAATCTGAAAGTCTGTTTCAGGGGATCCCACGGCAAAGTTCTGTTTATTTTACGTAATTGTTCTTTCTTTTCTGGTTGATACTGGATACTTTTACAGAAAAAAAGAAAAGAAAATGTCGAGTCGAACTGCTCTTAACACACCTCCATATTAAGGCTATTTTCTGCAATCTAAGGCTGCTTCATTTTAATGGTTCATGATCCAAAAAGCTAGAGAGCCACTACACTGGAGTTAAGTGTAATTTAAGTGATTCAACCCCACCACTAGTTTAGTCAAAGGAAGATATATGGCAGTGCAGAAAAACTGTACAGGAAGGACGCTGGGGACATTTTTCATTTAATGGTGAATTTTTCCTTGGAGCTTTTGTTCTCATCTACTTTGAGGTTATTTGAGCTGTGACCTTCATGTGACAAACTCACTCCTGTAACCTTAAGGCTACTGCTCCCTTCTCCACTCAGCCATTTACCTTAACATGAAAACCAAGCCCCGCTTTCGCCATCTTCTCTCCCCTGCCTCCGTGTTGTCATTCTGACAAACTCTCAGCCGAGAGAAAATAGGAACACGCTCCACCCTTACTTATCCCTGGAAACATGGGACCTTACTCCAATTCCATCAAGAAAACATGTGGATTTTTAGAATAGATCTGAAAAGTTGGAGTAAATTGCCCTGATGAGGGAGAATGAGAGATAAAAGTAGAGAAGGGAGTACTTACAGGCAAAGTAGCAGGAGAGGAGGAAGACCATGGAGAAGATGACCAGGAACGTGATGTCTGTCTCCAAGATTCCTGTGACCAAGTGATGGAGGAAGTAAAAGGGAACAGATTCATGAGGACCACAGTAAAACACAACGACATGGAAAAATGAGAAGTAGTGGATTCGTTAGCAAATGGTAAAGGAGTCGATGGGGTTCACTAAATATCAAGACAAAGAAGGAAGGGATAACACAGGAGTGCAAAAACTATAGGAAGGGATGAATAATCCAGAGAGGCAAGTATTTGATAAGAATATTGGATTAGCCGAGTGGCAGAGAGAGAGAGAGAGAGAGAGCTACAGTGGATGCATAGCGAGAGGAACACTGGAGATGTAGGAATAATTCATTTTAAAGATACGTGGGCCTTTTCTGCTTTTCATCCCTTCCTTTCAGTTCATCTATCATCATTAATTCATTCAGCCGTCTCTTCATTATTGTAATTTGTTCAGTTCAGTGTGCTTTATTGGCCGTGCTAAGTGGTGTTGGCTTGTGCCATCGGCTATTCGTTCCACAATCTTTCTCTTTGTCTAACCACTCTTACCGAACTCGTCTGCGGAGAAGTGCTGCGTCCAGAACGACTGGCCGTTGGTCAGTTTCATCTCGTACTTCAGCTGCAAGCCATCGCCCTAAGAGAGGGAGAGGGAGAGAGAGGGAGAGAGAGAGAGAGAGAGAGAGAGAGAGAAGGGGGGGTCAAATTAAAAATGTATTCTCTTGCACGGTAACAGGCTTTGTGATCTGTACAAAATACATATTGATGCTTTATGTTGCTTTATAGTTCAAGTGCAGGAACCTCCAATTTAGGCATACAGCCCACGTACTTATAAACTTAAAAGGATTGTATCTGAAGCAGGGTGGTGGAACCTAGGAACCCATCAGCTATCACCTTAGCCTATTTGGGCATCCAACTAGCAATTTAGTACATGAGAAATGAGTGTGAGTAGCGAGATGGCACTTTCGAAAACTACGTGTTCTCTTGCCGACTGGGTATGATGTTCTACCGCTTTTGCTCTCCGCACAAACAGATATACTGCAGTTTGTAGTTTATAGAGACTGAGGAAAAGTAAAACAATATCAACATCTCTATATAAATATTCATTCGAACCATTTTCTCCTTATTTATTGCTCATACATTCAGAATGATCCCATAAGAAAGCCACTGTGGTCATTTTCAAATTCATCTCGTCCCATATCTCAGTATCAACACATTAGCCTTCATTTACATTCAGAAATAATACACCAATAAAGTGCGCTGATGAAAAACATCTTCTGTTGCTCGCTCGCTGCTGATCATGAGACAGTTTCGCTTTTCTGAGCTCACTGATTCATCACTTTGTGCAGCAGAAATTTTCCACTGAAGTCCATTCTTCACACCACACTGCCATGTGATTGAACAGAGTGAATTTACAGCATCAGACTTCAGCGGATGATTTGTTCTTCTCCGTTGCAGCACAGTGTTGTCACACACTGTGAGAAAAATGAGACGGGTGTAACACAGAAGTTCCAGCCAAACACAGCCTCGACAACACCACCAAGATATCTTCCAACAGTCCCTGGTTAAAGAGGATGAACACATTCAATGATTCCTTGAAAAGGAAGACACTAATTCAACTAATTGTGTCACCAGGCAGTCAGTGAGTGTCAAGCCGGTCTGGAAGCACTTCAGGTTCCTGCTGGTGTGTGGGAGAAGTTAGCTGCGAAAGAAAATCTGGGCTGCTGTGCTTGTCCTACAAATGAGAAGATGACCCAGATGAAGAAGAAACATATCGCTGTTATAATTCTTCTTATTTTTAATCATTAATAGTGTGACACACATCAGTTATTTGTTAGGATCATTATCTCATGTATGTTTTGCACAGCAGATTATTTGGGTATGAAAGCATGCAAGGATGGAGAAACACCATCGCACCGGTGTGGTAAAGCACTGCAGGAATAATGTTAATTTTTGGCAGCCAAACAAACAAAAAGCTTTAAACTCAAGTGAATTTGGGAGGCGAGAAGAAGAAGAGAGCAATGGGGAGCAAAGAACAAGAGAGAGGGCACAGAGACGGGTTGACAATCAGAGCACAGAAAGCTCATTTCACACACACAAGTTCAAAGCCGATGGAGTTTGCGCTTGTTGCGGCGGAGCGAGGGAAGAGAGAGGGGAGGAGGAGGAGGAAAAAAAAGACTTTGATTTCATTTGGCAGACTGAGACTCCATCTCACTCCCTCTATCAAAAAGGGCGAGAAGCATGGAGCGTGCACTGCCACAAAATCAATACAGACACAAAGAGCAAGGAGGCAGAGATAAAGAGAGTGATAGATGAGAGGAGAGAGAGGCGGAGAGAAGGAGTGAAAGTTTAAAATACAGGTGGAGAAAGGTAAAATGAAGAAAAGGGGAAATGCAAAGAGGGAAGGGCGGATGCAAGGGAGAGATGAGGAGAGAAATGGCACTTCACAGCGGGTTCTCTCTCGGCAGGAGTCACAGAGCTGCTGGTTGGTTTCAGGTGTGAAAGACGTATATTGTGCAGATATACTGTACTGATATACTCTAAAGCACACTGAGGCCTGAACATCTGAACAGCCGTTTGATCCACTGGGCTGCTGATAACAGAACTCAAAGAGGCCATCGGAGCATCGTCTGAGTGTGTGAAATATTTGGTTATGGCTTGCAGCTGAGAGCAACTGATCTCACCTGAGTATTTATTGGAAAACTGAGTTTGCAAAGTGAGACACACTGACACGTGAACTGAAAACACCTTAATATTATGGCCGTATGGGATTTCGAACCATGAGGCGATCATAGACTGTTTAGAAGAAGTGAGGTGCTTTAAACCTGCATTCTTTCTATTCTACATTCTGACTGGTTGCAAAAAAGAAGCCTGATTGTAGAGGTCTATGAACAAAGGATTCTTCTTACCTACTCACCTTAGCGACCCTGTTTCTAAAGGGGCTTACAGTCTCAATCCCTAGCTTCAAGTCTTCCTCAATGCAGCATGTTCATTTCATAAATTGTGTTTCAATAGAAGATAAAGCAGGGTATGCTATAGAGGTGGCTTCTTTGTTCTTGAGAACAGAAGGAGCCACTTGGATGAGGGGAATAGAGGGGTACTCCAGCAGTTTAGTGTTATTATTTTACGCTGGAGAGGTTTCAATCTGTTGTTCGAGCGCAAAGTGGCAGTTTGTGGAAGTTATCTGTCAAGTCATACTTCATTTGCACATCTCAAGTAGCTAGTCAGACTGTAAACAACAGGGTACACTGAAGAGGTAGTACTGGCCTGGATATTCATTTGCCCCTAGCTGGGGCTAGTTGATGTTTTCCCAGACCTGAGGCAACCTTGGTCACATCACTATAATGTCATTTATATATATAATTGTATAATATATAAAGCACTGAGCTTGTCCAGTAAATCCACTCTGTTATATTAAAGAAGTGTACTGAGAACCATTACAGCCTTAGAGAGGTATGGCGTTGCTTGGAATACTGTTATTATGACAGCTATTCTTCTTGAAAGGCTTTCCACAAGGTTTTAGAAGCTGGCTTCATGGATTTGCTCCCACAGAAGTATTAGTGAGTTTAGCTGCTGATGTTGGGCGATAAGGCCTGGCCCACATTCGGTGCTCCAGCTCATCCCAAATTGTTTGAGGTCAGGGCTCCATGCAGCCCAGTGAAATGCTTCGACAACAAACAGATCAAGATCAACAGATTAAGATTTCTCTTCGGTGGCACTACGAGGGACCAAACTCAAACCGTGAAGGCAAAAAAACAACACTGCTGTATTTGTAGCACTTTTGTGACATCTCCTTCACCTTCAGGAAATGTGACGGGCATTTTTAACAGAGACCTGGCCTGTCATTGACAACATCACTTCATATAGAGAGTAATTGCCAGATTAATAGATAAGGAAAACAATCTCTAATTAAATCTCTATTATAGCTTCTTTTGATGCATATTTTACTAGAATCAGACCTTTAAGTATACTTTATGCTCACACTGAGCACCGCAATCTACAAATCATTGTCTACTCATTTCCTATATGGATAATATTTCTCCCAGAGGCCTCGTAACATTGTCAAACACTCCTGTTATTATATCTTATTTATTACACTGAGGAAGCGCAACATTTCAAGTCCAAACTGGCTCCCCATCTGGCACAGAAGAAGAATTATCTTGTATGTGAAAGTGTTGCAAGTCTTTAAGAAAGATATAGTCTGAAGTTTTTGTTTTTTTGGATTGAGACCTGGACAAAACAAAGTAGCTGTTGGCTTGTTTCTACACTGCTCGTTCTATGAATCCCTTTTTAAGCCTGCGCTCATTAACATCAAGTCTAATTTCAGCACTTCCTTGGTTCCCTACTGTGGTAATTTAGTTTCATTAGCAGCAGTTTTGCACAGAATAATAAGGCTGGAGTTGATTGCACAAATTCAAAAGCTTTCTTCACTTATGTTTAAAGAGTTGCTGGGGTCAGTGGTTTGTAATGGAACCACTTTGTTTTCATTCTTACCCAATTAATAATGTCTAATAAAGTTCTGTCTATTTAAATAAAACCGTATACTGGTATAGATTAAACATTTCTGTTTCAGTTTGTAAGACTATACGTTATCCATGTTTCATATGCAGGAGAGGAGCCCTGCTAATTTGTGAACTTTGGTTACTCTGACAATTTTCATGTCTGAAAACCCTTCATCCTGACTGCTAGAGGTCCTTTGCTCTGTAATTTGTGATGACCTGAATTTTATTTATAATGATTCCCTTTTTTTTCCCCTGATGAAATAATAATTATTTGCAGCCTTGAGGTTTCCTGCTATAATTAATCAAGTGAAATTGCCTGGAAATGTTAACTAATGATCAACCACTCATTTTACAGTTTTATGCAAGCAAGGGAATTGAGAACAGACATCATCTGGTTTTGAGGACTTTTGTGATGATATGGATTCATATCCATTTTGGCACTGGTAAAGACTGAGATGAAAAGTACATGAAAGTAGTGCTGGATAAGAGAGAAAAGGGAACCAAGAGGAAAACATGTAGTAGCAGATAAAAGTAAATGCATTAAATGAGGGAGAGCCAAAGAAGTAATGAGACCAGTGAGATGGCAAGATGGAGAGGAAAAACACAATTAGGACCCGGCTGAGAGAGAGTAGCAGGAGATGCCGAGGTAAATAGATATGAAATGGCTTGGAGCACATCACAGCTTCGTGACAGAGGGCTGAAAGAGAGAGCAGGACACAGCTAAAGATTGTGAGCGACAGAGGTAGGAAAGATGAAGAGGTGTGAAAGCGAAACGGGAGAGAGAAGGAACACGGTGAAAGACGAGGGGTGGAAATTGGCAGCAGGACGCGGCATGCATATGTCCCCAGGAGTGGAGACGAGCTTTTATACTCCAGTCCAACAGCATTAGGCAGCGTGTCTTTCAGCGGACGCTGGCGTGACACTAAACCAGACACCGCAGGAAACATTCATTCTAATCATATCCCTCTTCAGCCAGGACTCACAACTGGCAGCACCAACCCCCCCCCCCCCCAAAAGAAAATACAAGGGCATGAGTGCTCACACACATTTACAATTAATTGAGAATGTGTCACTGATAGGCAGGCACACTGTGATAGACGCTCAGTAGAAATATTACTTATTTACTCTTCTCCTCGCCACACACAGACACAACAACACACACCTATTCCTAGGACTTGTCCTTGACTGAAGCCCTCAACCTAAGAGGATGTATCATCACTGAGCTATCATTATCCAAGCTCATGATTTCTTCATAGAGTGCAGACATCAACAAACACCACACAGCTACCACTTTGCTCCAGGTGTACCATTAGCTCCACACTGAACCCTATTATAAAACAGTACAACGCCTAAACGCCCCTAAAGCAAGCCAATCAATAGACTACAGTGAACGCCGCATGTGTAGCACTGTTCAAGCGGAGACTTTTAAGAGTCACTGAGCTTTGTCGCAGAAAGCACTGCGGTGTGGAGGACAGATAAGGCACCGCACAGCATTAAGAGGCAAACCAGAGACAGATGCACAGATAACTGGTCAGTTGTAACATATCAGAGGCAGAGGTGCAGGGACCAGGAGTAGCATTTTGGCCAGAAATTAGTCGGGCAAACTTTCTGATGGTCTGCGACATGATCATCCTTAACAGAAAACGAATTTCTAAATCATAGTCTGTCTATCTGGGTTACATTTCCTGGCAGTTTTAGATTACCCCTACTGTTTAAAATATAGCCTGGTGCAAAAAAAGCACATACTGGGGCAAAAATTACCCTCAAGTTGATTTAAAATTTATAGGGAGGCAGCACAAAATGCAGCCTTAAAATACCCAGCATTTCACAGAATCCTCCTCGGGGTATGTTGGGTATATTTTTGCCTGAGCTTTCCATTTCACCATTTTAATATCCAATTCTACTGCTTGCACCTGGAATCTGTTCAAGTTTTTTGTCTACATGCAAAAATATCAAACTCGGGCTTGATGTTAAAATAAGTCTTGTCTGGGCTGCAGTGTCATCTGGTTCACGGATAATCACCCTGAGGCTCAATCTGTCTCCAGCTTGATGGATGGACGATGATGATGTTGAAGATGATGGTGTTTGTTTTTCTGGACTAAAGCAGAATGCAGTGATGATGCATGCAAGCCCTCGCTGTCTGTTTGTGTGATAAGTGTGGTGCGTCACCGTGGCAACCACCAGGTACCACCGACAGCAAGGTTAGACAGAGTGAAAGGTCAGGGCTTACCCCACACTTGCTGAGCGCGATGTACCACCATCTCTCCCTCACAGAGCGGAAACTGCGGCCACCCACGCAGCTCAAAACCTCCTCATTCCCTTCTTCCTCCACCTAAGAGAGAGAGAGAGAGAGAAAAAAAAAGTATGGAGGGTGCAGGACGCAGCACATTCTAGCTCAGAGACGCGCTGAACTGTCCCAGTAGAGTGGGAGCCTGAGATATCAAGATACAAGCATATTTCACACCCTAATATAGCCTGAAATGTGGCAACAAGATTCACTAACCACCACAACAACATAGTCACACTGGCGATCACACTTTCTAATGTGATAAAAAAACAAGTCGAATAGCTTATTGAAAAAGAGACAAAATGATTTATTTTTAAAGAAAGTGTTAGAAGTAAGGAAGACCTTTTGAAATCCTCCTGACTGACTGAGATGCATCATTAACAGTGGTAAAGTGTAAATCTGTAATATGCTATGAAAACACATTACAGGCCATTAGCTCCCACTCCCTCTTTGTCGTGTCTCTGTTTATTGTTTCCCTCTTTTACATATTTCTGTGCCTTTTGGGGAAAATATGTTCATCTGTCTGGTGATAAGTAGGAATAATGTGATACACACACAGCTCAGCACGCAGAGGTCAGATTAAATTACAGAACAGCGTACTTGAATTGGATTCACTAAGATTTTGTTTATTTGTCCACTTAGACACAATATGCTGCTAAGAGATTGTGTGTGTATGTGTATGTGTGTGCACAGTATGTGTATCTGTGTGTGCGTGCTCTCACCACGCAGCCAGACCAGGTGTAGCGGGTGGTGAGGTTGATGACCTGGTTGTTTTCGGGCCTCAGCACCGCTTCCTTCTGGTAGCAGTTCTGTCATGAGCAGACGCAGAATAAATACAATGATATATATATATTTTTTTTTATCTGCTCCATGCTGGATTTGTGCTTGTGTGACTGAGTACTAGTGCAAAAACACTGACTGAGACAGATGCGCTGGAAATATCTCAACATGATGTCATAATTGTCTCACATCATGAAGATGTTAACGCTCTTCTCACATCAGATGCAGTGTGTTAATAAAGTAACACTGGGCTTGTTAGTGCAGCTTTAAAAGGGGTGAACGGAGCGTAATAATGTCCGTCTACAATAAATAGTTACATTATACATAATTCATTGGCTGTAACAGCAATGTAATGTTGATTTTATAGGCTATACCATATTGTATCTCATGGTACTAGCTGACTGAGCCATTTCATCCATACCAGTTCTATAGCAGACACAGGCCGGTTTATGTGCATTCACTCTGCAGCCACAGATGTCAGGCTTAATATTATGGAATCAGCCAGATGTTAAATGCACATTGTAAGGGAGAAGTTTAACAAATGTAGGAGTTACTTTAAAAGCACAGTACAGCCTGTTAAGTGTGTGGAAAGAGACATGTTTTTTTATTGTTTTGGCTTTGCTCTCCAGCAGAAAGGATTTTTAATAACATAGCAACTACAAGAACGAAGTGCTGACTTTCAGCTTCAAGGGTATTTGAGATTGTTCACAATAATACTGGGTGAACAGTGTGGGAAAATTAGCACTTTTATAGAGCTGTTCCACAGCTTTTGCTCGGTTAAACAGGACAGTACGGGGTTGTAATTCACTCAAAATTGGTGTGTATTATCGAATTAAGCTAAAATAAACACTTTATATCACTGCTTTATTTCAAATCAAATACACCGGTCTAATGGGCTAAAAAATAAAAATGTAAATACAAACACCAACTGTAAAGAATTTTACTAAAACCAGTATTTGAAGCTTATCATCGCTTTCAGGAAATAGATATTCAGCAACTAAATGTCATTTTGTGCAGTGATGCCTCAGTTCAGGCTGAACTCTGTGTCCAACTTCGTCCTTGTAAGTATGAAGTACGATTTTTGATCATCGAATGTGTCATAAATAATAAACAACTGCCCGTGAATGAAGTGCTAGTTTCCAAAATGTCAGCTTTCTATGAACTGACAGTTTGGTTCTATTCTGGGCACAATGAGAAGGGTGTGATCCTGCAGCTCAAGCTAGAAAGTGAAAATTAGCAGCAGTGGTGTCACTGCTGCAGTGATTTTTCCATTACAACTGTGACGTTCAAATACGTAAATGGAGCAGATATTTCTCTTTAATAATAGTTTCATTTAGCTTTATCAAAGCTAGACATGGTGCAATGGGTGTGAGTTCCTCACCTTTTCTGGCCTCTTGTACACAGCTGGCCACTGAGAGCTGTCATCAAAATAGAGCAATATGTTCTGACAGCAGCGGGACTGAGAGAAAGAGACGGTGAGAGAAAGAGAAAGAAAAAAAAATTACATTGCAATGTGCATAGATCACAGAGGAGACAGTTTGACTGTTTGAGATTTATTCGACAAAACTGTTAGCAAAGTCTGCAGGCTATAACAGTAAAGCATGGAGTGGGAGACCAAACAGATGCAGAAAGAAAGAAAGAATGAAAGAAAAACGTAGAAAAAAAAAAGGGAAGGAGGGGATAGAATAAAAGGCAATACAGCAGGAACAGCCGGAGGATGAAGGAGAGAGAAGAGAAATCACAGTGGCATCAATTTATATGAAGCAAGAGGAAGGAAAGAAACAAAGAAAACTAGTTCAGAGGAAGACACTGAAGGTACGGAAACAAAAGGATGAAGAAAGAAGACAAGTACGCAAACAGTGTGGACAAACTGAACTAATGTGTAAAAATGATTAGATTAATTATGATGCAAAGCGGAACGTTATCATCCTACCTTTGGATAACTGAACCGGAAATCCAGCCTCCCAAAGTCGGTGAGAAAGCAGAAGCGCGTGAGGAAAACCCAGTCCTGCAGTCACGATAGAAAAGAGAGACAGAGAAAAATGAACAAATAAAAAATGTGTGCATGGAGCAAAGTAGAAACGAGAATCCAGAGCGGAATTCGAGGCAGATCATTTAAAATAGAACTAAGCAGCTTTGTGTGACAGATGAATTTTGTCTGTCTGATTATGATTATCAGTTTCATCGGCGCCAAAGTAAATCTTTGCGACACCAACCCTTATGATTGTGTTGATGATAAGTTAAGCAATTACATTTATTTCAGTTTATCCTAACCGTGCAAAACTTCATGGTAATCCATCAAATATTTGTCGAGAGACATCAAATAAAAAGCACAAATGTTAGTCAGGCAGTGACACCAGACAAAATGCAGTAGAACTGATTTCAATTTTTAGAACCTTGAATGTCTGCAAAACATTCTGACAATAGATCTATTAGCCATTGAAATATGACACAGGGAAAGTCAGCAACCCACTGCGTGGGTCCTCAATTATTTCCATTATATTCGGATTGAAGTGGTCAGAACAAGTGTCCACCAGAAAAAAAGAAGCTGTGGGAAGCACATGGAAATAAAAGACTTTGAAGGTAAGAAAACAAAAAGAGTTGGTGAGAACATAAACGAGGCTATAAAGAAGAGAAAGCGCAAAGCAAGGCTAATGGACATTATATCAGGAGGAAAGAGTTTCAGAGAAATAAAAGAAGTCGAGAAGTGGTAAAAAAGAAAGAAAGAAAGAAGTGAAAGAAAGAGGTAGTGTCAAGAGGGCAACTTCAAACGAGGGTAAACAGAGAAGGCATTAAGGGCTGCTGAGCACATTAATAAGCAAGAGAGGTAAAGAAGAAAAAACTATCCATTCTTTATATTATTCAGCCATAAGCTTGGCAGCGTGAGACCAGATAATAGTGCTGATTGTGTGCTTCACGGAGCTTACATAAGGCACTGCAGCAGTGTCGGCCTGGTGGATCAGTCATCAGCCGGTCCATATATATATTTTATATACACAGTATATTGTATCCATTGTAGATATAGATGATAGTGCTGAACACAGCACTAACACCGCATCACTTATACACTGTTTACTTCTCCATCTGGATGACTGCCCAGCATGAGCAGGCCTCACAGAGACAGTTAAAAGAAACGAAGGGTTCTGAACCAGAACAAGACATCAGATCACTGAGAAGCAGTAACAGCTGGTGCTGCAAAATTAAGTCAGCACATGACAGAAAGCTCATACATACAAATGACAGAGCAGAGACCGAGGCTGGATTCAAACGTAAAATACTGTAGGTTTGTGGTAAAAGCCACATATTAACTAAAGGGCGGCCCATTATGATTATCAATATCTTAAGTGCTTGGCTGACAAAATGATTGATAGACGAAGGCCGCTACATTTTACAGAAAAAGTGTTTTCATTTCTGGCCCACTAGTAGAATTGAGTATAATTTTTAAGCTTGCTACGCCGTTGGTATTACAAGAAGTTTGGTCCTGTGCTATAACATTTGTGGTATGACTTGTTAAATAAAAACGTAAGGGGACTCTCAAAAGGTTAATATTTGGAGAAAATGTGAGAGAGAATGCCTCCAGTATACATTTGCTGCTTCAGTGGATATTGTCTGATGGTGAACTGAATATATTTTGTCAAGCGAAATAAGAAACAGGAATGTCAACATGTCTGAAAAATTGACGTTTTTGACAATTTTCTGCCATTTTTACTTAAAACTATTAAGGAAATAACAATAGTTGCAGCCCACTTTGAATCAAATAATGAAACATTGCATGTAGCAGCTACAGTGTACGCAGTTATTGAATAAATTGGTTAGAGCTGAGAAGGCTTCTGACTTTGATTGGAAATAATTAAGAACCTTTCTCCTTCCTAATTATATTTTAATCACTTATGTACAAGATAAAGTATTACCAACATAAAAAAATATTAAGGAAATAAAGAACAGGGTGCAATTGAAGTGATAAAGCCTTAACGTTACATGGCATGTTTCCATGAAGAAGATTCCTCACAGGTGCTAATTCCAAAACACAACGTATTTGTCACAGACCCCAGTTGTTCAGGTGAAGTGGTCACTTTCTGCTTTTTTTGTTCCATTTTTCTGACAGCAGATGGGTTTTAAATGGGGCAGAAAATAATGGGACAAGAAAACCAGCCACAGTGAGTTGCACATGAGTGGAGACCTCCAACCCTTCAGCAAGGTAACCGACTCAATTATTATTGACTGACTTCCTCATTTAAACAACATGAGCTTGGTTTGCTGGCTGCGCTGTAAGTAGATGCATCAGTCTGTCTGGAGTCGTGTTTCTGACGAAGCAGCCGTGGTACTAAACCACAAATCAAACTGACCTGAAATCTGAAGGAATAAAACTTTAATGTGGTCCAAGAAATCATTAAAGGACTTACATATATTATAAATCCAATTTGTTCAGACTTCCTGATCACGAGTTAATAAATGGATGAATTCTTTCATCGATTTTTCCACTTTATACTTCGAAGACGTACGTGATTAAAGTAAAGAAGACCAAGAATTCAGAGGCAAATCTGGCACAGTTTGAAACTTTCAATATTTGACGCCTCATGGACAATTCAATCAGAAGTCAGAAGGTACTGAGCTACAATATGCAGCCTTGATTTTAATTATTCATGTGGATCTGATAATTGAACAGGTACATGCATTAAAATCTCATTCCATAGAACAGGGATATAAGTTCACAGCAGAATCACTGCACTGCAAAGCAGCTTTGAAGACAAGGAAAACAGTTAAGACTAAAACAAGGCAGATAATGGAATCCCAGAGGTCGAAGTCTCCCATACCCAAGTTCTACTTCTGGTGATGTTTCAGTAAAATCAATTGTACTCTTCAAATGTTAAAAAAAAAAGCACCACAAAACCAAAATTTCATAGTGTTTCGACTTTCCATCTGCACATTTCAGCCTCTTCAAGGACCAGAACACAGCTTTCCTCTTCCTTGTTAAAACAGGCCCTAAGGTTGGTTGCCATCAACTCTCGAAGCTTCCAACCAACCAACCAACCAACCAAACTCCTCATGCACCATTATACTGTAATTACCTCTGCCCTGCCTTCTCCCTACATAAACAAGCCCAGTAATTTCTGTGCTGAGAAATAAAGTGCAACCAGAGCAGCGTAGCGTGGCCAGCACTCCTGCCGTCATATATCACAGCAAACAAAACCGCAGCCATATTTCAGCTGCTGCCAGCCAGCTTCAGCCCCTGGAGCCCCCTGGGTTATAATTCATGGCAAACTCCAAAAGTCACTGAAGCCAGAGACTCACGCCCACCGTTGTGCGTCGTCCCGGGCAACGCTTAAGGCTGTAACCGTGACAACCAGGGCAGCAGAGGGAAGCACTGACCCAGAGATGAATCCCTGGAGAGAGCGCAGAGAGTGGTGGTCTGGTTGGGATGGTGATGGGATGGGAGGGGGTTGGGTATCATTTAACTCACCACGGGCTAGGACTGTGAAAGACCTCTTTGTTGAACAAACACACACACCGAATTACCCGCAAGCATCTGTCACTCACCATGGCTGATCTGAAACATGCATATAAACATACTTACACGCACTGAACCAAAACGAACGCCGACCCCTTCACCACCTCCATTAGCGCCATAGCAACTACAGCATACCTTCGTTTGCAGCTGCCACAGAAACATCTAAAGGAATTCATTCACAGCACACAAGCACTTTTATTTCGCCCTACATGTGCACTTGTCCTTCAGAGAACCCAGCTACAGAATACAGCTCCAAACAATCATGTTGAAGGCAGAAAGTAGTGTGACTTTGTAGATGAGCTGATGCTTTCTGCTTCTCACGTGTTCTGCTTCTCACACACTCAAGAAGGAACGTGTTGCCAGCTAACCACCTGTTAACTCATATCTCTGAGTAGAAATCTAAGAAACCACACCACATAGGTAAAAGTATGTGAGCCTCTAGAAACCCGAACATTACATCTGTGGTGAAATGTAGGAAGATTACATTCGCCGTAGGCATTAATATGCGTCAGAAACAGGCTCTATTCTCCTAGAAAAGCTTTCCACAAGATTTTAGGACCTGGTTGCAGGGATTTGTTCCTTTTCTGCTGCAGGAGCATTAGCTGGGTCAGGCGCTGATGTCAGGCGATAAGGCCGTGCTCGAAAGAAGCAATCCACTTCATCCCAAAATGTGTTTGATGGGGTTGAGGGCAAGGTTCTGTGTGGACCAGTGAAGTATTTCCTCAACAAACGCGGAAGGCCATTTCTTTGTGGAGCTGGCTTTGTCGTGCTGGATGCTGTGATGCTGAGAGAGACAATGGACTTCTCCACCAGCTTATCTACCAGTGATTCACTATGGATTATGTAAGAGTTTCCCTTAAAATGGACATATATGAGGCCAGAATAGATGAGACGATCAACCTGTTAATAGTAATATTTCAGAAATTTAACCAAATGTGAGACATGTCACCTAGATACAACAAAATAAAGAAACAGCCTCAATGTGAAATACTGTCCTCAGAACATTTTGCCATATGATGCATACAGTAAATATTTTTTACATTCATCCTAAAAGTAAATAATCCACATCTTGATAGAACAATTCAAATAAACAATCTTTCAGGCCATTGACATTATGGTGAGAACTGTTTGTTTTGTGTAACCTTTTTAAAACACAGTTATAGTTAACTGAATATATTCTGTAATTTTGAGATTTATTATAATATATATGAAAATTCGACCCAGTGCCAACCCTTTTTGGACTTTTTAATAAAGATCAATTAATAATATATTATCCAGGATTAAATAAAGGTGAAAATAATAATTAGCTTCAGGCTGACAGAACTGATCTCATAGTTGTTGTTTTTTTTCAGTTGATTCTGTAAAGCAGCTATATGTTTAGCTTGAAGGCAGGCAGCTGAGTCTAACGATACTCTTATGGCGTCTGATAGCTGTTAGCGCAATTCACCACCCAGGGTCAAGCAATTCCACCAACGTCAACAACTTAACTAAGCAGCTACCGTTTATCCCACCTTAGCTCAGTGTGTGTGCCATTAGACAGCAGAAAAGAGACTCAGCTCTGGAGAACAGCGGCAGCAGTGGATGATGTGTCTACCTTAATCCCCTGTTAGTCTTCTCATTTCCCCAAAGCTACTGCATTGTGATGCAGAGTCACTCCACCGCCTCCCAAAGTGTGTGTGAGGGGGCTGCACGTGCATGTGTGTGTGTGTACCCTTAATCAAGTGCTCTGTCTTGATGCAGGATCTGGTCAATTCAGCAAATCTCAGTTTTATTCTTCCTCTTTTTTTCTTTCTGTCTTCCTCCTTCGGAGTTTCTGTCCTTTCATCTCTGCAGCTTTCTGTCTTTTTTGTCTTTCTCTCCAGATCCCTGTTTGCTTGCTAAGCCTCATTAACAATTAATTACCAATCAGCTAGTCAAGTCACCCTTGGACTGCTGTGCCTCTCAATGATTCATTAGTCAGGGTTACACAATGCTGCATAGCATAAACACATTCACACACACAAACACACTAAGGCTCTATCCCTTTCTGTCATATGGGGCGACTGAGTGAGCACACACATAATTCATGGACATGAAAACACACACACACACGCACATTAAAGCAGGCATATGGACACATGAAAACACTTCCTCACATGCAGCCACCTGCCCAGATACAGCACCTGAGTCTAATCACAGTGTCCTCATTAAAAAGAGATAAAGGAAAACTGATTCAGTTGTGGACTTGGAGGTGTTCTCAGGGTTCCTTCAAAGTCAAACGAAAGGACTTCTCGGTGACTTTTAAAGTCGTGTTTGGTGAAATTCCAAACGTTCAGAACTGGCATGCTTTAGGATGAGACATGACATTAATTAAAATAAGACAACACTTTTACTTCATGGCAAAATCCTTCATTTCAAAACTGCTGCCATATCAACCCCAATAACCATGAGCTGTGAGCTGTTGACTTTAGGATGAAGAAAGGCCACGGTATGCTGATCAATAATGGTGCTAGATTTTTTTAAATTAGAAACAGAACTTTGAAGGACAGACAAAAGTTTAAAGACGTCTCTTGTTTAATCCACATTTTTCATTAACTGTGACAACCGAAGATCAAAGACATTTGAACCTATCTTTAGCCAAAGATTTTGCTGTAATAGCCCTTCAGTAATGATTCTCCAGAACCCTCCTCCAATGCCCAGGAGAAGGAGCAGAACCAGTGGTGGAAGATTAATTCATTTTAATATCATTTTTGAAAGAGCACTTTTTAAACAGGTACAAAATTTGACTCTAAGTTATCAGAGCTGTAGCAGCTTTATATTTAAGCCCGTGAATGTTGATTTCATTAGCTATGATGACAACTCTTGCAGTTAAATTTACTTTGTAATATCCATTCTGTGAGTAGAGAATGGTTGTTTCTGCATGCTGGTGTCATTTCCACTAAATGGGGTCTGATACAGTCTGAGGCTTCCTTTAGATCACTGTCCAAGTTTAATTAGAAACCTTTTTTCCCCAGACTGGTTTGAAAATAGGATATACTATTTCATTCATGTCTATACAAGATACACCTCTCAGCTTGTTCCAAAATGTAACGTTAATATGTATACTTCTATTCATTTTATAGTGACTTTATGTCTGACACCTGTGACAGCAAGTATGGTCTGTCAAACTATAACTGAGCAACAATTCTGCTCAACCTTAGGACAGAGGTCCTTGCTTTAGTAAATGTTCAATCTCAGTCTGCCCCACATTCACACAGATCTATGGACTGAGTGTACACTTACACAAATCAGCCACAACATTAAAACCTCTGACAAGATAGTAAATATCATTGACCATCTGGTTACAGTCCAATGTTCTGCTGGGAAACTTTTGGACCTGCCATTCAAGTGGATGTTACTTAGACATGTACCACCCACCTAGACCAGACCAGGCACCTTCACCCCATAGCAATGACACTCCTTGATGGCAGCAGCCATCCCCAGCAGGATGCAGCCTGACACAGATACACACATAACGCTTTAGGAACAACTCAAAAACATGAAGAACAGCACAAGGTGTTGACCTGGCCTCCAAATTCACTAGATCCCAAACTGGTCAAGTATCTGTGGGATGATCCACAGAGGCCCCTCCCCTCAACCCATAGGACCCAAAGGCCCCCACTAACAACATTCTGTTGTCAGACACCACAGGACACCCTCAGAAGGCCCATGTCAATTCTCTGATGAGTCACAACTGCTTTGGAGGCACAAGGAAGACCTACACAATATTAGACAAGAGGGTCATAATGTTATGCCATATCGGTGTACACTTATACTATAGTATTCCACTACTGTCAGGAATTATAGTCCAATCAAATGAAAAAAAAGCCTCATATAACCACCTCAGCTGGAACAGACTGGATGATAAATTGAGAGGGATGGTGTAAACTTTGATAATCTGTTAAAAAGGGAAAATATTAGTCCCTAGTAACCAGGCAAATGCTTGATCTGATCGGTTAGATTAAATACATTCTTATTGCATGTAAATATTAGGTGACATGACGAATTTCCAGGAGGCCCAGAGACATGAACATAGAAATACAACAAATTATTCCAACAAGTGTTTGAAATGAATGAAAGAAGCAGGATGTTGGCAGCGCCATTGAAAACATGGGTCTACCTCAGCCCATCTTGATTATCTTCTTCAACTGAATGAATTCAACACAATAACTTCTTTGCTCTTCTCTTACTTATCGCTCCACAGCAGACAGAACCACTTTGCCCATGTCCAAAGTTCTGACTGATGTTTTGGGGCAAGTCACTGCATATGTTGGATCATTTCATTCAGCTCCCAGGTAAACACTGCACGATCAGAGTGATTTCCGTCTGGTTGAAGAAACATTGTCTGTGTAAACGTAGCCACTGATACAGGAGACTGAAGCAGAGTGTAGAGTTACTGCCTTGCTCACACGTCGTGTGCGGCTGGCTGTTGAAGATTGTTTTCCCAACTGATTTCAGCAGCGTCCTCCTTCTGCCCTTAAATGTACAGCACCACAAAGGGACATATTATCAGTGCATCTATATGTAATAAACCACCTAGACTAACTGTACATATCAACCCACACAAAGAAAGCTGTTGCCCAGTCTGACACACCAACGCATTCAGATGACTAGCGTCTCCCTATATTTCAGCAGCCACGCCACAGTTTTCCTCAATCCAAGGGAGGAAAATTTCTTTCGGGAAATTACAGCTCTGCACAAACTCTGCCTTTACCTCTGCAGACACCGACGCCTCCACAGCATCAATGGACTGAGGCGAGTTGGACGAGTTCATTCTGTGAGTGTGTTTATGTAAATATGAGAGACAGGGGATGTGGAGTG
This sequence comes from Chelon labrosus, assembly GCF_963514085.1. Lineage (NCBI taxonomy): Eukaryota > Metazoa > Chordata > Actinopteri > Mugiliformes > Mugilidae > Chelon > Chelon labrosus. The sequence continues at coordinate 7,314,541 of NC_140345.1, forward strand.
GAGTTAGTGGGTGACCTTGGGGCAGGAATACACAAGTAAGGCAGATGAGTTAAACTACACACACGCATGCACACATGATGTCAATACCTCGAGCGCTGCGTTTCCTGACGTCACTCAAAGTGCTCTGCTTGCTTAGGAAGTCAGACGAAAATTGACCGGCACCGGATCAAGAAAAGTATGATTGAATAAACTGCTTTTGTTTGCTTACTTTATGATATTTCTTTATTCCAATATAGTGACGCTAAAACAACTACTAGTTTAGTAATTAGTCCACAGATAAGTTTGTTTTAGTGATTGTGACTTTTACGGAATCCTCTCATAGGTTTCACTGCAGTTCACCTTTTGATTAACAGAGAACAAGAATGAAAATGTTGTAGCCTAGAATTCATTTTAAGTGCAGAATTTGCTTGTTTATCCAAAACCTCTTTTGTTTGTGATCTCACACAATGAGACAGTTTGACTATATTCTTATTTACCGCAGAGTCCTAAAGAGTAAATGGCTGTCCTTCAGTCAGGAGCTGGAGAGTCTCTCTCTCTCTCTCTCTCTCACACACACCCACACACTTGGAAGTTGCCCAGTGCAACCTATTGGCCACTGAGCAGCTCCACTGAAGCAGGTGCAGAATCAGCGCTGCGTTCAAGGGCATCTCAACAGTCATGATGGATGGTTGAGTGCCTCTTGTTCAATTTATCCATTCTGATCCCCATCATCATTCTTGGGATTCAAACTGGTGACTTCAATCTCACGGTCTCCGTCTCATTTTTTAAGATTTACTGCAGTCAATAGTTCAGGGAATGTGAGAACAACATGTCAGCAAGCTGGAGTGATAATTAAAAAGCCGCCTGGTGTCTTAAAAGGGCACTGGATGTTAAAACGATACACGCGCAAGGTGGCATTCTAGGCCTTGGCTTAGTGAGGAGTCCACATGATCATTGTGGATTATTTCTCAGGTGTCTGACATAATTGTGAAAATGCACACCCCTATTAGTTAGTCAGTTAGTCAACAGTTTTACCTTTCATTTATCAAGCATAAATACCAGTGTACTTTTTCAGTCTAACCAAATACTGCTTTAAGTAGTGTCTATGATTGTAAGCCAAACTGTCAGGCAAAACTAAATACACTGAGCTCTGGGAAATTGTTTTGACCTTATGCGCACTCTGTTTAATGTTTGTATGATCTGAGGCACGTTTGTTAAACTTTCATTTAATTTAGCCACGGTTGGAAACTCGTGGCAGAGCTGATTTCACACAGAAGAACTGATATAGTGTCCTAAAGAACAATAATTAAGGCTCATTTGGATGTTTTGTCATAGGGGCTGTTTTGCCCGCAGACTGCCCTTTATATTTAACTCAGTCCAAAATGGAAGCGTAACTGCACTTATCATCTGTGACAAACTTGATCCTGACAAACTCCTGTGGATGCCAGTCAGAGATGGGGAACAGCAGGTGGTCCCCTCCTGAATTCACAAACGGCCCGGAGCTACCTGCTCCAGCTGCACAGGCAACAATTTGACTCGCACATCTTGTCAGCTGCGATGTCGATGCTGATCCGTATGACAACAGACTCCAAACCCCGAGCAGGCTTTGCTGAGCCCAGTATCTGATGGATCACTACAAATGCACCGCTGCGCACCACAAGCCATTTGACGCACACCTGTGACGGGCTCTTCTAATTATAAACAGGAAGGGGAAAAAAAAAGAAGGAAAAAAAAACCCTAAAAGCTAATTTACATTTAAGCATGGCAACGGAATCATGCACATTAAGCTGGATCTGGCTCTGAGATGGGTAATCACAACCGATTGTTTGACTGGTAGCCTTGGACTGGTGGAGTGCCGCTTGCTGTGGCGACAATGATGCCAAAGACCATCATGATCTGGGTAAAATATACGCCACACTTGATACGCACGGAGATGACGTGCAATTGCAAGGCAGGATATGTCTGACTGGGTTTCATACAACGGCAGAAAATAGCCTTTAAAAATATGCAAGGCAACTTGACTGGTGGATTGGTCGTAGCCCTCGGTCTATCCGGGGAACAGTCCACCACAGAAACACCTGCGTGCGGATACGCAGTCAAGTCGGGTCTCTCAGTCCTATCAGTCCGCGGCGGTGTCATTGTCGCAAGGCAACAAATTAAAGAGGTGAACAGAAACAGCGCTCACCTCTTTGGTGTTGACGATACCTCTGACGTATTTCCCGAGGACCGAACCCACGCAGAGGACGCTGGACAGCACGGCCAGGCACAAAAGTCTCTCCCCGACCCTCACCTCCATCTTTCTCTCTCCCCCGCTGTCGCTCGTCTGCTCTCCGAGCTCCCCGAAGCCTGTCTCTGCGCGGGAGCGCGCGCCAAGGAGCAGCGCGGGAGATGGTGAGAGAGGTGCCGTGCTCGTTCGCGCCGGTCCCCTCAATGCATGTGGCCCCCACCAGCAGTTCAAGCTGGATGGCGGATGATGTTGTGTCTGTGTGTGTGTGTGTGTGTGTGTGTGTGGTTGTTTGGGAGGGGGCGGTGGGCACCGAGCGCGCGCTCACCGGTTCCGCTCGTGCTTTGTCAATGCGACACGTCCGCACATTAAAAATGCCATCGGTGATTGCAATCATGTTTTCATCGGAGGTCACACACCTCTAACGAAGTAGCCCTGAGACAGATGAGGCCTGACCTCCTGCCTGCTCCAAATGATTATATCAGCAGGACGTGGGCTGCATCAACAGGAACCGGACACCATGGTCTGGATTAGTGCTTTCTTAAAAGTTGTGGGGTTTCTATGAATGTCCACTGTCTAATTATATAAAGGCCTATATTCTGTCATTTGATATCAATGATGGAGGTCAAAATGGAGCTAATTTAGGCAGTTCAATCTGTCCAAATCCAATGCATTCATTCATTCATCTTCTGTAACTACTTGTCCTGTGAAGGGTCGCAGGGGGGCTGGAGCCTATCCCAGCTGTCATCAGGCGAGAGGCGGTGTACACCCTGGACAGGCATGTTCCATGACAGTTTGATAATGAATATAAATAAAGCTGTTAGTGACAGCAGTAGTTCTACTGGAGTTAGCCGCTATAATGAATGAATACAAGAGATATCTTTGGCAGGTTGGAGAATGATGAAGACAGGAGATTTAAAGACTTAATCATGATCTGCAAAATAGTTTTATCAGAAATGTAGTGAAGTATAATAGCATGAGTTCATTCTTAAATATACAGAGAAGTATAATAAAATGGAAATACTAGATACAAGTTCCTTTAAATGTAACCTATGTGCTTATTTTGCTCATCTGATTATCAGACACATGAATATCTGCGTTGTGCATTACTGGATTTGACTGACCACTTTGTCTTGAACAGAAGGTCACTGTTTTTAGTGACCTTCTCCAAAGTCCTGACTCAATCTAAATATTTCTAAAATTCAATTAGGTGGCCCTGGTATTTACAAATGCAATCCGTAATCTTGTTTACATACAAGAATACAGAAATCTAAATCCATTTGAAAAAAAAAAAAGGCAAAAAATGAAAAAATATCCTGTCAGAAAGATTGAATTAAATTATAATCTCCGTTTCCTATTCTCAGTGACCTTCGGTTAACCTTTAGTTTGATCAATAAACACTTAGGCACAACAGGAGGGTTTCATGGGAGAATATATTTATTTAGATAAAAATCAACAAAAATCAACAAAGGAAGAAACTATCCTACTCGTAGCGCCTTTGATACATCGCTCTAGTATGGAGCCTGTATAGAAAATGCAGTCAAACATTTGCATTCAATCTGATTAGCAGATTTGAAAGTAAAACTATCTACATGAATAATAATGTTTCCTATACATTCTTTTTTTATTCACATGTTTGCACTTGTGGTGTTTCAACAACAACATAAATCATATTTTCCAGTCTATGGCTTTTTTTTTTTTTTTTTTTTGTAAAGGCTAATCATATTCTACATCAGAACTGATGCAGTGCAGTATTGCATATGGAGAACAGACAGGCTGTGACACTAACCAGCACCTGCATTTTCAATGATGAACAGTTAACAGTGAATATTTAATGGCAAGCACTGCACACCGTTAAAAGACTCTGGCTGCAGTGTTTGGTTCGGCTTAAAGCCTGGAGCATATATCACTGAATATTTAACACAAGGAAACATTTCTGAGAAGTGCTTGAGGTCAGTTTCATGCACTGATGCATCTGTGGAAGAGCCAGACTTCAAGGAATCTCAAATCTACTTCAAATCGAGTGTTGCTATATGTAAGTATATTATCTGTGAAGTCCAAGCTTCAGGTGATTCTAATACATTGCACAACAATAAACAGCATCACCGCATTTTCTGACTGAGGAAGCAAGAGGAGTGTGGAGAGAAAAATTAAGTGATGCAGCAGTGTAACTACATAACTTTGCAGTCAATGTTGCCCTAATGGCTGAAGCAGCGAGCTCATATTTGTAGCAGTATTGCACGTTGCGTCGCACTTTGCGCAAATCAGCCCGGGGCAAAGGAAATGTCAAGTGAAAACAGCTTTCGAGGAGTGAAACCGTTGAGGTATCCTGCACAACTTAAAAACTGAACATCTCAAAAAAAAAAAAAAAAAAAAAAAAAAAAAAGTAGTAGTATACTGAAGTACAACAAGCATTTCTATACACACAGTGGTGAATAATGTGGTTATAAAGTTGTTCACAAACACGTGAGTCATGAAAACACAGAAGCAGCAGCGCTAATTAAAACAATACTGAAATGAATATTTCAGTAGGCAGCACATAAGCAACAGAAGAATCTACAAATGTGTCAGCAACAGGAAAACTAAAGATACCATAGACCATTTCAGCAAAAAGAATAAAAAAGTCCAGCAAAACACCAGATGGGCTCTCTGGTCAATCACCTGCAGTCAGGTTATCCTAATGCATGATGGGTCATCTAGGGTAAGAGGCATATGAAGGCCAGTACACAGCAAGTGATTCAATTTGACACGCTTTGTTTTTTTGTTTTGTTTTTTAGTCATACATGTAACATGTACAAGAATTCCTATGTAGTGGTGTTTAGATGAAGCTGATAGACAGTACACTATGACGGAGGTAAAAAATTGTTGTCCCATAGAGGATTGACTACATTTCAGAGATTGCTCTCAACAACAGATGATTAATACTGTGAAGTCTCTTGACTGTAAAGTGCCATACCAAACTTTATGTGAACACGTCACACACAGATTGAGCTCATGTCTGCACCCGTGACTGTGCACAACTGGACTCCACTTGAGCCGCAGGCACAAGCGCGAAGCACAGAACAAACAACGACGACATGTATACGTGCGAGCTTAAGCTTAAAATAAACTTGCACTGATCGACAAACCACATACTGCAAAAGTGCACGGTGAGCATAAACGGCGGCTAGTTAAGCAAGCACAGACTTAAGGCCGACATCTCTGACAGACTGTATAAATTTCTTTATCTTCACAGGCCTGGTTCTCTCCATCAATCTGACTAAAAAATATTGCAGTAAGTACTTTGAGTTGACAGAACTGAGTATAGTCTAATCCTGTAGCATGACTTTGCTGCTGGAAATCCTGCTCTTCTACAGAGGGAGGATTTTGCACTCGGAGCATCAGCTAAATCCTATTCATCACACAGCATCCCTCTCTATAGACCTGGCAACCCCAGCACTGTTACCAGGCAAGGGCAGGACAGTGCCAGCATTGTTGGCATCTATATTTAGTTGGACCTGATAGAGAGAACGAACCTCCGAAGGGCATTTTTGTGTACTTCAAAGTGCTTTGATGGCAACACGCTCAGAGGAGTGTCCTCAGGTTATTGAAAACAAAGTCAACCCCCAAATATGACAGGAAGGAGCCAAAATATCTGGACCACCAGTCACTTTTAGTTGGCCAAATTCAAGTGCTTTTACACAGCACTTTTGCAATCGGTCTTCTTGTTTAACGTCTTGGACTTTTGACTTGATTTGTAAAAATGGGTTGTCAGGCCCAAAATCCATTGGCTAGAGAGAAGTGGTTCTGTGACAGAGTGCATACTGTGAGGGAAAGTAGTGGGCAATAACACCTGGTGAGGAAACCAGAACAACCTGAGAGGAAGTCAGTGCAGTGAAGTTTAAAATGTGCATTGATAGATGGGCTTTTTGCCGCTTCCTTCTGTCTTCTCTGTTCGTGCAGAAAGAGAACGCTGCACAACAGAAATCTTAAAATAATAAAAACATTTAGCCTCTTTACACGTCTGAGACCTGCGATTATTCTTGACAGGCTTACAAAGACGGGGCCTATATTTTCTTGTACTAGTCTCTAAATTAATACCTCTCCACAAATGTAATTGTAGCAATCATCAAAACGTGGTCTTTGTATTAGTAATATCAGCACTACAAAAAGCACAAGGCAACATCCAGACAGGGCACTGTGTCCAGAGAGTGGGATATGAGCTTAATTGGAAAGGCCAGGTCTGTCAGAGCAGCTCTAGCTGAAGAAGCAGAGGTAAATATGGAGCACATTTCAAAATGTGGAATAAACCATAAGATTACGTTAAAAAAATTGTACAAATCAAAATATAAGTCTGCCATGACTTAGGAACTATAACAGCAATAAAAACTGACATAAATAACAAAACTAATACTCCTCCATTGGATTAATAATATGATTAAGAACTGCAACAGAATGTCAATGCAGAAGTAAATCACTTAATCCAGTTTTGGGTCTTTCACTCTGTTGTGTTTTAGCGTTGTAATTCTGTTTGGAGAGAGAGTCAACAGAGTTACTATCCACAAAGTGAGCTATATTGACTCCCAAACTGGCGTAATGAAGAACACAATGTGGAGTTATTAAGTGTGATTTAGAGTGGCTCCCTAAAGGACAAATGGCCATTTTGATGGAGATAAATCTGCACAGAGGCATATAGTGTTTCTACCACTATCTGATTAGGGCCTCAAATGACTGCCATGGCCCAGATGAATCACCCATTCAGCCTCGTCTCAAGAATGTTATGCGTCGCATTATGTCTGAGCCACCGTTGCCTAACGGGAAGTCTGTTAAGTATGTGTGATGCATATGTGGATGAGTGCTGGTCTTTGATCTAAGTAGCTGCTTTATTTTCATTTATTCTAAACCATGACTTTTTTCTTTTGTGGGTGTGTTTCTTTTGTCTGCCAGATTTGCGTTGGTGCACAACAGTGCACCGACAAGTGGCAAGGATTGTAAAGCAGAGAAGCTATAATTCAGCGCTTCTTTTCTATTTTCTCTTTGTGCATTGGTCAATCTCCTCAACTGACACCCCTTTCTGTTTGTGAGGATGCCTTCTTCGTCTTCCATTAGGCATTGCTCTGCCTAAATTTGTCTGACTTTCATTTGCTCTTTCTCTCTTCCCTCCTCGGGTGAACTACAGTCCTCTTTTTTATCTAACCTTATTTAAGCCCCAATGCCACCAGCATCAGTGTTATTCTGGGCTGCCACAGCAACTGGGCTTTCCCCTTCAGCAATTTTAGCCCCTCTCCCAACAGCTAGTTCTTCTCCCTCATTGGGGCCAACAAAGAGTGGACCAGTTTCCCCAGAAGAAGCCGACACCCCCCTATCGGTCCGTTCCAGCTTGCGGTGCTTGCGTGGCTCAGGAGGCGTGTCCTTCTGGGTGAAGACAGCGCGAATTCGCTCCGCGCAAACATTGGCAGCCTCCCTCGTCTCCCTGGAGAGCTGCGATAGGCTGAGGAAGCCATGCGGGAGGTCGTCCACAATGCACAGAGTGACAGGCTGGTCTACGTTCCTCAGACGCTTGGCAAACATCACAGAGTCATCCAGCATGGGGTCTAATGCACAAGCCTGAGAAGGGAAATGGTGAGAGAAAGGGAAGGGGTGGAAATGGTGAAAAGCAAATTTAGATTCCCTTCAGACATGTCAAGAATCTTAATTAAGGGATGAAGACAAGAAAGCCTAGCATCCCACCATCCTTTGTCCCTGCTTTTATTTTCTTGCTGACTCACTAGACACTTTAAAGCATCAATTTCTTCATTTTCATATGAACACCCTTCTCTAAAACAAGTGCAGGCTTCAGCCTCATCCCTCCCTCCCAACCCAATGTGTCATTGTGATATCTGCAAAAAAAAGTACCACTCTCTATTGTCTGTCTCTTTTTATATTTCGAGTCTACTTTGTTTCGCCTCAAACATATACTATATAAGTTAAGAAGAAGTTTTCACAAAGTGATAAAAAAAGATCTACAAATCTGTGAGAAAGGATGCGTTTTAGTTGACAGCTCCAAAGCTGACTCTAATAGAAGAAGGAATGGAAATATTTTTGTTGGTACTCTTGGAATGCTCAAATCAAACTCATAGAAGCTGATAGTGTGCTATAAAATGTTAACAGTTGCAATACCCAAAATCAAAACGCTTTAATGCAATGACTGACTGATCACCAAATACCACATTTGTGTGAGTAACCTCTGAACCAGTGTATTTATCTTCCCTCTTACCACTAGGTGTACGGGCGGCAGCCCTTTCAGCATGCTATCGGGGGCCAGCAGAGGTGAGCAGAAAGGATCCTTGACAACTGGAGAGGTCTGCAATGTCATCTCAGCCAGCTGCTCTGAGCGCAGTGGCTCAAACCCCAGAGGAAACTCCCTTGGGTGCCCCAGCTCGGATCCCTCCTCACCAGCAGGGGGTGGTATGGCTACTGAAAACAGGTCACCGGTCATGGGTGGATCGCCATCCTTGGAGAGAAAGAAACTCACATCTTCTGGCTAAATAAGACAGGAGATGAGAAAATATGCATGTGAGGTTAGACAGTGGTCAAAGTAGAACGTGATGTCAAGAAAATAAGAGAAATGCCTAATATATAATACAAGCACACTCGGTTATACACAAGCACACATAACACTTTGCCCTTGTGAAAATCTTCTAAAACCTTGGCTGAGTTCCTGACTATTGGCTGAACCCCCACTACAAGGAGCAACAGCATATTTAATATCTTACGTCCCCTCTGCTTGCTATTTTTCCCAAGCCAGCCACTAATCCAGTCTGCCTGAGAAAAAAATTCAAGCAGGGATAATCTGCCACACCTTGCAAGCGCACGCGCACAACTACAAAGTTTTGTTATTCTGTCAGCATTTTATAGCCCAATCTGTTTGGAAGGGACAGGTGACATAATCTCAGTTGAGTTCATCAAAGTGAAACATGCACATTACTGCAGGGTAGGCGGCATTGTATGATACAGAGCCAAAATATTTCTATTCAAAAATGTTCGACTTCTTAAAAAATCTACAACCAACATTCATCCAGCCAAATCCTTTTAACACAAGCTGCATGAAAGCAGAGATAATCTGATCATAGACAAGTAGCCAGTGAGATTTCCTCTTCATTGCAATGGTGCCACACTGTATCGTTCTGACATTAGTGTATGTGCTACCACAGTAACACAATGCAATAGTGATACAAACACCATCCTATTACACACACATTCCCACAACAATCCCCACTAACACCCCTGTGTTTTAACTCTGTTAACTACTTCCGGATAAGAGCATCAGCTGAAAGCAAGCTAATCTCAATGTAAACATGTTCAAGCGTGACATACAGTGCGTTCAGAATGGAGCGGTGGACTGTGAGGAATGGAATTGTTGTGGGATCCCAAGTCCTGGCATGTCTGGCTCTTCACAGATAACTTCCTGCTGGGGAGCTCTGAGGTCTCTTTTGGTACAGGAGGGTCAGCATGAGGAGAAGAGATGGATGCCTCTGAAACGCTCTTCCGCACTGCATCTAGGGAGGAGGGAGCAGAGTGATGAATGAGACAAACATAAAAATTAAGCTCCTGAAAAAATTCCGATTAAGAGCAAAAGTTTGAGGACACTGACAATAACACACAATCAGTATCACTTATTCTACTGCGTCTAATTATCATATGTCCCCTGGTTGACAGCCAGCAGTTAAAAGCCTAAAATGCAAATTGTGCTATCTCCGGAAGAAGAGATGAGAAGTAGGTGGAAGAATTTCAAAAAGTGCTGTCATGGTGATATCATCAGCCCGCCCTGAGCTGTCAAAACACAGCTGTAAGAGTCGTCATGGCTAGTCTCCTCACAAAGCGCTGCCGATCTCCCATCTCTTTAATAATGAACCATCTCAGCACCATGATGGCCTTTTAATAATGTACACCCACCAATGACACTCTCATTAAATTGGGCTTGTATCAGTGGGAGTGTCACCTAGCTAAGGGGACACCGGGGAAATTACAGTGCGCCACCAGATTTACGGTGACTGCAATTAACAATTACTGTCACAGCCCTGCTGCTCCAAAGAGGTGAATTGATATGAATGGGGCTCCAGGAGTGTTATACAACAAGGGGGGATAAAGCGTTAATTGGTGAGTTGGATGCTGGATAATGGGGATCCACGTTGGTGACCTCCTCCATATGGGTTATAAAGTAACTTTAGGGGAATTAATGGGGGATTGTTGGACTCATAACACTTATCATAAATTGGCTTAATCAACACACTGAACATGTGGGAGGTACACACACACAAATCTGAATAGTAATGTGAGTCGCAAGGTGCGATCAAAGACACGTGCAGATTGCATCTATGGAAAACTTAATAGAAAATTCAATAACTTCCAAGTGAAGTACATTAATGCCACCCATATCTAATCTAAAGTTCTCATTACACATGCACACACAAATGAAAACTATAACAGTGGTATACCAGTGGCTCCTGGTGATGCCTCTGCAGCTGTGCTGGGGGAGGCTGAGGCTCTGTTGGGATCCAGCAGGGAGTGGATCCAGTTGGAGGCTCCCTGTCGGAAATCTCGCAGCATCAGCGCAGTGTCTCTCCTCACCAGGCTCAGTGTGCTCACCTTCTCCACCTGCTTCTCGGTCTGCGGTTCACCCCCTGGAGAAGGAGACATAAGGGAAAGTTTAGAATGGGAAAATAGGTGTACAAAAGAGATGAGCGTATTTGTTACTCTTCAGTGTGCACAAATTAGTAATAACAGAGAAAATGGGAAAGCAGTAATAGGAAAGGTATAACAGTCAAGTAAAAAAAAATTAAATCTGCCACACAGCTATTTGTACACCACAGCATAGGCAATATCTGCCAGTTTGTGCAGTCATCAGTTCTCTGCAGTTCTCCCCGCGTGAAACATCAATTTATCAGAGGGAATACAAGAGTTTCTCAGGCTTTTTACAAGCGTTACTAACAACAAATGCACAAACACCCATATGCTAATAAACCAAGTTGCTGTTGAGACTTGCCAGACACAACACAGCTATAAATTACAATGAAACAAATATTTTGGAAAACCATTAGTTCCATGATTAACATTAATATGAGGTACAGTATCATACTCAAGAACACTAACCCTAACCCTTTTATTATCCATAACGACTGGAGTATTTTGCTTACTATACAGTGTGAACCACATAAAAAGTAGAGACAACAATAAGATCCAAGAGCAAAGCAAGCTCTTTTCTGATTAATATGACACCGTTCTAAATCTAAAAGACATCCAGTGCAGAAATGAGCCGATTCACTAAATTGTCTTTAGAAGATGTACTTTATTTTGCTAATAAATCCATTGTTTGAGCTGCTGTCAATGCTCGCGTTTTCATATCATAAATCCGTTGCTGGTACACTGTTCTCTGGCTTTTGGTCAGACTTGGTAAATCATTTCAAGACATTTTTATAGAGTAAATGGTTGTTTAGTTCATGAATTAGGGCGATTAATTGATAATGGACATAACTCGTTCCCTCCTGGAAAGAAAATATTTTAAATTATTGACATAATCCTTTAGACCAAAAGTTGCTGTCACTACTATTACAGCTGCTTCAGACCAATACATTAATATAATATAAGATGTGGAGTTGTAGACTGCTGAAACCTGCTGATATGCTTGAAAGTAAGAAACATTAGGAGAATAAATTTAAACTCAATTCTCTCTCAACTTTATCAAACAAAGAACTAAACTTTTTTTGAAAATACACACACATACCTGCGTAGGCGCTGAGACACCTGGAGAGCACGCTGAGCGGCAGCAGGGGATCCATAAGTGTTAGCAGACGGGAGGGCGATGCGTAGGCCGTCAGCAGGGTAGCTGGATAGGCTGCCACAAGGCCATCTGGCATTCGCACACCAAACGCAGCAGCGCGCATCGATGTCGTCACACATAAGTTGCCTCCTGCACTGTCACCGGCCAGACACACTTTCTCTCCAGTCCATCCTGGAGAGAGGAAAAGGGATTGGTGATGAGAAAAAAATAAACAAATAAGCAGAGAAATACAATGATTTTTTTCTGAAAGGAAATACAAATTACAGGAGATACGGAGAAATAAGACCTTTTTCCTCAAACTGAAATCTACTCTGGTGCAAAGAAGCCACATGACAACAATTAACGGTACATTTTACGTCCACCACACTGATAACATACAGGATAGCTGCTATGAATGGGTGTTGCAATAATGTCTTTGTGCACTACAATACTAACACATTGCACTTTTGATTTGACACCGTGTACATCTGCGGTCAGATGTATCCAAAACAAGCAGATGTCTTCAGGTTTCTGTCTGAATACTAAGCATCACATTTTGTGTGATACTGCAGAACAGCAAGTTAAGTGCAAGGAGCATGCAGTGCAGTCACGTTCAAGGTGTTAAATAAATCCTCTCAGAGAGTACAGGGAATTGGGGAAAGCAACTGAGGATTTACAAAAGCACTCCACAAACATTTTCACATTGAAGTAGGTGAGTTTTATCCCGTCACTCCGTCCGGTCATTAAGTCTAATGAGTTCCTTCTCTCATCAGCCCATCTAAGGTGTATGCCACTACTAGTACACACAAAGGATGTAATAAATCTAAAAATAAAACTTTTGATTCACAAGTCTACTTGGGATGAAGGAATGTGAGCTGTTTATCCCTTGCTTCCTGAAAGATTCTCCTAGATTTGGCTAGGTTTGGTGGGAAGCATGTGAACTGCCACCTTAAGTTCTCTCCACTGTTGTTCTCAGTGGTTTAAATCTGGCTTTGGCTAGGTCAATAATAATAATAAATACAGAGAACTGATCCAAAGCCTCTCCAGCACTGTCTTAGCTGTTTGCTTTAGGTCATTAACATCCTGACAGGTAAACCATCACTCCATTCTCAACTCACTGTACTTACACTGTAAGGTGTAAGGACCAACCTTACACCTTACATGTCCTTCCCTCACTTCTGATTCGAATTCCTGACCTGGACACTGAGAGGCAGGTATAAGAGAGAGGAGAGATAATGCTTTAATGTATCCTACAGTGAGGGAAGCAGGTGATGAGCTATGCCTGGTGTTTGCCAGATATAAAGCTCAGCAAGATTGCCCAAATAGGCAAATTCTTTGCCTCATCACACAGCAAACTCTAGGAAGGATACTGCTAGCTCATTTCATTTATTCAGGCCACTGTGCCCCTGGGAGCACTCAAGGCTTTAGAAATTGTTACCCTCACCCTGAAATATGTCCACAATTTTATCGCACAGGTCTACTGAGAGTTCCTGGATGACTGCATGGTTTAGTTTCTGCGCTGACATGAAGTGTGAACCGTGGGAGTTTACAAACCAGGACCCCGCTTTGTGATTTGTGTACCTAGTAGGTGGTGGTTTCTCAGAGCCCAGCAGTAGGCGTAGAAGCACTCCTCCAAGGCTCTTGGGAAGGGGGCTTCAGGGGCCAAAGAGTAGTCTATTGACAGGATGGGGACACCAAGGTCCTGGGACCAGCTCTTCAAATAGGGCTGCACAAGACAGAAGACAGGGACATTGAGGGGTGACTTTATGAATGGAAAACACCATCACAGTGGTTATATTATATGTTGTTAAATTTATGAGGAAAAACAGGGGCCACAATAAAACACAAAGCCAAGGTGACACAAAAAGACCTGTGGTGGAAGAAAGGCGTGTGGTGGTGGAGAAAAAGTTATGAAAATGATGTGTCTCTCTGATGTCATCTGTCTGCTTTCCGGCTTACTGTCTAGACAAAGGGAGAATGAGCACTGCCCTCACAGTCACCTCCATTTCTTCTTTCTTAAACCGTAATAACAAAGGTACCCACGTGGCCCATTTTGCAGGGTATAAAGAAAGAAGACAAAGACAAAGGGGCAGAGTTGATTTACAGGGTCAATCTACAAACACCGACTATCAGAATACTTAGTGTTTCCCTTTGTTTGGGCTATTACAGTCATGTTAAGTGTTACTGCACTTTTGGTCCAAAGTATGAGAAAGGCATCCTCAGTTTTTATCTTTTCCCAACACATTATGGACTTGCTATGACAGAGCCGACAGTGAAAGCGACAGATCTCCATTCTCAATGCCAGATAAAGGATTGTGTGTCATCTCAGCGACCAGTGATTCAGTATGAAAAAGACAGCAAAGCAGCAGCTCCAGCAGTCAGTTGTGCTGTCACAATAAATCTTGGAGAGAGACCACTGACAAGTGAGTGTGCAGGTATGTCAAGCATCTTTCAGGCCAGGCAGTATGGGTTTGTGCGAATCACTTAAAGTATGTGTGAGCGTTTGCAGCTAAGTGAGAACAACAGCCATTGTTGGCAGTGCACAATGAGTGTCAACATGCGCCTGAACCCACGGGCAGTTCTGTCAGTCAGACAGTTCAGCGGCCTGCATAAAAGAAGCTAAGCATTGAAAAACGGCCCATGAGGCAGAGAACAGTTGTGTATGTGTTTTTCTGTCGGGCGGGACACAGGGTGGTTAACTTTACATGACTCAGGAAAGTCAACGAATACCCACATGTACTATTCAGAAAGAAACACACACACCAAGTGAAAGGGTCCCAGATCTGTGCTCAGAGCTAGAATTAACAGGAGCTGCAGTCCCACTCATTCTCACACAGGCAAAGCATTTAATTTGCGATCTTATACATCTACTGTCTGCGCCCAATTTGCTAAATGCACAGATTTTATTACTTCCATTCCTGTGAATGTGAATTATTGTACCATGGGAGCATCACAGGGTCCTGCATCGACAGTCAAGCCCTATATTGTCCACAGGACAGGAGACCAGGGCAGAGGGAAAGATACAGAACTAGAGGAGATATAGAGAACAACAATAGTCTCCACCTTTAGAGAAACGTTCATTGTTCTGTTCTCTCTTTCTTGGGCTTGCGTGAGGAATTAAGAGAACAGAAGGCACCCAGAAAATTAGGAAGGAGGCATATGGTGCCCAAATAAGACAATAATGAGATGTCAAAAAGGACACCAAGTCCTAACAAAAAGGATTTTCTAAGAAATTAGAAAAATTGAGAGCGAGGATGTAATAAAAAAAAAAAAAAAAATAGAAGAGGAGGGATAAAGGACAGTCTGACAAGTCTTCCAATAGTACCCAGGATAAGCTTTCTCTACAGTTCTTCGTTAATTCGACATGACAGCCCTGCTCACCCCTTCGCTGATTGCTCCTTCTCATCCTCTGGTTGCTATGCAGCTGCAGATCATAGATGCCTATGTCCTTTGCGATTTCACACAGCCATGTTTTGCAGCAGCTATAAGTAGCTTGATGCCACATAAAGGCGACACACAGTCACAGATGACCACATCCACACAGAACAAACAGGGAGGATGAAGCGAATTACAGGAAGCAACAATATACGTGCCAGACAAAGGCTGGCTTTGCATGCACCTAACGAGTGAAGAAATCCCAAAGTGAGGTCAGGGTGTCTCTATTAAGCTTTCAGAGAATAATTACAAAATAATTAGCTCAATGGTTCATTACATGCCTAACTATTGACAGACAAAGAGACTCAGACTGGTAACCCCTCTGCTTCTCTGCTGTCAGCCAGTGTCTGTATCATAAACACTTTGATTAACTGGGGTTCAATTACAATTAGACTGAGAAAACATTATTGAAGTGATGAGGAGACAAAGCTGCATGACTACTTTGAGAATACCGGCTTAAATCCCGGAGAGAAAAAAAACACCCGAGCCAGGTGTTTCATGGTAGAGGTGTAGAGTGATATGGGGGTGCCAGATAACATATGAAACCACCCAGACCTGCATTTTTGTCATCTATTCAATTGTCAATATCACATTTCCTCATGTCACGTAGTCAGAATGCTACATCGTCTTGTAATATGAAAGAAATTACATCGGACACTTGTTTTAAATAAACCTGATCGAGTCCCATCTCACCTCGTGGGACTTGGAGGTCTGGGCCACAAATCCTCCCCCATGGAAGTGGATCAGGAGGCATGGAGAAGGAGGGAGGCGCTTGGTTTTCAGCCCCAGAGACAGAGACATAGAACCGCCCTCAGAGCGGGAGAGAGAAAGCAGAGTTTCGCTGTCCTGGAGAGAGTAAAAAAAAAAAAGGAATTAGGAGTGAGAAGTACAGAAAATGGACCAAATGGACAAATATACCAGATCTCTTGTTTAGATCCAATATTCACATGATGACAGTAATGATGTTTGCCTCTCTCAAATGCACTGTCTGCAGATTGTGTGGGTGCCAAACAAAGCCTATTTTCATTGTTGATCCATTTTATTGCTAGTGCGATCAACAGGGCTCCTTTGAGAGAGGGATTAACTACTTGTTTTGCAGCAGTTTGCTTCCTGTGCCTGCAGGAACGTACTAATTCCCATTCATTTACAAAAACAAGGGGTGGTGGTGGTGGTGGAGGTGCTGTTTTCTACCGGTGCACGCTTGTATTTTAAAAAGGAAGATGTTGTTTTGCTGAAGTATGATCAGTGGCAGCAATTGTTTGCCAGTAGCATGTCTGGGTAAGTGCCATGCGACTAAGAAAGGAGGACAACAAGCTCCAAGGAGACGTCTCTCCAGAGAATTAGGGAGACAGAAAATAAAAATGAAAAAGGGAGAGTCGTACCTATGACAGAGAGAGAGAGAGAAGGAAAGATAATGAAAGGGATTAAGCCCCTCTCAAAGCTGTTGTTTACTCAAGCAGCTGGGAAGAGTACCAGATATGCCATTAAGTATTGCTGAATTAATTTATTATTATTTTTTTTTATCTGTATGGCTGGTATATGCAAGGTGGTTTCCCTGTATGGAAGGAAAGTGTCATAAACTAAATAAACACAACAAGTACTTAAGACACAGAAAAAAAGGTGAGAGAAACATAAATATGCATAAATAGAAGAGCTAGTTCTTCACAGAACTTATTTAGCTCTTTTTTTATTGCATTTTCAAGTAGGCCACAATAGTATGAAGTGATTACTGATGAAGTACCTGTCCTTCACGCAAGTCATAAGAGATGAGTCTCATCTGAACAGGAGCAGGGCCGATGTGTGCAGATGGTGGAGCTATAGTAACAGATGCTCTGTGGTTTGCCGCCAGGGGAAGGTCAAAGGGCACGGGGGGCACAGAAAGAGCTCGGTTCACCTTAACTTGAGTGGATGTCATACTAGCCAGACTCTAGAAGAAGAGAGGTGCACAAGAAATCAAAAGAGATGGACATATAGTTTAAAAGAGAGAGAAGAGAAAGAGTGCAAGTTCCAGATCAAGTTGGGTCACTGGAGAGAAAAAGAAACTGAATGAATAAAACATGAACCACATTGAATAAATTGAATTCCACTCTATTATTACTAACAGTCTGTAGGCCAAATGCATAATGATAGTAGGGTACTTTTACCAGGGGAAAGCAAAATATGCCAGGCAGCCAGCTTTAAAGTGAAAAAGTGCATGTATCTGTATTAATAGGTCAGGCATGATACCACAGATAGATTACTTAAGTCTAAGAGCGTGTTTGAGTGCGTGACAAGTAGCATTAATAGTCTACTTACCGACAGGACCTCGGTCTCAGTAATGTTCCAGAAGGTCTTCCAGAAATGGACATCCAGGTTTTGGGTAATGCGTTCAAATTCTGCCCCTCTCAACTCTGGGTCGATGGCATACTTTCCTGAGGTAAATAAAGAGCTGGCTGCTACACCTGGGAAAGGGAAGAAGGTGGACATAATGAGGAGGAAAGGCAGAGTAATGCAAAGCAGAACATGCAAGGAAAAGAAAAAATATGTATGCTTAATGAGACTGTGGAAGGAAAATGAAAAGTAATTGAAAAAGACAAAAATCTCAGTAGAACAGATAAGAGAAAACCAAAAGCAGCAGGACTGGGCACAGGAAGGAATGGACATTTAAGTTGTAAGTGACTGGACTCTAGCAGATGAACGCAACAAAATTAGAAAGTATAAACTCACTAACAAAAAACAGAAAGAAATTTTATCAAACAGCAAACCTCGACGATCTGGCTACAACAGAGAATCATTGTCAAACTCGGGGTAAAGCTCGATTTATACTTCTGCAACTGAACTAGGCAGGGCCTAAAACACTAGATGGGGACAAGTCAGTTGAGTTGAGTCAGTTGGGGTTAATAAGTGTTTAACAGCAGCTAATTTTACTGAAATCACTGCAACACACAAAGGAAAGAGGATTTCAGAGTAGATAGTGTGTAGGAGGCAGAAGGAGGGTGGATTTCTGTGCTTGTCCAGCCACTGATACATGGAAGAGGATATTTATTTTGGACCGGTAACAGCATTTGCACTCTGTGTCACTGTGATGTGTTGTTACATCTCTGAGAAGGTGCGCGTCAGGCTATGGCATGGTCATCACTACAGATCTACTGCGCAAGTATCATGTTAACCCAGAAGCATTCATTTGCTTTATACATCTAGCATCATTCTGGGAAATGAAGGGGCCATGAGGGAAGGATTTGCATTCTTAGATACCATGTGTCTTCAATCTCCAAACTAAATATAGACACAAGAGAGCCAATGCTGCTTACAGACATAAGTGCAGAACCATTCAGGGTAATAAAAGCTGTGGGAAAGAAGCTTCTTCAGTTTACTACAGAGAACTGTGGTGAAGAGGAGGGGTTTCCAGTACACTCACCATATGGTGCAATACCTCCTGCCTCCACTGTGATGCAGCAGAGAGCACAAGAAACCATGAGAGTAGGATAATTCTTTTTTTTTGGATGTTAAATATTTATGTGTGTGTGTGCGTGCATGAACAGTACAAATGTGTATATGATGGTGCATGCCCTTCTATCTCTACCTCTGTACATAACTGTGTACATGTTCAAAACATTCTGAAATATAGAAGAAGCACACCAGCTAGCTCTCGGTATTCCAAAGGATGAAAGAGCATCTACAATCCAAACACACAACATCAAAAGGTAAGCAGTCAGGGGCCAAGGAGCAATGTAGAAGAGCCGTTGGGATGGATGAGTACGATCTATGAATGTGAACGATGTGGCTGGATGATGAGAGGCTGCAGCTACAGACAAGATGATGCTGACCTATTCCTGACTGATGGCGCCTGTAGTTTTCTCCAAAGGCCACAAGGCCGATAGCGATGGTTTGAAGAGAGGGTCGAATGGCTGGAGTGAACTGGAGGGATGGAGAAAAAAAAAAAAGAAGATTTACAATCAATTCCAGTCCGGTGTCTGAGAAATTAAATTTAAAAACAACAAACAGGCTATGTTTAAAACTGCAATCATTCAAACAGAAAGAGAAACATAAATGATGGGATAGCAAAATATCAGAGAGGTATATGACATTATAAAGTGATAGAAAAGTTCTCTTTATTTTTCCTTGGACCTGTGTCTGCTGAGGGTTCAGCACATCTCATTAAGCTCAACTAAGAACAGAGGGAATGGCAGTAAAGGCGATCATTCCCTTCATCAGTCCATCACTTTCCTCCTTTTCCCTGAAGCTACGGAGAGCAGGAGTCATTTATATTTTGGTATTTCTTTCCTAGCTTTAAAATCTCTTTCCATGGTAAATTTCTATTTTAAGATGTCAGCACAATAATAGGCTACAGATCACGGAGTCCTGTAGGGAGTTTTATTCTGCACATAACAAGTCTGAATAGAGTAATTAACACAAAAGGAATATGTAGGAGCTGTAGAATGTATTATGACACCAACACAGGACCTCTGATAGAACTGTAGACAAGTTCATCGAGTTGCTGTCTGACTGTGTTTGTAATTTTTGTTTTAATGCACAAAATGAGTGTGTTTTTAGCCCCCTACTGTAGCTAACTTATTCCTCCACGTCCTAATTATGCTTTGTCTAAAATTGTGCTTCATGAAGCCTAAAGCAGCTACCACTTTATAGCTAACCCATTTCACGGTTCTCCTATTTCATGTTTCCCTCACCTGAAAGCCCAGGCAACGGCCATAGAAGCACCCCTTGTGCATGGATGCATATTCACGGACAAAACTCTCGCTGAGGCCGCTCTCATCCTGAAAAAAGAGGTTGCCGTGGCTGTTGTCGTGGAGCATGCGCTGAGCAAGGTAGAGCAGGGCACGCAACTGGCACAGAGCGTTGCAGTACGCCTCCATCTCCGCCGCGTTATGTGCCACTCTGAAGAAGATGCTGCGGCGGTTGGCTGTGATGTAGCGGCCCTTGTGAATGATGTGGAGAAGGCAGCAGCGCACCACCTGGAAAACAGCACGAAGAACGTGAATAACACATTTACCGTATGAAAACGCCTTCTCAAAACAAAGTCAAAGCATACATATATATATATATATAATTTCCACAAAACCATGTGTTCTTGAAATAATGACAATGTAATGTATACACAGGATTTAACAGCATATAACAAAGCATAGTATAGCTCTTTAATTGTGCACACATTAAAGAGGCATGTCTTCTGGGTGTGTTTAACTTGTAATTAAGATTAGTGCAGTGAGCTTGAAGGAAGGAAAAAAAACGATGTGCGATAGCGTGCTTGAATGCGAGCATGTAAAAAACTTGCTTCACCAGGGTGTTACAGATTAGCGAGAGTGGTACTGCAGGGATGAGAAGGATTAGAAATGTGGAAATCGAGAGGGTAGAAAACAGAGCCGCATTTATTTACTGCTCTGCTAGACTGATTCAGCTGTGTGGGGCTTCAGCAACTGAAGGTCATGATATTTCATCGATAACTGTACAAGATACAGTACATTAGAATGACTGGATACAGTAATGTAGATATTCCACAGCAGAATTCATTTTTTGAACCATATTTGCAACATGAAATCAATCTGTAAAACAAATGGACTGACCTTGGAACAAAAGGATATCAAGGCAAAGATGTGCAGGTGAGTAGTTTCTTACAGTGTGAACAGAATTCTAATAAGAATTGTATTGCAGCATTATTATTATTCTCCAAGCTGCACCAGAGGTTAAATGAAAACATAGATCCAAGACTTTACTCCTACACACGAAAAGCCCCTTAAAGCATCTCAGAGCCTACCTTGACCAGTGAGCGATAACCATTAGCAGGTATGTGCGGGTCAAAGTCAAAATGATGGTAAACAGCAGCAAAGCCGGAGATAACTGGCTCCAGACTGTGAGCGTGCTCCTGGATCAGCTTCATGGTCTCCACCAGCCGCCGCGCCGCATCACCCTGCGACCCCTTGGCTCCTCCCGAGAAGAAAGTGGCATTTTCTTCGCACACGCTGTACAGAGCGGCAAACACTGCCTTGGTGTCCATCACTATAATGAGTGAAAACAAAGGAGAATGGAAGAAATATGAAATTCTCTTTTCACCTTGAAATGTAACTGTTGTTTTAGTACTCAGCTCTTATCTTGTAATAAAAGGTATAGTATTATTTTCGACGGTTGAATTTGTCCCTGCAAACATAAAAAGAAACACCCTGACTGATCTTCTGCACCTCAGGCACAGCTATAATCAGCATATAGAAACTGTGCCCAGTTGGACATCATTGGGTAGATCCTACAAAATGTTCTCTTATTCCTATTTACTAAAGGCCCATAGCCTGATATATGGGAGCTCACTGACTGAAACGTGTTAAGTAAGCCTTGAAATTAAATGATGTAAACCTGGGCTAAGCAGCCAAAATCCACTGAGATCTAGGCGGGCATGCATGGAACAGGAAGGAGAAGGCAGAGGCCCTTAGCTCACATCATGCTGCTGGTAACAAACACAGATTAGTCATACACTGACAAAAACACACAAACACATAAACACGCTCACAGAAGAGTCCCAGAGGGAGGTATACGGATGACAATCTCTCACACAGTTGAATGTGTTTATCAAATGTGCTCATACCTCTCTCTACCCTATAATAGCGTAACAGATCCAGCACGATGTCCCTATTGGATTCCGTTTCGTTGGAATGTGCTCTTCTGTCGAGTCACCTGAGACCTCGGTTTCTATAACACCTGGCTGAACTGGCTGATATTTACTGTACATGGCGACTGGCATGCTGATAGACAGGGGGGTAAGAAGAAGGGACGAAGAATCCCTTTTATTAATTCCTCATAGGGAAATCCCTTCTGTTATTAAAACTTCATCAGCAAAAAAGGAATGCAAAATATACCCATCAGGAATAACATTATGATCACCTTCACAATATTATGTTGACTCCTTGTGACTCTAAAACTTCTTCCAAAGATGTTTTCTGACTCATCATTTGAAAGTGGGGGCCTTTGGGTCCTATGGGTTGAGGGGAGGGGCCTCTGTGGTCCCACAGATACTTGATCAGTTTGGGATCTAGGGAATTTGGAGGCCAGGTCAACACCTTGTGCTGTTCTTCATGTTTTTTTTTTGTGTGTGTGCCTGTGTCGGGCTGCATCCTGCTGGGGATGGCTGCTGCCAACAAGGAGTGTCATTGCTATAGGGTGTGGGTATCTGGTCTGGTCTAAGTGGGTGCTACATGTCATAGTAACATCCACATGAATGCCAGGTCCAAAGGTTTGCCAGCAGAACATTGTATTGTCACAAGATGGTCAATGTTATTTACTTCTCCTGTCAGTGGTTTTAATGTTTTAGCTAATCGATGTAAGTAAAAAAAGGCAAATTGAATTTTTGTAAATCCCCAAAGGATGTGGAGCAGAGGTTGGCTTTTCATGCTAAAGTGTTAACATACACTACTAAAGTGAAATATTGTTTCAAGGGTCAAAGTGATAATGGAACCTTGATCGCACAATTATTCTGCTACTACCTGCCATTCCCAAAGAGTAATAAGTAAAGCAATTTGAGCTTGCTGGGAGGAACTGCATCCCCCTGACATCTGCAAAGAGACATTTATCAGGCAGACAGCTTCTAACATGCACACACACCCTGCATGAAAAATCCCTTCAACCGCCGCCCATCTGCTCATTTTCCTGGTTTGTATCGTTCTCTAACTCCACTCATCTGTCAGGGATACCTATTTTTTCATGTGCTACAAGACAAGACATCCCCCTCGATAGGCATATTTTTCAACAGTGAATTCAAATTTTTGACTGTTGTCACTAACGAACTGAATTGTGCGAAGCAGATTTCCTCTGAAACGCTTTGGCCAAACTGGACTGGAAAATGTGCCTCACATGAACACACCCAACTCAAAACCCAAATATCACAGGGCTGTGCCTTTTAATAAACCAGAAAGCAATCAGTCACGCGTTACGTTACACATCCACTCGCTTATGTGCTCCAGTTTGTTTTAGTCACAAGCAAAATAGGTCTAATTGTCAGCAAACAGGGACCCTACTGTGTATGTTTGCAAAATATTGCCTTCAAGTTCATGGTGAATTTCCCACTGAATGTATGAGGCATTCCTCGGCCCTGGGGTATACAGACATACTGAAACAAATCTGTAGAGATGGATGAGCAGACTACAGCAAGCAGCACTGCATGGTAATGCATTTTTTATTATAAAATCAAGTTCTATCTATTCTCGGAAAGCTTAATGGAGAAGCTTTGGGCCTAATTTCACACTGACTCAATAATGTGAAAGCAACAGTCTATCAGACAAAAGCTCATCCAATGATTTCAAGGTAAACTCTTCACTGAACATGTTGTGCTTTTAAACAAGTTAACACTAATGGACGCACATACAGGACTCTGGGATTGTTGCTACATCTCAGGATTTGGCAAACGGTCAGTGGCTTACAAACAAAGTGTGAATGTTCATAATCTGACAACACAGGACCCACTTCATGTTCAACAACACAACTCATTGTGTCAGCATAAAACTGGAAACACCATTAGACACACACAAAGAACATCTATAAATACACTTTCATCTGTCTGCATAAACACATTCCCAGCAGTGTGGCCTTGCTTACAGGATACAGTGACAGGTTCGGGTCAAGCAATCACCCAAATGCCATGCTACAGCAGTCCGACCTGCCAGGGCACACAGCCAAAATTAAAATTACATCGCTTAATTAGAGCAGCGCGAACAACGCTCTCATCTGAGCAAACCAGTAGGCCTGATGCTGACAGAATAAGTTAGGCCTCAAACCTTAGGTGTAGAATAAGATGTCCTCAAACGGGCTCAATGACAAAGGCACAATCCACTATCTAACGGCAGGCAGCGTATCATATGCAAATATAATGCAGATGAATACAGGCAGGTGAACAGTACCGTCTTATCAAGAGTGCACTCAGAATTCAAACATACCAACGTTCACTGAAAACTTCATCTTTGTTTAACACAAGATAATAATTCAAACAGAGAACTAATAAAGTTGTTCAAGCAGGATATCTGTCAATACAGCATGTCCCCTATGGGAGTCCAGAGGAAAAACATGACTAACCTACTGGCTTTATCACATCTGCCTTTTGTGAATACTCAGGCCACCTCCAGCTACGTAAATACCGAACATGTTTCAACATTATCCTTCTCAGTTTTATTGGCCACCGTAAGCCCGCTGCAACCATTAAGCTGTACCTGGTTTCTCCACATTAAATATGGATGACAGTGGGCATTAATAAGTCATGTACAATAACCAGCACCTGCAACATTACAGACATATAATGACTCCTGCAGGGCCCACAGACGGTATGAATGGATTGTTTACATATAACTACCTGAAAGAGGCTGCTGGCACAGCATACAATAAATGGTAAGGAATATCCATCTTAAAGCTGGAAAATAAAAAGTAAAAAGTTTTTTACCGGAGTCTGTGTTCAAGGCTCTGTCCTTGTCAGTCTCCTCTCTTCCACGAAAGCAATGAGAGCATGGAGAAAAGAAAGAGAGAATGAGAGAGAGAAAGAGAAGGGGAGGGAGGGGTGGCAGAAAGATATAGGATTTTGCAAATGGACTGGTGGTCTCTCTGGGTCCGTCGCTCCCTTGTCTTTACAATGTGTCTCTTCGCCTCTCAGCTTCTGTATGTCAGCCTGTCATAATCAATCCTTCTCTGAAGCGCTGCGCTTTTCATCTCCTTCCTCTCTGTTAGTCCCTCCCATGTCTCTTTTAAAATGGTAGGGGATCTGAAAACAACCCCAGCCCGGTAAACTTTCTCCCAGTGACACTTGTGTACTTTGTTACTGGCTGTTCAAGCTGCAACTCCCAGTGAACTTCCAACTTCATTGGCAGAATGCAACTTGCGAAAATAGTTTAATTAGCTTTAAACTTTTAAAAAACGGATGCCATCTTAAAATCTCATTTTGTCTAGAAATAGAAAAGACCACGTCTAGACATACCAACAATGAACATTAAAAACATCTTCATATGCAGACAAGCCATTAATTGTCTGATATATTCACTTGAAAAATTATTAGATTATCTAAACACTATGCTTTACAAAATTCACTTAAACCTTAAACATACCAATACTGGGGTGCTATGTTTAGGTAGAACCCATGTTAGACTGTTGAGATATGAACTGTATTCTGTTCTAATTTAAGGAGGAGAAATATGAAATATGTGCCAGCTCTTGAGAAATAACAGTGTTCAGGGATGAAAGCAGAGCATGGACAACACGTGAAATCCTAAAAACAGATGGTGAAAATGTAATCTGGAGAATATTTTTCCGGGAGAAAACATGAGATCAGTTTGAACTTTTTGACCGATACCACAGATGACAGTCCCATAACGCCCAGAACGGAGACATGACCCCTCACCTTCTCATAGAAATATAAACAGACACACAAACACACGCTCGTCACTAAGGCCACTGATGAAAAATTTTGTCATTCCTGTTGTTTTTGTTCTGGTTCTTCTTGTACCTATTGTTGTTTTTCCTTGTTTATTCAGAGGGTTTGCCGAGAAAGATATATTCACATGTCACAATAAGAAAGGGGCAGGTGTAAATAATAAACTGAATGATGGTTAGATTCCTTTTAAGCCCTTTGTTCCTGTATATCCTGGTTCACTGTCACAAAAAAACAAAAGAAAAAAAAAAAAACAGTTTTGAGAGACCACCAGTTTTGGTCTCTATAGGTATTTTTTTCTTTTTGTGACACCTGTTAGTATATAAAGCTATGCAAAATTAAGGGTGTGGCTGCTCTGACTGACAGGTGAATGTGTCAGGAGTCAGGACTTAGGTTTCACAGTTTATTCTACTTCCAACACTGTTGTACTTCATGCATGCACTCTTTGTGTAGTTCCTTTACTCATCACTGTTTGGTGAAATAAAAATAACAGGACAAGTAGGTTTGTTCTTTTATTACTCATGCCATAAAACGTAACTCGAGATGCAAACAAAGAGTTGTCCTTTTGTCTTTTAAAACCTGCTCGTTTACATTCATGGCCAGAAATTAGGGGTTGGTTCCATCCACTCACAAAATGTACAGAAGTCGCTATAATGGAGCCCTTTCTTAATGTTCAGGGCCGGGTCTGAGAAGAAATGATTTTCCTTCAAAAGATCTAATATTGAATAGATATATGCCTTTCCCTGCTTCCTGCAAGACTGGTTTCGCTTGACCAGTCTCGTGAGGTAGGCCCGAAACGTGACAGGATCCTCGTCAGGCCTGAAAGCTGAGCTGTGGATTTGAAAAGTATGGCGACAGAGAAGGGCTGGACAAAAGCAAAAACATATGCAAGATGTGCCAACTAGAAGTAAAATACTAAGGAGAACGACAAATCTCCAATGACAACATTACTTTGAGAAAATCTCTTTCATAACCAAACAAGATTGTTTCAAAACTTAAATACTGTGTCTCCGAATGAAACGACATTGAACTGAATCAATCTTGTGAATTATATAAATAATCGATTAAGGAAATCATTAGTGATACCCTATATCTAGCACATAGCCCCTTTTTTGCCCTTTATCAACTCTAAATAGACCCATTCTGTTAGCGCAAGCCCAAGGACATGAAAACTCTTTGGCTGTTGCGCAAGGTGGAACTCCACATTTGAGCATGTCATCCTCATCTATCTGTGAAAGAACAAAGTGTCAACATTTGTCATTTACACACTTAAAGTCACATGCTGTCCTTTTCTACGATGGCATGGTAAGATGTGATGTATGGTCCACTTTCCAACTTTTCCAAATAACTGACGTGCTATCTATAGGGACCGTGTTTTAAAAATAGAAATCTTTGAGCACTGCACAGGCAAGAAGAAGAGCCTATAGCACAGGATGTGGACTCATGTGTTGGTTGGTTTGACCCTTCTCCCAGACTGAGGACAGTCCAACACACACGCACACACACCAACACACACACACACAAACACACGCACACATAACCAAAAAGCAACAGGAAACAGGAAGCTAGCAACAATGAGTCGCCACACCCCCTCCACACCAGACAAATGAAGGGCCCACTTAAGTTGTATAATGCAATGTCTCTAATGGAAAAGAAAACTATTATTGTAGTATTCAGATCCGATGAAAACAGTTGGGTAAAAAAAATGCTCTTATTATATGGATTTAAGCCCAATATAAATGCACTGTATACAGATAGGTAGTTTATAATATTTTATTAGCATAAAAAGTGTAGAAAAGATAAAGATGAAAAATTTAAATTGTGGTGAATCAGAACTGGTTGGATTATTCCAGCTCCAGTAAAGCAGTGGCTTCATTTAATGTGTCGTGTGTCAGCCTTCTCTGACGGCTTCACCATCAGTTCTCTTAATGGATTTATGCGCAGGGCAGAACAACAACCAAGAACCCTTCCATATCTCACACTCTTATCTTAATCTGGTTAATCTGGTCCCATCCCCTCTCGGTTATGTTGGAGTACCTGTTCAGGAGGTTCCTGTCATTGTCAGCTGTTGAGACCAGGGCACAGAACATGAAACGTAAACATAAACACATGTATGTGCCATATATTTATAACGCAAGAACTGATATTACAATCACTGCTAACGTCACTACTAACGGTACACAAGATGCAGCTGACTACGGTTGCTCACAACTACAGACATGCCAGAGACAGAGGTTTAGGTGCATTTGTTTCAGCGACAGTAATGGACAGTCCACGCATATATTGTCCTCAGTTCCTGCCCTTTTTATTGTTTTACAACAATCACAACATCTACGCTACTGATGTAAACCCAGGCAGGCTACCAGGGAGAAGCTAGCATAGCGGCTAACGCAGACTAACGGGGAGGCTAAAGGGGCGGGGGGTTATTAAAGGGAAAAGCGACAGAGGGTGAGGTTGGCACGGCACGTAAAAACTCACCCACTGGACCTTCTTTATGTTTGGACGAGCGTCTCCCATTCACTCCTTTCTCCAATCTGCTACTCCCACCACCCTTCTTGCTCGACGCCATCTTCGCCCACTCTGTTTACGCACCGCCTCTCACGTCTCTCCTACATACCTACCTGGGTGAGCCGAAGCGCCGCCCATGCCAAAAATGTGAGCCAATAAATGACCGCCTTGTTGTCCAGTAGCCAATCGAGACTTTCGAAACTCAATCAGCGCCGGCCCCGTTGAATTTGTTTAAACTGTAAAGAGAACGTGACCCTTGTCGCAGTCGCTACAGATTAGAGGGCACCTGCTACATTCAGACAATTTCCAGGTGAATTTTCTGTTTTATTCCAGTTTTATTCTTCTTGCATTTACAGAAATGGAGGAAAGCAAACAAACTTTTACACTTAAATGGCCATAAAATAAACAGATAAAACAATATCACTCTGAAGTTGTTCTGGAGCTTTTAACCTGCATTTTCTGAGCATTTCGCGGATTTCTGCGCATTTAACCAGCATTTAATACAAAGACAATTTAATACAAAGAAAAAGGAAAAATGACAAAAAAAAAAAAAAATCAGTCGAAGATTGTTTTTTTTTTTTTTTAACCACTGTTCCAACTGATAAATGATAAATGGGTTAAGCCATAGCTTTTCATATGCTAAAAAATAATGTTGGCTATGTACAAAACTGGTTTAGACTATGTGTCTTATAAGAAGCCTGATATTCAGATATCACACACATAATCTTCTCTCTCCTCTTCACACTTATGGCTTCTCCAGCTGGATGTCTTCCCCTTCTTCCTTAATGTTGCCCACATCCTGGTAGGGGCCATGAGCCTGGGACCGTTCGATTTGATCATAGGTTGTGCAACAGTCATCCAGATTTAGCCCCTGGTGTGTGAGATAAGGAAGAAGGAAATCAGGTCAACACAAAAATCAATGGAACACACTCATATTAAATTGACGAGTGACACGAGATAACTTGTTCGTTCATTCATATCTCTGTTCATGTGCCTGCTGTTACATGTGTTTGAGTCAAAGAGGATGTGACTCCTGTAGTGTTCACCTGATATATGTTTTCCTCTTCCTTCTGCATTTTCTTCTTCTCCAGTTCATTCAGCCGCTTTGACTGGAAGGAAAACAGACATTTGTGGATCTGTGAAGTTGTCTCACTGAGGAAAGACAAGAAACACTGCGCAAAAAATCATTTTGAGATATATGCCTGAGCAGTTGATGTGGAACTGTTACAGATTGCAATAATATGTGGTGTGTTGAGATGAGAGAATGAAAAGGCAATGCCCTTATCTAGAAACTTTGAATGACTGACAGTAGTGCTGAGGTCAAGGGTAGTGGACAAGTCAGAGTCTAATAAAGTGACCCTCTGACCTTGAATAGAAGGGTAACAGAAGGTCCCAACACACACAGCAACAGTAGGATTCCCTCAAATGTCAGGATCTTGTTTTTGGTGCTTTCACTGATGTTTATCATCTTCTCCACTGGCTCTACACATGAAGAAAGATTTCAGGGATGAAACAAACAACATTTTGCATTATACACGTGAATTCAAATGCTTCCTCTTTACTCAGCAAAAGTGCATAATTAAAAGTAGCTCAAGTGTGTGAGAAACAACAACAGGGTAACCAAATCATTACTTAATAGACTTACTAGGAGACTTATTACAAGATTGATTGTTTAATTATGTAACTGTTCTTTTTAGAGCAAAAACTCTAATTTACAATTGATAGTATTGTATGGTCGGGATTATGTTGGTTTTGTAAACTAATCCAGGTTATATCACATATAATCCCTAGAGTTTGGTGGTTTTACATTTCCACATCTGCCATCTGTATTTAATGAGATTATATGCAAAGTGGCTGTTCAGTTTGACTTAGGTCTTTTCACATTAGTTTAATTGCAACTTCAGTTATTTTTGGTGCAATTTAAAGTAGGTAACTGGTCAGCCGTTTGAAGTGAAACCCACCAGATGATGTAAAGATGAACTAAACTGCCGTATATAAGGATGCTGCACACAGTTTTTAGATAGATTATGCTTTGACAAGATTTAGGGATTATGTGGTGTTAGTAGTTCTTAGAGTAAATGTGACTCCATCTCTGCATGTTAAAGAACACTTGTACATTTTTATACCCAGCCACCCCTGCACCACCACCCACCCCTCACTCACTGTAGACTTGCAGGTAGGTGCCATGTGTGAAGCCCTTATCCTTCAGCAAACACGCGTACATCCCAGAATCATTTAGCTTCACTGCTGGAAAGACTTTAGTGCCACAAGATATTCTTTGTGAATCTCCTTTTGCAGTCATTGTGTCAGGGTGTGAAACGTTCTCATGAGTGCTGTTGACAACATGTCTGATCCAAAAGTAGCTCCCTTCGTAATCCCTGACGCAGCACTCCAGGGTAGCACTCTGAAAGACCGCCACCGTCAGAGAAGGCCTGTCCGCCTCTAAAGCAAACTTGCCCTGAGCAACAAACACTGCCAAAGAAACAATTATGACATGCTGTTGTGTGCATTTGTCAAATTATTTCATCAGGATTTTTAAGACTGTCATAACATGAACCGTTTTTACAACCGGCATAATGTTAAAGATATTATTTAAGGAACACTGAACAACAAAACTAAATTATATGAGCTGTGAATGCACTACACAATTAACCAGAACTAGCAAAGCCATCTGCTTTTAACAGGAAACGTGGTTCACTGAAGCAGAACTCAAAAGTGTAAAACTATTATTTAGAGAACATAAATACACAAGGCTGACATGTATAAATCTATTATTTCCCAAAAGCAGGCAAAACAATTTACTAATACTAAAATACATGACATGTATATGTATAACACAAAGACTATTTAAGATATTACTTAAAAAAGTAATCTCACTCACCAGCCAAGCTGCAGAAAATAAAGATTATAGTCATACCCATTTGTTTCTACAAACGTTCAACTGGAGAATAAAAAAAAAACTCTGAACTAATTAAAAGTAAAACTCGAACACAAGACGATCCTGTCTTCCGTTGTGCAGTGGCACATTGGTGTCTTGTTTTTCTCCGTCAGGATTTATGCTTGAACGATTCTGGACCTCCCCACATTTGCATAACCACTGCATTGGAACATTTTTAAATAAGTATATATTAACTACATGCATTTCTTCATGAAGGCTATTGTTATAAAATATATTACAAGGCTCCAAGTATCTCAGTTTCCTTTTGTATATACTGTAGGTTAAGTCAAGCCCAACGGTCCTTACACCCTGAAACACCAGCTCATGGAGTATGACAGTTTTAGCTATAAAATGACAAAGCAGGGTATTATTTCCCCAGTTTATTTAAAAAATGAAGAATTAAAAAAAAAAAAACAGAACGTACCACAATTTTCCTTAGGTATACATAATTAAAGAGAAATCTTACACATTAAAATCAAAACCCAAATACACAGTATAGTTCTTGCATATTCATTGTTTATAGATAGACAAAATTGCAGATGCCAGTATGACAAGAAGCAGTGTCTTTTCTCTACATGGCACTGGCTGGCTGAGTTGCTTGGAGGCTCGAGTCCTGCTGATGTGATGGAGATGGAAACAAAAAGAGCGTCTCTCACTGCTTATTAGCCGTTTGGTCATCAGAGTCTCTCATTGTTTAAGGTCCTTTATGGAAAACAGCCCACCAAAAACAGCAGTGATTGTGGCTGACTTATGAGCCCTTAATGGAATTTGATCGTCACAACAAGGCACCACTCTATAAATACATTTTCTATACATCTTTTATATAGAATACATGCGGAAGAGCGTCTGAAGGAGAGAGAGATAGATAAAGAAGAGTCTGTAGTAGTCGTTTAGCCAGCGAAGCCCGGAGGCATCACTGAATTCTTGTGCCAACTGGGTTTCATCTAACTAGGTTTTAACAGTCAAAACCCCCTGACTAAGAAGGTCCCATATAGGTAAGACAAACAGCCGTACACAAGAGCATATTGACACTGAGGGAAATGCTCATGTTTATAATATCTGCATAACCGTTAAATTGAATCATGCATAGACGACATACAGACAAGTCTTTTCTTTCTTTCACTGTTACAGGAAATGCATAGTTTATAATTAAAAAGCCACCTTTGAAAAACATTGAGGGAAAAAAAAAAAAAATCGGCATTAAAAACTTCCCCAACCCATTTAAGTAAATCAAATGAAATACACAACAACTTATGATAAAACTGTGCGGTAGAAAAGGGCGATTAGGCCTTCAAGAAGAGATGAGCGTGTTATAAGCATAGCTAGCGGGAGGGGGGGGGCTAGGTTATACTTTCTCTTTTTTCCTTCAGGCTAGGATTTATGTACAATTTCAAAGAGGAAGACGTGGGAACAGATGGCAGTGACGTTTAAAACACAAAGTGACAAACTAATTTTGCAACTGGTGACACTCAAGTGAATAAACGGAGTAAACCTACTGAGGTTCAGTAGGTTCAAAGGTAGCATTTGTTGTTGCGGCAACAATGAGGAGAATGCATATCAGGAAGTGATCATGATTACAGTGCTGGTGAGAGCGGCGTTGGAATGAGACGGTTTTCCTTCCTCCAAACCTACATCGCTTCCTTTGTATCTTCATCTGACTTCGTTGTCTTGTGTGTTACTTTTGTTCCGCAGCAGGATCAGGTCCCGTGTGTTCAAGTTAGCACTAGAGGTGTTAACAGCACTTGGTCTCCAGTCTTCTATGCAGACACTACAGTAGATCTTATGGCACTAACGCTTAGCGACATAAACGTACATCTTTTTCATTTGTGACGCAGCTGAAATATATGTGAGAAATCAAAGGTTCTGTTTGGGGGTTCTGTCATAAGACTCGGAGCAGTAACATCTGTCATATTGGCATTTGCTTGTACATTCATCAAAGAATTGAAAGCTGTCTCTCGTGTTGGATCAACACTCGCTGTTCCATGCTTCTGTGTGCTTTTTAAATCCCTTCACTTAACATGTTTGGGGACTGCTAGTAAACAGATGAGGCATGTCATTAAGGAAGCTACAGCTCAAAAGAAGCTCGAACGGCACTTTGTTACGTCTTTGGTCCTGTG
Source organism: Chelon labrosus (assembly GCF_963514085.1). Lineage (NCBI taxonomy): Eukaryota > Metazoa > Chordata > Actinopteri > Mugiliformes > Mugilidae > Chelon > Chelon labrosus. Next base: position 7,347,907 of record NC_140345.1, read on the forward strand.
TGCACAGCCAGTTATGCCACTGTTTAGAAAATATATCACAATAATTATAATTGCAATCGCCTGCATGATGAAATACAAAAGCAGCTCAGTTTCGAGTTTTTTTTTTTTTTTACTAATAACATATGTATCTAATGTCATATGATACAATTTGTAACCCCAACTCAAGTCTGTGTTGTGAACCCTCTCTCTGCGGGACAAAGCAGAAATTATGCTGCACTTCTGTGAGCATTTCTGTGCTCTTGGGGTCTCCGTGTTTTGTAACTGTGTGCGCACATGTCTACACTTTTTTACGGCACAGTAAGCACGGATACTAATTTCATGTTTTTGACACGTTTTCTCATGACCACCCAGTTCTAGCTCTCTCTAAACCAAAGCTACACTAATCCCACTTTTCATGCCTACATCTCTCTTTTCCCCTCTCTACTACACATTCCAGGTTTGCTTCCTTTTGTCTCGTTCGACTCACACGAATCTTTCTGGCCCAGTGCCGTAACAGTTTGTCTGAGCTGAGGCAACTCACTGACCTAACAGGACTAAGAGGAATAAATAAAAGCGGTACATACAAACAAGTCTTCATTATTAACAAAATGATTACCTATAGTGCCACTATTTATAAATGGTTTTTATACGACCTAATTACAGTAAGAACCCTCCAAACAATGTCCTTAATTAAAAACTTTGTAACACACATACACACACACACGTTCATGGATACAGCTTTTCAGTAATGATGGGCAGCTACATGAAACCTGCCCATTCTGAATAGAGCTGAAGTAAAACATGTCGCAAAAACAGTGTGTATTTTTAACTCTTTTTGATTAGGAAAAAAGTGCATCTTTGTTTTACTTTGGCATAGACTAGAAATAACACTATATCAGCAGTAGTATTTCATTACATCTTCTAGTGCTACACTGGCCATTTAAGGCTTTTTTTCTTTACTGTACATTTGTCATTGGCAAAATGGTCATTTATTTTCCGCATGCCTTTGGTGTGCGTATGTGTGTTACAGCAGGTTGAAATCACTACATTTTGTTAGGCAGCATCTCTCTCACAGCAAAATATTGCTTCAGTACTTTTGGCACCTCTCTGCAAAACGACCCCCCACTCAAAAGTAGGATGTCTCTTTTTTTTTTTTTTCTTCTTCTTCTTTTTTGTATACCTCTCTATCAAGCATGCAAAAAGACACACACATATACACATGCACACACCTCCCATGTTCCACCACTGAACCACTGCAGTGTGCATAAAGCCCTCCCTCCTCTCCAACAGGCAGGACATTTCCTGCTTGTCAGCAAACAGCTGTGACAGAAACAAATAATGCAGTAAGGGTCCAGGCAAATATGAGGGTTTAGGAATTTCCAGAAAAGCCTCTGAAAGTCACTCAGTCCAAACCAGCACCAGTAAAAACCTAGAGAGAAGAAAAGATGAAGAACGTCAATAGGACTGATGATAAGAGGGGCATAATACCATAGTGGAGGATGTGTATGTGTGTGCATGTGTGTGTGTGTCCCGTCCTTCATGATGTGTTTCCAGTGTCAGTTTAATTTACTCAGTGAACTCTCTCCAAGCGCTGTCCTCTGACTTTACCGTCACAAACAAAGCAGATGAGACGAGCAAAGGAGCAGACAGATATGCCGATACTGTCAGCGGTCACCTTAGCAACCATTACCATGTTACCATTTTAGCACACAGCAGACAAGCATAACTGTAATGAAGTTATTTGTTGATGTTCTTGCTCTGAACTTCACCACGTACAAGATGACTTCTTTCATTTGTGGAGGTAGCCGATTACGACTCCAGACATTTTTCATGGATTTATAAGTCCATCAACTTAGCGTTTGTATTTGTAATAGAAATGATGATGAAAACATTCCATATACACATGCAATATAATTTATTATATTAATATTAAATTTAAGAATTTACACCGAACCTAGTTATTTGTTGAACTGGTATTATCACATATGTTTCACCTTTTATGTCCAACATGGTTTTTCATTTATTTTATTTTATTCTATGTACTTTTAGTGCTCTGATTGAGTTTAATTTATGACACAGTTGTATTTTGATTTTTTTATGACTTTACCCATTTAAAAAAATCTTGCAAATGATCAATATTACTATAGTATTTTAACCTTTTATTATATGAAGCCTAACCAAATCTGTGTCCCTGATGATGATGGGAGTAATCAGATACTTAACATCATTTTAAGTAACTGTTCAGCATTCTCACCTAGTAGCCAGCAGGTGGAGAAGTGGTGTCTTACTCGAAGTTGCCCCCCTCCAGTGAGAACTTGGAAAGGGCCTCCTGCAGCCTGTGGTACTCCTCTTCTACAGTCTGCAACACACAAAATCAATATCACCTTTAGAGCTGCAAACGCACACACCAACCTCCTCCTCTTAACATCCTCTGCTCGTCTCCCTCGCTACTTCTCTGACACATCCCATTGCAAGCGCTGGACATAATAGCCATTTTTAGAGAAGTCCAATTTCACAAAGCAATTTTCAGCGAAGCAATAACAGCAGTGGTTAAATGGTTTTCTATTCTCTCGTTTCTCTTTTGTGCCATTTGGCCCCATTTGTCCACAGCTCGCTCCTTACTTAAGTTATCCTCACTGAAACCCTCGATGCACAACTCGGCATCTCTTTCCAGTCAACTCGCATCTTTTGTTGTGTCTCACATCTTTATCTGCCCCTGTCATACTACCTGCTCACAGTTTTTTTTTTCCTCTAAATTCTCATCCATCCATCAGTCCCCCTTTTCACCTGTAGTCTCCTTATTTTTTCCTCCAGGTCTTGCAGCCTCACGCTAACTTCCTTCATCCTCTCTTGGGACAAAACCAGGGGTGCACTGATGTTCCTGTCCCCATGTCCTTTTGTCTCTTCATCGTCTTCTTTTTCACACGTGTTGACATTCACCTCCTCAACCCCTCCGTCTGGGGTCTGGCTTTCTTCTGTGGACAGAAAGATTCAATTTGGATATGTCAGCAGACAGTTGTGTTTTTGAGCTACTGTAAACTCAGTTTATTAAACGTGATCATTCACACCGAGAACACCTTGAGTAAAGGCCTCTTGTCACAATGTGACTCAGAATAATATTGTTTGTATTCACACTTGCTTGGAGTGAGGACAATAGAGAATTCATTACTTGTTTAATTTAATGGCGAAATAGGTCTCGCAATCCTACTTTCAGAATCAACACAAACATAATGGATACTGCTATGACAAAGACAAAAGTATACTATTCATATTTAATAAGCCTTTTTAAAATGAAACACATGCATGTGGTTTTGAGACATTACACTACACTGAATGAAAGCAAAGTGGCACATTTAATAAACAGGTAGAAAAAGGCTAGAATCTTCTCTCTGAGCTGAATTTTGTTTGTTTGGAGAAATCACTACACCAACTTTTCTACTATGAGCACTGGATCAATTATAAAACAATCCACATTATCAGACCTTGTCTCAAGGCCAAGAAGCAACACAATAAAAGTCTATCTATTTTTTTTTTTTTTTTTTTTAAATATGAGAAGGTTGGTAGCACTCCTAGCTTGTTAAATAACAAGGAAACATTAAGTCTTGTTCAGTCTGGTAATGTTAACCATATGGCGATGGCAAAACTACAGGAACGCCTTAAATAAGAACCAAGAAATAGTTTGAACTTTTCACACTACTTGTAGACAAAAAAAAAAAAAAACAAGGCATTCTCCACTTGGTTCATGCTAAGCTAATGGCTTGTTGGCTATAGCTTTATATTTTATGTTTTGATTGTTGGACTTCTTAACTGCATCTCTGTAAGAAATTTAGATTAACACTTCCGGTTACCTGCTGGCTGACAGTTATTCATTTCTTGGCTGGGCATCTCCGACTGCTCCACTACATTTTCTTCATCAGGTTGGGAGTCTTCTGATAGACTGATGCTGCCGATCAACATTCTTTTCAGAAGCATGACTAACAGAGAACAGACAGACACATTGGTTTTAATTAGACAGGTAGGGAGGCTTAAGAAAGTAAACATAGTTCTAAACAAATGATCAACAGTACAAGGAACAGCCCTATTCACCTTCATCCAAAGTACTGTTGGCCACCTTCTCTTGATCACTGTTGGAGAGGCCTATCAAGTCGAAGCCATTTTCTGACAGGAAATCAATTAGCCTGTGCCTGGGGTCTCTAGACTTTCCATGCGTCAAGCTGTCCTTATCTCGATCTAGAGATGGAGACAAGCCTTAACTCTGGCTCATGCCTTCAGAAATGTGTAACAAAGGCAAATTTGACCAATTCATTAAGTGTTCAGCTCTCTCACCACTGCTGCTTTTCAGACCTCCATTCTCATTTGGACTCAAAGGGGTATTTGACCTGATGGAGAGAAAACAACAAAAGACATTAGATATTTTGAGATGAGTGAACTTTGGCAGGCAGTGAATATGTTACCTTGCTGTGTCAATATACGCATTCACATACATCAACACGTACGGTAAAGGACTGAGGGGAGCTACTCCAGCTCCAGGAGGCAGTGGCAACTTCATGGATGCCCCGCTCTTCTTCAGCTCATCCACCGCTGATTTTATCACCTCCATCCAACTAAAAATGCACACACAAATGAGGTTACAACGCAGCCTTTCATTCATGGCTCTCCATTTAACATCAGAGGCAAACATAATTACTGTAGATGTTACAATTCTTCTTGACACTCACGTTTTCATTTCTCCATAAGACTGAGCCACTAGTTCATAGATCTGAGCGCCACTGTCCCAGGTAAATATCACGTAAAAAGCCTTTCGATCTGACAGAACAGGAAAAACAGCAATTGGAAAGGTGAGTATTATTGATCTCGCAGTGGAAGTGACTTGCATTTGTCTGTGAAACTACTGTACTGTTGTGTGCAGCTAACCTGTGGCCACATCACGGAGGAAGACTGAGTCCAACTTAATAATGGGGCTGAGCATCTGCTTGCCTTCCTGCACGGCGATGTTGCTCTTGCTTTGGCATTTGAGGACCATCTTGTCATCCTGCCTCTGCAGGATGACCAGCAAGTCCGCCAGCAATACACACTGCACCTCTGAGAGACAAGGAGGAGAAAAAATGCGATAGAGCAGGAGATAAGTGTTGTTAATTATTATGTACTTACTTTATTTAGACAACATTATATTCGTTCATCAGTGCCTTTTTTCTTGATTCCAGAATCTATTTTCATAGATTTGTGATTATTAGTGCTTTTCTTTCTTTTTTTTATTCCACTGCATTGAGGGCTAGGAAAATTAACTAATGAAGTATAAAAGAGGAAGTCAATGGGTCACTGATCTCAGACAGACAGCTGCAGTACAGTTGTGTTTCCTATTATGGCAAATTCTCATCTACTAATGTAAAAAGGGGAAATGAAATAAGAAAAACAAATGCTATCTTGGCCCAAAATAAATCATTGTTTAAAATGTTCTTTCTTTGTCAGTTGAAAGCTGATAATTAGCAAGTGAATTCAGTTAACTCAATAACAAATTTTGAAGCCAGTTTAGGAAGACTGGACAAAGAAATTATGTAATTAAGAAAAAATGTTTTATTTTGTTTTTTGTGAAAATTTTGAACCTGAAAGCAAGGCCCCGCATGTGATGTGCAAGCAAGTATTTGTGTTTACCAATAGCCTTCTCCTTGGTGACTTTCCAGACCAGCGGGCCTTCATAAAGCATCCTCTTCTGAGTCAGGTCAATGTTCTTGTAAAGACAAAGAGAGAATAATGAAGAATATCACAACAAAAAACTTGGTTACGACCAAACTGTCCAAAGAAACTTACCTTATACTCAGTATAAAGCTCATTACTGGGTTTGAGCCCTGATGTGTCCAGTCTACGCTGGTAGTCCTTCAGAGTCTGGGAGCAGAGACAGAGAGATTAGGGGTCGGACTGTCTAACAAGAGACCTTCAGAAGTCTTAAAATGAATTTACCTGACCCCAATTGGTGGTCAATTACCACAGAACAGTTTGCTGAGTGGTGGATTGTGTGTTTCTTACCAACAGGTTCTCCATCACTTTGACCTCCTCGTTGACATGGTTGAGGATCTTTCTGCAGCACTCCGCACTCTGCTGGATCCTCTCCTTCTCCGTTTGGTCCTCTGCCCGAAACACAACAAACACAAGAGTTCAGAAAAATACAGCTTTCACAGCACAGTTCAAACAAAAGCCATAAATCACAAGTGCACACAAAAACTCAGCCGCAAGCAGAAAGTAATCAGTGGTTAGTGTGCTTAAATGTTTATATTGTATTTAAGTACAAATATTTTAAAAATATGGATGCTAATGTACTGTTTTTCGTTTGCACAATGTTAATTAGCAGGAATGCTTTACGGTGATAGTAAATGTTTACAGGATTTTATTCTTCGGTGTAATATATAGCTTGTTTTTCCTGTTTACTTATTTATTCCTGTTAAAAATTCCCCAACAGATTCTCAAGATAAATTAATAATACACATCAGAACATACAGTAAATCAATATTGTGAGGATTTTGAAAAATTCTATTCAGTGATTAGCGTAAGTAAGACAAATGTTATCAGTAAAAACATATACATCTTTACAGATATGCCCCAGGTGCAAACTAAGGTCAACATATGAGCAACAAACCAGCTTGGGACATACACACCTGTGTTCTTTGCAATATTCTCCAGCAGCAGTGGATACTTGGTGAGTCTCTGCATCTCTATAGGGATGATGTCCTTGAGCTGCAGCCTACGGCACTGGGGCTTACTCTCTGCCTCCTGGGATTAACACACACATACGGAGTCAGATTAAGACCACTCATGTGATTTCTTGCATGGCCTTGAATCTTTTAGTGCATCCATGTACGTCTCGAGTTAAACCTTTAAGAATTTATTTTTGAGTCAGTTTCTGAGCATGTATGTGGTACCAATATGAACGAGTTGAAGCGTGGCTCTTTCTTCTGCCTGCTCTTGATCTGTTCCAGGGCCCATGACTGGTGACTGCAGAATCGGGCTGTCAGTTTCTGGAACCACTCGCCCTCTGTACCACCGAACTGAAACACACACAAAACAGTACAGTCAAACACTGTTGTGCTAGTGAGAAGTGATATGAGACATACAAAGAAACTAGAGACTTTCAACATTTGTTTGATGATCTAAAAATGTTGACACTATTACTGATACCTGTGTTGAATTAAGTTTCCTATTGTCCTCAGAATATTGAATATCTTTATATCACATAATTTAATATAAATGTGGTCTACTGCCGTTTTGGCCCGGGAGGACAAAAGTTAAATGGTCAACAGGAAGACAATACAAAGTTTAAATTGTTAGCACAAGATTTCTGAAAGTAAGTACTGAGAGTAAAGAGAAATACTGTGATATTGTGAGATGAAGAGAGAAATCATGAGGACTCACTCGGTTGAGAACTGTGGTGCTGATAGATTTAACAATGAAGCCGTCATCAAAACGCAGTTTCTTCAGGTTCTCGTAGAAGTTATCTGAGAGTCACAGCCACAGACAAACACACAGAAAAATAGTGAAATTCTGAAAAACAATTTAAGAGGCCAAACTCTACTATCAGTGTGAATGACAGATTTTCCTCCAGACAAATACGGAAGATCATACCAATCCTTACAGCGGCACTGGAAAAGGCCAGTGACTTACGAAAACCTTCACTCAATTACAGATTGTGCACACAGTTATAGTTTTCACTCATAGGGAATAAATAAGTATGGATATGATGTATGCATGTTTGCTTGTTGCAGGAGGGGGAAGCTTTAAATTCATGTGTCCGACTTTGAAAGGACACAAACACTTCAGAAATGCTTCTTTGCAGCAGCACTCACAGTGCATTTCAATGATCTCATCGAGGTTGGGGAAGATGGCGGCCAGCTCAGTGGCAGTCAGGAGCTCCTCTCTCTCCAACGGCTTGGAAAAGATCATCTGAAGGACACTTAGCATTCGCACATGGGCATGCTCTGTTGCGAATAACTCTGAGAAGAGAGAGAGAGGACACAGCATGATCTTTTCTGTGAGCAATTTGTATCAGTATGTTTCCCTCTCATCATGTGTTGCCTAATCTCTCTTCTCCTCACCATTGATGACTTCCTGCCTCTTGGTCTCCTTCTTGCTGAGGCTGGACAGAGCTTCGGGAGCGGCCTGCTCCCTCCAATTGGGTGGGTCCTGCTCGAACTCCAGGAGCCGTGGCTCCATCTCCTCCAGCTGTGGGGAGGGGCTGGTGGGGGAGTGGCCAAGCCCTTCGAGAACAAAAACGGGTCCATCGGCGCTGAAGATTGAATGGAGAAGGAGAAGGATTAGTATTGAATGTCTACTACAACGTAATTATGACCCAGGAAGCCTCAAGAGATGTAATATACATTCTGGATGAACAGGTTGTTGGTTGTGGAACAAGAGAGTAGCAGTGAGCAGCTGCGTTTCTTTCTAAATGTACACCAGGGATTACATAACAATTGACAATGTAAGGATGTTAAGCAGCCAGACAAAATATCTAGCAGAAGAGCTATCGATCAGTGTCATGTTGTTACTATTGTACCTTAGATACAAGTACAACATGACTTTAACATCAGGTAGTAACTCTATGGCGAGATTAATATTGTTTTGCAAAATTTGTCAGCATTTCTCAATTTACAAGGTTAAATGGGTAATGTTTAAACTAACAACTAAACAACAATATTACACAATTCAAGAATTTAACTCTCAAAGGTCTAAAGTACTGGTAAATGTATATTATTAAATGAAGCCGATTTAAATGTAACCGGTTAGCTTACTGGGAATTCAACTGCTTTTCCTTTCTAAGTCCAGACCAGGTGCAAGTGGCCATGCTGTCAGGATTTACAGTCAACCAATAAAACATTAGCTAACCTTTAATAAAGTGCTGGCACTTCACGTTTGCCAGATGGTCAATACTGATCTAACTCGATAATCATTTCCATTAAAAAGGAAATGAGAGTTATGTTTAACTGTTACTGAGTACCTGTCAGTCACAGCACAGGTCAACTATTAGAAACAGATCCATCTGACGGTCAATTACAAGTCAATAAAGTTATCAGCCTGAGTGACTCATTATACTTTGCACACGAAGTGATCTTATTTCAAACTGTTGTTCTGATTTATCTGACAGCATTTGACATCCTGTCTGTCCCTGCTGTGCGACTCTCGAGCCAGTGAGGCATTAAGGGGGGATTTGCCCATCTTACGGATGGAGGTGCTGGGGGGTGAGTGGGGCAGGTGGTGTTGTTGACGTGGCAGAGGGAGGCTGGAGGTCCACATCACTGCGGGAGCGGGACTGTTTGGCCCGAGAAGAGCCCCTGCGCCGAGACGAGTGCCGGTCCACACGAGCACTCTCGCTGCGTGTCACTTTTTTCCTGCTGATGGAGGGGAAGGTGGGAGAGGATGGGGGAGCAAGGAGGTAAGGGTGAGAAAAGATGGGGACAGAATAAAGAGGGAAGAGGTCCGTTGGAAAAGAACAAAGACAGTAGAAAGAACAGAGGTAAACAAAAGTGGATAGAAGAGAAAGAGCAGAAAGTAATGTAGAAGGAAAAGACAGTAGAAGGGGAAGTATAAGTTATATATAGACAGTGAAGACAGAAATGGGAGTTAATTATGAGGGGTAAGAGGATGATGGATGAGTCAGAAGAAGATTTACACAAACAAGAAAGATGTTCGAAAGGGAAATATCCAATCAAGAAAACATAGAGGAGAAAAATGAGTGACAAGTAAATATGCATGACATATGACATGCATATATTAGAAATGAAACTGAGTCGGTTTCATACATTGTAGATATAGCATCACTTGAATGCCAATCTACAATAGAAAGTAGCCATGCATTGCTTCTACATATGTGGCGTACCACACTGTACAAATATAATAGTTGTTTGGCTCAATAGTTCCTGGGTTCAGACAACTATGCACAACGTGCATACACATCAATTAAAAACAATACAGCTCATCCAAAACTGTTATGCTAATTTGAATTCCTTCAAAAGCAGATTCAAAATACTTATCCATGTTTGTGTAATGTATCAAACCAGTGTGTGCACATGAGGGTTTGTGTAAGTGTGATATGTGATCAGTATAAGGCCTGAGGCATGTCCATGACTCTGTCAAGGCGCTGACACCCACCTTGTCTTCAGTCTGTAAAAACATGGGATACCACACTGTTACACACTCGCCTTTATACAACTATTGGAAGCCACAGTAAGAACCATGACATGCAAGTGCACACACCAACACAATATTCTACACAATTCAAACCACTGTCGGAGCAGAATGCCAAAGCCCCTGGAACAACATGTAACCTCATACTGTGGAGACAAGCAGGACAAAGGACGGGCCCTGACCACGACACAAGCAGACACCTTGGAAAGCACAGAGAGGGAGCAGCTAAAATGAGCTAAAAACAAAAACACGAACGGAATGCCAGATAACAACACTGTCTAAAACTGGCTATAAAGTTGCTAACATTATTTTTTTTTTTAGAACTTTAGCCAAGACATTACCAAGCTTGTTTACTGCATAGAAAGCTGTGAAAAGCTCATAATCTCTGCTATGTAACAGCATTGCAAGAATCTCAGTCTAGAAGAAAACAACAGTGTACTGCCGACATGAACCTGAATCCAACAAAAAAAAAAACAAGAGCCAGAACTGTACGAGTGATTCCTATATGCAACAAATGAAGCAATTAAGCTTTGTTATGTACATAAGAGGCACAAAACAAGACAGACAAAGAAAAAGAGAGAGTGATGTTAAGAGGTGAGCACACCTGCCACACTGAGGAAGAAAAAGAAGGAAGGGTATGAGGGGGAGGGAAGGCAAAGGGCTGGAAGGAAAGACTCGATCCGGGTCCACCTGGTGAGGTTCTGTCTCAAAACTGCAGGCTCTGTTAGCTAGCGAGCAACGGGCAGCATGACAAAAGCTAGCACACAGCAGGGACAGACTGCTGAGGGAGTTTTACCAAGCTCCCTCAGCCTGAGCAACGACACATTTTGCTTCCCACTTTTCGCCTGGTCTTTTACGTCTCTCTTACAGTCTAATTATAATCTGACCATAGTCTCTAATACTGTAAATGCTTATACTCTATAGTAATCACTATACTGCAATTACATCCTCCTTCTCAAGATGATACTCTTTTTATTAACACCTCAGTCCTTCTCACCTGTCTTTATCTATAGTCTCCTCTGCGACGGTGTCACTAGGGGAGAGGGGTTCCACGGGGGGCAGCCCACCTCCCATCGAGATAGGGGACACATCACCCACGTCTGAAACAGCTGGAGGCTCTAAGCGAATGCTTGAGATACCTAGAAGATTAGAAAATCAAATTTAGCAGCAATACACAAGAATGTTTTGTAACCTTATACAACGGAAAACATTTATTTTTTTTTTTCTGCAAGATCAGAAATATTTGAGTGTTCCTAAAATCTATTTCACTCTTCCTGACAGGCAGAGACACAACATTCTTGAATGCAAGGACATTTCGGGCCGGGTTATAAGCAATAAAACAATAGTTACATTATAAAAGTCTTGTTAAAATAGTACCTTTTCTTACTCTATTAATTATTAACTTTAGACCCGTTTTAACATTTTCAATTTGAATTTTGTTTATAGGCCCGCACATACGCGAGTCTAGAGATCGCTTATTTGGACCACAACTTTGATCCAGTCTAAAATGTCAAAAATGTGATTCAGAGGATGAATCATACTAATTCTGTGATCCTTGCTCTCACTAAACATTCACATTTTAGTGTCTGAGGTTTATGTAATAAACTTTAATGATTTCGGACACAATCATTACGTATTTACCATATTTAGCAAATATTGGCAAGCTATCAAGCTAAACGAAGATGGTAAACATCAGAATGTTAGTAGTGTCACTGTGAATGTTAGCAGGATGACATTTGCAAATAGATGTGTGTAATGCCTCCAAGAACCACTAGTGTGACTGTAGACTTGTCTTGTTTATAAATGTGCAAGTAAGTCAGCAGGTGTACCATCATTGTGTGAAGACTCTGGGCAGCTGGTGGCGCTGATGTTGTTTCCAGCGGTGTCACTGATGTCTATCACCGGAGCAGAGGCAGAGTTTCCGCTTACCCCGACAGAAAGTTTGTCAGTCAAAGAGCCTCTGCCCGGAGTGAGGCCTTTACGATCCAGAGCCACTTTATCCTTTTCCCCTGATGTATTGGAAGAGCATGACAACTTTAACAGAGGTGAACTATAAGTAATGCACATACAGAAAAACATGCACCTCAGTTAAAAAAATAAAAAAAAATAAAAAATGACAGACTTTTTGAGACAGACAAGCAGACCAGATTGAGTAGGGTGCAATCAGGACCTCTACAGTAAATGACAGGATTAGTATGTTACAAGGGAACATTCATGATCCTTCAAGTGAGATGAATGAGTAAAGAGTGACATTTTCTGGTGATTACAAACAAGACACCGCAACGGATTCTTCAAACATCCACCTTGAAACACAAAATCAGCTATGTAACGCCCCTCCCACATCCTCTACCAGATTGATTTGTCACATGCAGGCATGCTTCAGTGTTGATTAGTAGATAAGTGACCATTCTACAGATAAAAGGGGTAGGGGGAAAAGGGGGACTCTGAACAACGAGTACCTTCATTATCCATTTTAGGTTTGCCCTCAGCTGTAACAGGAAAGAAGGGCAGGACAACAAGTTCTCATATCCATTCATGGACATCAATATGTAATCATTCTTTGAAATGCCAATAAAGTCATGAACAGCCAGATATAAACTACACAATGTGATAAGGGTCTCAAAAGCAGATACATACCACCCCCTGGAATCCAGCTGGAAATTGGAAACACCCCTCTGGGCTTGGTGGTCTTGGTGGATTCCTCCTTCTTATTCTGGGGAAATTACACAAACAGAGAGGAAAACAAAGTCAGATTTAACAAAGAGGAGGAATGAGGATAGCGTATTTATCGAGCGGTCTGCTATGCAATTGTTTCTTTAGTTTCCATAAAATGACAAAAATGTTGTCCTTCTATAAAGATTATTGTTATTTACCTTTACCAGTTGTCTCCTGAAGAAGCCTCCTCTGGACTTCTTACTGTCGACTCCCCTGGATTTAACACCTAGGTGCTTCATGTAGAAGGTCACTGCAGCAAATATAGATTGGCTGGTGGTGGAGGAGAAGTTTTGTTAGAGGTGTGTTAAATAATAATATTTAGTAGTGATTTTAAATACTTGCTAACATTCTTTTTCTTAAGAAGACTTTTCTTAATTTAAATAAATTAAAGTACCTAGTAATGCATAAGCATCTGTCTTTTTTGTAACAAATGATTCGGTCCTTTTCTTCCAGTCAAATTAACAAAATCCTCCTCCTCCTGAGGAGGTGGAGGCAAGCCTAGTGGCCCAAACTGGAAACATGGGCTTGCCTCCCTGTGGGCCCACCACCCACAGGAGGAGCATGAAGGGTCCAGTGCAATGTGGATCAGGCAGCAGACCAAGGCAGGGGCCTTGGCGGTCTGATCCTCAATTATGGAAGCTGGCTCTTGGGACATGGAACGTCACCTCTCTGGCGGGGATTGAGCCGGAGCTTGTGGAAGAGGTTGAGTGCTATCGTCTAGATATAGTTGGCCTCACCTCGACACATAGTGTCGGGTCTGGAACCCAAGTCCTTGAGAGGGGTTGGGGTTAGAGAGGAACGGCCTGCCTGATCTGAACCCGACTGGTATTCAGTTATTGAACTTCTGTGCGAGTCACAGTCTGTCCATAACTAACACCATGTTCAAACATAAGGTTGTTCATCGGTGCTCTTGGCGACCAGGCCTGAGTCCGGGGTGGGGCCCTGGCATTTAGGGTTGTAGTTCGATGATTGACTTTATAGTCGTAACATCTGACCTGCGACAGTATGTTCTGGACACTAGGGAAAGAGAGGAGCAGAGCTGTCAACTGATCACCACCTGGTGGTGAGTTGGATCAGATGGCAGGGGAGGACATCGCACAGACCTGGTAGGCCCAAACGAATAGTGAGGGTCTGCTGGGAACGCCTGGTGGAAGAACCTGTGAGGATGGTCTTCAACTCCCACCTCCGGCAGAGCTTCAACCATGTCCCGTGGGCGGTGGGGGACACTAAGTCCAAATGCGCCCTGTTCCACTCTGCCATTGAAGCCGGTGGTGGGCACCGGAGGTGAGGGAAGCTGCCAGGCTGAAGAAGGAGGCCTACAGGGCATGGTTGGTCTGTAGGTCTCTGGAAGCAGCTGACCGGTACCGGATGGATAGGCGGTCCACAGCTAGGGCAGTCACTAAGGCAAAAACTTGGATGTGGGAGGAGTTCGGTGAGGCCATGGAAGAAGACTACTGATTAGCTATAAGGGGTTCTGGCAAACCGTCCAGCGCCTCAGGGGAGGTAGGCGGCAACTCGCTCACACTGTTTTCGGTGGGGGCGGGGAGCTGTTGACGTCAACTGGGGATATGCAAGGTCTATGCCAGGGTGCTGGAAAGAGGGTCTGTTCAATGGCTGAACCTCAGATCGAGGAGGAACAATGCGGTTTTCATCCCGGACGTGGAACCATGGAGCAGCACTTTACCCTCGCTAGGGAGCTGGAGGGGAAATGGGAATTTGCCCAACTGGTTCACATGTGTTTAGCTCACACTAAAGGCTGCAAAAGTTTAATTATTATTATTTATTTTTTTTAAAAAGCAGTGTTTGCACAGTCACTAGTGTAAAAGAGAGAGAAAAGGAAAATGCAAATGAGAGAAAAGCATGAAAAAAAGAGAGACTGGTGCAGGGAAGAAGGAGGCGCAGTATTGAAACTGTCCAGAGGAGGAGCATTAAGGAGGAGCTGAAAAGAGTGGGAAGGAGAGAAAAAAATATGTCAAAGGAGGAGACAAAGGAGGAGTTGAGGAGATAAAAGAAAAGTTGGGAAAAGGAGGAGACTCTGGGGATGTGCACACAACAAAAGTGCTTGGGATTAAAAGTTTTACAGGAGATGCTGTGTGAATGCATCATAATGAATTGAACTGTGGAGGACCAACATTCTCGGGAGAAAAGCATACAGAACAGATGGTGTGCATGATGGGGTTTAATAATTTCTTCCAGTCAAATTAACAAAATGTTCATAAAAGGAACAGAGAATGATGAACTAAGTTATACGTTTGTGAAAGGGCGTTTTTTTTTTTTACTGAAATACACGTTTTAATTTGTCTTTGTTATAGCTGAGCCAGTATGTGTGGTTTTAGTTTGACCACACCCAGGCTGAGAAAAAGCATGCACAGATCTAATCTTCTACATGTGCACGAGCATGCCCTCAAAAAAGAGGACCACAAATATTTAAACTTCGTTAAAACAATGTAACTCACCATTTTTCCTCGTCTGAGACGATTGTGAGTCTGAAAGAAAAGAGATAGGTTTCAGTGATGTCACTACTACAGAGTGGAGAAAAGCACTCGTGGTGCAGCATCAAGCTCACCTCTTCCTTTTAAGTAGCATTTTTTCTTTCTTTCGCTCGACTGATTATTAACTCTGGTTTAGGCCGGTGGAATCTGAAATAACTAAGCTTTCCTTGATCCAACTCAAAACAGACGATAGTGTTTTTGTGCTCAGAGCTGAAGCTACTGATCATATTCTAAAATTTCCAAAAAGAAAGAAAAAATCAAAAATCAAACAAAAAAAATCAAAAATGCGAAAGATGCATGAAAAGCTGCACTTCTGCACACTCTAGCAATTAAAAAAAAAACACTTGAAGATCTACAATTAGGCCAAGCTATTGTCTCCAGACTGTCAAAAACTCTGTCCCAGTTTGTCTCTTCAGTTAAGTGTCTACAAAGAAATCCAAAGTCAGAAATGCTCCAGCACAACGGAAATGTCTATTTAACCATGTTTTTGTCTGATGCAACAAGCAGGCAAGACTGTGGAAATTGGATACTTATGTTTTGAGATGAACATAAAGGATGGGAGGGGTTTTCCCGGGATTTCCCTGCATAATCCAATCAAATGGTCTGGTTGTCTTGTTCGCATCAGCAGAGAGACCAATGAGAAACAGTTGGGGCGAGGTCAGTGTTGTGGTCAAGTGAGGAGGGGGACAAGAAGGGGTGACTGGGTGCAGGAGTGTGGGGGAACATTAATGGCGAGAGAAATAGAGAGATGATTGTCGGGAGGAATGAATGGAGTGAGGCTGAATGAATCGTTTGTGCAATGAAGATAGAGATCCAGCTGTGTGATAGTAACTGAGCGAGTCAAAAGCCGAATTATCATGTCTTTGATACGGGCACTCTGCAGGCTTTTTTTGTGTCTTCATTCACAGGATGAGTGCTTCTTGTGCACAGTGCATCATTTTATTCTCTCTCTCTCTCTCTCTCTCTCTCCTGACAAGATGAAGTAAGACAGCATTCTGCCCTCTCCCTGGCCTCCTCTCCCTCTCTGTCTGACTCGCTTCTTGCAGAGGATAATACATTGTAGCTGGCCACAGGGTCAAGGATAGATTAACTTTCCCCCAGATCTCTTGCTTTCTTTCTTTAACTGCGTACAGGGCAGGAGCTATCCCACATCGATAACCCTCTGGCCCTTACTCTCCCCTTCTCTTTTTCGTTGTTTTACCCCCTCCACCATCATGCCCTCCCCCCAGCTGGCAAAATGCCAAGGGAGAGCCTTCCTGCCAGCGTGGCACTGCTGACTCCATCTTTTCCTTTCTGCCTTCTCATTTCCTTCTTGCTTTGTTGTGTTCTCTTTCATTCACCAGATTCTCTGTTCCGGTGAGCTTCATTTTTTCCAGCTCAGTCTATCGTACATTGTCTTGAGTGCACAGTTGGTGTTGGACTGTGCAGTTTTAAAGAAAAGTGTGGCAACAACATAAGAGGAAACAGAGACATCTGCTTTTCCAACTTCACTGATGGATACTATGTGAATGCAAAGATAAAGTTCTTGACACCAATATGCCATATTGGTATCAGGGTATATACGGGCTAGAGTACCTCACAATGCTTTTATTAAATAGTTATTGTAATATGCAAATGATATATTTTGTACTCATAATTCAACAAGGAGCTTTGTCTTGAAGTTTGAAGATGTGCTCCACTTGCATGTCATTGTAAAAAAAAAAAGAATCTGACTTTCACTTTGTTTAGGCTGGATGCCCCCAAATCATTTCTAATGGGCGTAGCGCAACACTCACTGTTTCTCAGACATCTTTTCCAGCAGGTTCTCAGCTACAGACTTCTCCTTCATCTCCATTGGGACACGGTCGGTGGGGTAGTGATTCTCCACGTCGGCCAGTTCAGCCTCATTCGGGGTCATGCCCATCATCCTCTTTTGCCTGTGCAAGACAAAGGGGGACGGAGGTGTTAGGAAGGTTTGTCAAAAATAACATAGAAAGTAGTATATTTATAGAGAATGTAGATCTATGCGTTTTCCTAATGTATAAATGTGTGGCTGCTGATTACAGGACTGTGCATAAAAATGCATATTTTGTGGCTACTGCTAAACAGAAACGTTTAACTTCAGGAAACAACTAAAATCTACAACATGTTTGCAAATTTTTTTGTCTTCTCAGTGTGCCTCTAAATCACTAAAGCACTAAAGACTGAAAGAATTTGAGAAAAAGTGAGATCAAGATAGCTTTTTTTCCTGGTGTTTAAATGCTACTCACACTAAAATCCTTCCAGCAAAGACACAACATACTGCATTTGGCTTTAGCAGTGAGGCAGCCAAAGTAGGTCTTGAGTAATAGTTGCTGGTAGCAACTTAGCAAGCATGCTGGGTAATTATATTAGGTTAGGCCAGGTTATGCTGGTGTTGCCGTAGTCTTGTCTTGTCTAGATTCGTTGAGATTGTTTTTCAAACTGGAGTTTCTTACTGTGGTGATGGATTAAAGTCAATACACCTTTAAGGTAAAAATGCCTTTTAATGCTGGTAAATGATAGTTATGTGTCAAATATCAAAATTCAAATATGACTTTGTTTGGGAAAAATTGCTCATTAGATACACAAGGTTGCCTTGAAGGAAGCAAATCAATGTAAGAGAACGTTTTATTGTAGGTTTCACTGATGTTATTAAAGTTTTTACAAGATTTATTGACATCTCAAGTTCCCCTTAACCACAGTTGAAAGTAAAAAAAATTAAAAGTGAGTGTTCTGCTTGCATGAAACCTCGCAAACAAAGAGAAGAAGCATCTGAAATGCATAAAACAGCTGCTGTTGTTTTTAGGTTTATGTGCAGTATACAATACTATATTAATCAAACATTTCAAGCATATAGACCCTAAACACATGTCAGGGATGAATCTCAAAAGCCCAGTGTTCTGATCTCGCTATTTTTTGTTGATTTACAACATATTGTGATTTACAATGTGTGAAATAGCTGGATTAGCTCTGATGTAGACTCTCTTTGCTGGAGTTCAGAATCTGAGACTCTCACCTGAAATCTTCCAGCTGTTTGGCCACTTCAGGAACCTGTAATTTTTGAACGTCATGGGCAAAGCGCTTTTGCAGGTCTTCAGACAGCAGATCTGGACGGGTCCGGTCTTGGAAAAGGGGCAAATGTGGAGTGAGTGAGTGAGAAGGAACACACCAAGCAGGGTTGAGGTTTGTCAAATATGTCTAAGACTATGTAATGACTTTGAACACCGTCTAGAATAACTTACCCAATTCATAGGCTATATTAGGTGGTACTGACACTCTGAGAATCTGCAATGTGAAGCAAATGACAAAATCAGTACACAGAGAGAAATAATACATGTTGTTTATATAGTATACACAATGTTTTAATGTAAAGATTACTTTTATAGATCTATATGGATTGTTACTTTGTTTTCAGTGGATGCTAGACAAAACAATGTGATGCAGTATCTATATATCACCACCAGGGGGCACGTTAACACTGGAAATAAAAAATAACATGACAATAAGCAGATATTCCAAATGGGAGATTCATAGCTCTGTCACTGACTTGAAAGTAACCACATGGGCCAACTTTGCGTCAGTGGGTTTACAAATATGACGGGGCTTTAAAAAAAAAAAAAAAGAAAAAAAAAAGGGGGAGGCTAAGAAAAGATGATTCCTTCTAAAGGGCTTTCCCACGATCCTGACAGGAAGCCGTGGGGTTATACTGACAGACAGACAGACGGACAGACAGAGAGAGAGAGAAAGTGCAGCATGAAGCAGCTGACAGACATCTGTAGTGGATGAGCTTTGAGGAGGACATATAACAGAGAAGTGACAAAGGCCAGGTGTGTGCAGGGAGAAGTAAAAAAAAAAAAATCCGCTGCAAAGACAGATTATGTGAACACAATGTAGTTCTCTCTCATGAGTTCAACTTATAGAGGAGCAGGACATTAATTTCCTGTTGATACAAAACTACAAGAAGAATGTAGTATTTATATTGGAAAGCCTGCTTTGTCTTTAAAATGTCTGTCCAATACACCAACTAAATTTGTGAATATTTTAAAGCTAAACTTGTGACCATCAAGGAATTAATTTTGTTTTATTTATATATATATATATATATATATTTTAAGCACATTCACATCATGTTCTATATATACTGCCTTCAAATGAAGTCACTTCTACTCTGTTCATGAGAGAAAAAAAATATGTATGAATGGCCCACTCTTGTGGTTTTCACAACTTGTAAATGGAAATGTTTCGATAAGGCCAGAGTTCACCAGTGGTGACATGTTTGCTGACATCTTCAGAAATAACAGAAGTGAATGGTAATGGTGAATATACTGTAATTTAGTTGTACTGAGGTTTCTTTGTTGTTTTATTATATGTATGAGTACACTGAGTTCCCTGGTCATTAGCTTGCTAACGGTTAGCCTTGGTGACTTCTACACACCAACAGTTTCCTAGCAGCTGTCTTCTTTTGGTAGGTTACCTTTTGAATGCCAAGCATTTTGTGTACACAACTTTCCATGTCATAACCACAAAGTCATGAGATTCATTCATGCAATCAGTATAAAAGGACATATGGCATAGTGTGTAAGTGCTCAAATCAAGGTCAATACGATTCTGAGCTTGTAAAGAGATATTCATAGGTCATAGGTCCAAAGTATGTAAATCAACCTTTGTAAACTAAAATCTGCACGATAAATTCAGTGAATGTGTAGAAAAGATTTGCATTTGTAAAAGAACATAATAACATCTGCGTATGTAAAAAAAAAAAAAAAAAGTTAGCACATTTTTAAACTTTGTGTATAGACAAAGCATATTCAAGCGTAAAGACGGAGTCAATTTGTACTTGAAATTAAAGTGTCACAGTGATTGCGCTAAATCTTGTTTCCTGCTCTATATCTACACAAAGATGTTCACCCCACCAGTTAATCTTCAACAGAAGCTTTTCTTTACAAATACAAATCTTTTCTAGACATTCACATACTGGATGTGACAAATCTCACTCGCCGTAATTTGAACCAATATTAGTCTGTTACTTACTGCACCCTTGTCCAAGAAGGTGTTGTAGAACTCCACAAACTGTTTCTTTGTCTCTTTGGCACTGAGGTTTCTGAAGAGGTCAGCATGGAGGTAACACAGCTGAGAGAGGACAGACAGACAGGAGTAATGTATTGATGAGTTTAATATTGGCTCAGATTCAGTAATGCACTGCAATACCACTAAAAGACACAGAGTTACATGAACTGGCATTAGAAAATCTCAAAATTATGTGTAAGTCAAATTACTGGGACTACTTGACAGTGTTGCATCATCTCAGCCATTAACATGCACATAGTGTACCTAAAGCTCAATAATTCATTGAGCACATTCATAACTGTCCTCAATCTGGGTTGGTGGACACATACCAAACCAAAAGCCAAGCTGAGTTACTGTCTTTTTAAATCCTGCAGAATTATTAACATTTGTTTTTGTAAATATGCTGCACTACTGATCATTTGTGACAACCACAAGAAACAAGGGTGATGGAAGGGAGGGGGTCATGGCTGTGAAAGGTGTAACAGTACCTGGGTGGGTCACAGTGTCTGCATGCAGAATAAAAGGGGAAAGGACAGGCATGCTTTGTATCAGCACTGACACACATACAGTAGTCATAAACACACAGATGAGTTAAAGTGTCCAAATGCACTCTAAAAACACTAAATTACTGTGGCTAACTCATTTTGCACAGTACACTAAGCTTTATAATGTTTATCATATGATTGAGTAATATTTAACAGGTGCAATACTATTATTAAAAGTTAAAGTGACAAGTTGGCCGCAGGCAAAAGCTTTCTCTTTACACTTTTTGTTTAGAACCTGTTTGTCTGCTTATTTTTCTTACCCTAACAGACTCTGTAGACATGCTGCCATTTCCTCAGTTTTTGTGTTGCCATGTTGTGTTACAATAACCAGTACTGAGTTATACAGACCAAAAACTACAAAAATAGGACGCAGGATATAATAAAAAGGGAAATGCGTGATCGGTGTAACTGTAAGCACTGATTCTTATTGTTACCTATGATTATACCTTTTTTTTTAATGAATTGATAATAAAAATTAAAGAAATAAAACTATTTTCCATGTTATGTGAGGATGAAAAAGCATATATTGGTATTTATGATTCATAATCAGTTTTAGAGAAAAAAAACTGGCACTGACTCATTTCTTGAAAGTTGCCTAGAAACAAGACCTACCATAAACATCACGTAGGTTAGGTGGTGTTTCAGCAGTCTTATAAAAATAAACACCCTGTAACCCTGTATCTACACAGGCTGAGAAGTGAGTGCATCCTGGAAGCCTGAAAGCACTTAAACTTAAACTACTCCCACGGGGTAAAGTGCAAGTAACATGCAAGACAGTACATGGTATGTAAAACCAGCTGTATTGATCTGCTCCATCAGATCGATATGAGACTCAAAAATGGGTTTGAAACACATCATCTGCTGACAGGATATTGCATTATGGGAGTACTCACCAAGGGAGCGGGATCAAACTGTAGAATGACATGTTGCATGAAGACCAGCAGGTGAGTCGGCCGCTCCTTCAACCCCTCTATGTGGTTGAAGTGCGTGCACTGGTCTTCCGTAACCTGAAAGAGAAGAGACAAGACAATTACGAAGGGCAAAAAAATGAAAGGCGATAATTAATTCAGCCAACACGTGCTGCTCTTCCCTTCACTCACATCAGTCAGATCATTCTCAAAGTCCTCATCCTCAGCCCCGATGATGCTCATGGCTGGGTTAGAGCCCTGAGCTCCAAACACACCCTGCTAAGGAGAGAAGGAGACAGAGAGAGGAAGAAAACAAGACAATTAACAACCATTATGTGCTACACTTTGAACTGGTAGGCTATCACTTTGCCGTCTTGAGCCCCCGCTGAGCAGAGCCAGACATAAAGCCAGATTAGAGTTTGGACACAGTGAACTTTCCCAGTGTAAAATAACATCAAGAACAGAGAGGGGGGAAATGTCCCAGCTTCCAATCCAGCCTCCTGGCAAGAAGCCTGATGTGTCATAATGCTCACGGTCCTTGAATTAGAAACACACTTCTAGTTTAAGATGCATTCAGTCCCATTCATTTAAACCGAGCAAAGAGGCAAAGAAATATAGGGCACAGTTTTATACATTAAAATTTACTTTTACAAAATGAAACTGGGATAAGGACGCTGATAAAGAATGATAATGAGCTAATGATAAAAGCAAAGGTTAAATGCTTTTGGGAAATAGTTTTGATCACTTCTTTAAGATGGTTTGTTTTGTGAAAAGCCTCTTTCCCTAGGTCACACTAAAACATGCAGGAACTTGGAACACATGAGTGCTAGTTTCAGTGAAACAGAGGGTTCTCTCTAGATACTATGATGTAAACCCTCCTGGTCTAAAAACATAATGAAACTAATCTGAAATTAAAGGTTTGTGCCAAGCTTTGCTTTTGAAATCCTTGAATGGGAAAAAAATGCATCAGAACCGGCGACCAATTTTCCCCCACCCTTTACACCCCACACCATTTCCTCTTTCCCAAAACACACAAACAACACATAGCCCTTGTATTCAGACCTCTGAAGGCCGCAGACCCAGAGCCGCCACCAGGGAACACCCAAATACACACACACACACACACATCTGAAATCTACTCTGTACACAGCTAGGTGAATGCAGAGGGCAATGTGAAGTACAAGGTAAAGTAAGAGAGAACAAAAATGTATGGGAAACTGTTAGTATGGGTTTTTTTTGTTTTTTGTTTTTTGAAGAGTTCATCAACTGGCTGGTTATCGGAAAGACATGAATTCTGTTTTTGACTGTACCTGAAGGTCATTATTCAGAAAAGCGTTGGACAAACATAGATAAAAAGCTTCATGTAACTTCTGGTCATATGTAGTTGAGACTAGAGAGCAGCAGAGAGTGAGAAAAAAATCTGTACTTATTTAATTTAGATCACTTCTTGTTTCACACAATTTCGAATGATTTCATTTAATTAATCTCCCTTTCAAAGTATCCGTTTTATTCTAGTCATTTTCACAGCCATCCTACACCCTTTCTAACACCCTATTGTTTTTGTTTTGGCTTTATTTTCATTGTGCACTTATGGTTCTTGCTTTTGTGTTGTAAAACCCTTTATAAAGACACTTGGATTAGTGAAGTTCTCCATAAAAAAGGTTTATTCCTTTTATTTGATTATGCTGGAACCATAAAAGGCTGCAGCTGTCTGGCGTTGCCAATTCATACTGTGTTAATTGTACCTTCAGTTTTCTGGTTGAATGAGGCCAACGTGGACACCTTTCTAGTTAAACTTAATTTGTTACGCATTGAATGCATTTCTAAGGTAATTATATGTTATTATAGGTATAAAAAGTAGTTATCAGTTAAATATTTGTAATAAAACATGTTTTGTACATTCTGAATGAAACTTTTGTGCACACAAAATGTCTAATTTACTGGACTTCAGATTGGTCTGCTGACAACCAACCAGAGGCCCCCTACCTTTTGTCAAGTCCCGACTGTTGCTATAGCTAAAAAATAAAATCGGAAGAACTCTTAAACCTTTAATAATACAGCCTAGATGTAAGATGGAGATGAGATGAGGTAATATTATCAACCGTGCTAATTTTGTCAGACAGGAAAAATTATCCATCTTTTAGTTTTTTATATATTGTCATTTCCTGGACACAAACTTGTTGACTGAAGGATCATATCAAGTTTCAAGACTAGCTAACCTCTACAGTTTTCGACATTTTTCTGTGGGAATGACCCTGCATTAGTATAATTTGTCTTCTCTAGCAACAGTAACATAGGAAGTTAGTACTTGCGAACCTCTGGCTTGTGGTCAGAAGACCAATAAAGGGTCACTTATACGATTATAACGTGTTACAAATAAGGAACTGATATTTAGCAGTTAGTGTTTATAAGGAAATACGACTGTGCACACAGACAAAATTTGTTTCATAAATACAGTGTATGCAAGGGGGTGGGGGGTCAAGGTGAAGGGCAGAGGGGAAACAGAGCCGGTGGGATGTCAGACAGAGAGAGAGAGAGGGAGAGAGAAACTAGGAGACGGACCGAGAGTGAGAGAATGTGTTCATTCATGACTATGTCCAGTGGGCTGCTGGTTGAGAAAGGCCAGTGTCGAAGCAACATGCGTAGGAGGGGTTAGCTAAACAGAGAGATACAGCCCCGTCAGGGCCACAAACACACATCTGCACAGACATATACACCTCAGTGAAACCACACACAAACCTTCACTTTCCCCACACATACGCACACCCCATCACCAACACATCACAAAGGCAATGACAAAGTTATGTCACCATGACAACGAGCGCTATAACTGACTTCTGCTGCTAAAGCAGATCTAGTCATTTCCTGGTGGAGATATAAAGTGCTGTGAAAACACCAACCATGTTCTCACGTTTTAATGAGCAAAACTGTTACATGAGAAAAAAAAAAATAAATCATGTCCAAAGTCTGTCCTTTGTATTCACTTGTAGATACTAATGTTCATGCAGAAAGATTATTTAACCTTTTTCTGACTCAGTGGTAGCACCTACTTCGTAAAGCCTATTTTATCCGCAAACTCATATCTGGTCAAATGTGACCGTTCAGATTAGAACATTTACGACCTTTATACTTGAACCGTATTCCTATTTTCTCCAAATAATTGGAGAAAAAAAAAAAAGATTTATTAAGTATTCAGTTTATTCTTTCGCTGACTGCTAGATTGGGTCCAGAGTGATTGTGTATCAAAGGAACTGTCAGTGAATTAATGCGACAATTGATCTGCAGATTATTTTTATTACTTGTTTGACGTATAAAACGTGTGCATACTGTATTATTTTCCAATATCCTGTACACAGGATGGTGTCATTAAATGTCTTATTTTGTCTGACCGGTGGTTCAAATATTTAATTTACAGTAATAAAGATGGAAAAAAGCAACATTTGTACACATTTTAAGCTAGAATAATGAATTAATAATTAATTAATTCAACCTTTTTTGTTGAATTAAATTGATGACGATTAAATTACTTTTAATCATCCAGTATTCAATCAATTATTGAGGGTAGTTCTCAAAGTGAGTACACGGACAGTGAACAATTTCTGCTTTCTTCTCAGTTAACCATTACACTTGAGCTAAAATGCAGAGACAGAACAGGGTTTTAAAACCTTGAAAGCTGACTACTCAGTATTACATTCTCCCCATTACAGGAGATGCTGAAGGCGCTCCTTTGTTATTGTTATGTCTTCGGAGTAACAGTAATACACACTTATATTCTGAGAGATCAATTGGAGCAGACAGGGGGAAGTTAATTGCGGCTACTCGGAGGGAAGTAGGGAAGGTCAATCCCACTCTGGATTTAAAGAGAGCAAGACTGCAGAGGGGCAGGAGAGGGAGCCCCTCTGACCAAAAAGGAGCCAAGTGGTGCATTCCAGCATATGGCACAGTTCAGGCAACAGATGGAGACGGTCTGAGCTTCAGCAGTAACCAGCCCATCTTCCCTTTACGTCCATCAGTACTTGATCGCTGGCACAAACTCCACAGGGTCTTTCATGGCTTATACAACCATGTCTGAGGGGGGGAAGAGGTGACAGGGAGCATACAGTATTTGAACGAGCGGCCCAGAAGTGCAGAGATCAGCCCCCGTGCTCCTGAGAGTCGGCAGCTGCCCCCCACCCCACACTCCCATCACATTCCAGTACTAACTAAGTGTCAGGTGGCATCAATCTAATGATAGCCATCAAGCGTACGTGCCTTTGTGTGTGTGTGTGAGTTAAGACTGAGCACGTATGTGGGAGGGGGGCCATTCCTATGTGATTGTAGGGAGCTGCCAGTGTAGTTGTGTGTGTGTGTGTGTTCTACGACAACTGGTCTTTACAAGAGCATTCCTCTCCATTGCTGACCAGGACAATGAATGATATTTGACGCAAGCGATAACTAAAAAAAACAGCATCATTTAAACAAAATAGTGGTACTGTTTAGCATTTCCTATCTCCACCAGGTAACCCTGCAGCACAATAAGCACACTGTTACAACAGCTCTCATGCAAACCCAGAATCTATTGCCCAAGCATTAAAACAATAAGTTATTTTAGTGAATTCCCTCCGACCAAGACAAGAGGAGGCGTCAAACCGTGACCTCACCCCAAAGTGGTCATCATCAGCGGCCATACCACTACCGGAGGGGCCCGCACCTGTCAATCAAGCTCCTGCAATCATATGACAGTGACTGTGAGAGGGGAGTGTCGTATGTTAAATAGAGCTGGACCAGGACCACCTCAAACAGCCATGTGTAATAAGTAGACGTGATCTGGTTACATGATTTTTTTTTTTTTTTAGAACGAACCAAAAGTTCATTATAAACAATCATTCAGTTTTTTGGTGCACACAAGGACTCGCTGAAGGTGTCATACATATCCCCAACTGTGGTAAAAAGAAGTGTCTGTGACAGGCACTATAGACAATATCGGTAAACCTCTAGTAATAGGTCTGCGCACACTAAGATCAAAAAGTAAACTACAGGTGATGTGTCAAGCTATATTAGAACTCCTCTCTTTTGCTCCTGACACTTGATCACATGGTCCAAGGTGCACCACTGGAACAAGCAGAGAATAGGTAACAAGAGTCCAGCTTATAATATATAGATAACAGATTTGTGATTCATAGACACAAAATTCATGTTGTAGAAAAGCCAGTGCGCTATACAATTACACTGATCAGCCACAACATTAAAACCACTGACGGAAGAAGTAAATAACATTGACCGTCTTGTGACAATTCATGTTCTGTTCTGCTGGGAAACCTTTGGACCTGGCATTCATGTGGATGTTACTTAGACATGTACCACCCACCTAGACCAGACCAGGCACCCCCACCCCAGCAGGATGCAGCCTGACACAGGCACATACACAAAAACAGTTTAGGAACAACTCAAAAAACATGGGAAAAAAATAAAAATAAAAACAGCACAAGGTGTTGACCGGGCCTCCAAATTCACTAGATCCCAAACTGATCAAGTATCTGTGGGATGCACTGGAACAAGCCCAATCCACAAAGGCACAGAGGCACAAGGGAGACCTACACAATATTAGGCAGGAGGTTTTATTGTTGTGGCTGTATTTTTTAAAGACTTTTAAAGACTTATAGCTACTTCTACTTGTTCTTGCTCAGTAAAAAAGGCAGAAACTATGAATATGCTCATAGCTTCAAATGTTTCTCTATAGGACTTTTTTCTATCACACTTGTGTAAGCTGCATTGCGACTGACTGGCTTCTAAATGAGTTATTATGTCACAAAACTCTGGTTAAAGCCATGTGTTTAAGTCATATTTAATGTGAACACATAGTAACTTTCCCTCTACAGCAGATGGCAAAAGAAGGGGGGAAGGTGAACACAGGGTGCTAACGTTAAACTCTGCACATGCATCATTGTGAGTGTCAAACATACCCGAGAACCAACAATAAAGAGATTCATTTTTGAGTCAAGGGGGAAAATTGAGTTTCTCCTGAGCAGTTAAAATGTTCACCTCGCTGTGGTGTATCCCCATACAATAACTGTGGTTATAAATGCAACAGAGCGTACTTGTGACCACACCCAACCACACATTCGTCAGTGGTTCTGTAGAGGTTAAACACGCTTCAAGTGTTCCAACAAAGAGGCAGTGAAACTCAGATTTTCAACCTGGTGTTTTAAAAGAACTCGTACTTTTTTCATTTGTTATACTGTTTGGTATACTGCCTGTCCACTAGTTGTTGGCATAAAAGCATCAGCGCCTCACGTGCATGCAATTTTGACTCAATAAAATCTATTCTAACCCCCTTGCTAATGTAAAAAAAATATATATATCACCCTCTGGGGTATAATTTATTCCCCCCCCCCACAATCCTCAGGTCCCTTCAGGGGCCGTGACCCACAGGTTGAGAATCATTATAAGTTACTATCTAAAAAGGGACCAGGTGTAGAATTTAAACATATGTGATGTTGACATACCCATGTTTTTTTGTTGTTTTTTTTTTAAAAAAGTGGACTGCTTCTACGTATTCTAGCGAGACTGATTGGTTACAACAAAACTGACAGGTTCCGTCAACAGTGAGAGTTGTGTTCATTCATAATATTCATTCTTATTATGGATTTCTGTATGAATTTCTGAATTTTCTGTATGGACATCTGAAAACTGATTACATTATTCTGTACAGCTTCTGTGTAGCGGCGAGGTGTAAAATTGTAATTGCCACACAGGTCTTTGAGCCAGCGCTTTAGTATAAATTTATTTTGCTGTTGATTATTTGTCAGAAGATGAATAAAAACAAAAAGAGCAAGCAAAAAATAAGAATAAGGAGTCTGCTGATGAAAGAACATTCAGCATATATCCTGTACTGAACGCACTAAAATTAGAGGTTCACTCAATTACAATTACCATGTGCAGCTGGCTACTGAATCCATTGTACAAGCATAGGTCACTGTTCCCTTCATATACTCAGTCACAATAGGCTGTGTCCTGTCCTCTATATGCTATGAGGGCAGTGTCCAAAAATAGCCCAGCAGCTAATGGCTATAGCTTGTTGTGTTTGTACTGCTGTTTATCTGGCTCGCTCATCAAGCCACAGGCTCATTAGCAGAGACTCTGGGATTCCTCCCAGCAGTACTGCTCCTCCAGCTGCTCCTTGAGCAAAGGCAAGTAGGGAAAAAAAAAAATACTGGGGAAGGTGGCAAAGTGGGAAGCATACAGACAGGAAGTGGGTGTAATTTCCCCAGGAAGCGATCAGAACCATTTCCTGCCTGACCTATCAGATGAGAAGAAAGACAGAAAACGAGAAGAAGGAGGTGAAAGAGAGTGAGAAATTTTGAAAAACACTGAAGCCCACTAGCGTTTCCGTACAAAAAATGCAAGACAAAACTGTATGAAATAAACCTTCTGCACCACACAACACCCAGTTCACATGGGGACCAGATACGGAAGTTACCACAGATCATGAGCAAAACCCAGTGACAATCAAATGAGGAACAGGCCACATGAGAGAAAAGTGTGAACAAGAGAAGATGGCCTAGAGTACAGACTTTAGGTGCACTTTTGAAATAATATCAATATATTAAAAAATATCACAGGGATGGATGGGCAGGTAAGGGAGATTCTGTTGAACAAGAACAGCTCAAAGCTGGTTTAAAAAAAATAAAAATATATATATATATATATATATATATATGAACGCAAACTCTTTATTACATGTGAACTATGAACTTGAACTAGTTCACTTTTATCTCTGTCAACGGAACTTTGAACTAGTTCTTGTTTAGTGTGAACTTGCACAACACTGATTGCGAGTATCAAATACTGGTAAACCAAACTGACTGCAGGCCCTGTCTAATAAAAACCCATAGGTGAAACTGACAAAACAAAAGCAAGGGACCGAGTGAAAAGGGAGGAGGTGGAGGAGGAGGAGGAGGAGGAGGAGGAGGAGAGTGAGCGTGGAGACGAAATTAAAAAGTGGGTATACACTGCCACAGGAAAAGAAGAACAAGGTAGCAACAGTGGAAAGAAATAACAGGCAATGGAAACATACATGTGAGACACTCTGGAAAGTCTAGCAATCACACGAGTATTAAGAAAGTGTGTCGGACCCTCACTTGAAATCTTACAAATTGTACATCTGCTTCTAAAATACAGCAAGGCTTAAACAAGGCACACATATTGACTGCATTCATCCAACCTTGACCAAATGGTTGTGGCTGCAGCTGGCAGATCTGACAGTGAGCTTGCACCTCAGTGCAAACAGAGCCAAAGGCATCTCTGACTGTACAACACGTGTGATGTGTACGTCTTTATATTTAACATGCAGCAGACAATCTCAAAGAAATGATAATATATAACTGAAAGTTATGCCACCACAATGTGAGTGCGTGTTAACAAGGTTTATCTATGTGTTTCAACAATACGACAGATGATCAGAAATAAAGAATGAAGAAATCAAAGATGTTATTCGCCACATACACAAACTCAATGTAGTAAAATGTCCGGTGGCATAATCTTTAGATACACACACACACCAAACCAACATCAAAGTACTACCAGCAATGGTGGCCAACTGTGGTGTCACTTTATGTTTCCTGTGTCCCGTCCAAAAGATCCAACTTCACACATGACTTCACAAGGACTACAGCCAATAGCCAGCTACTACTTAGTGTACGTTCTGGACATGCTTGAAAGGACATAAGCGTTCGTACCGGCAAGTGGCAGAATTCCGATTTTGTCATCCAGAGGGGGAAAACGGAGGAGCTACCATTAGCTAAGGAGCTAGGAACAGCTACAAACCATCGTTCAGAGCTGACCCCTCCTGAATCACGCCAATCACTTGCTCTGCAGTTTATTCAATCTCGATCATCATACTGCTGTGAAAATAGTCCCGTACTGGAACGGCCCACTGATGCAGCTTATACTGATGGTGTGAGAAACACTACCAAAAGCCAGGGCTACAGACGCTCACCGACGGCCCGACACCAGCAAACACCTTGGTGTGTCACGGCCCTTATACACAGGCCTAAAGACTGCTTTATAATTATAAAAATAATTCATAAAATAATGATTAGCTTTGGAATAAGGGTAGAAATAAGAATACATAAATATTATGGACTACCAATTCCAAAATAAAATCTATAAATATAGTGTTTGTAATATAATAATTGAAATGTTTGCATTTTGGCCTAGTGTGTCAGTGAGCTTTGAAATTTGCATCAAAGCATAAAATGTATGTAATGTAAGTCTGCGAGGCAAATTGCACTAAATTCAACTTTATTCAATAAATATTCTGAAAACTGATTCATTCTAATGGTTGGAGTTACAAGTATTTTGTGAAATAAGTCAAGTTAGGTCACAGGCAGATAAACACTTTCTGCACTGAAGACTTTATAAAGTCTGAGAAAACAACTGCTGTGATGTCGTCAGTGTTATCTTGGACTGAGGCCAAATTGTGGGCATTTACCAGACATGCTTCTTATCAAAGCCACGATGGAGGTGCATTATGGGAAGTGTGCTGTAGGACGACACTTAACCCTAACCCTAACCAATATTAGTGACAGAAAGTCAGGACATCTCAACCTCATCTGCTGCTTCAACATTCCTCAAACCCTTTATGAAAGCACGAACCGCGCAAAGCGTCTTACATTATGCTTTCAGACGACACAAGCAGCTTAAATTATTCCGCAAACACAGACTTGATTACAAATAAGCCTCTTATCAATCCAAGATAAGACTTTCCAAGATAAAAAAAAGGATTAATGTGACCAAATGTCTGAATGTTAGTTCCATGAGATAAAAGGCCATCAGAACAGCAGTCTGAACATTTCAAGGGGTGAAGTTATCCCAGAAATCTTGTCACTGCACTGACAGTAAGCAAACAACATGCAGAGAAGGTGCGTTGTGACAAACTCAAGATAACGTTGCACAACAGAGTGCAGATACACGGGAAGTCACATCAGTGCATGCGTGAAAGAAGAAGTGGCTCATCTGTGCTGAAAGTGTAAGCACATGCAAGTCAGACGTATATCCTCCTCTTCTTCATTACCACATCCTTTGTCTTCTGACATCCATTTTTTCATTTCTCTCAGCGTTTTTTCCTTTTTCTCTCGTAACCTCCCTCCTTCATCTCCTCCACCTTCAGTGTAAAATAAAGCTGCCCCTTGTACATTCGCTCTAAGACAGCTGGTGCATTCATAGCACGCAGACAAGGGCCAATTATGTAATTTAACAACCATTACGTAGTGGCTAAAATAAGATTACAGCCAATAGCTGCAGAAAAACACAGGCAGGGCTTTTTTTTTTCATGGCTTCACTGGAGCCTACCTTACAAGTTGTTCCATTATTTCTGCTCCAACAGGATTCAGAAGTGGACATTGTTGTTTTACTGCAATGACCTTTTGGGGTTTTTTTTGTTTTTTTCTTCACTGGACACAACCGCTGCGGCATCATATAATTTCAAGCGCCTAGACTCTCTGTAATGATGCTGGATATCACCATCCCCCCAAAAGTTCTCAGAGAAAGACTTTTGCGCGTCTGCTAACATTTTGAAGATGTTAAAAAAAGGTATCCTATACAGCAATCTCTCCTTAGAGCTAACATAGACTTCACTCTCCTAGCCCAATGAGCAACCCCAACCAAACCCACCCCCACACTTTCTCTCTCCTTATCCCCACATAGAGGTCACTGGCTTCATGGAAACAGTTGATAGGCTGGGGCAAATTGACTGGCATGGATCGGCAGTTCAGAGTGAACCTCCAGCTTGGCCTAACTGCTTCCATGTGTGTGTGTGTATGTGAGCGAGAGAGAGAGAGAGAGAGAGAGCGAGAGAGAGAGAGAGAGAGTGTGTATGTGGAGTAGTAATTGCTAAGACCAAACATGTTTAGCATATTTGGACAAAAACCTGTTGTTATGTCTATCGGAGTGTCCAATGTTCATTTGCAGCCGATTTTAAAAAGATACCAAGCACAACTGAAATGCCACGGCTCACACTGGATATTTCTGGGAGGAATTTATCCTGTGCAGAATCAAGACTTCCGAGGCTAACACTGCCAAAAATGCCTCTGTGCTTGCACACAGGCACACCTTGGTTCACGCTGCTGCTCAGCTCATGCCAGTGGTGTGCAATCCAGACATGCCACATTCTTCATGAAACAACTCCATCCTTATCCTCACCTGCTCTATTGAGCAGTATATAACCGCAAATTCAAATCAATATTCAAAACCAGTATTCAAAATTCCAGTTCAATTAGCTTACACTCAAAGTAAGGCAAACAATGAGAGCGATACGTTCCATATCTGGAGGAATCTATAGCCAAAAGCATTCAATTTTATTTTATCTGAAATCACACCTTTAATACGCTGTGATGGACAGTTTAAAAAAAAGGGGTCAAAGTTGATGCAGGAGAACCAGAGACATTGATGCATTCTTCTTTCTTGTTAGAACTGAGCATCTACACCAGCCATGATGCAACTTGAACAAAATAAGCTGTGACAATATGTTAACATTAGCCTTGGGAAATGATGATGAGAATTTTACACTACTTTCTAAAGACAATCAGTGGCAGTTATCACCCGGCTCCATCCATCCAGACAGGAATCCGAATTATGTTCAGTATGTCACATTAATGCAAGGTGGTTTTTTAAGATTAGATCTACTGTACATCTTTACATCTCCGTCTTTATCAGTCTTTTATCATTAGTGACATCACTAGTGAGCAGAATCTGAAGCTGTATTACTGTTAAGCTCTGGAAGCAGTAAAACTGGAGAAGCAACAGCAAAGTGAAAGGATATTATATTGAGACAAACTTCTTTCGATAAGTTGTCATCGGTTAACCCCAATGATCCACATAACCTGACGACAAGCAGATGGATCGCTGACCCTGCGTTGCTGCCTCTAACCTCATCCTTTGACGTCACCAGCCATCTTGTTTACAGTGTCATTGCGAGAATCTGTGAACAGTGGTTAACTTCCTTTTCCATTGAATTGGGATTATTGATGCCATTTGCTCAACACAATCGTACCATTTCCTGAATGAAATGAATGTGCTCCTAATGTACTACAGAAAAGACCACAGAACACAGCACCTACAAAATGGTGGTTACCCATAACGCACTTTGGTTTTACGACATCTGTAAATGACGGACTGCATTTCTATCTTTTCTGGAAGAGAGATCTGTCCTCTCTTGCTTCTTCTGAGGTTTCTACTTATTTCAGTTTCAGTTTACAGGAAAATATGCAGTAAATTGTACTGGTATAAATAAGGCAAATCATGGTATCATGTTTAATCAAGAGAAAATGACCCATTCATTATTATTACATATAACAAATACAAAATTCCTTCTTGTTTGTAAAGGTCTAGGCTGATCCCTAACATACAAACAGCCCACTGTCTCCACACATCCACTTGATTGGAAGACCTTTCAACCCCACCAAACTCCCCCCATCTTTCACTCCTCAAGAGTAAACATGGTGTGTGGAGTGTATCCTCGTTTTTTCCACCCTGACCCTCAAATGAAAGAGCTCATTCTCCGTTTCCTCACTCTCTCACTCTCCGTCACATCGGCTTTCCAGCCGGCAGTCTGACTCACACTTGGACAGATTCATGTAACTCTTTCCATTTTCTACCTTTTCTCAGAGTTGGAGAAACAAGCTGCTGCAGCCCAGGTCAAACTTGCACAGAAATCCTGTAATCATTCAATGTGAGAGGGCAGAGTGACTCACACACAGAGTGGCTACATTCGTTTTGAACTGTGAAGGGGTCATTCAGTAGTTGGGAGGGGAGGGTGACACTGCTGCACATACATGACTCACATGTCTCACACACACACACACACACACACACACAGTTTGACCACACATACTGTGCACAGGGAGTCTTATCTAGCTCGACGGCAGAGTTCGAAGCGGCCCTGAATGACAGTGGAGAGAGATGACATGAGAGATTAGCAGGTGAACACACTGAGCTGCCTGTGTGAGATACTTTAAAAGTCATTGTTCTGTGAAAACTGATAACATGTGACTGCTGAAGAGTGGTTGTTATAATTCAGCTCTGTAGTGAACTGTCTGACAGTAAAACAATAATTGATATTAAGTTTGCATTAAACTACTTATTCAGCTCAGATAAAAGACAGAACTAGTCAATACAGATCAGTGTTGGATTAAGAGAACAACAATTTCCCAGTATTATCATATTATGTCTTTCTTAAGGAAATATTGTGTCAGTCTTAAGCATGTAGGCCAGTTTACTCCTCGTGGTGAAGTACTATTCACCATGAGGGGACGAAGGCCGACTATGAGGTCGCCTCATGTCGCCTGTGTCTGGACCAGTGAATTGTGGTGAACACACCACAAACACTACGGCCAAGGACCCGCTATTACATACGTTCTGTGTCAGAGGAAGCAACTCTTCATATCAGCAAATCGCATTGATCTGTATTCATTACACTACTTATGTCTCTTCTCGTGAACTTCTTCGCTAATCTCAACAACCCATCAGAGTGATCTCTCTCTCTGAATCATTTCATCAGAAACAAGAGATTCAAAAACGTCAGTGAGGGTCAGACACAAGTCACTACTGAGTTGAAGCAGGTAGAAGTAACTTAGTCACGGTTAATACTGTTATTCATGCCTGTAACAATGTCTTTAGTGTTGGCGGTTTTTCTACTGTTCTGTGTGTCCATGTTGCTTGTACGGAAAGAGGTTTCTGACCTCAAGAGGTCTGTTTGAGGATAGCCCAAACCAATAATCACAACAAAAGAAGGTTCGCCATTGCACTGATGCAAAAAGAAGAGGCAAACTGAAAAAAGGCTCACCTCAGCAAAACGTCTAACAGCTACCAAATGTCTGCTCTACATATGTCTCCATGAGTGATGCGTGCCAACCGCTGCAGAAATATACACAAACAAAGGATTAGCAGCGGTTTCAGGTGCACTGCGTGTCACAGGCGTGGTGAAACACAACCGCCGTCCTGTGCACCCACTCCCCCCTACATTTGTTTGTAACTTCACTCATCCTTACCCACTGAACTCATTCAGGAGGAATCAGTAATATCACTGCTGACCCGCAGAGAGAAGAGGCGCAGCTCAGTCCGCTCTGTCTCTCATTATCTGCTGCCTGTTCGTCAAACTTACTGGAGCCAGGAGAAGAATACCTGTGTTCTCTTTGAAGTCCGAGCCTGACTACAGTAAATTATTAGCTTGCCAGCAACACAGCTTCAGGCCCTTAGGACACCCCCTGGCTGTTCCACTGTGGGTGCAATTACCTGTCCTTCCAGTTGTTGGGTATCTCCCAGAGATGCTACCAACAACTGTTACGCCTCGGTCTAGTACTACCCGGGTTTATCTTCCCACCCCCTGAGAGACAGGGAATGGGGGTGAGTTTATGTAGGCATGTAACAATAGGGTGAGGGACAGGGAGGGAGAGAGAGAGAGAGAGAGAAGCAGCACAGCAACTCAGATTAAATAGCCAGCATTCCTGTTAAAGGAAGAGAAGGTAGCCTTTGGGCTCCAGACAAGTCTGCACTTGTGTAACGTGGGGAAAGAAAGAGATGACAAGTGCAGTGCTCCTCCAGTCTAACAGAGCGTAACAGGAAGTGGCAAGGCCTACTTCACGCGGGCCCTCAGAGGTTCAGCGGCTGGCTGGGAACACGTCACAGTCTCCAAAACCGCCAGCTACAACGCCCTGAACACACCACCATCTTATAATCAGCACGCGTTATTAACGTTCACTGGAATTACAAGTTTGCTTTAGCGGAGCTCGGGCTGGCAGACGAAAACCCTGCAGGAGTGAAAAAGTCACAAAGAAACCAAACTGGTTATTTTTTGAGAAGCGATTATTAAAAACGTAACGTCTTTCTGGCATGCACAACCCACACTGCTCTGATGTTTCGACTGCAGAGAGAGATAATGAAGCTGCACTGGTTAAGTACAGTAATTGCAGTTCCTATAATCACAGGAAACTTTCGCCCATTTCGCGCGGGCAATGTCCTCTGTTTCACGAGGCAATACCATCATAGGTAATCAATTATATGCAGACACTAATTATTGAACAGCGTCTGCACGGGATCCCCCTCTCTGTATTGACTGAAATGATGAGTGAGTGGTATAGAAAGGAGGAGGGGAGAGAGAGAGAGAGGGAAACCTGGGAGGGACTCGTGTCATATTGTGCACTGAGGCCTAATTTCATGCTGTGCTAAAACACACTGCTGGCAAATAAACACGACAAAAAACAAAGGGTTTGACCTGGAAATGTTAAGTCTCTGTGCTTTCAATCACCACGGACAGCCAATGGGGTTGTAGGATTTAATCATATGGGAATGGCTAAGAAACAGGTTTGTTTTCTGCAGCTGTATTTTCTTAATGAGACACAACCAGACAGCTCATATGATCCATTTTTGCAGCAAAAGAAATAAAAACACATAAACTCTCACAAGGGTCACCTGCGATAAAGTTCCCACTGACTACACATGACACAACATAACTCCCTCAGAGAAGCTAAAGGTGAATGTAATGTAGGGTAAAACCTAAAACAAGTCGTAAAAAAATACTCGACGGCTTTGCCAGAAAATACTACACCCGGTCCTTGTCTGCCGCCTGAAGTTATTAAAACCCAACTATCTGATTTTACACAAGTTGTCAAAACTGGAGGTAACTTTGCCCCAGAGCTGCAGGAGCTGGGGAGAAAATACTGTTGAATAATACTGTTTTCAACTTTATCCAGAGAGGACGAGGTCGCCGCTGACGGTGCAGCCAAAGCCGAGCGCAGCATTCCTGTATGTGGACGCTGCCGTCTGCAGCTCGGGCTGTAAGGGGGGTTAAGCCATTACTCTCGGTAAAACAATTATCCGCGACGACTTTAAAATACACCGCACCGACACATAAAGTCTAAACTCATTATAACGTCCCCCGTGAGTGATGTTTAAACCATGTACTTACCCGTAAATACAGAGAAAACGACAGGCGAAGCGTCTAATAGGTTTCCTGTTCGAAAGTTGCCGTGTGTCAGTAGGAAAAAAAAAAAAAAAAAACATTGTACACGGAAGTACACATCCACCCCCCCCATCCCAATCCTAATCCCAATCCAAATATTTACATATGACGCGTAAAAAGTAACAATTTAATACTTAAAATAACGAGTTCATTTGTATAAAAAAATTGTAACAATTTGCTTGTGTGTGTTTTTTATGAAATAAAATGAAGTCGCCCCTTCAAACGGATCGTTTCCGCACTGTGTTACACGGTAACCCGTCCCCCCTCTGTGATCTACCACATTTAAGTGCTTTATTGGCGCTATATTTGCATGTGCAAGTGATTTATATGTTGTTTTTATATGTGTTTGTCTGTAGGAATGTCTGTTTAAATATTGTTCTTATTTTATTTTTTTTATAGACCAGCTTTACATATCCACCATTTTACCGCCGATAAGAGGTTATTAGGTCAGCCAGGAACTACGAAGAAGCCTGATAAACTTGATTTATTGGTTATTATCGGTATTAAAGCGAAAAGAAAATTAGTTCCTAAGTGAGTATCTTATTTCCTCCCAAAATACCAGGATTAGCTGTGTAAAGCAACACTCATTGATATGTGTGTTTTTTTTTTAAAGTATACTATAAATATACAGCAGAGATTATTGCTGCTACTGAAAAGATCACAGCTGTTCAAAGAACATCTGTTTGGTCAACTGTTTGTCTCATATTCGAACTTTACTCGCCGCTTGCTCACCGCTTCACATCTATTTCGGCTTTCTGGCGCCACCCTGTGGACAAACATGGTAATGTCCTGGTCCTGGTGTATGGGAGGGCTCAAATTCACTTGCTGTCCGATGTGGCCAGTATCTGTCCCACACTTTTCTCACAATTTTGTCAGAAAGAAAATATATTTATAACTAATCATAATAATAATAAGTTTCCATAAAACTTCTGTGTAATTGACCACCTGGTCCTAAATATTTTTCATACAGTATATCATTGCTGTAATATGTGTTCTGTTACCTCGCTAGTTAAACACATTAAAGTAGGGAGGACTCTAAAAAGAGAACATTTGATAGCAACAGTTTCCTATTGGGGAGAAATTGCAAACAAAAATGGTCTCTTTTTGATAATTGCTTGTGTATATCCACGCCTAACTAGAACAATGGCAGGTGTGTAATAAATATAGAAGTCCAACAGAGTTTGCATCAGTTAGTTTAGGAATTAAAATAGATATGATCGTGTGTGAAAGGTCACATAACAATGACACAGAAGTTCCTGTTGGTCACATAAGGACCTTTAATTTGATCAGGACTTGTGGTTTGTTTTACGGTTAAGAATGTGAGTGACAGTGTTGTTGTTTCAACTGGGAGCATAAACTCAGTTTAAACCATTTAAATATATTTTTGTCATTTCATTGTTTGTCACAACTGCACAGAACGACAAATTCCATACTCAGACTAAGACTTCCCAGGCCTTGACAGATACTGTTTTGGATTTTGAATACTCAAATGCTAGCTCAAATCCAAATCGTTTGTGTACAATCTTGGTCAGATGTGATCTATCCAGATTTAGTTGTAATGATATATATTTATATGGTGTCAAATCATTATGTTACCTCAAGTCATTATAGTAACATTAGTGTTATTGAGAGAAACCAAACAATTCTCATTTTATATATTAAATTATCAGCACATTTGCTGAATCAGCTGCTATTTCAGTCATTAACTGGGACTGTGAAAACCAAAAGCCCAAATAAATGTAGGCCCAGCAGAGTTTCCAACAGCCAGGTTTAGATATAATGTGCGTGTGTCTGAATTATCATGAATGACACCAACTATAGGTCTAATCTTACTGTAGTTATATTTCTTTATTGTGATTATGTATGAACATCTGATGAGCCTTTATGCGACTGCTCTGACATGGTAAGTCTTATTGTTATTGTTAAATACTCAAATTATGGCCCACATCATAAGAGATATATTCTCAGCATTAATTTTATTAGTCCTTCATTTTATTAACTATATCTTGTTAAATGTCTAATTAATTGTTTAAACACAAATCCATAGCATTTTAATGTTATAATGTACAACCTCTTATTTTTAATCTACAATAGAATACAACATATTTTCAGGCTTACAAACTATTCTTCAGTCCTCATATGGGTGCATGCAGGGCAATTCTCAGTGGCACAATGTCTGGATTGTTTCTGCTGTCGCTATTACTAAACTATTAATTCATTAGTAAATTAGACAGGACTGATAACCACTAAGCACATTTCAGACTGGGCAGATATCAGTGGTTTATTTTGAATTATTTATTAGATTTTAATTAGACGACTGATATTATAAAGAAAAATGTACATTTAAATATCACAGCAATCTTTCTCTTTTGTTTTATTAAATGAATATTTGATGGCAAAAAACACTGTGGCAGAAATTTTCACACCACCCTTACCTCTTGTTGCCGCTGTCGCTGAACAAAGAGTCCATTCAACAAAGTCATAGTCAACTATCCAGAATAATATTTATTGCTTTTGAAGATATTAATCTTTTTCTTCTTTTTGCACTTTCCATTTTTCCTCTTTACAGTAAAACAAAGAAAGGTGACAGGTAAAACCACTGCATTGTCATTTTTGGATGTGTACACACACATACACACACAAAGGAAACAGTATTTACAGCTGTGAGTTAGTGTACTCCTCGTGGACGTGACTGGAGGCCTTTCTCAACAAACATAGAGCTTCACATTAACTTTACAATAGAGCTTTCACAACTAATCGTTATACCGCCACTGTTGGACAAACCATAGGCTATAAAGGCTATGAAACTGTACAATATGTGTTCACTCTGTGCTGAGAAACTGTAGAAAGGATGTTGGTCATAAGATCTGGGCAGACCAAAGATAAACATTTTTTATTTTTTATTTTTTTTCCCTCCACTGTTTAATGTCCTCAAGCAAATCAAACTGCCCCACTGCTGGCATGGACAAAAAGCATTG
This sequence comes from Chelon labrosus, assembly GCF_963514085.1. Classification (NCBI taxonomy): domain Eukaryota; kingdom Metazoa; phylum Chordata; class Actinopteri; order Mugiliformes; family Mugilidae; genus Chelon; species Chelon labrosus. Next base: position 7,388,758 of record NC_140345.1, read on the forward strand.
ATTGAAAAATAATCAAAACAGATTTGGGGGAGAGGATTTAAAAAAGAAAATGCAAAGACCAATATCGTTCACATTTGACTAATTACAGTACAGTTACACTGAGTGAATGCTAACTAGAAAAATAAGTCTAGCGGCATGTTTTTGAACCCAAAGGGTTTTTACACTGGGCATCTGGCAAAAAATGACCAAAGGGCACAATTAACTGGGGCCGAGGACGTCAGAGACAATTCCCAGAGTGAACTCTGTCCTCATCGTAGAAAAACATCTTCAGAGCGCAGATCTTCTGCCGTTAATAATTTAAATTTTGAAACACCTAAGCGTATAATTTTTCCAACATGTTTAAATATTGAATTAAATCACAACAATACAGCTAAATCTTATCATAGTGAATAATAATTAAATGTCATGTACACCATATTAAAATATATACACAGAAATAGTCATACAAATTATAGATTGGTCCAGCTCCCTCTGCTCTCTTTTTCTTTCCTGTTAGAAATGTGCAGGAAACCACAGGACAAAGTAAATATTCACAGACTATCACGGTTAACACTATTAAAAATATGTACTTTTAGAAGTGAAATTAACCCACAAGTAATGACATATAAAAAAGAAAATGTAAAATTAAGTTTAAGGCTATAATGTCACTCACAGAACTGCAGTGATGGTCTTTGAAGGAGACGTTGACTGAAATGACCACTAGGTGGCAGTAGTTGACTAGGTCTCAAAAGTCATAGTGATTATATATATAGTCTAAATCTCAAGAACTACAGGATAAATCTGTAAAATTGGATCGATCTGAGCATTATTTGTTGTTCTGTTCTGTTAGTACAGGGATGTTGTTTGTTAATGTTTGTCAAGGCAGGCATTGTTGTGTTGTAATTTACCACCTGGCTGCTTTCTTTCATAGCTTAGCTGTGGACAGCGAATTGTAGAGCGCTGCTTGCAATGAGTAAAACCAGTCTACAACCCATGGAGTGAACATTTAGTGTGAGATATCAAAACAGAAAGGGCGAGATGGGGATACAGACAGCCGACACCGTAGAAAAATGTATTCTAAGATGGACAAGTCGGAAGTGAAGTGAACTGTTGGCAAGTTCAAAACTTACACAGCAAACAGTGAAACAGTAGTTTCACAAGTAAAGAATGAAACTGCCTTTCCTGGGAAAAGTATGTGTCAAGTGTGATTAAAGATTTGATCATTTAAAGCAGAAAAAGTGCCTCAGGGAGATGAAAGGAGAGAAGAAAAGAGTCATCAGAGCATAGACTGCGGAGATGGTGGACGCGTCTGAAAATGTCTTAGCTGTGTATCATTTTGAGAGTCTCTGTCTCCCTGTGTCGTTCATGCAGAGCCATGGAAGGGGAAAGCGACGGAGGCAGGGACGGGGGAGGAGGAGTGATGGGAATCAGGCTCTTCAGAGGATGCGGGGACATTGGCGGGGGGAGAGCGGAGATGGGTGGCAGCACGCTCCCTTTTTTTCCATCCAGCACAAGCTGTGAGCGGTTTGCCAGGCTGGATTCCTTCCCAGTGCCAAATTCGTGGTCGTTTTCGTTCTCCGAACTGCAGTCGCTCAGATCCGTTATCTCCAGGTCTGAGTCTGACTCCGGGTCCTGCTTCACCCCTCCTCTCCTCTCTGTGGGGCTCTGCTGGCCTGTCCCAGTCCCGGTCCCTAGGCTGACCGCTCCAAGACCCAGACTGAGCCCCGTGGTCGGAGGATTGGCCTCTGCCCTCTCCCTTTCCACCAGGGTGGTCGCCCCGTTGCCAATGTCTGTCCGACCCAACGTCAGGCTGCCCGGGTAGGGCGGCAGGCAGAGTCTGGCTGGCTGAACACCCGCAGTGCCGTTTGTCCCACCAGTTTGCCCCGCTGCTCCCCTTTCACCTGCCTCCGCTGGTGGGAGCAGGGAGGAGAAAGGGTGAGGCAGCTGGGAAAGGCTGCTCTGCAAAGGGTTGGGGTAAAACTGGGAGGGGTAGAGGGAGCCAGGGGGCAGTTTGGGGCAGTTATTGAGAGAGAAGGCCCCTGGGAGGTAGGGGTTGAAGCCCCAGGGGTAGTCAAAGGGTGGGTTGCGAGGGTACGGGCCCAGCAGGGACGGGGGTTTGGAGTAGCACGGGGCACCTAGGACAGAGAGAAATCCAGAGATGGAGGTTAGTTCTGAGAAGGGGCAAAGGTTTCCTGACTTACAACATCCAAGAATGTTCACTAATTATAGTCAGTGGTATTAGCAATTCTAATCAGGAGCCACAGGGGCTAATTCTGGCACGGTTGCTTTCAACAAAAAACCTGATGGTTCATTTATGCATGCCAGTACTGTGTAGAATACCCACTTCACACCGCTGCAAACCAGATGTGTGCACAAAGATTCGGCACTGCAGTGAAAAGTAATTAAGAGGAGCTATCTTCCAAATCATTCATTATGCCTGTATGTTCAAAAAGAAAACACACTGGTTCTGTTCTGATGGCACATCATCACATCAGTGACGCAGTTAGTTTGTTGAGAAATCTAGCTGAGGAATGATGTCGATCCCCCTGCTGTTCATATAAGAATCATTTCAGATTAAGTAAAAATCCTGAGTATCAAATTAATAATGCACTGGATTCAGCTCCTTGTAAGAATCATTTGATAACAGAAAAAAGGGGTAAATTTGAGGTGATGCTGGAATTCAATTTTAATGAACAAACAAAAGCATTGCCTCTTGACCTACTCTACTTCCTTCCAAATGACAACCAACTTAAAGATTCTCTCTCCGCTGCACCCTCCACCTCTCCCAGCCTTTCGCACTCTCTCCCTCTCTCTTTCACTCTGTTATTTACTATGCAGGGCTAATTTGACAGTGGTGAAGTCTCTGCGTGCTGGGCCAGGAGTAGCTGGCAGACACATGAATATTGAATCAGTCAGGCAGGCCTCACTTGCTTATGAAAACACAGTAATGGGCGCCCACAGGCCACAAACTGAAGCCTGCACCCTCAATTAGGGCCTTCCTGCCTGGGAAGGGATTAGGACAGCGGGGACACATGGGAGGCAGAGGAGGGTGAGAAGGGAAGAAGGGGGGAATAGGACCTGAGGACAAACAGAGTGGGGAGGAGGGAGGGGATGCAGGTTGTGCGAGGATGTGTGTTGGTACATCTGTGCACACGCTACCTCTCGAGCTCTGCAGATACGTTTGCATTCTGACACACTTGTATAGAGTGTGCAGAAACAAAAACAAAGGCACTGTCAATCATTCCGCGCTGCGTTCGTTGACACTCGGTTGCAGGGACAGAAGAGGACAAATGCAAGCAATCACGCTGAAAAAGTGTATGATTTCTCTTGCCGTGCCCTTGTTTCTTACCAACGCTGACATGCATAATTCACGAGCTAACCTGGCCTTTCTCACCTAAAGCACAGCTTCACTGCGGGCTGCTGTGGGACAGCCATCTCTCTTATTTCCTTTAACAATAAATGTTCATGCCTCCCCATATCCTCATTCCCCTCTCTGCTGTCCTGCTTGCCCTCTACCCTCTCCTCCCTTTGTTTAAGGTCTGCCTGTACACCGCCTATACAGCTCATACACACTCTATGTAAGCCGTCTTTTTCCTTACGGACTTCGTCTCTGGGATGCTGGGAGATGTCTTATTTAGCACTGGCAGTGTCTGACCAACTTTTTCTCATTACGTAAGCTCACCTGAACTGAGGAAAGGGAATGCGTCCAGCCTCAGTTTGTCTCCTTCGGCTCCTGGTGCTGCAGTGCCCCGATCAAACAGGGAAGTTCCTCTACCGGTGTCTGGCAAACGAGGAAACAGGGACTGTATGGTCTGAGTGACAGAGAGGGAGAGAAAGGAATAAAAAATGAGTGTGAGCCATGAAAAAAACAAAAAGGTCCTAAATAGAGCCAGAGTATTCCTACAAGTCTGCCCTCATGGCGCTGCTGCACTGTGCTGGGTAAAGTCGTATGTTGACAGCAGCACCCTGCAGAGTGTGATGCAAACAGTGACACAGTCGCAGCAAGGACAGGATAAAAAGGGGTGCCATGGGAGTCGGGGCAAAAAGGGAGGTAGGAGGACGCAGAGGCTCAGAGACTCAAAGGCAGGAAAAGTACAGTCAAATGGAGACCAGCGATTAAGATGGTGGGCACAAAGGATAAATGACAAGAAGAAAGAGGGATTGCAGGCCAGTTTGCGTGAAGGGACACGGGACGAACGAGAGTGAAAGAATGGCATCCATCTAGGAAGTAGGGCAGCGGTGTGTGTGCATGTCAGTGTGTGCATGTATTTTTTTTCTGTGTAAAATATGTGAAACAGAAGGAGACGAGGTAAAATAAGTGGAACAGTTGAATCTTAGGAATCAAGGGGACAAAGGAGGGATTTTTTTCCCTTAGTGCGACTGCGGATCAATAGTATCTGTCACCCCACAGCCCTAAGTTTGAAAGGCAAGACTGTACTCCCAAGCTGCAAAGATCTGCGTTGCTTAACAAACCGCATTAATGACCCGCCATTGATCTGATCTGACGCGACCCCTTTGCTTTCTATTTCTTTCATTTTCCAATCGATGACAGATGGATGCGCCATCGGAGACGGGGATGAGAGAAGGAGGGGATAACGTCTTCTTTTGTTTTAAGGGCATGTTAAAACCGGCCCCCTCCACGGTCTCCTTCAGAGTCTGTGTCTCCTTATCCCACCTTAAGGATGGCACTGACAAATGATGGATGGATCTCTCTTACTGTACTCTCAAGTTGTGTGTACTTTCTAGGACATTAATCGTCTAAAATAAAATTATGGGCATGGCAGCACTTACATCCAAATGAGAAAAATAGCCCTCTTCAGCGATTTATGTGGCTGTATTCATAATTTGAAGAAGAACTTGAATTATTCCCTAAATATCTGTCAAAACTTTATTTAACCAAATTAGGACATTTTTGTTCATGCTACCCCCTGCCCGTGCTACAATTTTTACAATCTCTCAGGGCAAAAAAAATAATAAATGAATTGTAGTCTATTATGACTACCATTAGAGAGAGTGAATAAAAGATGGACACGATGAATACCACCATTCTCTTGTAAGAAGGGGATGCACAGCAGGGGCCTGAGAAATATAACAACTAGATGACTAGAGTGGAATGGATTTCAGTTACTTGAATTAAATCAGGGTTGATAAAAAATTAAGGAGTAGGGTAAGGTGTATTCCTAAATGTTGGGATTTTTTCTTTCTTCCAGGTTTCTCTTTTCTCTGTGTATTTAAATATATATTTGAAATATAAACTGCTCAAGAGGCACAAATACATAATATCAGTAAGTTCTCTGGCCTCTTCTTACCTCTGGGGTGCACTCAGGTGTGGTGGAGCTCCCGTTGAAGTGGTTCTGGGCCAGGAAGAAGGGAGAGTTGGCCATGTCCAGGATGGGGTAGTTCACCAAAACAACCTTACTGAAGTTGAACTTGTAGGTGAAACGCTTCCCTTTGGTTTTGTGCAAAATACGCTTGTTGTAGTAATACCTGCAAAGGAGGAAGGGAGGGTATCGATGGAGGGATGGAGAGAGAAGATAAAGGATAAAGGAAAAAGGAAGAGGAAGAGAGGAGGGAAGGATTAATATAATGCTCACATCAAGGTTTTGTGTTTCATTGCTATAAGAAATGAATAAGTAAACAACTTTAGCGCTGTGAGGCAAGAGCTATGCTGATTTCCCACTGTTTTTATTCATCTCCTCCTTCCCCAAATCAATTCATGTCTGACTGCCTTTATTCGGTGCATTGTGGTTTTGTAAAGTGAATTTTTTTTTGGCTCTTAGCAGACAAAAAAAAAAAATCAAAAACACCTAATCCCTTTGAACCCATAACATGCACACTACAGAACAAAAATTTCCTCTCATTCTGCACAAGACTATTTATCAATTCAATAAATGATAGGTTTTATGGCATCAAAATAAAAAGCGTCTTTTATGATGCTGCAATTTATTGGTGGTTTAAAATGACAACCTAAATGCTTTTTTTGGATTTTCTTATTTCAGTAATACAGAAATTTGTCAACGTTAAATTACGTAAAAAAAAAAAAAAATTCTGAAACTGTTAGGATGAACGGCATAACAAAATAATTGGCTTTGTCCTTATTTAGTGTGAATAAGCAGAAGCATTTTAAGCTCAGAAACTTGTTAATGTACGCAACACCAAGAAGCTGTCGCTGTTTCCAACAACCAGAGCACAACAAGACGAGGCTCCATGGCAACAACCTCTGGTGTCTCCCACGGGGCATGTCAAGCCGTCGTCATGCCAGTTTCCTTTGCCACCCACAGAGGTGTCACAGTGTACAATCTGCCAGGATGCCAGGTTGATCAGCAGTAAAGGGAAAAACATGGAGCCATCTGGCCCAGGTAAAGGAGCTGAGTGGGGATGCGGGATGGTACAAATCATCACGAGATACAAGTTCTTGCATCTCTTCCCGCTCTTTAGATTTCTTTGTTTCAAGGGGACCACGGCGAGTGCACCCAACACAGCAAGCATTAGACAACCTCAGCATTAAATCCTGGTGAGCAGTGGCTGATTATGCAGACGCACTATATCAACAAACACAGCAGCATGTACATATCAGCGTGTATCTACACTGCCTGAGCCCAGCGCAATGATGTGTACATGTTTTGCTTTGCGTGGCAATTGTGCCGTGGCCCTTAATTGAGCAATTAAGTGAGGCTAATTAAGAAGGCTAATTGTGGCCCCAGCCAATTCATAACAATTAGACTCTGACGACAGCCCCCATTAACAAGAGGCCAAAGGAAAGCAGGGGGAGGGGGTGAGGCGGGGTAAGGGAAGAAGTCGGGGTAGTGGGTATTTGCATAAGAAAATTGTGTGCGCAGTTGGGGGTGCAAACTGCTGAACGTATAGAGTGTGGCATTGTTTTAATCACCTTCGGTAAGTTTGATGCCGAGCGGTTTGTGAAGAAGTCCAAGCAATTTCACACCGAGGCTTAATTTTGAAATCCTTATTGAATTTTTTATTTGGCAGCTCAATGGTGAACTTTCCATTAGGATGTCCACAGATAAGGAGAAATTGAGGGTATTGATGCTGCGGAGAAGTCCCACCTTTATCTTTCCATTTTTGCCAACATCGAAAAAAGAGGTGTTAGGCATTCACTCCAACGAGAGTGAGGAATCTATGTAAACGTGGCGTGAAAAACAGCACCGTTTATCTCTTACAGTGTTGTCGCTCGACATTTGACACATCATGTACAAACACATACCTCAGCGCCCTGCTCAGTTTGTCGTAGTTCATGTGAGGTTTGCATTTCCTTATCCCCCACAGCCGGGCCACCTCATCTGGGTCCTTGATGACAAACTCGCCGTAATCTCCCTGCCAGGCGATCACCCCCTGATACTCCTCCTTCTGCAGCAGCTCCAGGATGAAATGCCACAGCTGGATCTGTCTGGAGCCGGGGCTGGACTCGGGCTTGTAGGCCCAGTCTGGAAAGGCGAACCCTGGGTAGAGGGAGAAGGAAAGAGCGGAGGATGAGTTTAAGGATTGTCGTTTGTCCCGCTGCTCACTGGGGAGGTGAGGGGGGGTTGTCGCTGTCTGAATGACTGATGAGTGATTGAGGTGAGGGATGATGTGTTTAATATCACAGCACGTGCCTTGAGCAATGTTACTCTGAGCTGATGCCCTCTAGCCTCAACAGATTGGTCAGTGGGATGATGACAGGGATCTGATGGATGCCGGTCAGGCCTGAATTTAAAAAGCCAACTGCATGCACATCATGGATGAAGTTAAGTAGCTTTTTGACTCAGACCAAAGTGAATCTAGCACTAACTAGCCTTGCAAAAACATTGGAGATAGAACCAATTACCACCAGAGACTTGAATTTGTTTGGCAATGCGAGCGTGCGTGGCTAATCTTTATAAATAGCTGAATATTTGAGAAGAATTCCTACAGGCAATTTTGACGATGGCGGTAATGATTCTCAGGTTTTATTAGCAACTGTATTTGCACATTTGCACATGCGGGCTAGGACTAGACTTAAATACAACAATTTCTTAGCACTTTTTAAATAAAAATGTATTTTCGGTCAGCTAACCTGAATGATAGGACTGACCTGGCGTCCAGAGGGCAGGCACAGGGGGGAGCAGCAGATCACTGACGCAGTTACAGTCCATGCCTCCACAACACCTGTAACAAAACGAAGAAAAGGCATAAACCTCCAGAAGTGGAACCGGGGGTACATGGGATGGCATTTAAGAGAAATGTATTCGCTCAAACCTGGAGTCAACAACCCAGCAGTTTTATTACCCTGAGCTGAAGTTGTAGAAAGTAAACTTTGTTGAAAATGAAAATATTGCATAAGGGTTTAAAGGCACAACATGAGTTCAAAACGATACTATAAATCAATGTGAAATATAGCAAGGTTATGTTTCATATGTCTTTGGCTGAGATCAGGTGTTTGATGGATGTGATCTTGTGTGGCCACCTGAGGCTGTGTCTGATGCAACGTGGTGGACATCCCTATAGTGCATTTATGAACAGGAGGAATTAAACAGACGGCCGAAAAGCAACTTAAAAGCCAAGCCGTATTATACATTAAAAATAGGGGTTTTAAATATATAATATGGCTTGGTTATTCCTCGGTGGAGTTTTTAAAAGTAGAAGCTACACATTAAGTCAAAACTCTCTACGTGAGAAGTTATGTTCAGGGTTACCAAGGGTGAGGCTTAATGGTCTCCCAGAAGAGGTGAGGCTTTGTTTGTTATGTGATGTAGGTGATAAAGTCAGATAAAGACCATTTTAGATTTTTTTTACACTCATTATATGATGATTTAAGGGCTTTGGTTTTTAGAAAAATATGTTTCATCATCTCAAGTACTGAGAAACTTGGCTTGAATACGAGTAGCAGTCCCAGCATATAAACTAAAACTTTTCTGACATCATAAAAGCAGACATTCTGCAGAGAAACTCCCCTAGTTAGTGTTATATGTTCTGTTTTTTGATAATCATTAAGGATTATTTTTTATTCTATTTGTACAGTTGACTGAGGTATTTTGATTACTTTATGTACATTGGGTAGTTACGTAGTACATCGTATTTTGTACGCTCATTATCATGCTTTCTATTTAAAATCTTAACCTGTTGTCAATGAGTATTGATTCAGTATTGTATGTGCTGTTGAGTAAATTCATTCATTCATTCATTCATTCATTCATCTTCTGTACCCGCTTATTCCTGTTAAGGGTCTGTTGGGTAAATTATCTAGATAAAACATATGTAAAATGTAAAAATAAAAATAAATTCATATAAAAAGGAAACATTCAAGTGAAGTAAAAGACTTCCAAATTGTACTACAAAACACAGTTTCTTATTCATATGTTAAACTGGCAACAGGTAGCAGCATGCCCATTTGAAAGTCAGTTAAATCAGTGATGGCCGCTGAATACTTCCATGTTTAATATAACAAATAAGTAAAATATTCAGCTGCATTATACAGCTTTATCTCTACTGTTAGTTTTCACTGCTCCAATTTTAAAAAAGACACCGCAGCATCCTGAGCTCACCTCAGGTGTGCATAAGAACTTGTTGATTTCCACTCCTTCGCGTTTCCTCATCCTCTCTATACAATGATGTGTGCATGCGTGAGTGAGGGAGGGGCTGCTTCCCTAATAAGAGCTTAAAAGAACAACGTCTGCTAAATAAATGCATATAGACATCTGCTGACAGGAGAAGGTGAGGAGAATTCACTCGTTTTTACGATGAACAAGGAGACGGGATCTAGTTTGGATATCACATTTTCATCAGGGTTGTTTTACAAAGCTCAGATGGAAGAGCTGCCCTGCTGCTACACTGGTATCTTTAATGCCGGCCTCTCTATCTCTCCCTTCACTCTCTGCTTCTATTTAATTATGCTCTGTGAATTTTGGATTTTCCCTCCAGCATTGAAATGGAACGTGAATTATTAAGGTGTGTTTGTATAAATTATTATTGCTAACTCCAGGCATTTCTCACTCTCAGCCTCCCTCTCTCTTTCTATCTGTCTCTCGCTCGCTCGCTCTCACCCTGCTTCTAGCCTTTGGATTGTGGCCCCTCTCGATCTCTCCTCCCGCCCTTCATCCTCCTTGTTTTCAAGCCAATCCCTCTGTCTTCAAATATAGAGTTGGCATTCATCCTATCTCACTCACGTTCTTATTCCCCCCCCCCACATCATTCATGTTATCATTCCCTTTTTTCATCCTTTTCTCTCCATCTTGTGTCTCTGTCTGAACTCATAAGTCAGAGTTATCATAAGGCTATATCTTTGCACAAACCTATTCCGTTTCAAAAGGGATTTTTTTTTCTTCACAAAACTATACCGTATATCGTAGCCTGTAACTCATACAATTTTGATCGTTCAGTGCACCAGCAGGATATGAAATCACACAGCAGCCTTCAAGTGATTAGAAGAAATTTTAAAATGTATGTCTCCATTTAAATGTTGACGCCCAACCCGTTTATCTGACTGAAGCCCTATACAAAGATTGCTCTTTAAACAAAGAAATATTCTTTATGTTGGAGGTAATAATCTATAAGTTTCCTCTTCCTTGTGGGCGACAGGCCATCAATACTGCATCATCTCTTTCATTTTGCCATATTCTTATGGTCCGCAGCATGTATAAACTCATCACCTCTGAGGAAAATGTATATGTGAGTTTCCCTCTCTCAGGGTCTCTCACCTTCACGCTACATCAAATCCATAGCCATCCTCCCCTTTCCTATCCAACAACATATCTATACAGGTGAATCCTCTTTCCCACCTCCTTTCTATTCACACACACCTATCCACTGTCTTCTCCCCCTCCCTCCCTCCTTCCCGACCCACCCATCTCCTTCTCTCTCCTGCTCTGTGTGTTTTGCTTCGGCGCAGTAATTTTCCGTTTGATTTCGGAGGTAATGCATTTTTTACAAATCAAAGAGGAAGCCAGGCTGCCCCCCTCCTCCTCCTCCTCCTCCTCCTCCCCTCCCTCTCAACCACCCTCCCTCCCTCCTCCCTCCCTCCCCTCTTCCCTCCCTGCCCAGTCTCCCGTTCTCGCCCCCCCTCGGCCCCCCAGGCCAGAGAGGAGATAAAGGAGCCCCCATCATTTCCTTGTTAGTTTTGATTTGGGCAGCACAGGGCTTTCAAGTTCCCCCCATCACCCCCAGAAACATTATAACTAGCAGCCCAGGGAATACTGCTCCTCATACGCACACACTCGTACACACACATGCATGCACAGACTGTCAGATGCAGACGCTCACACATTGTAATGGATCGTGCATGCACAGTAAACACAGTCTCGAGTAGATGTGGCATAAATACGCAGGTACTCAGGTACAAGTCACACACACACAGTACGGTACCCGGTACACAAAATAAGACACGGGGCCCATAGATATTGACTGAATCGATATCGACACACTAACACACATCTCGCAGAGCCGAAAGAATGAATGCACTTCGTTTACTAAAGACGTCAGTGTGCTGATAGAGAGAGGAGATGCAGGCAGACAAAAACACAAATGCGTTTTATTTTGCACAGAGTAACTGTGCACACAAAAGTCCAAACAAAAGACTTCTCTCCCACAAAAGGTCACCCATAAAGCCCAGTGTGGATGATGGATCACACAGTTACCGGTGACAATAGTGAACACATACAATGGGGGCACCGAGTCACTGTACACGGTTGCATCTGTACACACAAAAACACACTCAGCGCTCGAAGGAAACCTCAGCAGTGCTGCTCGGTCTAGTTAATGCATCATTGCTGCTGGAAACCCGTTGCTGTGTTGATGACTCAGAGGCTTTTGATAATTCAGTCAACCAGAAAGAGAATTTTCTGTTTCTTTTGGACATGACAACGATGGAAGATGGAAGATGGAAAGATGGAAAGATGGAAACACAAAGTTGCGAGGTCAAGGTGGAAAAGTAAAAGGCGTTTGATGCTGTTGCTGCTCAACTTTAAAATATCTGAAATCACTTCATGTTGGTGTAATCGACTTACTATTTCGTCCACTTCTAGCCAAGCATCTGAGAAAATTATTCACTTTCAATGTCCTCAAAAATTCTCACAACATACTGCAGAAGGCATGCAGCGTTCTTTCTGCAAACAAGCCCACAAAGCAATGCACTGTAGTGCTGCACTGCTGAGAGACCGTGTGTTTCAGTTCACATGTTACAAACCATCTCAGACTCACTTGTTTTCTTTGGCTTTCTTTTACTAAAAAGATATCTTTGTGGCTTTGCTTATGACAAAAACCACAAAAAGTCTGCTTGCTTGTTTTAAGTGTCCTTTGAATCATGTAACTTCAGTTTTGTTGACTGGAATAAACCTGCTTGGGTAATTCAGAAAAAAAGACTTACAAGCTAGCTTCATGTTACCTTGCCTTTTTTCCACCTCTCCATCTTTGGTTTTTACCTGCATTCACTTTCCCCTAATAAGTCCAACTTATCAAAAGCCCTATATCTTCACTAAGCTACTAATTTTCTGGATTTATTGACCGATTGATGAGCACTGATGCAAGTTTGCAACAAGGCTGGTAATCTGCAGGACTCGATCCTGCAGCAGAACTGGCACACTTCTGAAACCAAGGTTAGTAGGCCACTGACGAGAGTGAAAAGGAAACAGTGTGAGGAGAACACTGGAGTATCAACTATGTTTTGAAATTCTGCGGAGTGACTGGGGTAGAGGGAGGAAGGGGGGCAAGCCTGACATTCAGGCAACATTATGTCTCCAGTGCTGTCTAAAGAAGGAAAGAGTGATGGGTCACGATATAAAAAGATAGCAGAGTGTGAGAGGCATGAAGAGTCTGGCCTCTCCCGCTTTCTTTTTCCACTAGATGAAACGGACTCTGTACATCTGTCTCATCTTCCTTTTTTTGGTTGCCCCTGAAAAAGGCCCAACTGAACCCCCTCTCTCTCTCTCTCTCTCCCTTTCTCTCTCTCGACTCGCCTCTCTCCCGCTATCTCTGTCTTTCCTCCTCTCTCTGTTCCTCTCCCTGGTTAGCTCTGACACACTGGTCAGCCTCAGGGTGGAAGAACAGAGGGACTCTGCTATGGGTTTGTTAGAGGAGATGGAGAGAAGGAGAGAGGAGAAATGAGGAGGAGTGGAAGAGGGGGAGGGAGGTTGGTTGGTGAGGAAGAGGGAAAAGGACCTGTCTATTAAAATGTTAAAGAGAAAAGTCAATCCTGAATCAAGTTCTGTCCCTACAGTGGCCTAAAATTCTTCTAAATTAGATACATTTAAATGACATTTGGGATCATAAACAATTAATAATGAAAGATTTATATCGGCTGTGTCATTTTTCTTTATATTTTTTTTGAACATTGTTAAATATCTGAATATAAAACACAGATGTTAATAATGCTATGCTTTTAAAGGTATAAATATATATTTTTTTATTTGCAGCGCAGACTAACACTGAATAAGAATTGGACAATAAAGTATTTATGAAAACTTCGCATGGACTTCACATGTACCAAATCAAAAGTTTGTCCGTTTTAAACTGTCTTCGAGTATGTATTGAGAAAAATAGTTAATTATCTTACACTAAAGCTGACTGAAACCAGTCAACGTTAACTTATAACTCACTCAAATCTTCACCACTTTGCTAAAATTTGGAAAAATGTGACATGCAAAACAAATGTGACAAAACATAGTAGGCATATTTTCCTTTTTTAACAGATAATGCAAATTACTGATACCGTTTAATATACAGTTTTTTAATTTGCGTTAGCATGTAGATTGGAGTACATCTGTAAAAACAGAGTGTGCCTGTAGGAGTCAAAGAGCTCCAAACCCTAAAACTATACTGATCACATTGCAACATTTATTGCAGATAAATGTCCACATGATCACTCCTTTGTACCTCAAGCTCCACACACACCCATCACGCCGCCATATGAAATAGAGAGAAATCAGTGCAGCTGGTGTAATAGCAAGAGGCAGCAGTGCAGTACTGTCAGTGTATCTAACCAAGATGTATAGTTGCAGGAGTACTGAGGCCCTGTGACTGCTTGTTCTCCCACAGAGCACCCATTACTCCACACTGCAGGGGCAAAGCTAATACCGAGTCCTTCACACCGAGACAGGCTATCATCTGGCAGGACTGCCCAGCCAGAATATCACCCAGTGAAATCTAGTTTGAAAGATACAGTAGTGGGGTGAGGTATTGTTAAGTGGTGAGATCAAAGACAGGGAATAATGGGCTAGAAAATATGCTCATATGCACATCCTTGTGCAAATGAAATATCCAAATGTAAGTGAAAATTTGAAAGAGCTGAAATATGTGAAAACTGGTCTTTAAATACCCTTAAATGGCAGCAGGAAGGAGTATGAGTGACTGAATTTGTATGACAGGAGTGGTGGTCCGAGACACAGCATCAAACAGTTATTTCAGTTTTTATTAGAATTATTCAGAGTATCGACAGTTATCCTTTAAAAGCAGCTCCATTCATGTAGAGGAGTCAGGTGAAGTTTAGCCTCCGTCGGGTCATAAATAGGCCAGACTGCTAGACTACAGCCTGCGATAAATACAGAACTTGTTTTTTGGGACTTTCATGAAAGGTGAAAAACCGCAAGTTTAAGAAAGCGTGAGTGGACATGAGGATGTTGCGAGCGTGAAAGCGGTATTAGTATGATATAGGACGCCGGCCTTAAGAAAATAAGGAAAAGAAGGGGAAAAAAGGATGAAGAAAAAAGTATCAATCGATAGGGTTAAATTATTCATCGTCATTAATTATCGATCGCTCTCCGCTGCCGGCTCGTCCGCCTCGCGCCAGAGTTGAAAGGAGGGAAAGCGCGCTTTATTAAAACCGGCTCGAGCCTCATTGTTTCATGTCCCGCGGCAAAGAAAAAGCTCGAGTTTGGCTCTGCCCGCGCCAGTAGAAAAATATACTCACATGCACGCACACACACACACACATCGCTCCACCTCTACGCTTTGCCTTCTCTTTTCTCTCCTGCTCTCTCTCTCTCGCTCTCTCTCTCCTGACGCGCGGGAGGAGCTTTGGGGAGCCTCGCGCGGTGTTCACGGGGCGGCTGTGTCTCGCGTGGATCGATGGGGGATCAATGGCTCGCGCTGACTAATAGCCAGAGAGCGCCTTTGATCTCGCGGCTGAGAGATCAAAACCTGCGCGAGAGGGAAGAGAAATAGGAAAAGAAACTGCGCCGGAGAGCTGACCTTCACACACACACACACACACGCAGACGCGCGCGCGCGCGCACGCACACACACATTTGCTTCCGCGCGCGTAAATGGCGTACTCAACGCGCGCGGCTTTTATGAATTTGACTGCGGGACATCCTACCAGCAAAACTGTGAGAGATGCATGGCAAACAAAACTGCAGGCGAATATGCTCTAGACTCGTTTAAATAATAACACATCTGTCTATAGGCTAAAACAGAAGTCCTCCACGGACACACTCGCAGGTGCACGCGCATAATTTGCTTCCGAGTCCAGGTTGTTGCTCCTGATTCTGACTTCCTCAGACAAGGTGATAGAGTGAGAACAAGGGAACCATCTGTTGTTCCCTGTGAGCAGATGAGTGTCCTGTGGGCTTAAATTCACGCCTGTAGAGAAGAAAAGGTGTGTGGACGTGTGTGAGCACTCATGATGCTTGTTTATGCGCGTGACGGAAAGAGAGAGAGAGAAAGAAAGTGACTTAAAAAGAGAAGGTTGGAAACAAGGCTGACTTCATTTAAGTTTGTTTAGAAAGTGGCACTAGGTTTGAACTGTGATTAACCCCCAAATAATTATTTAAATATGTTTCTCATTAAGGGGAAGTTATTAATAATAGTGTTACAGAAGATGTGGGTCATTATAATTTATAACTAATTTTATATATAAGGTTCAGAAGTCTCCTAGAGAAAATGATGCAGTATTTGATTTTGGGTTAGATGGAACCCCCTGAAACCAATTGGTTATTTAAAACATAAATCAGAAAATATTTTCTAAGAAATAGTTTATGTCACTTGTGCATTCAGACATCTTCATACCAGTGTTGGTGTTCATTACTTCTTCATAGCAAGTTTTAAATAAGGTCAGAAGAAAAAAAATTTACACAAGCCGAATAATAATATTATCATTTCCCCTATCAATAATTAGGAAACACAACATAATTCCCTGCAAAATAGTGCACTTTTACCGGAGACATGCTCTCGCCTCCCCCTGTCTCACTGCTCATCCAGCTCTCTCTATCTCCCTCTTTATCCCCCACCCCGCCTCACCCTCCCTCCCCTCTCTGGTCAGTGAGTTACTCTCTCTATCGCTCTCACTTCCCGAATTAACCACTCAAGAAGTCACCACCGACTCAATCAATAGCTCATACATAAACCCTGCTATAATCGCTCCCCCTGCCTGTCTGTCTGCCCCCCTCTCCTCTCTTCTCCTCTCCTTCACCACCATCTCCCCACACTCCTTGTCCTCTCCTCCTGTGTCCCACTGTCTTGTTTTCCTCCCGTCCTCTTCTATCGTTTCAGACAAACTCTCCGCTCATAACCATCAAACATCTGTCTAAAAGATAGTGTGTGTGGTGTGGAGGTCAGGATCCTTCAAGTCCTCTCCCCTCTGCTCATGTGGTCTGTGCAACTTCTGTAAAAGCCTGATCTCATTGAATCTGACATATTTATACCATTCATAGTGACAAAAGCTACATAGCGTACTATGACCGATATAAACTTGTAGATTGGCTCTGCACTTCCTGAGAAGGTGCCACGTTTATTAAAGGGCAAATATAATAAAACATTTTTAAAACTGCTGAACTTAAAAGCGAGGAAATACAAATGAATATACAATAGATAAAGCAAGTCTTCATAAGTGTGAGGCATTGTCTGACACCAAGCCTAAACTGGGACCAGAAAACATGTCTAGAATCACTCTTTTGAAAACCAAGTGCATAAAGAATCAGCACAGCTCCCTCAGTCTGAAACGAACGCAGTCCAATCTGTTCCTAATGTGCGCCTTGTGCCGAATATTTGACCTGATGCCTCTTGGAGAGTATTTTTTAACTCCTATCCTTTCACTAACTACTGTATTCCTTTAGGGACGGTATATTTGGATCCCTCCAAAATGTATTACAGGAGCACAGTAATTCTTTTAAGTGCAAGGGCACTATCGGCCCATGTTAGCGTGTCCAGCCAGAATGGGCCCAGTATTGCGTTATAGCAAAGACAAGGAGACATCAATATTGCATTATCTCATGTTTAACTGTGAGACACAGATAGTTGTTTTGGGGGCCTTAAAGATATTGTATTACCAAAGGAGATGCAAGCAGACACACGCACACACACTAGAAGAAAAAAAAGAGAATAACACACAGAGAATTTTAAAATTATAAGGCCTCTACACACCCTCTGCTCAAACCCCTTCTCTCTCAACCTCTCTTTCTCGCTCTCTCTTGCTTCCCTCGCTTCTTCTCTGCCTCTCTCTCCAAAGTCTTTGATTCGTCCGTGCGGTTTGATCTGCAAGAGAGCGAGTTTTGTAAACACATTTTTCACGATCATATAGCCACGGGCAAGGGGAGCGTGAGGCGCGGAGGAAGAAGGAGAAGGAGAGACTCAGAGAGAGAGAGAGGAAAGAGAGAGAGAGAGAGAGATAGTGTGTGAGTGTGTGTGTGTGTGTGTGTGAGTGAGAGAGAGAGAGAGAGAGAGAGAGAGAGAGAGAGGGAGGGAGGGAGGGACGTTTAATGAGTGTTCAAGATGGAAAGATAGACTGACAGAAAATGCAAGGATGGAGTCTCAAATATGGCTTGCTGCTACAGAGCAACAAAGACACACATGCTTAACACACACACACACACATGTGGAAGCACACACACACACACCAGGGAGCCCAGACTGATGGTTTTGGCACAAGCAAAGCATCACAGAGGTTGATGAAATGTGAAGCAACAACGAGAAAAAGCAAGTTATTCAGTTTTCCTCATCATGCAGAGGAGGGTGACAGTCCAACGCTGCATTTCCCGATATGACACTTCCTGACTGGTAGGAACAGGGAGAGAGAAAGAGAGAGAGGGGGGGGGGGGGGGGGGGGCAATGCATCTCGTTTGGGATGATGAACACAGAAAACGGAGAGAAACAACGTCTGAAAAACTGATTATGGGGGCGAGCCAATAAAACATTGCGCACAGACGGTAAACACACTGTGGTGTAAAGCTGAACTAATAAAAGTGCGAGGCTCTCATCCCTTACATTTCTTTTTTTTTTTTCACTTGTTTGGAACAGTTTCTCCTTTCTTTTTTTTTTTCATCTGGCAGCTGCTAATCCGGTTAGGTTCGATTGGCTCCGGTAATGGCGCTAACCCGTCGCCTCTACACACCGACTCCACTTCTCCACGGGACGCGACGCAAGAGGAGACGACTGGCTGGGAGAGGGCTTCGGAAAAGACACCCGGCCATGGCATCGAACGACGACGAAGAAAACGATGATGATGTGTGGGAGAGAAGTCCACTCTATGTCTAACACAATTTTCTGCTCGAGTTTCAAACTTTGCGACACATTTGCAGGCAAACGATGGATGCAAATGAAGAGTTGCGCAAAGGTGATCCAAAACCCAAGAAAAATATACTCACAGCATAGTTCTTATTCTCAGTGCTAAAGATAAAATTTAGACTAATGCAGGAATTACAGAAATACACGACACAGGCCCCCCAATATGCATACGATATTTGGCGAAATAATAATAATTATAATGATACTAATATTAATAATAATGATAACAATAATAATAATGTATACGTTATAGTCTTGTGATGAATTGGTTCCTTTCGGTTGCTCAAGCGCAGTGTGGGGTTAGATGAAGGCCATCACACTTAAAGTGCTTTTCCACTTCGAGATTTGTTTGTTTTCCTAAAAGACGGGGGAAACCATCCTCAACAATTCTGTAGAAATCCCTCGCGTCAGTCGTTAAAAAATGATTTTCTTTTCATTTTTCCTTTCCTTGCATTCCTTTTTTTTTTTTTTTTTTTTTTTTTTAACTTAGCCTACTGTTTTTTTTTAAGAATAGCTGCGAGCAAGTATTGTCAAAGAGTATGTGTTTGTGCGCGCATGTAGTTGCAGCGCAGCGGAGTGTAGCGTTTCCTCTTCCTCCTCTCTTTCTTTTCTTCTCTCGGTCTTTTCTGTCCGGGGAATTGTTCTCAACGTCCACAAACACATTGCAAATACCCGCCGGCCCAGCAGCATCGATTTCTAATTAGACGCCAGGATAATCGTTGGAGAGAGATGAAAAAAGAAGAGAGTGATAGCGAGACCGAGTAAATAAATATATAAACGAATTAGAGCCCAGATTAATTGAATGAATATGAGCATTAAAAAGAAACAAAGGTGATCTTGGTGGATGAACTTTGCGTGGACTGAGTTATATACACACAGAGGGAAACACATGCTGGAATATACATGCAATAAGAGGAGAGGGATTTTTTTCTACGGCAGGTTGAATGAGGATATTAAAAAAATAAAAAATAAATATTGTGCATGCTTGTATGTAGTTGTCTGTTGATTTCATTTTAAATGTTTTAAATGTGAAGTCATTGCTACAGATAACTCAGTGGATGCTTCAAGAAACCTTGGCTGATGCACAGCAAAACTCCATGAACGCAGTAACTACAAATAGGCGTTTAAAACACAAGCGGAGAAGCAGGAGTATCATAAACTCAACTAAATATAGGCCAGGCATATTAACATGACAACCATTAAGATTTACAGATGCATAAACTCTGTGCCTGAAACTGTGACAGCACTCAACCTTGAACCAAAGCCACAGTTGGATTATCCAACTTCTCTACTCCTCGGTCAAATTTCCACCCTCCCTCCCTCCCTCCCTCCCTCCCTCTCCTCCTCCTCCTTCTCTTCCTCTCCCTCTTGTCTTCCTCCCTCTACCTCCCTCTTTCTGTCTCCTGACAGAGTGTGACAGGGGGTTAGCCGGGGAGCTCAGGTAGCTCGTTTACTTTAATTAACGTTTCATCATCCTCGGAGCGGGGCCGCGCACCGTATATACTCTTTCATGCTGCTCCGTCTCTCATCCCCGTTCTCCTTCCATTCATCATCAGCCCTCCTCTCTCTCTCCCTCTCCTCCTCACTTCTCATCTTTTCTTCAACTACTCGCCATATCGCCCCCATGCTCTGTCTCACGACCACTCAAGCATATACAGGATAATAATTCAAACACTTTCCTTCCTTGCTCCTTCCTCTCCGTCCCTCTTCTTCCTCCTCCCTCGATTTTCAACTTTGTGACTTCTTCCCCTTCCTCCCCGCCTTTTCTTTTCTTCTTCTTTTTTTTTTACAATACTGATGTCATTAACCGCATATCTCCAGGCCAGTTTAATCAGCTGATGCAAAGGAAGGAAAACGATGCGCAGGCCATCTTTTTGGGAATGCTTTAGTACAAACACAGCTTCCGCAACTGTAAGTACATCGGAGTATAATAAACCTGAATATTATAATCACTACAACAATATAGACACATAGGTTGTTTGGCATGGGCACACTATTGCGCTCATTGAGAGAGAGAGGAGGAAGAGCTATTGAGCGGTATTGATCAGCTTTGATCACATAATGGAAAATAACCCCCCAGTCGCTGATCATCACCAGACAAGAAAACGCATTAGATAAAATCAAAGGTCTCTTTCTCTTTTAGTTGAATTATCAGTTATTGAGCGAACGCATATTCAGCGAGACTATTGGACTTATTCATGTTATTCATCCTTATATTTTTAAAGTGAAAATGTTCCACTTTTGTGCAGGAAGCGAGATCCAGCAGGGAGGAGAATGTTATACATATACTCCCAATAAGTAAAGAAACGATCCAATGAAAGTGTGCTAAGAAACCAAAAAAATTTAAAATTAAAAAAAAAATCCGCGTCTTTCACATTTTTTGCATAATGAACTTAAAAAATAAGAGCTTCTTCAAGCACGGTTCTCTTTAAAGTTTGGCTAACTTTTACGCATGCGCCCATTTGATGATAACCGGACGGTAACACTTGTGGGGCGCTTAAATTACCTTTATTTGAGCATCAGTTGCAAAAGAGTTCATTAATTATCCATATTATCTCAATACAACTACGGGCTATTCAAATTAATATAATTTCATATCACGGTCCAATACAGAAATATTTGAGATCCTAATTCAAAGTAACTCCTTTGTCTTTTACTTTTACGAGAACTAACCAAAAGTAACGTAATCCGCCGAGTTATCGCGATGTTTGAGAAAAATTGTTTTTGGAAGAAGAGGTCTTTAGTAAAAGTGAAAAGACGGCAAGACTTTTAAAGAGCAACAGTGTATACTCGCTATTATGTATAAAAGATGGTATTTTTAAGCTTGTGCAAAATACTCAGGTGTCACCATTTTAAACTTTTACATAATTTATCTGTTACTGTTTTGACACTGGAGTCGGTTGCAGTCAGACGTATGATACAAACATCTAGGTAGACCCATATTATGAACCTTCTATATAACATCAGTAACATTCAGGGGATCCCACAATGAACTGATTCTAACGGTAAAAAGCCAAAGACAAAAAGAAGGGGATAGTCAAATCACATAAAAATATCGTATATTTTACTAACTTGCTCTTAATGAAAAAAGGAATGATGAAATTGAATCAATACAACCTAGCGTAAAAACTTTTCACAGAACAATAGAACTGAATCCCCTTGGAGTCTGCTCAGAGAAGGGTTTGATAAGATGCTGGAAATGACAGGTGTTATATGAAGCAAAAATAAAATAAGAGAAAAAAGAAAACTAAATGCTGTTAGACTCACACGGTTCAGTGTGATGTGGGTGTGACTTGCACACAGCCTGGGACTCTGAGTGCATGGAGTACTGTGATAGTTTAAACAGTTTAAAAGACTTACAGTGGTAACCGGATTTGTAGCCTTGTGGGTTTAAGAACTTGATAAAATCCACTGTGTCCACCGGGACTACAGAGGTGTGCGCTCACATACAAATTGCCGTTGATAAAGAGAGAAAGGGAGGATCACAAACCTTAAACCTCACCACTCTCACACTGGTTTTAACAAAAAAAAAAACTCTCCTACCCATAATGCAACTGGCAATATCCTGGATCCCATTCGGATGTGACTGTCATTAATGCATACATTTTGCCACTGGGTGCACACTAGTGCCAAGGTATGGGTAGATTTGATTTAAAACTGTGGTCTAATGTTGTACAATGGTCTGTACGCAAAAAAATGAATAAATAAATAAAATAAAAATGGACCAACCAAATCCATTGCTTTCCTGAAGAGTGGCTTTGAGTCTCAGTGTGGTACCTCGAGCTATTGCCATTCTGGCAGTGTCTGACTCCACCTAACTCCCAGATAATACAAAAATTGGAAAACCTGAGATGGACCCAACTGACACAGTGAGCGACAACGACTTTAATTATGCACAACTTTTACCCTTTTATATGTCCGTTGGGAAAATTACTAAAAACATTTCTTTCTGCATGGCTATAATAAAGATGAACTTTTTAACGTAGACTCGCTTTGAGAGAAAGCATCAAGTGGCCATTCGAGGAACTGCAGCCCTAGAGAATGACGCTTGGACTGTAAAACGCAGTGCAGGAATCCTGTTTGTCTGCAGTAATGTGAATGTCAAGCATAACCAAATCTCTGGGGCAGAGCCAGATAAATAAAATATATTGATGTATTAACTGACTGACACTAGCTTATTGCAGAAGGAATACGCTGACAAATTGCAGTTCAGTAATACCAAAGCTGATCTGAGACTAACCCTAAAACAGTGACATTGTTGTGTTAGCCAAAGCTTTATGTAGATGTGTTCAGATGTTGGGGAAAAAAAAAAACTATGACCACAGGAATGTCTTATAATCTGCCACACCATGTCTAACTTGAACATCCATGTAGCACTTCTTAATAGCTACCAGGATGATATCTAAATGTGATCATTTCAATCATACCCTGAACTTTAGATTTGATGGCGCTATCAGTGTTCCTACCTTTAACTGGAGTGTAATCCATGATATTGTAATATAGTGCGGACGTTAACAATGCAACAGGCCCAACAAAATTTGGGAAACTTAATGTTTGTATGTTTTGATGGATAAACTCCATAATTGCGGGATGAGATAGAGAAAATAATTTGCAGTAGCACAGAGCTTTATGGTTTTGTTGATGACAACTGAGTCTAATACCTTACCACCGTCTTTCCCTTTAGACCATTATTATTAATATGGCACAACGTGTCCATATGATCTAATAATAGAGTGCAGGGGCGTCTAGCTGGCTCAGGGGTCCAAGAGTCTGACCATACAAACACAATGCTCCCTTTGTTGTATGTCATTGCTCTTCTCTATCTCTACTCATTCCAATTATTTTTCCAACTGTCAAAAAAAAAAAAAAAAAAAAAATTCTGGTAAATAAAAGATTCATAAGTGAAATTATCAGCACAATTTAAATCAGTTTCTTCTCAAAATCTGTAAATCAGACTGAACCCAGCTTTCTGTTAAAGCCATCAGTTAATAGTAGTTTTAAATAATATGTACTTCTATTCTAAATAACTTCATAATGTTATAGGACAACACACACAGGTTAGAGAGATGATGAAAATCGTGGCAACTTATAACCACATTTAAAGCAGCCTTGTTTTGTAATTTACCAGCCTTTCAGACAGATTTATTTGCCTTGTTGCTTATTGATGGGTTTCATGGGCCATAAAACATATTCAGCACATAAATGAACACATAAACTTTGAAGTCCAGAAAAATATTTCAAACACAAACAAGACCCACCAAAGGCCAAATCTCATGAGCGCAGATTCTAAATTAATGCATTCAAAGACTTCATAATATCGAGCCGGTTCACTTTTCTAAATGGCCACTGTCTCTCCTGTGATAGCGGTTTTCTGTCTCTATCCTTTCTGCTGTCTCTGATGCCTCTTCCAAGTACACATGCATTTCTATTGAAGCTACAATACAAAGTCAGATACCCACAGACATACACACAAACCCACAATAATTCAATCTCTCCATCTTTCTATCTTTGTTTCCCTCTTCCACTCTCTTGTACAAACAATTGTACACACATACACACAGTCGGTGCCTGTCTGCCCCGGCCCCCGTCGGCCCTCTCGCCTGTGTGTGCGTGTCAAATCGAATCTCCACCTCGGTGCGTAGTACACCTGCTGTGCCGGCGTATAATGCGCTGCATACAGTGAGTGCGCGATGACGGATTACTGAATTAGACCAATAATGACAAGTGACACTTCTGTTACCGCTCCCTGAGCCACTGCAGAGAGCAGGGGAGAGGTGTAAATAAAGAAGAGACACAGAAACGGAGAGAGAGAGAGAGAGACAGAGAGAGACGATGGTGGGAAGGAAAATAAACAATATAGAGGCAGAGGAAGTCATGGAGATGGATTGGAAATTTTCAGCTTATTCTGTAAAAATAAATAAGTTCTGTTTCATTCGACTGCTACTGTCCGGCATCGTTTTTTTCCTCTCTCTGTTTCTGGGTGACACTCTGTTGTCATGGACTCGTATGGCACTTCAAAGTAGATCATGCTGCGGTGAAGACAACAGAACAACAATTTTCTATAGCCTATATTTCAGACATATTTCTACAAGGAGTACATTTTGTCAAATTGTCAAATGTCAACACCTGGACTCAGTTAGCTTTCGGTTAAACCAAAAATCTAGGCAGCAGCCTCACATGTTTGTCAAGACAGAACTGGTCTGAGAAGTTTTGACGTGTTTTTTCTCAATAAATATAGATGAAATGTAGAGCAGGTTAATTGGTTGAGTGTCCACCGGTTGTAGACCAGCATGTCTGCAGGATGTCTGGCCCCCCCATGGACACGGGTCTCCGCAAGCCTGCATTCAGGATACTAAACCATGCCAAATGAGGAAGAGGAGGTGCAATCCTCCCTGGGACCACATGAATAAATCAGCTTACCACCCGGTGCTTCTGACAGACTAGAGGAGTACACTTACAGAGAGATGTACACAAACACGTTCATTCGCTCATGCAGAAAAGAGGCTAGAAAACAGGTACTATGTAGGCGTAATAGATGTGAACCACCAGTGGCTGTCTCCTCGTTTTTGGATCTGGAGACTGACTTTATGACGTGAACATCAACGGGAATATCGGCGCCGGCACTCTGTCGATGTCAATTTAGCTGCAAGGCTCATCATCCTGCCTGTATTGTCTCATAATGGAGAATCACTGGGGCTTATAAGCCTGCCAAGTCCTCCAGTCATTGTGCCACAGTCATGTTTGGCTTGCAAGCCGATGCTCGAAGGTGCAAGTAACTTCTAAAACTTCTGCCTCCGGTATATGAGTCCAGTTGATGAAGAAGACTGAGGCAAACAACGCTGGAGAGAAAGTGAGCACTTAACCGAGAGACATAGAGACCCATGGAAGGGACAGTGGAGGTACAACTGAAATTGGAAAAAGGGAGAATGAGAGTGTGGGAGCAATCGGGGGAGCATAGAGGAAGGAAGACAGAAAGAAATATTGACAAAGCCTAGATATACACATAAGTCACCCGACACGACCCGCCTGCTCCCTGTATTTTATAGAGCCGCTCTGCGCTGGCGGAACAGCATGACAGGCCAGTTCCTTCAACGGAAAATATGGTCCCTCTCTACCCTCCCGCCTTTCGCTCCGCTATCACTCCTGTTTTCTGTCTATCCCACCTGATATCATTCTGTCACCTCTGCGCCAGGCTCTTTTTTCCATCATCCCCCTATTTCTTTTCCCCCTGTTCTTGCGTTTTTATTGGTGCTCTTCATTCCAGCCGTCATGTTTCACTCCTCCATTTCTATCCATCTTTGTGTCGTTCTCTTAATCCCCTCTCATTTGCTCTCCTCTGCACTCATCCCTCCCGTTTCTCTTCCTGCTCTCCCGCAACCGTTTCCGCGGGCTGTCCCATTTCCACCTACTCTCTCCGTTTCCTTCATTCTTCCTGATTCATTTCCTCTCTGCTATCCGTTCCATTCATCCCTCTCCCCCCTATTTGCGGCACACACATTGCCATCCCTCTCAACCATCTGGCTTTGCTATCTCTATCTTACACCTTTATTTCCTCTGACCTCCCTGGTTTTCCTCCTTGGATTCAAGTTCATCCGTCACTTTCTACCACCCTTAAACTTTATCCATCCATTTCTTATTTCTTTAAACCCTGCCTTTTCACTTTTGCCCTTTTCTTTCTTCTTGCAGCTTCTCTCCCCTTCCCTTTTCACATTCTCCTGCTATTTTGCCGTTCACATTGTTGTCTTAACCACAGCTTTCTTCTCATTCCCCGCTTTCTTTCCCTTCTGTCTTTCTTTTTTCCTCTCTTTTCTCTTTCTTTCTGCTCTCTCCCTCTGCATTCCAGCCGGCCCTCCCTCACTCATCCGCAGCCTCAGCACAGAGCCCCATGTGTCGGAATCAATTAGGGCTGAGAGCCGTCGCGGCCGCTCTTTCACGGAGGTAAATATTAAACTGCACCAAGCACCGAGGAGGAAGAGAGGGAGGGAGAGGAGGGGAGAGAGGGAGCCCTCCGTCCCTAATCCACCGCATCGATCAGGCGGGGATGAGGGTAATATATTATTTTGACAAGATACGATCCTCCGACGCGCACCGCTATCCCCGGCGATCGATTTCTTTTTTCTCTCCTTTTTTCTTTCCTTTTCTCCCCCTCAGTGAGTGGGACAGAGTTTGTGTGTTACTGTGTGTGCGTGTCTGACATGGGGCGTGTGTGTGTGTGTGTGTGTGTGTGAGCGTTTGTGTGTTGTTGTCGGGCGTCTTGGCGTGTGCATGTGCACTGGAGTGTGGCTGGGTGACAATAGGAACAGCATTAGGAAATGTGGGGAAGAGATGAGGATGGTGCTGCTAGTAGGTCTGCGCTTTTACAAACAAGCTCCTGTCTAAACAGCTAAATCACATGCTCGCCCAAAGATGGATCATTGGGAGAATCTAAGATTTTCTTTTGTGTGTTTAAGTTCTATATGCACGGAGCAGCAAGCAAGGCAGTGTGTCAGGGTTACAGTTAGTAACAGAGTTGACCTATTGTAAAGTTAAGTGTCCTCCTGTGCACGGGCACCTCTGCTCCTTTGCCTCGCCTCTATATATCGCTTTGTAAACTGTGTCTAAATGCTAAATTCACAGATCAATTTTTTTTATTCAACCTCTCCCCCCCCCATCTGGCCCCTGCCTCTGTCCTTCTGAAAGAGCTTCAGGTCTTGCTGTCCTCCAGTGATGGAGGGTGTCCTACCAACCTCGTGCACATCTCTGAGTGTAGTACGTCTATGTGCATATTCTCACAGTAGATCAGATATTCATGTCGCACCCCATAGACAGTGGTTGGCCTTTTTGTTTTTGTTTTTTTTGTTATTTTTTTGCAGGGATGAATCTGTGGTTTCATCAGAAATCCACCATATTGCCTTGATATCTTTTATTGTGAAAGGATTTTTGATATTAACGCGGAATTAAATTAAATTGTAGCGCCAAACCCACTGAGATTCAAGAGCCAACTCTGAAACTCTGAATCTTTTCGTCACTGAAGCTTATTGTTTTGTTTCTCCAACCTAAAAATTGACAATGGCACGCATTGTTGAGTCAGCAACCTTTAAATAGAATTGTCACAAATGAGGCTAGTGTTCAAAATGTGGACAACAAAATAAACTATTCCTACGTTTGTATGCAAGTATACGCGCAAGTGTTTCTTGTGGATGACATATTTCATTGCCAATCTGCCCTTTTGAGTGTTACAGTGACACAAACACACACAAGTCATGCACGCACCGTGGCTCCAGACAAGTTTCCTCTCCTACAAAGCTCCGTCCAAACAAGTACGACAACAACACCCGCTGCTTTCTCCTCTGGCTCACTCCGCTCTCTCTTACTTCTCGTCTCCCACTTTCTCCGTTTCTGCCTGCCGAGACTTAGTTTTCCTCTTTCTTTCTGTCCGCTCTTGCTTTTATTGTGCCATTTTCTGCCACTTTGGTCCAAGAAAGGGAGGCCGTAATGCAATCTCTCCCCCTCTCTGTCCCCTGCTGTGAGGGAGAGTAGCTTGGCCTGTGTGCTGGGCCGGGGAGAGGGGGGGAGACGGGGTCAAGGTGAGCTCTAATACACTATTGATCCGCCCCAATTGAAAACCTGATGGAAATTTTACCCCCCTCCCCTCCTTTCCTCCTCATCCTTCCTCACAGCCCCCTCTCTCTCTCTCTCTGTTTTTCTCCCCCCTCCTTTCTTCTACCCCCCTCTCCCTTCCTATCTCCCACTCGTCTCTTCCCTTATGTCTTTTTTCCTTTCCTGTGTGTATCCTCCCTGGTGTCCAGAGTCTTCCTCTTTTTCGGTGTCTATCCTCTTTCACTCCAATCTGTTTTCTCTCCCAGCTGAATGTCTCTTTCAACCAGTGACCACTTTCTTTCCCTTGCTATCCATCTCTGCTTCCATGTCTTTTAAATCGCGCCCTTAATCATTTCCTCTCTTCTTTTCCTCCTCCTTTTGGTCTCGCAGTCTCCCCCTTTTCAAGTCTGTTCCTCTCGTTTTCCTCGCTACCCCACCCCTTCCCACTGGTTCCGTCGCTCTCCCTCTTTTTCCCTCATCCCCCTCTCTGAGTGTGCATCAGATGGTCCATTTCTCTCTAACCCAGTGCATATTGATCCCTATGGCAGTAGCATGCAGGGAGATGGCTGTGAGGACCACTGCTACAGTGTATTAAACGCCACAAACGCTTTGGATGCGGGGCCTGAGACACGCCTCCCCGGCAGGGCCCTGTCAATAGCTGCTCCCTCCTGTCAACAGCAGCCAAATGGCCTCTCAATCTGGGACATGTGATGGACCACAGATTGGTACACAGAAACTGCAATAGATGTGCCACAGAAAACACGAAGAATCTTTGCAGGAGAATAACCAGCATAGAAAATGAAATAAAGAGATATGTAAAAGGTGATTTTCCCAATAACGACGGAGTGTGTTTAAAAAAACTCACTCAGCATTGATGCCAGTCAATGAAATCATGTAAAGCCATTTCCATGCAGGTGCCTAAAATGCTGCAAACAAAATCCATGACCTAAGCTTTCATTTTGCTCCATTCTTTGCCTTAACGGCGTTCATGATAATGTGCTGTTGTCCTGTAGTTATGTGGAACGGCAATTATGTACGTAGTGGAGCGTGCTACATGCTATTCAAGCACCTCTAACAAAAGAGGCACAAACACTGGAAAAGCTTGAACAATACTGATGGCAGCAACAGAAGTAAACCTTTTTACAGCTACCCATTACTCTCCCACTTAACAAGACCGACCACAACCTCTCCCTCTCTCTGACTCTATGCAGAGTTGGCTGCTATCACCGCACTGCTTGAGTGGGAGATAAATGGAGTGAGCGCGTGTATGTGTGCGTTTGATTTATGTACTGTTGTGTACGTGTCAGACGGCTGAGCTATCAGGACCACCATCTCCCAATAGACATAGAAATGCTACAGCGGTGGAGGGACCCCCGGGTCGACCCCGAGACCTCTGATACACATCTGGAACAGTGGAGCACACAGGGCTGGGGAGGAGGAAGAGGAGGAGGAGGAAGAGGGGGAATCTCTCCTTTGCCTCTTTTCATTTTCATTCAGATGTGATTTGTTCACTTTGTCTATCACTCTTATTCCATCTCAGTTTTTTTTCCCTTTATTCCCTTCGCTGTCTAATGTTGATGAGAGGCAACCGGCCACTCTGCTTTGACCTCAAACTCAACTTTACAACTTCTGTCCACTCTCAGAGGCAGCACAGCTTTAACTTGCAGACTAGAGGGCCTGGTAGACTGCTTTGACATTTAGCTTCTGTCGAGTGAGGAGCTACATCTGTATGATCCTGATGTCATGGAAAATCCAAGGTTTGATCAAAACTCAAAAAAGGATACAATAATGTGAGGAGAAAAAAAACATGACCAAACTTCTGCACTACCTTTTAAAATGCAATGCCATTCTCTCAAGTCTCTCCACCCTTTATGGATATGGGTCTCATTTTAAACCATAATCGCACACAGATAGGAATATTTTGTCTGCTTTCGTCTTAGTATCTCAGTATACACCGCATTGCTCCTAATCTATCCGCTGACTGACATTCAGAGTTCAGACACCTGTGTTATTTTCCCGCTTTTCTCTTTCAATCACTCCTTTCTCGTCTCTTTCCCGGTCTCCTCTTTTCTCCCTCCTTCTCTTCAGCCTCTCCATCTATTTCTTTCTCTCTAGGAAGGAATCAGTCTCACCTTAATTGCTCTTAAATCGGATTAATGACTGACCGGGGACAACTTGACTTAATCTCTCTTCTAGTAAATCTCTTCCTCTCCCTTCTTCTCGTACATCACTCTTATACATTTTATCCTCTCTTGCCCTTCTCCCTTTTGCTCTCTTTATTTCATCCTATTTTTTCTGACTCCTGTTTTCTTACTCCTTCATTTGTCCCTCTCTCCTCTCCATTGCTTTGTCACCATCTCTCCTCCTTTCCCTGTCCCTCCTTCTTTCTCCATTTCACTTCCTTCCTTCTCCCCTCTCTCTCTCTCTCTCTCAGAGTCAATCATTCTTTCATCTTTTTGGACGCACTCTGTCATGCCTTGGCTCTGCTAGTCATCCAGAAGTCCCTTCATCCTTTCTTTACTTTTTTTTGGCGTTCTTTCGACAACTTTCCATCATCCTGAGATTTGCCCAAACCTCCTTGACTTGGCTGCCACTCTATCCCTCCCTTCTCTACTTTGCGTATGTGTGTATGTGTGTGTCTTACTCTCGCTACAAGGTTGGCCAGTCGTGTACGTGTTAGTACACGTCGATGGGGTCCTGTCATTGCCTCCTAAGTGCTTTGGCAATACTAGGGATCTGCTGTCATGCCAGTTCAACTGATCTCAATTGAATTACATTGAACTTGCATTGAGATGGAGATAAAGGACATGAGCGTCCATTTGTGCGATGGCTCAAGGAGCTCAAGCTCTCTTGTGAAAAAAAGAACAAAGACATAAATTGTATGCACGCATTAAAGACATCAGTTTTGGTCACAGTGATTTGATTGTCAATTGTAATGGGATTAATGGCCATAAAACTACAATAAGAAATAATAAAAAAAAAAAAGCGCTGAAGGTGTAAAAATAAATAACTGACGCCATGTCATACTGAGGTGATCTTTGTTAAGGGTATAAGGGCAAAGAAATTGTGCCACCTTCCAAACCCCTGCAGCTCAGAAAAACGGAGAAAAAAGAGGCCAGCCTTGTGGACAAAAGCTCATTTTCCTCTTGGTTGCACACTGCTGCAGGCGGGCTAACATGCCACAGGAGAATTCAACCACTCATACACCTTTGTTTTCCTCAGGTTTTTCTCAACTTTACACACAGCAGCAGAGCCATAACTGAGAGGGAACCAGGATTTCTATGTCAACCTAGAAGGCATGCGGATGGCCTGTCTGGACTGAGGCAAAGTCGATGATCTGAGAGCCACAAAGTCATCCTTGTTCTTTTGGTCGCGACAGACAAAAGTAGATTCTGTCATTTCCAAATGCGCATTCGTTCACCTTCCAGTTTGGCTACGAGTCACTTCCACGTCTCCTTCTTTCTTCCATTTCTTACTCTACTCACACCTCTTTCAAAACTCCCCCCCAGCTCCCAACCTCTCTGCATGCCAATCTGCTGCACAGTGCTACTTTGCTTGTCCTTTCTCGCTCTTCCCTCTCTCTCACAGAGCGGTCAGGATTAAGCATTTATCTCGGTGGTCCTTCTTTTGGCCCTAAACGCCCGTGAGGATGATAAGAGTCGCTGGGATTTGTCAAATTGTGCGCCATTGATTAACTGACCTTTCACGCCTGCAAGTCTCTCAGCCACTCCACTAACTGCCGACAGGCTAGATAGAGAGATAGATGGATACATCTGGCTGTTATTATTGTGTACAAGTTTGTAGTTACCAGGTGTGGCAACGAGAGACGACAGGGGTATGAGGGCCAGAGGAGGGGGGAGAGGGGGATGAGTTAGAGGGAGGGAAAAGGGGAGGAGGGCAGATGGTGGAAAAGATACGTAGGAGTCCTTCAATTGCCCTATAGGCTCAAAGTGTAACAGGTAGAAGTGTGCCTGCTCGCAAACAGTAATGAGCGTTGAATGAATAATGAAACAGAAATTTTAAGGTGAGCCAAGGGGCTAATACAGGAAGAATAGGGAGTGCGCAGAGGAGCCTGAGGAAGTGTTCAAACACTGGCTGGCTGGAGAAGAAGCTTGTGGTCGAGGATTTTTGCGTGGCACCTTGGACACCTTTGATTATATAAAGATAGGTAAACGCTGGCTTCTTCTCATAATCAAGAAATATATATTAAGTAAAAAATACCACTCAAGTAATAAAATAAAACAGTTTTGTAGTGTTCAAAACTAGGGCTCGTTGTATGATCTTCATATATTAAACAGGTTGCTGCTCCATGAATCCAAGCCTTAACTAAGATCCAGAGGTGGTCTCACAGGTGTCATATTACGTTTCAAACAGTGCTATATGTCTACTACTATAAGTTAAACTTGTATTTAGAATGTTTGAAATTATTATTCAAGTTGTAAAGTAATAAAATGTGTATAAGATAGACTATGAGACAAATGTAAGTTATGCATGGTCTTCAGTTATTAAGTCAAACAACAAAGGACTTCTGCCACTGGAAAAGGTCTTGACCTTAAGTGAACTCGGATCCAAATAATAGAAAAATGTGTTGCTGTCTTTATTTAGAAGGTTTTAAATGACAATTAAATGTGACCATATAAGATAATGCGCAAGAAATGAAACAGAACCAAAGATAGAGAGACAGTGAAAACGAGGACGAAGTTCACCCACCTGGACTTCCGCGTCGCTCCGCCTCAGAAATACACCTGAGGCCGAAGCCCGGTCACCGTCTCTCGGACTGGACTTGAAGTTACTTCCGCCGCCGCGCTTGTTCCGACTCGGAGGGAAGAGGCAAGGGGGGAGGAAGTGCCGCTGTCGCACAGCACGAAGGCGTCACTAAAAAAAATCAATAACAAAATTGTCATTAATCCTGCAAAATGTGTGTACATTTTCTCTGAATCAGATCAGAAATTAAAACAGACGAAAAGTCAGGAGGCAGGGGAGCTGGCGCCTTGGCCCAGCGGAGAAGAACCGGTCCTGGGGCTTGTGTTCTGATGTTTTCCCGCAGGACCACTGCTGCCTCATAGACCACAGATCAATCCCCTTATTTACTCCTGACTGTCATACAATAACGGAGATGGCGAGAGGGAGGAAGAGATGAGCTTACTGTAATACTCATGTAATGATTCCATGCGTCTTTGGCACGTATTTGGGAATGACCTTATTGATAGGATTTGTTCATCTCCTCGAAATGATCAATTCCCACAAAATCTTTATAAGTGAGTTATATTTTCATGTATTGGTATCAAAGCATTCTGAAATGCATATATGAGGTTATTGCGCCTTTTTACGCACACGATCGACACACACAGCGGATGCAGAGGACCTGAATGCAGCTCGGCGAGAGGCTTTGCTGTCTTGTTATCGATATATGAGAAGCTTGCTGGAAAGGATATTGACCGCACTAACTAGCCGCACTTTGATCATACGAAATTGCTTTCCAGATGACAACACATTAAGGATGAGAGCATTTTTAAAAAATCAAACCCGCCTCTCGCACCTGTCAGAAGTTTCTCTTCCGAATGAGATGGAGATGAGGAGAGGTGAGAGCCCCCACAGGTCGACTGTCTTGATGAATAAAAGAAAGCCAATTATCTATTTCCAAAAAAGGAGGAGAGGGAAAAAAAAGGAAGAACAACAAAGGAAAAGAAAAAAAAAAAACAAGGAAGGGAAGTTGCATCCAAAATGACAATTCTTCGCGTAAGAATTACGATCATTGCCTAAAAAAGAAAGTTCGTCCATGCATCTACTCGGAATGGGAAAGCTCGGGAAACTTCTTCTTCTTCAAAAAAACAACAACTATAATTTAATATAAGAAGATAAATGCAACAATAATACACCGTTACTGTGGAAATGACGGAGACTAAATTAGAAGTGGATTACTGATAAAACAAGCGCAAACACATAGAAAAGCTTATCGACTAATTCAAATCAATAAATCTGAGTTAAATGAAAAAAACTATAATAATAATAATAATAATAATAATAATAATAATAATAATACACTAACCGGAAAGTGGACAATGTGGAGTTTGAAATAAAAAACTGTGTTGGAAAATAAAGTCTTGAGTGGTCGTTCAGTTATTCGTTCGATATAACAATAATAATAATAATGATGATAAAAACTTTTCAGTACATTTTCTTTGAGAGAATAATAATGAATTAATAACAATAAAATTGTTATTAATAATAATAATTATACTACTACTACTAATAATAATAATAATAATAGTAATAATACGAACTGGTTGTATCACACATCATAAGAAAACTCTTCGTTTCAAATGCATGGCCCATATATTATTATTATTATTATTATTATTATTATTATTCCTTGAATGAAAATGTGCAGACGAGTTGTATGAGAGGCTGGAGTGATATCTATCATTTCAGCCTGAACTGTTGCAACTAAACAGCAGCGTTAAAGTGCTGATATTATAACAACTTGGACGAATTACCGGGTTCAATCCCAGCCGTGCAGAGGTGAGGGATCAAGAGGGAAGGGTGACTGACGCGGGGAGAAATTTCCCCAAATGCCATTTAATGTCGGAAATATTTCCACCGAGTATTGACAGCGTGGAGACGGATGAGGCAGCCGCCGTGAAGCCGCGCAAAAACCAGGGATCTAGAATCCAGTTAAACGGCCCGAGCCCTTACAGGCGTCGGGACGCGGAGGAGAGGAGAGGTTCAACACGTTGGCCCTATAAACTTCTAACAAATACACTGAACGAAAAAAAAAAAAAAAACACATACACAAGAAAAAGTGACTGAGGCCACCAGGCTAACAATAAAATGAAGGTTAACCAAAACAGATCACATGGGTTTAAATCATGCTAGAACACAGAAACTCAAAATAGAATTCAATATGTTTTATTTACTACATTAATATTATTTTTACACAAAATGTTTCTAATTAAAAATAATTAACTTTATTCACTTGTAAATGTTTCTCTATTAGACACATGCGCACTCTTACACCTGCGTACCCGCTTTAAAACTTTTTTTTTTAGGCAGGCCGATGTTGTGCAAAGTTAGATGTGAGTATCTGACGCCAGAATAAACAACACTGGTCGGGGTTAGGCTGGATCCATTGATCGATCTCTTAATCTGCAATAGTTACATGCAAGTATTGATTTACAAACACTGTTTATCTGGAAATATACTGGCACAAATAATTGATGGAGTACACCCACGGCGCACATAAATATGCATCAAAGTCGTAAGGGGCAAACACCTAAATAGAAAAAGAAAAACATATGAAGGAGAGGCCAACGAAATCAAATAAAGATTATTCCAAATATATATTTTTTTCAAGCTTGACTCGCGCTATCGATGCGCCCACTTCTGAAACAAACTCCCCTGCGAGTCTGAAAACACAAATCACCGGCTTCACTCCTGCTGGAGTAAACTTCAGTATTTTCCTTTGGTGAACACATTGACGGATGGTCACAGACAGATAGCCAACCAAATGTAGCAGTTTTTTATGTGTGTGTGTGTGTGTTTGGTGTAGATCTGGGAATATAAATTTAAAAAATGTAAATGCTGGTGTGGCTCAGAAATTCTTTAAATTTTCTAGTGCCCGAGGCAGGTGGATGAATTTGAAACTTGACTCCAACTTTAAGCCGAGAAATTAAATCAATAATCAATTAGCCTAATTAATTAAATTACACACCATTCAGAATTTTAGCACGTGCACTGACGTCAAATCTGGGGACAGAGCTCAAAAATGGCAGCACGAGGCAAAAAAATAATAAACACCCAACTTCAGAACACACACTTTCTAACATATTAATACATGTAAATTAAACTGGCCCACTCCCACAGAGAGAGAGAGATAGAGAGAGAGGGAGAGACAGAGAGAGAGAGAGAGATGTACCGGCTGAGGTCTCGTGCAGCTCGCCGCGTGTGAGTGGCTGTTTAATTGACTGATTGATAAGGCGGCGTGGAGGTGAGAGCTGGACGCCTTAACAAATAGAGACATTTAAAGGCTAATCCGGGCCAACGCAGACAGCTGAACGCATCGAAGTGCTCCCGCACAGCCGAGACTTTCACACATCCACACATGATCGCAGACTATTTCAAACGGCTTGGCTTGTGTCTACTCGCAAAAGATGCACTTAAACTTTCACAATGTTTCCAAAAAAGAAGCAGCGGGTGAACAAATCCAGGATCCCAATTAAGAGCAGCAAAAAAAGACCATGCGTAAATTACGCACGGTCCAACTTTTTCCTCGATCCGGTTCCAGTACAGACAAAATAAAAATTCTAAAATTACAGCAACAATAAGTAACAATATCCAGAGCACATACATATCACGACTCACTTTTAAACACTCACACTAAAGAGAGCAGTGACAACTTTTTCTTCGACTGAAAACTAAAATATTACAGCAAGTTTAACCGTTTTCATCATTATATGCAAACAATAAAATGTGCAAAGAGGATGACATACCTCCAGTTGTATCGTCAGGAGGTGGTGTTCTCACCGGCTGAAGCGCCAACAGTCTATCCACACGCATTCACTCTGACGGCGCACCGAGCCAGCGACCGGAGAGGCAGCACTACTACCAACCTGAACCCGGGAGGAGAGCAGAGGGAGGGGGAGGAGGAGGGTGTACAGGAGGTGTGCATCTCTCTCTCTCTCTCCCTCTCTCTCTCTCCCTCTCCCTCTGTGTGTGTGTGTAAGTAGTTAATTAGTAAATCCCCATTCGCTGTGCCTCGGGTCGGTTTGTTTTCCCCGGTCGACAAGCCGAAAGGAAAGAGAATTTGAAGTAGGATTCGACCCGTTTCCGCTCCTGTGTCTCATATATGGGGTTTGTGTGTGTGTGAGAGAGAGTGTGTAGTGTAAAGTGGTGTTTGTGACTGCGTGAGCTTTCTGTTTCAGGGATCTCTTTGCTGCCACAAGAGGAGCCCCTCCATCGCGTCTCCCCGCCTGCGTTGAGGTGCGCAAAGCGGCACTCTGACACGACAGCCAAAAAGTTGCACACCTCCAAACGCTCACCAATGCGCCCCCGAAAAAAGGAACGAGAGTGGCCACTTCGAGGAGTTTTCAGGGTCGGTGCAATTGGGATTCAGTCAGACAGACTAGGATGCAAAAGCCTTCAACTAAACCTAAAGCTGGAGTCTGAATCAGTGGGACTTCATATATGGAATCAAATGTTACAGTGACAGAAGTATTTTCTTGCTCTTCAATGATTATAAAGGAAGGAAGCATAAAACGCCAAAGGTTTAAATCCACTACTGTCTCAAATGTAACAAAAACCAACTTCCATCAACCACCTGCATAAATAAAACTAACACACACAGCCTAGGAGAGCATGCCTCTGCTCTGTGCCAGTAAATCGACTCTGCACTTAACAAACTTTAATTATTTAATTGATCTCCAATCAGCAACTTAATAATCAATTAGGTAAACCTATAGAGCTCAGTTGAGTGCAGAGAGCCGGAGTCTATGACAAGGAATCAGGAGAGGAAGAGGGGAGAGGAGGGCAAAGATCCAAGGATGGGGCTGAAGCTGGAAGGAAGAACGGGGCGCTGTGCTGACTGCTGGGTGTCTAGTTGAGGGTGACACCGGGGGAAGGTCATATCTTTGTATATCCAACAAAGAGGGTGAGGATCAGAGCTCGATTCAGCCCATCATTTAAAGTAAAGAGGGTTTTTTTGGTGCCGGTGTCGGGTAGGAGAAAGATGACAGTAAGAAGTATTTTTGACTGGTAAGACTGAAATTAGAGCAGGAGAAAAGAGGTTGGTGACATTTTTAAGCGAAAATGTCTGGTTCATATTATTGGTTCCATCCAATTTGAAGGCATAACACTGGGATATGAGAAATAAAACTGGAAACTTTTCACAATTTTCATTCATGTATCAAACCTGATCACTCAATAGTCAGCAAATATAGAAAATAGAAAAATATTCCTTAGCTGCAGCCTTAATAAGAAAATTTTAAAAAGTAAAACTGAACTGACATGACACTAAACTATAGGGAGGGCAAAATCGTTGTATAAATGGAGTACAAGGTGGCCATGGTCACTGCCAATGCCATACACACACACCACATATTCAGATAACAACCATGTACCTCTTTATCGCCCTCTAGTGTCGACAGCTGATCTCAGCCTTCCCCCACTGCTTGTTAACCCCTCCATCTGACACGAGTGGCTCCATCCTTTCTCAACTCCTTCCCCCAATTTTTTGGTTCACATTTCACAAAGCTACTCTGTATTTGTTTGTATGTGTATTGCTGTTTTAAATATATGTCAGCCTTGTGTGCGTGTGTGTGTGTGTGTTTGGAGCAGGGGATATCAGACACTCAGCAGATGAAAGCTTTGCCAATACTCCGAGTCCCCTGAGGGTCACGGCAATATTGATGTGACCGCTGGTGTGTATGTGTGTGTGTGTGCTCCTGGTGCATGTCAGTATTTGTACGCGTACGTACCATCTGCATTTGTACACCCCTAAAATCCAAAAGCGCATACAGGCACACCGTAAACTGCCTGGAACCTCTGATCGCTGATCTTGCTCAGCTCATGCTAACGGCGTGTTTATTCCCTCCCTCCCACGGTGATCTCTGCTCAGCAGCTGGAGCGTTTGAGCCCCTGACACCTGGGAGGTATATGTGACAGAGTGGGGAGGCGCTGGAAGAGGATGAATAACTGACCTATCACATCCCCATTGACTGAGTTAATTAATATAAGTAGAGCAGGGGATTCTTAGCTCACTTTTCACTGTATGGATTTGCTGTCTCCTCACATTTGGTATGTTTTATGTCTATTCAATGCAAACTCAATGTGTTCCGTCCTGCGGCACGATCGTGACAGCTAATTTTGGTATTTGAGCTGTTTTGATAGGGCGGATTTTAATTGTGGCGGGGCCCTCAGAGTGACTGACTGAAATAAAATCTCATGTGAAAGGATGTCAGATTGCAGCAGAGTGAACTGTTAAAACACACACTGTATGCGTTATGAAGTATTTCCGCGCCATTTTGGTTTGAGTGGACTCTCTAGGTTTGATAAAGTTAAATTACGTTAGAGCGTGTCTCGTCGACACAGGAATTAGAGGTGGGAAGCAGTGAAGGAAGTGTTCATAGGCTGTTAGACTCTTAAACGTGCAAACTCTATCGCAAAGACAAGAGATGGAGAGAGAAGCAAGTGTGTGTGTCTGTGTGTGTGTGTGCGCGCGCGCGCGTGTGTGTGTGTGTGTGTGTGTGTGTGTGTGTGTGTGTGTGTGGGAGACGCACAGCTAGCAGGACAGATAGGAAGACAGGTAGTAGAAGGTGGGAAATGGAGAGAAAAGGAGGAGAAAGAGAGCAAGAAAGAGCTCCACTGCCTAGTCTTAATCTGAGCTGTTCTGATCAATAGCCCATTTCCCATTGTTGCCAGAGCTGTTCGATCGCTACACCACGGAATTAACACACCCACTTTAATCTAGGGGGAGAGGAGGGGAGTGGAGGGAGGGGGGAGAGGAGGGGAGTGGAGGGAGGGGGTTAAGGGGGTGAGTGGGGAGCAGCTGTGGAGGCATTCTCAAATGAAATCAAATCTAATTGTTATCACTGTAGCCGCTGCACTTATTACTACCACTGTTACAATTATCCACCCACCATATAGCTCTTTTTCTCCCTCATAGCTCACGTTATGGGGTGTAAACTGGACGTAAATAATCCGAATTAGTGTTTATTTGT
This sequence comes from Chelon labrosus, assembly GCF_963514085.1. Lineage (NCBI taxonomy): Eukaryota > Metazoa > Chordata > Actinopteri > Mugiliformes > Mugilidae > Chelon > Chelon labrosus. Next base: position 7,428,492 of record NC_140345.1, read on the forward strand.
TTCATTTTGCTGGGTGTAGATTGGATTGGGTTGAGAGGTTGGTTGGGGGGTGTAGATGGTGTGGAAGGTTAGGCTCATTCCTCAGTAACAGGGGATGGGGTTCGCGGTCAGGTATATTGTCCCAGATACACTCTAACATCTGGGTGTCTCTATTCAGCACAGCTGCTGTGAGGTGCTCTTCATGAGATAATGCTGTTATGTTGCAGGAATGTGTTCTTATCGAGTGTTGGAGGATTTGTTCTGGTTGCACCTGAATGCCAATTATACTGCCAGGTATCTTAAATCACATGTAGCAGTCAAATTACAAATATACTGTGCATAAGATGAGATGTTTAGATTCTGGCATTATTTTCAAAATCATTCTAACTTGGCATTTTGTGCCTCAAAGTTTTCCCCCCACATTGCTTGCAGCAAGTGGAACCTAGCTATGTGGATAGTTTTGGTGTAATACGTAAGCAGATCTGAGATGACAATGGAGGCGAGTTAAATTTTAACGGTTAGCTCAGAATGAAAACTGGGAGCTATGAAGCAATATAAAATATTCCCAGACTTCAATAGTTTCCTTATGATCCAGTAGACTAAGAAATCTGTGGATTACTGAGAGTAGCTTCCTGTTTATATTTTTATTTCATGCTAGCGGTGACGCTAATGTTAGACAATCGCTCAACCCACCACTTCGGTTTGAGCCAAAATATTGTAAAATTTTTGGGACTGACCGCCATGATGTGTGGTTGGAGTTTGCATGTTCTCCCTGTGTCTGCGTGGGTTCTCTCTGGGTACTCCGGCTTCCTCCCACCGTCCAAAGACATGCTGGTTAGATTCATTGGTGATCCTAAATTGTCCATAGGTGTGAGTGTGAATGGTTGTCTGTCTCTCTGTGCGCTTCTCGCCCAGTGACAGCTGGGGTAGGCTCCTCCAGAGGACAAGCGATTACAGAAAATGAATGAATTTCTTTGATTTTGGTGATTTTGTTTTCTTTTTCATATAGCACTACCAGCAGGCTGACATTCGTAATTTTGAGGGACGTCTGGACAATACTGTGTCGTAATAACTTTGGAGATGCCTCAACATTTCCACTACACTGGAGGGACAAACATTTTAAAACGTTTGATATCACATTGCTAATCAAGAGCCATATGTGAGAAAAGGATTGTTTGTTTTGTTGACATTTGGGTAAAACAACTGTTTCAAATTCTGAACTGAGCAGAATTTAAATTTCCTTCAATCTAATATCTATAACTGCTTATTCTGTAGAGGGTCCTAGGGGCTGGAGCCTCTCCCTCCTTGTGAAATACATCACTCAAAGATATGATATTTGTTAGAAGAAACTTGCACTGATTCTTTAAGGACACTGTGGCATGTACAGTAACTACAGGTCGCTCAGTAAATGAAATGTAATAAGCATAATGTCACAGAATAACCTTGTCTTCTTATCATACTGAGTGTAAGAAATCTGTTGGTCACGCTTGCTACAATGTCCAACATGAAACACGATGGGATTATATTTCATTCAAGGTGGATGTGACGCAAGTTAAGATATAAGAGAAACTAAAGTGAAAGTCTTTTCACCTTTCACAACAAAGCATGCACAGATTCACTCTTTCATGAATAAAGAGAACACTTTCTCAGTACCAACACTGGAGTTTAGATGTTGAATTGTGTAGTCTACAGCTTTGGGTCTTGCCAGCGGAGTCTTTGCTCGCTGCCATCCACTGAGACAGCTTGAGGGGGAAACACAGTGAGGGAAGCTCTTCCCTGCCACCCGAGGCTACCACCCAACTTTTCCTTCGATCCATTCTACTTATTCTAGTCCTTTTGAAGTCATTTCATAACAGAGCAATTTTCTCGTTAGCGTTTGGCTTTAATTGTGGGTAATTAAGCGTGCACCAGTAGTATAGAGAGCGTTGTTCGGAGGACTGGGGGGAAATTAGCCGTAGTTCATCTGTGAAATATGGGGTTAAGTGGGAGACGGGGTAGGGAGAGGAGAAAGCCGAGGGGGGTCAGTGACTTCAAAACAGGGTTCACGCTGTCTAAAAAGAATGCCGCTTTGGGTGTAGAGGAAGATGGAAATGGAAAATGTGGGAAGGCAAATAGGTAGTTATAGTATATAGTAATAGACAAAGTACAGACAGAAGCTCAACAGGGTGTCGGAGGCACTGTGGGGAGTGCACAAAAATGATAAGGAAAAAGAAATGCTCTTTAGTTTAATTTTTTTAAAAAGTACTGTATATAAAGACTGAAAGCTAGAAAAAAAATTCACAGTACTTGGCACTACTCATAATAACAGAAAATATTACTATAAATGTCTTGCACATAAATGTTTCCCAACAGCTCCACTTTTTGTTTGTATGGATTTAACATGACGGTCTGTGGACCAACAAGTTAATAAACTGTAAGTGATTGACAGTGTTCAGGATTTAAGTGCATTTCACCAATTGCTTCCCTTGAAGTAACAATGAGTGCACACAAGCAAAACCCTAGGGTGGCAGTAACTGTCACCAAGTGGATTACAGACTTTACACAAAGTGACCCCAGATAAAATGCACCACCTTACCCTTTGCATCTGTTAATGCTTTTATTTTAACCCCATAACAGCTATAAACGTCGATGTGGCCGTAAAGCGGATGAGAAATGATTGGAGCCATTGACTGTACTGTCAAATGCTCAGTGGATGGGGACTAACTCCGCTGAGCCCTTTATGAGCGCTCCATCCCTTGGTGAAACGGTCCCCGCTGACTATAATGAACCCGTTAAAGCCTCTATAAATATTGGCTCCCATGCTCAGTGATCGTTTGAATACCTCGGAAATAGAGCGCCGTTTGCAAACAAGTGTCTGGGTGTTGGAGGTGGTGAAGCTAATACCTAATCAATGGAGGGACACTCCCTTGCAGTGGGCCCTCGCAGAGCCTTGATTCATGCAGAGCGTTGAGATATAATGTTGTTTAGAATAAGCACAAAACTACCATATTGATTAACACATTATCAGTGTCAATAGGAAACATTCTTTCAAGAAGTGAAAACTGCAGGGGTACTAGGATGGCTGTGTGGAAGAAAAAACATATCAACACCGCAATGGCAACTAAACACTTTCCTGCCAGCTGCATTCAGTAATTTAGAGATAGGTCTACAGCAGGGTGGCACTGCTCATGCTGGGGGCCAGTGTTATAGACCAGACCTGAGTCTGGGTTCGTTAAAGGGAAATCGAAAGACTTCCACGTTGTTATTTGAAATGTATAGTACTATATTAACCAACTAAGCTTGTGTCACCATGGAATGTTTTAAGAATCTAGTTGTTGTGCAAAAGCAAATATTTAAGACATAAACTGATAAAATGATGTTTCTCTACATTTAGCCTACATATCAAGCACATTATTGTGATGCAGCTGATGAGTAGCATCACTATTGGCATTCGACAGATCCCTGCAGCCTTTGAGAAGGCAATGTTTCCGCTGTGGCTCCACAGCACAAGTGGAAAAAAGACAGACTAAATGAGCATCACTCAAAACTGCAATCCACCTGTGTACGCCAGCTTAATTTAATGGCGTCAATGGTCTCTCATTTTTGTTTAACATGTCACAGTTTTGCAGCTATGCACTGTTGTGAAAAAACACGCGTACTGTGTCATATTCTTGTGGCAACCATTTGATCAATTCACATATTTACTGATCAGGATTCACTTTAGCTTTACAAGTCTCAAATGATTTCTTCTTAAGTATTACCCATATATATAATTTAAAAATAGCAGCCACATTGCACTCTCATAAGCTAGAATTACCTCCATTGCTAACACAGATGTGACATTCCTCGTTTTATTTCACAGTTTTACTATAATTTCATGCTGCACATTGATCTATAAATGAGAAAGAGATTGGTCTGATGTATATGACCTCGAGCGCCGTGAACTTGAAATCAATGAAAAGGTCACGAAGACATCCAGAGCGGCTTTCTGGACATCTACTACAACAAAAGAGGACTCACGATTTTTCACTATTAATAACGCTCACAGTGAGCCTTAGTACAGTATTTCAGAAATCAGAGATGTTCCTTTGTAAAATGCAAAAAAACATCAACCTAAATTCAAATTCACCACATGTGAAAAAAAAAATCATCAAACTACAAACACTGAGCTTTTTCGTGGCCTAAAAAATTGAGAGAACAATCTGACCTTGACCTCTTGAGCACGTTCCCTTGTTAGGTAATTAATGGTGAGAGAACATAAACCTCCTAAATAAGTATGAAAACTCCAATATTGTTGTGAGACTGAAATCCTGTCTCAGTGGGACAGAGATTAGTCTCCCTTCTCCGGTATGTATTTAGGAAGGAGTTCTTCATAACCACAGATAGTGAACAGACTGGGCCACAAGAATAATGTTGAAATCTTGAACTGAGTGAAACTACCTTTTAGCACAGCATCCACAAGTTGGAATTTAATATAAGGGTAAAGGATATATAAGAAAAGTAAATGGGATGCTGCTTATGTGCCGTAATATACAAAAAAAATGGGCAACATATGCAATATGTAGTGTATTCTTGTGGATTGATAGCACCTTTAAAGACCTGATTTACTGTTCAGTATTAAGTCTATTCTATGAGAGGACGTCTACATGCATAACTGCGTGCATTAGACTACAGCTGCATGCTTATGGCGACATTTACGCATTGCCTACATTATTATTAATCCACAATAAGCTACATACCATAAATAGCCCTAAAAGTCACTGAATACTAAGATATGAACGAGCCTATGCAGGCATACCCACAAGTGCAGTTTGGGTTGGACAACTTTTTGGAGTACATACCCTCGTTTGCCAAGTTTGCGCTCCACTTCTACTGCCGCTCGTATACTTCTCATCTCACATTTACCATCATCATCTTCTCTTCCAATTGTCTCAGTCCCTGGAGCCGCGGTATAAGACATACATCGCAAATCCCACACATAAACACGTTTTCGCTATAAAGCATAAAATCTTTTAGGAATAGTTGCCGATCTATCTGGAGCGAGACGGTCTGCGTACCGCGCGCTGTTCGCCAACTCTCCAGCGCACCAGCATACATCGGTCAGTTCCTGAAGGAGGTGCAAATGTTTCTCTCTCACCAAAGTACATTCCTTTTCTCATGAGAGTCTTAATTCGGACGCGTTTCTTAATTATTAATGCCACCGGTCCGTAACAGAATAGGGAAGTAGGACGCTTACCTTCACCGATGCACCTTCATTGACTTGTCCAGCAGCTCCCACTCAGGTTGATGGGATCCCTGTCGACGTGCGCAGAGGACTGATGGTAATCGGCCAATTTAACAGATCGGACAGCGCATCCTTCCTCCTGCATTAAACTACATTGGTGAAGAGTTACATTGGCATGATCTATGAGTGTCACTGTGAATGAACGCCACCCACGGGGCGACAGAAAAAAAAAATATCAGGATGAGTGAGGTGAGGAAGCAGCAGAGGAGTCTACAGCGACAGAAAAGTTATCCCCGGAGCAACAAAAAGTTGACACGAAAAAGGAAGTCCACTGCAACCTGCTACTGTCCGAAACTGTATGATCTAATTTACACGGGCAATGTAACCAAGGTCTAAAAATGAAAGCTAGGAGAAACGGGAAGATGTGTGAGGGGAGAGAGCGCGAAGGGGAGAGATCCGGGCGCACGGAGGGACGAGAGGATGAGAGCGCGGAGAGAGGGGGAGGTAAAAGAAAAGGCGCTGAGCCTGAACCTCCACCTCACATCAGCCCGACTGCATTTAAGTTTCTATCAGCTGCAGATTGTGTTCTGCACGTGTTCATGTGGACGTGAGACAGAAAATTGACCTACACAGTGACGAGACCGCACAAGGAAAATATATGTAGGCGGGTGGTGGCCAGAAAGCGGATCGATCGGGTTATAATTTTGTCCAAAGTCGAGGGAAAATAAAGTTCATGGAGGAATGAAATCTGAAAACAGATGGCAAATCCCGTCGCCCCTAAATAAGATTCGATCTTCGGGAATGGAGTGTAGATAATATTTGGTTGGACGTTTGATGAAAATGACGGATTTTTCATTTTGGACAGGTGGGGGTAGATGGAGTGGGGCGGGCTGCGGTGGGGAAGTGTGTGGGGGGGCAGCGTGGAGGTGATAGAAGGTGGATATGATGTGTCTAGGGACAGAAACTAAACTTGGGAGAGGAGGACGCAGTGTTTTTCCCCCCTTCAGATTCATCCAAGGATCTCATCCCCTTTCTCCATTTGCCCCCAATGCGCGCACACAAGACCCCCACACCTCCCCTCGCCTCCCCCCGCGTCCCACCCCGCAAAGAGGGCGGTGGGTGAAGGGAGGAAAAGGAGAGAAAACAAGAATACCAAATAAATGAGAAATTTTCGTACAGGCCCCGCTTCCGTGCGTTCCATGCTAGCAATAACAATTAAATATCGACCGCTTTCCCGGCCGGAGAGAACCTGAGATACCCAGAGACTGCCAAGTACCGAGACCCCCCCCCTCCCCTCCTCCCCTCCATTTCTCCCCATCTTCCACATATGCACTCACTCACTCCCTCACTCACTCTCCTCCTTTTCTCGTCATCCCCTCCCCATATACCTCCTTTCCTTCTAATCCAAGTCCATCAGGCCAATCTCTTCTAATTTGGTGTATCTCATTTCTCTTGATTCCATCCCACAACCCATTTCAGCTCCCACTTTTATCATTGCCGATTTGGGGGTGGCCTCTCGGACACACTGCCATTTTCTCTCAGTGCAGGAGGACTTCCTCACACCATGCATGTTAGTTTATCAAAACCAATTACTGGATTGAAATTCACATCGCTTTCCCCCTATGTTAGAGCAAAGGCTCATTGAGCGATACTGGCTCACTCCGCTTCAGCTTCACCCCGACAATGGATGTGTCATTTTCAGCACATCAGAGTGTCTGGTTTGGAACACAACAAGCCCACAAAGACGCTTATTGACCCAACAGTGTGTTATTCAAGAATAATGTGTTTGAAATCAGCACCAATACAGACACGTGTTAAGACTGGCATTGATATTGTGCAGGCAGATCCTGACTAATCAAAACACTGAAAACTTTGTTTATGGCTCTATGGGTTGTTAATGGCGAATGAGTGAGCTACGGCGCAGCAGCGAGGAGAACTTCTTGCACTAAACTTGGTGGTTTTCTTTCCTAAGTTCTGTTTTGGCATTTCGAAACCTGCAGTGCCCATTATAAAGGTGCAGTTCAGTAAAAAGACGCAGAGAAACGTTCCAGAGGCAGGCCACCACAAAACAAACTAAACAACTGAACATGACAAACTCAATTTTGGGCTATAAGTTGCTATATAACGGCAAAAAGTAACTTTCCGTTAGATCCACTCTCTCTTTTAGAACATCTTTCCTCTTACTGATCTGTTGGGTTTTCTTTGCAGCGTAGTATTTCATGGTGGATGAGAGAATTTTTGGCATTTCGGTTGCGAATCCTTTGAGGATAATCGTAGACTGTGTTGGGGCAGTTTGGTAGGACAACAGTCTAAAAGATAAAAGAAGTGAAGAGGTCTATGTGTTTTGTGGCATTGTTTTGAAATCTTTGGTTTGGTTCCCTGTGCAATATGATGACCAATAATGTAGTGCTCTATATCCAACAGGGAACAATGGAGTCTGGGGGGGGGTTCAGACTTCAGGCCACAAGACAAACAGGCTCCATTCCTTTCCAACTACCTCCTTTTGTTGATTGACGGGGACCCTGGATTTGTGCAGCTCGTGACCAGACTGCCAGAGGAGTGGCATTATGTCGGACTTATAAGTCTTCAGCACGCCAATGCCAACTTTCCAAACGAACTGCACAACTATCAAAAGTTTCTCCATCATTGTCGTTGTGTCTTCTCTCGCTCCTCTTTATATTTTTTTCCGCCTCAGAACTTCTCTCTGCTCGCACCCAAACCATTCAATTTCTATTTATTTCACCCCCCTCCACACACACACACACACACACTCCTCAGTCTCTCCCACCCCCACCATCCAACACCTCCTCAGCTCTCCTTTTTCACACCTCTGCGCATCTCCTCGCTCGCTATTAAAACCCATTCTTCCCCTGTTGTCGTCCTAATTCTCCATCCCGCCGTCTTTTCCTTTTCCCTTAGACTTCCCTCCACCTCGTTATCTCCCCCATTTGACTTTAATTAGTTAATGCATTAATTATCTACGCCCCAATACCTGCACCATTAACATAGCCTCTCCTCCCCGTGCCTCCCTCTGTGCCTCACCCCGAGGCCTCTGGACTGGAGACGCGGTGTGGACACACGGGCGGCCGCGCACACGCACAAGCACACAAACCCGGCGTCTCCGTGTTCCCTTTTTACCCCATGCCTCTTTTTCACTCTATTTCTCGCTCTTCCACTCTTTGCCCCCTACCTATTTCCCCCCAAGTCATCTCTCTCCCCCCGTCTATCTTTCTTCTGCCCCCCTATACTCTCCTCCTTTTCTCTCTGTGCCTTGCAGTCGCCTCTGCCGGCTGGTCTCTCTCCCCGGCGACGGAATTATGAAAAATGCGCCCATCGACAGAGCGCCTCAGCTTCGATTAGCCGAGATGGGACATGACAGGCCGCGATCAATACTTATACCGTCCTATAACGTGTCAACTAATGAATCAATCTCGGCTAAATTTTCCATTTTTCAAAAGCCGACGCGAGAGACTGGAATATCCTCTTTTGTAAAGATATTATTATCGATTTCGTCGGCAATTTGACATCGGGGGTAGTTAATTCCACTCTAGAATAAAATTGAAAACACTTGAGATTGAAGTGAGAGAGGGAGAGAGAAAGAGGGAGTGAGCAAGGGAGGGGAGGGGAGGGGAGGGAGGCAAGGGCAAGCAGGAGGGGAGGGGGAGACGGCTGTTGACTTGATAAAAGAGAATGGGAAGATGGAAGGAAGGGGAAAAGGGGCTAGGAAGAAGAGATACTAGTGGTGGTGTTGCAGAGGCAGGGGCAGTCCATCTATCTATCTATCTATATCTATCTATCTCAGAATAAGCATTAAAAACAGAGATTAAATGGAGAAGATACTGGGAAAAAAAATACATCTTTACAATCCTTGCAATAAAACCTGCTGCATTTGTGAAGCTTATTCTCCTTTATTTAGTCACAGAGGTGTTGAAATAACTCTGCAGTCATTTCTGATGGCGCTTCCTGTCATTTTGTCAGCACCTACAGTATATTTAGATGATAGATGGAAGACACGCTGGATAAAATGTTTCTTTTCTTGAGCGTTTCACATCACTGATGAACCCTCTAGAGTTTTCCATCGGACTTAAGGACCATCTGCCTGGATAAATGAAAACGTAGATCTCTTGGCTAAAACAGATTTCAGTGTTCAGTCAAACACACTAAAATGAAGTTGATGAACTAGCCAGTGTTAGGGTTATTTTTTTCCCCCCATATTAACAAACTTTAACTTATGATCATGCCACCGTCTATGGGCTTGTGTGCACATCGGCGTGCATGAATCGGCGTGTGTGTCGGCCGAGACGAGACGGAGGCAAAGAGTCAGCATGTGTGTCAGAGTGAAATATAGATGGAGGAGGCCGGTGTGTGTGAGGGTCAGCAAGGTGCAGTGTAACTGTCGACAATCACAGCCTTATTTACCTGTCAAAAACACTATCATCCCACACAGCCCCAGCCAAGCAATTTCTCCTGTCTCTTCCTCCCTCCTCTCCCTCGCTCCCTTTCTCTCCCTCTGTCCCTCTCTCTCTGCCTCCAATTACAACCTAGAGGGCTATTTCTCTCCAGGACAAAAACACTCCCCACAAGCCCTCCCTCTCCTTTCCGATAGCCCCTTCTCTCTCCCCATCCTTTCTACCCTTCTCTCTCTTTTTTCTCCCCACTCTCCCCCGTTCTTTTCCTCTGCTGAGAGCTGGAGAGTGGAAATGAACAAGCTGTAAACACACACCACTTATCACAGTGTATGCTGTTGTGTATTTGTTGGCAAAGGCTGGAGAGGTGAGGGCTGCGGTATATGAGGCCAGAGTTGTCGGCTACCTTACCAGACCGACAGACGTGAAATAAAGATGCACCACGGGTTGAAAGGCAGTTTGATCAATGCACTGTTGGTTGCTCGCTATACCCTTCTGCTCTAAAACCGCAACTGCCGAAATGTGCACAGTTACAGAGTATGTTGAATTTTTATAGACTCTGCCTGAATACGCTCCGTCTGTGCTGTCTGCTTTTTTTTATACATCGTTTGCGAGGCCCTGCTGTGTGACCTTAAAGGATATAGCTGTCAATATTCTATATTTTCTCTTACTGTCCACACATCCCAAATAAAAAAAAATGATCCCGCCAGACATCTGTGAATGCATCCTACTAGCAAGTATTGATCTTAAACGCTTGCGTCCATTGTCCAAAACCCATGAAAAAGCCGGCAAGTGGTTTCACTAGGTATGCTCTCCAATGACTAAACTAGAGTATATTTTGATTCAGTCTAACCTACTTTACCCTGGTGGTATAAATAAGGCAAAATTACAGTAGCAACTTCTTTAAGAAACAAGAAAAACCTTTCTCTTTTATTTAGATTTAATGTTAAAGACATTATATTTATCAACAATTGCAAAAATAATAACTCCTCCACCTTCAATGACCAAACTGCAACTATACGATTAAAACCAGAAACTTAAAGAGTGGTCAACATGAGAAATTCTCCAATAGGTATAATGTTAGGGATCAGTAATGTGAAAACCTGTCTCATTAGATAGCGTTAAGAGGCAATTATTATATCAATTTATTGTGTCAACATTTGGGCAACAGAAACAAGATGTTAAAAATGTGTTTGTGTATGTCTGCGTGTGCATAAAGTCATTTTTAAAGGCATCATGGCACGGCACGGCACAGCAGAGATTTATGAGATGTTGATTGTTTACGTGAATGTTTGAAGACTTTGTCAGTAATTATGGTTTTTATAAAAGAACATATTAAATTACTTGTGTGATGGCAGGCTCTACGACACATAGTGACAGAACGGAGCAACCGTTCTGCTGTCTCTGACTGAAAATCCACTTAGAGGGATTTTGCTGATACATGACTGCGGCACATCGGCTGGCCTTTTATTTCCTGAACAAAGTCCTTACACCTGTGACTGAAACATACACATGTACAAATCCACAGACACACACCCGGAGACTGATAGAAGTGCCGTCTGTCTTCGTGACTGGCTCTGTGAAAAGGCCATCTGACAAAGCCATTAACAGGGTGGTGTAATGCCTGTGTCTGTAGCAAGCTGAATGACACAAAAAGACATTTATGGGCACTGCCATGACAGGAGAAGCACTGTGACATGTGACTGACTGGACCGCTAGCTGTGTGACAGATAAAGGCAGACAGAGACACCGACGCCACTGAAACAGTGATGGAGACAAGAGACGGGACACGGATCATGTCAGAGCGAGGGGGTATTCACGTGTTCTACAAGGCGGCCGGATAACTACACACAGGAATATGTCAACATAATTTCACTCTGTGTATTGACACTTCAGCTCCAAGTTTTTCAAATCGATCAAAAAAGGGCCAAGATTTTACACATAAAGGGTCAAGTTTGAGCACACAAGGTTTCCAGTTAATGGATCAGTGGGTGTTGAGCCTAAAATTTCACTGAAGAAAAAAAAAAAAAAAGAATTTTCATTATCAGTAAGTGTTGCACTTTGCTGTAAATTATGGGGAATTTAGATGTCATTTTAGGATTTGGGCAGAGAATAGGCGTACCACTACAAAGAGTGAAATAGAGAAGGAGCCAGAGAGAGTTATAGACAGTAAGACGGAAAGAAAGTCAGAAGAAAAATGTAAAGTGGGAGACAGAGACAAAGTATGAGGCCGAGAGAGAAAGTGAAAGAAAAGAAGGATGTTGAATTCAGTGTGTGTATATGTGTGTGTGTTATGGTGTGTGCAGCCAGGGCAGCAGGCAGAGGCAGCTAAGCAGAACCAGCCAGCCCTCACAAACCAATCAGGCCTTCATTAGGCTGGGCGGGAGGGATCGATGGCCAGCCCGCATCAATTAAACAGCAACCACACTGCACTATATATATATATATATATATATATATATATATATATATATATATATATACACACACACACACACACACACCTATTCTACCCACTAGTATCAGCCTCACATACACACACCTATTATGGTACACCAACACCAAACACATGCTGTACATATGCACATACGTACATGTGAGTGTGAATGGTTGTCTGTCTCTCTGTGTTAGTCCTGCGATAGACTGGCGACCTGTCCAGGGTGTACTCCGCCTCTCGCCCGATGACGGCTGGGATAGGCTCCAGCCCCCCGGCGACCCTTCGCAGGACAAGCGGTTACAGAAGATGAATGAATGAATATCTATGTCTTTCATACTTATGCAGCATATAGCTTTCTCACATACCCATACAACAACGTATTTTAATAATATTCAAATAATAACAAAAAAATCAGTCAGTGTCTGAAGTTGTTCTTCTTTAGTTCAGTCTTTTGTTACATTTCCATGCTTCTACACAACGCAAAATAAAGGATTCTGGTGTTACTTCCTACAAACTAAGTCACTTTAATATAAAAAAAAAAAAAAGGTTTATTTTGTCCTTAAAAATATAGAAAAAATAGACACTGTATATACACCTAACTTTCCGAACTGCAATCACACCGTAACCTGTCCACTTGCGCTTTCATCCCCGACATACACTCACGGCATCGATAACACCCAATTACACACAAGCTCACACATGGTGGTTCTTGAAAACACACAATTACACGCGCTCCGGACACACTTTTTATTAACACTCAATTACACACGCGCATAAATCACTGACGAACCGTGGGCCCAGGCGGCTGGAGAATGCCATGTGAAGGATGGATCTTTTTCTGCTGCCACCGCTTTCACGCAAAGGACGAAAAATATTTAGAGGTACTACCCAGTGGATGGAACAGGGTATGCTAGAGACACAGGTGGAAGTGGTGTGAAGCTACAACACCTTTTCATAGCTCCGTCTCAGTTTGTGAAACGTGAATGCAGGACCACTGACTTCCAGCCACTGTCCCGTATATCTGTTTGATATGGTGATATCAAAGCTCTATGGTCTATCCCTCTACTGGAAATGCACCTTTAACTTTTCTGGGTGAGTTTATTTGTTCCCTCTACGTGCCAAACTTTCCTTTTAAAACCAGAAACTCTCTCTACCGACAGTATGATGTGTCCCAATTGCGATGAATATGATTCACTAAAATATGATATAACAACACCATGAGCGCTACATAGTGCACATATCTGAACAATACAATATGCATATCCAGTAGAGTATATAAGTGATGTGTTGCAGAACATAACACTGAACCTGAAGCACTTTGACCTCGAGTTGTCACCAATATTCAACAAATTCTCATACACATTTTTTGTTTGTCTCGCTGAATATCTGTCTGTCATAATGTAAAAGTTCTTCTCTGCACTGTTTCAGTATGTTAGAACAATACATATACCAACAGTTTATAAATTACATATATGTATTTCCCAACGTTGTTGATGGTATGTATACATTAATGATGCTTGCACTGAAGGTAATAACGCCTATATTTTCAGTTCTGAGCACAAATAGACAAAATAGGATTTTTTAAATTACATTTTTAAATATGTGATGAGACAAGTAATTGATATGGTGCACTGGTGGACTTGTAAGACAGTGAAGCAGCGAAAGAACACCTTAAAGGGTGTTACAAGTCTGGCAAAGCAAAGTCTGGTAACCTGCTTGTTGTTGCTAAGCTACACTGCTTTATCCCTAACTCAGATTCAGACCTGTGAAACCCAAAATACTGCATTACACAACAGTAAAAAATGATAGTATTTGGGTTTTGTACAATCGCTGACACTTTGGATTTATGATGTGTACCTATTGTTTACAGTGTCACCTTTAAGTGTGCAAAGAGTCAAGATCTAAAACTTCAACAAAAGAGTCCTAGCATTTTTTTTATAAATTACTTTAAGTTAAATGTACTCGGGAAACAAAAGGCATGTTTTAGAGGTGTGTAATATACTTTACACCACCCAGGTATAAATAAGGTGTGGTGTTATTCCCAGCTGCGCTGCAGCAAAGGCAGTGTGGAGAAAATATTCAACTCTAAGATAAATGTGTCTGTATTGGGCGATTACCGGGCCATGCTTCCTGAGCCCCACGCGTCACCTGCTCGCTGTGGCATTGACACGTCAGTCTCCCGCGGCTAACGCAATGTGACAGTGTTGAGATTATAATATCTGGCCCATATTACCGGGCATTAATGCCATTACCGCACCCCGCCCGCTCAGGTGGGCCACTCCGGGTCTGAGGGAGAGATTAGGAAATTGAGAGAAGGCGCTGTGGAAAAGAAGGGAGGAATGAATTTGAGAAAATGGGAGACGCAGTTTAGATTCAGTAAAATGCCTCAGCAGTTGTGGGGAGAAGGTATAAACATCTGACAATCAAATGGGGAAGATGGGGTGTTTGTCTGATTTTATGGCCTTTCAGGAGGATACGTTCAAGGAGGAACTGTGGCTTATTGTAACACTCCGTGTGGAAAGTAAACCATTTACTGAATAATGATGATGAAATCTACCATCCACATCACCAGAATACAAGTACTTGGTTGTGTGTGTGTATGTGTGGGTGTGTGTGTGTGTGTGTGTGTGTGTGTGTGTGTGCGCGCAATTTAAGACAGAGGAGGGGCTGCCATGTGTTATAATAACAAAGAAGAAGGGTAAGAGGGGGCAGCCCAATTGGATAAAGCTATTCTAATAATGAACAGCTGAACAAGCACCATCACTTCACATGATTTAATGTTTACACCGTGCCACGCCTGGTTTCATATAGCTTTTCCAGGGCCTTCATTTGTTTCACCCAAAGAAAACACTTCTATTCCACAGCCTTGTTGTTTTAATTAGGGAAATTAATAAATAAGAATAAATTAATGTGGCCTCCTCGCCTCCTCCTGTACCCCCCAGAACAGTGGCAAGCACCATCGCCTGCCTCCCTGCTTGCACGCCTGCATGGGATGTATTTGCCTGCCATAATTAACGCTTAATAAGTAAGTGATTCATTATGATTAGTGTGCGGATTCGCCGTAATGGCCCCTCTCTGTGCTAGCAATCAACCTCACTCTGTTTATCCACACATAAACCCCTGATCCATCTATGTCTGCACCCCCCCATCTACATATCCGCCACTGTACTCCATTCCTCTGGTCCTGATGCTGGGCCATTTGTTGGGCTACTGTTGGAGGTCTCTATCAATCTGAGTGTCATTAGACAAACTAAGGAGGAGGAAGGGGCCTCATTGTCATCAAAATGTGGGGATCGTCAGTAGACGTGAGGATCGCTCATTTTTGCGACGGGGTTCAAATGTTGAGGTGAAAGATTTGTTTATGCAAGAAGGAATTAACATATTAGCCAGAGCAATAATAAGTTGGTGCAAAGAGGGCTCCATGTGTCAAAGAATCACTCATTATTGCTCATCAAAGGAAGAATGCTAGCACACACCGCCAAGAATGAATTTGATTAACTCATTATCAATGTCATTTTTGGGGTGGAGCCTAGTGGGGTACTGTGTTCTGCGATTCCTGTAATGTGATAAAAGCTAATTTAGTTGAGTTCTCTAGGGGGCAGTTTGCTTACTGTTTTGTATTCACTTATGCCCCCCCCACCCCCGATGGAGGTGTTTAATGCACCAGTGATGCAGAATTTAAAAGCGCAATGCTGGTGATGACACTAAAGGCCTTTGTTCCTCCTGGAAGTGCTGATCAGAGCAGATACAACGGCATGTTCAAAGAATTCTGTAGCAATGGATGGTTTTGAAAGTCAAGGAAGAACAGGATTTGATTTAAAGTGATTTGTACAGTGAAGGACTTACTGTAATGATTTTCATCGTACTAGTTTCGAAGAGTAAGCTCAGAGTTCGCACGGCAATCTTGAAATGTAGTTGAAACAAATTCAGACAAACGAGTCAAGGCTAGCTGTTCAAAATCGGGAGGAAATCTCACTCATGTGCATTCATTTGTACAAGAAGTAATGTAAATATCTGTACGACGAATAAAAAACAAGCACGTCGAAGTGAAATCCTACTTTCTGACCTTTGCACGCTAGGGCAGTCACAGCGAGAAGATGGTGTGATTGGAAAGTTACAGATCAGCAGAAGCAGCACACCTATTTCGATGTCAGATGGGAAACAAAATCCATACTTCTCCTTCTGGCAATCCAAAGTTTAACTGAAGCAAATATGAGATTTTAGCAGTATGATCTTCCAGATAGCCTTTTTAGTGCTAAATTAATTATTTTTTACCATGACCACCACCCTTTGTAAGACAGTAGCAATTTTAACCCAAACCTAATTAATATATTTATGCTTAAATAAAAATCTGCAGCAGCATCAGATCAATGTTTTAATTTTTGTAAAAGTGATTTAAAAGATTTTTGTTGTTTATGGATAAAGGACTTAGCAGGACTGGATAAGTTTTAATTAGAGACCCCATGAATTAACTTAAAACATCACACTACTTTGTGTACAGACACATACACACTGGTGCGCTACCAACCCTTCGGCCAGCCTGGTGGGGATCCACTCAATGAGCTTTCTCACCAACAACTGCACTTGACAGCAGCTTGCTTGAGCCATTTTGTAGCGTTTGAGAAAGGTTTGCACTTTCCCTCGCCCCCCCCCCCCCCACCCCCCATACCTCCTAGAATGTTCATTGCCCAGAAAATAATTTCTCTAGTCATTTCAGCGCCTTTGTGAGCGGCAATCAATTTCTCTTCTCTTCATGATGGTCCCGCGTGTGGGCACAGAAGTTTGACCTTCTCTAAGAGATCTATCAATTTATCCGTCCATCCTGCAACCTATCCATTAATGTTTTCATCTTTCCCTGTTGTTTTTTTTCTTCTCTCTGGCTGCTCACTGTTGGGTGGTAAAGTGGCTTTAAGCTCATGTGCTCATCAAGACCTAGCGACTGTCTGTTTGTGCAATTATGCTGCAGTCTTAGAGCTGGACTAAAATCAGCTGTTGGAGAAAATGATGGTCATTTTGACCGGGGAGAATATGCACTTGAGACAAAGGGAAGGGAAGACCATTCGGAGCATGGTGATGGTGGTGAACCCTGGGAGGGGACAGGGTCGGACTAAGGCTAAATGACATATCACATTACCAGCCAGGGGTCACCCAATTCCTCCCAATCTACTGCCAGCACTTCTGTGGCAACAGCTCTGTTAAAAGCTAACCTATTGTTTTTATATCTGTCTTTTAGCATCCTTCTCTTCTTCTGATCATGAATTCATCTCATGCTGCAAAAATCTGAACTCTTTATGTAGGGTGTTAGATAATAAAATAACCATAGCTACAAATGAATTAAAAAAAAATATATGAATATACAAGTCCGTTGACATTGGTATATTTTCTTAGGATTCAGTTCTCAAGACACACTACAGCTAACAAATACTGATGAAAATATAAATAAAGTAAACGCACATAATCAATGAGCACATGATGTAGCTTGAAAGGATGCACCTTGCTTTCCATTTCAGTCCTACTGGGAGACTGCTGACAAGATAAGGGGCTTCAAAGAGGGGTCATGAACCCAGGAAGTAAAACCAGGTTAAGAAATGGTGACAACTGCGTCCGGTTTTCCTTTGTGCTGCATAAAACCAGATAACAAGGTTTCTGGACAAATAAAATCAGTTTGTGAAAGTGTCTCTTTGTTTAGAATAGCATAATAATTAGTCTTTGTCATGTCTCCATTTGGCTGTCAGATGTTGGTTCTGCAGATCCTCTCCATCGGCCCATTCTGTTTCATCTCACGGATCTTCCCTACCCTCCACCTACCCCAAATCTTTCTATTCTCATCTCTCTCCCTCACCCGTTTTCCCCTTCCCTCATTCACACTCCTCGCTCTGTCCCTTTCAATCTCTCTCTTCCTCTTGCACCCCCTCTCTCTAGCTCACAGGACAGTATTATATATTCCAGTCTCATGCTTTGCATGATTTGGGCAATAGATGAAGCCATATCCCTCTCTCCTCTTCGGGCTCTCCCCTCCCTCTCTCTCTCGCCTTGTTGTTTAATGTTTCAATTTGGAGGAAGCAAACATTCAATCAGACAGATTAACTGTTTAATGCATGTCATCAGTCAAACTGTCTACGAGAGGGGGGCCCCTCGGCCTGGCGCTGCCCCCCCCCACCCCCCTCGACTGCCGCTACGTCCTTCTCACTCCCCTGCTCTCCTCGCGCACAATGTCTACTCTCATATAGACAGGCCCATTCAGACTCGAGACCAGATGCGGCGGCGTCTGTGCGCACACACACACACACACACACACACACACACACACACACACACACACGCACACAAGTTCAAAAACACATATTTAAACACACCTACAAACATAGACATATACATGAAACATACACTGACAATCACGCATGCATGGGCTCACAGCTGTGCACACTCATATGCTTAAATATATATATACACTCACAACCATATATGCATGGATGGAAAGCCTGACATCCATATAAAGATATTTGAACAAAGCAGAGAATGCTTTGTGACATCAGCAAATAAAATACAAAAGGTGTGTGTGTATTGAGGTACGTGGATTACACAAGACATTCCATGTAATTCCAATGCCTCGACTACTGATGTGCTAAGGGACACATCCACTGATTCACTTACGGTTGTGAAACTGCTTTACACAATTAAGTCATGCTCTCTTAACAGACAATACACATGCTCACGCATGTACACACCTTCTTTCCCTTCTCTCCCTCTCCCTCGCTCTCTCTCTCTCTCTCTCTCTCTCTCTCTCTCTCTCACACACACACACACACACACACACACACATCCCACAGGCCAGTGGATAGGGAAATCAAAGTGACATGGAGGTAGAGCAAGGGAGAGTGAGAGATTAGAGGAAATGAAAAGAGTAAAGAGGAAAGAGGGGAAGAGGGAATGGGAGGCCAAGCGTGTTGCAGATGGAGTAGACTGTAAAATAGGGAGTGACGCCCACATGGTGTATAAACAATACTGTATGAATTCTGGATGTGCACAATGACATTTACAATGACAACTAAACATTATATGGGATATCCAATATTATTGTTTGCCTGAGTGTACAATATTAATACATGTTGCATCTTTCTTTTTCCCATGAATAATATCTACACAGCTATCATCTTTGTATTACCAGCAATGGTACCATAAAACTTTTCCCACTCATCGGACATTATCACCATTTGCTTTGCAAATCACCAGATATCCCAAAGTGCCTTCTGCTTTTTCGAACATGACCACTCTTTTACAACCTTATAGCCGATATGGGCACCATTTCCATCTAACCAAAGGATTTTTCCTCTTCCAAATAACTATTTGTACAGCATCTTTAATATAGCTTTGGCATGTGGATGTGGTGTTCATACGTGAGCTTGACCACTGGTTTACATCACTGAAAGTATACAAGGTAATTTGTAATAAAGAGCAGAACAAGGCGGGCTCTGGAACTTCCAAAAGTACTTTGGGTCCTTTATATTCATTAAGTCAGTGAATCTAACTTTACTGAATAGTTTGAGTCATAAAAAGCAACAGAACTATAAATCTAGGTTAAGTTAAATAAGAACCCTTTAAATCAGGGGTGTCAAACTGATCCGTGAAAGGGCCGCTGTGGCTGTGGCTGCAGGTTTTCATTCCAACCATGCAGCACCCATGCAGTGGGTGTGGCTGGCAAGTTTTTGTTCCAATCAAGCAAGAGGACACCTGAAATGACTGCGTGAAGGCAGTTCAGTTGATTGATTGAGCCAAGTCAGGTGTGCTGCTGCATGGTTGGAATGAAAACCTGCAGCCACAGCGGCCCTTTCACGGATCAGTTTGACACCTGTGCTTTAAATGGTCAGTAGTAGGTCACATAAACAGATTCACACAACAGGGACATATTACTCAAAATAGCTGGACTTGAAATTATCAATTCAAAATAGAAAATTTGTGCGGCTGTTTGTTCTATTACGACTTAAACTAAGAGCGGGTTTACTTATTTAATCTTCATTTATGCCCATAGTTACTGTTTTTTTACTCTAAGTGTAGTTTAATTAGCCTTCTAATTCTGATTATTATTACAGACACAAGTCAGACATAATTGTTGCTTTTGCCGTGACTAAGGTGACTTGCTGTCCTACAGTGTATCATTTGAGACTTTATTGATTTTACTTCTCATTTAATTGTTTTTTGGAAATTCTTGTCAAAAGAAAGTGTCAGTGTTTATAAAGCAGAGCCGAAGCACTGCAGAAAAGTCCAGTGTTGAAAGAAATGAACATTATTAGCTTATACGCTAATATCACACTTTTTTGTAAACAAAAGAAGTTGTAAAAAAAAAAAAATAAATAAATTAGGATTGCATATTGACCGTCATGATGTTACACTGTACACAAGCTCATATAATGTAGGCTTCACATGCCAAAAAGCAAAATGCTTTAGTATAAAAACATACGGTTGCTGACCAGCAGTTTCACCCACAGCCCCCCTCTGTCATTATTCTCTCCATCCCTCTTTGTTTTGCTCTCCCTCACATTCATTTTTATTTTATCTCCCGGTGCTGTGGAGCATCTCGTGTATCTCCTTCTATCCCCGACTCCCTGACCACAGCGCAGAGGGTGGCCAAACCTGGTAAGTATTGACAGGGAGCTCCAGTGACACGGAGAGAGGCAGTCAATGCCCAGACACCCAGGGCAGGGGTCAATGACAAAAGGTAGGCCGCCTGGAAAGAGGGAGCTCGGAAAGGAGGGAAAAAGAAGAGGAGAGCGAAGGGGAACGAGGTTGATAGATGGAGAGGCACCAGAGATATGTGCCAAGATAATATACCTTTGAGGCAAGAAAAACACAAGGTGACACAGAGGAACATGCCAGACAAAGGGAAAGAAAAGAAAGACGTAGGTGAGAGCATAAATGGTAGCTTGAATTCTTGTCATGTTAAAGGCATTCAGATAATGATGGTGTAAAAGAGCTTTTTAGCATTGCTTAAAAATGGTAAAAAGAAAGTTTGTAGAAAATCAGTTGAATTCTAATGGGTGAGATGTGAAAGTTCAAGAAGAACTGTGAGAAGTGGGAAGAAGCCAGACTGACATGAAGATTCCTTGGAGACTGAGGATGGGACAAGAGAGATAGGACACTAGACTAGGATTAACAGACCTATAACAGCACACACACAAACACACACAGTGTGTATTGACACAGAGAGAATGTGTCAGTGTGTATTGAACGGCGGGCAGTAAGTGAGCCCTCTTTTCCCGCCTATTCCCTCCTCCATCTCTCCTTCTCTCTATCGGATATCAGTCCTTTCTCCTCTAATCATTTCCTTCCTTTTGGTCCTCTCTTCTTTCTAATGCAATTATCCCTCATTTGTCCTTTCTTTCCCCCTTCCCTCTCTTTCTACTACTTCCATACTCCTGGTTGTACTTTGTTTTACATTGGATTCATTGGAATTTTTTTTTTCTTTCTCATTCCTTTTTTTCTTTGTCTCTTCAGTCATGTTCTGGCTAACAACACTCTCTCTGCCATTGTCAGATGTACTTATTGTTCCTCCTTGTTTGCGCTTACCTGGCTCTCACCATTGTTTTGATCTTTAGCGATCAGTCTCCCGTATCGTGTGTGTGTGACAACAAGGTTCTCATTAATCAATATCACTCTCCAAATGTGATAACATTCTTCTCCGAGCTCTTGCAATATGGCCAAGGGAAACATACATTATATTTGTGAACAAATGCAGGTGTTAGAAGATATAGCCACCAATTGATCACAGATTTTGCAGCAAAAATGTGAGCAAGTATACATTAGCTGCATAAAATTATCCATTCCTCTTTGTTTGCATTTGGTACATTTTGTCCAAATGTATTACACTTTTTTCTGGACCATTTCAATCATTTCATTTTGTAGTTGTGTTGCCTGAAACATTTTCTTCATAAATAACTTGCTGGAGTTCTGTTAATTGCTGCATGATACTTTGAAGACTCGCAGATCAAAGCGCTAATTGCTAAACCTGTTTTACAGCTGAAGATTGCTGCTAATTGGCATTGTAAGTACAATGATTGTTGCAGTGTTTTAAAATGTGATCAAGTTATTTAAAGATTCTTTCTATTTGTTCCATAATTAGGTTACAATATTTTGTCTTTAGCGTCAAAGTTAGGGAAGCATGCTGGAAACACAGCTGTAGAGATTGTTTGTGTTGCCTTCACATGTCTATAAATACTTTTCTTGTTTTCTTTTTAATGCTGCAGTGATAAAATCCTACAAATAACAGCACTGTCGTGTGATGAAATCGGTGCATATAACAGGGGAATGAATGTAATACATCTGGTGGAGAAATACAATGATCTGTTACAACACTGAATACACATGAATTGAGACTTCTTTCCTCTGCTTCGGGCTACGATCCTGTTAACACGTTCCACTCACTGTGAAGTGTCTGCAGGTTCCTTCGGTTTCAGGTGATGCTTCTGCTGGCCACATCATCTCACCTTTGCAGCACTAGAAGAAAACAAACCCCCTAAAGTGGGAGCAGGGGGAGAGTAATTTCACTGGATCAGCTCCAAACCCAACAAGATACAAGGACCTTGTTGTCATATGGAGAAATAAACAACTTGTCAGCGCAACAAAATGCAGTGTCACCCTTCTAGTGGCAATAATGAAACTACAGTGATTGACATTTTCTGTCTAATCTATTTGTTTCAAATAAAATAATCTAATACAAACGACAGAGGAGAAAAATGAAAAGATGATATCATCTTCACTACAGTGCTGGTTTGTCTTACTGCCAAGGTGCCTTGAAACTTTCCCTTAAACACACACAGTGGTATGAACACCTGTTTGGCTAAATGCCATTAACAGTGGTGGTGTGAACAGCGAACTTTAACACAAACAATTTCCCAGTCATTATATTCCTGATTCACTCCATCTCCTCAACATGCTCTCATTTGAGACTGTCCTCCTGCAGAGTCATTGGGCTGATGTTCCGTTCTGTTCTGCAACACTTCGTTTCTCCTACTAGGTGCGTAACAAAACAGGCAAGGCTCCGAGCGGAGGGGGGAGAGTGATATTTCACAACAAGCGCATTGGCAGACAACCACCTTTCCTGGCAAATTTGTGAGCCTCGCTTCCTGCATGCCCCGCGCCCGGTGCTCTGCCGGAAACAGATGGTTCCCGGAATGTCCTCGAGCAGACTTCTGAGGAGCTGCGAGTAGCCCGAGAGGCGCGTAAAGGGGGGAGGGAGGGAGAGAGGGAGGGCGCGCTCTGACTCTCCGACAAACTTAACTTCGTCTGCCTCTTCTTGCAGCTCTCCGTCTTCCTGCTCGATCGGGATACTTAGTAGTGGCTCAATGCAGTTATAATTATAATGTCAAGCTGTGGAGCTCGTGAGCGGCAGCTACGGTGGCTTCGTTTCCTTGTTAGGTTTTCTCCGCCGTGGTTATTTGGTGATTGTTTTAATTGTGATGGTTCGGTTCCGCTTTCGTGGCTGTGCAATATAAATAGATGCTAAACGCACGTTTCATATTGTTAAATTGCTTTGAATATGAAAACTAAAAGCTTCACTTCATCCATGTCACTGTATCCTGCTACCAAGTTTCCAACCACTCGCGCTAAGCGGGACTTAAAACGAGCGCACCCTCCGTGCTCCAGCTACAAACTGGTCTGTAATGACTGTATTACAGCTCCATTTCCATGACGCTTATTTGTTAATCTACAAATTAATAAACGTGTTTTAAAATATCTACAAGTGAATGAAGGAATGACAAGAAAGTTAGAGGAGGGGAAACAAAATACCACTGAGAGAAAAAACACACACGACTGATTCATGATTTAAATGAAGGAAGAAAACGGATCCGAAAAAAAGGAGTCAAGTCTCTCAACTCTGTAAGGGCAGAAAACTGCTTAGATCTAACTAGATCTAAAATAATAATAATAATAATAATAATAATTAAAACCAATGAATTCACGAGATTCGAGTCCATCAAGATTACAGCGACAAAGCCCATTTACGAAGCTTAATGTGATGATAATACAAATCAAATTAAATCAACTGTACCGAAATATCCTCCGAGACTGGGAGGCTGACCCCAGCTGGGAATGTGGGTTTGTTTCAGGGGTCGTTGACATGACAAAGCTTGAGACGCCCCAAGCTAACAACATGACCTCTTCTGGATGAGTTGCAGTTTCCGGTTAGCTGGTTGGGAATGGACATTTATCTGGTGTTATTGCCTAACACACCTAAAACTGGTGAGATTAGTGCTACCCGAAGCCTGACGATCCTATAAAGAAGGACAGCAAGGGAGCTGAGACAGTCTGATTGACAAAACTTTAAGAGTGCGAGCCTTTGTGGTTTCAGCACACTGGAGAGAACACGTGTTCACGGTGGAGCAAATTCAGCACCGTGGACAGCGAAGCGAAAACACGAACTGAGAGCTGAAATGGCCTCGATGTGGGGATCACTACTGGAGTTGAGTCATATAAGACACATACCAGTCACAGGGTAGTAAGAAATATGTATGCATGTATAAAGGAATCAAGCTACGTTTGACATATTTTGTCGACTGGAGATTTTTATAGTAGTAAAGATGTATATTCGTACTTTAGCAAACATTGTCATAGCCAACATATTCCGTGCTATGTGGCCACCCCACAAGTATCCTACAACTGGATTTAACATCTTTGCAAATATTCATCAACTCAGAAGCCCTGCCTTATATTTGACCATCCGAATAGACTGAAAGTATCCTTCAATTAGCCGGCTGTAATCCGCGGCTCATCCCTGCTTTACGCCCCACTTGTCCTACACCCGATACTTTGATCCCAACTTCGCGGCACCTGACGATCCGGCCTTTTGTTACAGAGCACGCTGGGGCTAATCTCACTGACCCGGCGCAACCTTGACCACCCACTCCCCCGGCCTTGGGCTTGGCTCATCGCCGCCCCGGACACACAACGTTTCCCGGGAGAGACAAAGAGCCCCGCTTGATCGTTTCATCAAACGCGTCCCCACTGCCACAGCAAGTGCGCTCCACCGACCTCCCACACGTCCCAGCAGCGGGGATGAGGGGGAAGTCGATGCAACAGCGCCAACAGTCAATGATCCATAAACAGGAGCCAATAGACGAGTGGGTAACGAGGGACTTCATTTGAACTTTATGTAAACAATAAGACGCTATATTCGGCTTGCTGGGGAACGACATGCGGCAACCTTGATGGATGGACAGTTAAAACGTGACATGAACTGATTCCCAATCTGCTGAGAGATAAACAGATTAGTGTTGGTGTCGTTTAATCTGCCTAATACACAAACCATAGTCTAAAAATAATCACCACCCAAATATCAGGACAGATGCTTTTACTCTCAGTAAAAAGCAATGGACAATAAAATACACACAAACACTTAAACTCAAACACGGAGAGAAAGCGAGAGGAGAGAAGCACCTTTCACCGTCCCCTCCTCCCCCTTCTATCTCTCGTTTTCACTCCCGTCTCACCCCCCGCACCCCCTCTCTCTTTCTCTCTGGAAAAAAAACGGCAAGGAGGCGCGACTTGCAGGGCCGCACATAGCTGATCAATATTCGATTTAGTTGCTAATTTAGGGCCTTTCTATAGCTGTCATCCCGTGATGTATGAGTCCTAACCCGAGGTCGCCGCGGAAAAGAAGAAGAAGAAAAAAAAATAAGAAAAAAATCAAACACCAGTCAACTTTTCACTTAACAATAGAGCGACTTGAATATTATTTATGGGCGAAAGACCCACTTTATGGGTGAATTGCTCCCATCGCTGGTGGGATGATGAAGCGCCTTGTAAGTACATGCCACACAGGTTCTGACACCGGCGTAAACAGACATGCAGGCAGGGGAGAAACATGTAAACACGCGGGGAAGCACGCTGCTTTTTAAAATAGGCGCAAAGCCGTGCAAAGAGGGGGAAATATTTATATCAGCACACGTCAATATCTCAGCTTCTAGGAGTTCTCAATGCAATTTGAACGCATACATTTGATTAATGGCGTCTGTGTGATAAATAGATCCCCTCCACCCCACGCTTACTCGCACGCACGCGCTCGCACGCACGAGCACATGCGAGTTTAGAATGGCACTAAAGATATCCTATTTGTCAGGCGGACTAATATTATGTATTATGGACCTAATTGTTTTTGCGCATTGCTTTACGCACACCCACACACACACGCGCGCACAAGAACACCCATCAAATCTGAATGCTGCTGCTTTATTTTGCCACTTAATGTCTTCCCGATCGATCACTGTACTAAGGATGTTATCAATAATTTGAAAGCTTGATTAACTTCAACGTTTCCATAACTATTCCACCGCGTTTATCCTCTCTCGCATTTTTAATTAACGCTTGCTTAATTAGTTCGAGATCGTTTGAGAGTGAGATACTTTGTTTCAGGGGGAAGGGGGAGACGGAAATTAACATAAAAATCTCAGCTGATAAATTGATATATTATCAGGAAAGAAATGTTGTAGGAATTTCTAGGCGGAACGAGTCATAAACAGACATCCATCAAAATAAGACGGCTCGAGACAACGTATAATTCTTTGGCAGTGTAATTTAATTATTTAATGACTATACTATTCTAATTTCTTCAAATAATGAGAGTGTAAATTCTTTCTGCTTGAATCATTCATAGACAAAGAGAACAATTTATAACGTGCAGCGTAAACAGGAAACCAATTTCCTCAGGTGACAAACTATTTTAAGGGACAAAGCCCTGGTAGCTAAAAATACCGCATGTTTTATAGGCCTTGAACTTCCCCAGTACCATGTTAAAAGTTGGTTGTCACTTCTCTGAAGAAGAGTGAAATAGTTGACATGAATTTCTCTATAATTGTGTGGCAATTTGATCCTTGAATGCGGGTAGTAGAGTGCCATGTAAACCACTGAATGAATAAAAGGCATTTTAATTAGAGTGATTAGTTAAGGAATCAATGAGCTGGCACTAGCAGAGCTCACAGGGAGACCTGAGATCAGCTAATGGAGCAGTAGAACACTAAAGCATTTACAACCCTGCTTTGACAAGAAACTCCTTTTGTTATTGGATTCTCACAAGTGTAACCTCCAGTATTTAATAGTTAGGGATTTTGCAAAAAGTAATTTAAGTGCCCAAATTAAACAACCAATAATTATTAATAATGGACGAAGCTTTCCATTGTCTTTAGATTCCTTTCTCCGATGTATTTGACAAACAGATCAAGTGACTATTTAGGGAGCTATACGTTTCCCGCGGAATTTTTTTATACACAGGCCATACATCACAGATCCAGTGTGTTTAGGAGCCTCTTTGCATATAAACTAGGATGTGGAGAGTGGGAGGGTGTGTATTGGTTCCTGCCAGCTGCCATGGAGCCTCCAGGTTGTTTGGTGAAAGCGAGAGTGTGATTTCCCCAGACCCTGCTCTCTGGGGATGCCTGGCTCCCCCTGCCATCTCCCCAGAACCCCACCGGTTAAACGGACAGGTCAGTGACATACACACACACCCCCTCCCTGCCTGCCTTTCAATCTCTTGTCCCTAGATGGGCCCCCACTGCCACATAAAGGCCCCATTTCCCTGGTCATTACTGGTGAGTCACAGAGAATCTCTCACCTCAAAGTATACACAGTAATCAGATCAAACCTGGATTTAGCGTCATTAGAAATATTGCAACAGACGAATCATAAGGAAACGACCTCGTGAATAATAGCCTGCTCTGCCAATGAGAGTTGTAATTGTAAATCTGATTCTACCCCTCAACCACATGCTGTAATGAGCACCCGGCATTGTTTAAATGACTCAAATGAAATTGATGCTGATTCACCAAGCATGAATGACAGCTCATATCAAGATGTGTGCTGGGAATGAGATATGATGGGGTTCTGATAATGCGTGTGTGCGCATTTTGGTTGTGTGTGCCTGTGTGTGCGGATGGTGGTGGCCCTTGAATGGGGCGTTTAACAGTGGTATTAATAATCTCCATGATCTATGAGCTCGTCTGGTGTCAGTCAGCCATTAGAGAGACCCCGTCTCTCTGTGTTCTCCACACCTCGTTTCCTCCCCCTCGCCCGTGTCAGCCCCCCAAAATAATTGTGTGTTAATGGGTGAGGAGGAGGGTGGGTATGAGGGGGATTAGAGCCTAGGGAGGAAGGGATAGAAGGATTATCAGAGAGTTAGGTCATTGTTAACAGAGGAGATGATTAGGTGAGATGACTGACCCTTTCCCAGTGAAGGAGATGTGGCAATAATTAGGGGTCAAAGGCTGCACTGGGATAGGAAAAAAGGACACAAAAAGGACAAGGCAGAGTGCGTCATAATGAAAGATTAAAAGGTAAGAGTTAGCCTGCATTCCTGTGGGATGGGGGAAATCCAAAGCCAGGTGAGGTAGCCTAAAGCCATTTACAGGTCCTAATCTGGGTGGAATGAGCCGTGAGAGGAAGAAGGAACTAAAGTACACTGACTAACAGGTCTCTCCTGACCCCTCTCCAACTCCCACTATCCCACCTCTACTTTTCCTCTTCCTCATTTCCTCCCTACTTCCAAGCCCCTTTTCCACCAATTCCATCTACAAAACAAAGTTGCATGGCATTGACGGGACCCTAGAGGCTGTCAGTGAGGAAAGGTGGGAGTCACCCCCAGCCAAGAGAAAAAGCTAAGAAAGGGAATGAGGGAGAGGGAGAGAAAGGGAAGAAGGGGAGTGAGGAGACTGAAGCGTTTCTAATTTAAATAAACCCTTTGGCAGACTCAAACTGGCAGCGAGCTTCCCCTTTGCGCACAAGGAAAGGAGGGAGAGGAGAGGAAAAGGGGAAAACAGAGAGGGCAAAAGGAAAGGGGAGATAGATAGATGGATATAGAGATGTCTCCATGCTGGCTTGCTTATCCGCATGGGAGAGTTTGAGGCCAGAGGACAGGGAATGGGGGAATATAGAGACTGAAGTGGAATAAGATAGGGAGTTAGGTGGAGGGGAAAGAGAGGGGACATAAATAATGGGGGAAAAAAAACACAGACAAGATACACGGGTTAAGGGAGGGGAGAAAAGGAAAGAGCTGTGAAAGTTAGGTAATAGAGAATTGTGTGTGTGAATAGACAGAGGCTGTTGGGAAGAGTTCATCAATCCTCCCCCTACTGAAGAAACACACAGAGAGGGAGAAAGAAAGAAAGTAAAACAGGGTCTCTCAGCAGTGGGTCGAATCAGTCTCATCTCATCAAAACTTGGCTGAAGTTTTTTGGAAGGTTCCCAGCTCCAATCCACTCAAGCCACCATACTCTTCTCCGTCACACTGTCTCCCCCTGTCTGTCCCTTTGGCTCGTCACAGCAGTGGCCTGCTCACTGGGCTATACACTCCTAATAGGCTGCCACGGAGAGAGGAGCTGCAGCAATACAGGCTATAATCTAAAGTCTCAGTACTGAACGCCAGAGGATGCCCATTTGGTATGTCTGCTGTGTGTTATGTTGGACGGGGAAGAAGTGACAACAGACAAACCATACAGGCAGGAGATTAGAAGAAGAAATGTTGCTCAGGAAGAACCTCAAAACACTCAAAAACTACAAAACACCATATCAACTTTTGGCAGCAATTTTTCCAACTACAGAGAAGTTGATTGCCATTTTTAAATCTATGAAGCATCAAACTGATAAAAATATAAATGTACAATATATCTATAGCTCTTTTAAGGGAGAAAAGGCTACGCATTTCTAAGTGTCTGACTTTTTGTTTATGGCTTGCCTCATGTCGTCTGAAGGTCATCCAGAGCCTTTTTTTTTTTTTTTTTTTTTATTTGCCACCACATCACTTAACATTATGTTTGATTAAGTGCCATGCTCATATGCATATAGACCAGCTATTATAATACAGAGTCAACAAAAGAGTCAGGGCTTGACATGAATGTTGACAATAAATGGCAAGATGCGATTACACAGTCCCAGGATTAAAGGGGTGTGTGTGTGTGTGTGTGTGTGTGCGCAAAAAGGCGCAATGTGCATGTTGTGTATAGGCCCACAGGTAGGGGCAAAGTCTACAGGATAGATGGAGAGGCAGGAGAGAGAGAGAGAGAGAGAGAGAGAGAGAGAGAGAGAGAGAGAGAGAGAGAGAGAGAGAGAGAGAGAGAGAGGGAGAGGGAGAGAGAGAGAGAGAGAGAGAGAGAGGGGGAGAGAGACTCCCGACCCCCTCCTTCAAACATACACACAGAGAACTGGCTCCGGCTCCGGCTTCGCTGGAGTGGAGAACCATAAATCTTCATATAGCGGCTGTTTTGATTAATGCAGCCGAGTCGAGCTAGGGGGCTGGACCTATCCCATTACGGCCTAATGGAAGATGGAGCGGCGCTGTCTCCACCACTAGGCCCCTGTCATTTGTTCCACTTTGCAGTCCATTTGGCCGAGAGACTACAAGCCACTCCATCAAAAATATTTTCAGAGTTAATTTCCGCCCGCTTAATTCGCCTTGATTCGGATTGCGTATCGAATGGCAGGATCGATTTTCGCCTGGCGTCTAAATTAAATAAAAGAGAGGGGGGTATACTTTAAGTCTGCGTTTTCTTTCTTTTCTCTTTTCCATTCCATTCTTCCACCTCTTTTCCAGCCATCCTTTACCGTGGGCCCGCTTATTCTTTTTTTACGATGCATCTCATTTCCTCCTTTCTCTCAGATTTTGATAGACCCGTGTTTGCAGAGGAGGAGGCACAGGTTTGACTGTAGTTACAGATGAAGGGAAACCTATTGAAGGATGAGTTCAGGTGGGTGGATTTATGGATTTGCCATGCTGGGGAAATACATTTTATGACAGGGAGGTTAGAAAGAGAGCAAGAAAGAAAGAAAGAAAGAAACCCGCAATGACATTTTGTAGATCCCAAAGAAGATTTGGAAAACATGGAGTGAAGAAGAATTGGACAGGCCTACATGGGAAAGTGGGGTAAATTAGGGGCATCGGGGTAGAGAGGGGGTGAAAAATAATAGGGGGGCAAAGTATCAAAAAAGAAATGAAAAGAGGCAAAAAGCACAGTGACAAATTGGTCGAGTGTGTCGCGAATTCCCTTTTAGATTTAAAGCCGCGTGTAGCCTATCGTCATATCTTTCCAGAGTAATTTATTTTCTCATTTCTCTCTCTCTCCCCTCACTACCCTTCTCCCTCTCTGTGTGAATTTATCTGGTAGTCACGTGGACAGAGGAGGGGGGGAAAGTCAATAAAAGTCTCCGGCGACAACTGTTTCCCCCGTCGGTCTCTCGTCTCCTTCTTGCATTATCTCCCTTGTTTTGCTTTCTATTTGTTTATTCACTGAAGCCGCTTTGCTCCTCCTTATTTCCTCCTCCTTCAGCTGTGTTTCCTGTTTCAGATCCTCTTTCATATCATAGGACTGCAAGCCTATACCTACTCCTCTCCAGAGGGGTCTATTGATTTTATTCTTCCACTAACAGCAAGCCCCACACTTTGAAATTACAAAATCAGGAAGCTGTAGGATCCATCGCTTGTATCCACCTAAGAAATGCTTCGATAAGCGTCAGAAAGTTCTCAGAGGCTTACGGGTTGGAGATGCAGGCCAGTGAGATTTGAAAAAGGAAAAATTATGTCACTTGTGGATTATTCATATTAAAAATGTATTTTAAACCAATCTGAATAAAGGAAGGACAGGATTAAGGAAAGCCACATACATAAACCCCTCAAAATCTAGGACTGAGCAGATGAGAATACCTCTTTTGGAAACAGGGTGATTATTGGCAATGATATGGTCACTCATAGTATAATTCTGATTCAGCAAGTCTGACAAATTCATTACATATCATATCATACCATATTGATGATGCCACATTTACGACCAGAGGGAGAAAAACATCTATGCTTAAACTCCAGTATATCACAATGACCAAATGACCAATTACAGGGGTGGGAGAAGTGTTCAGATCCTGAAGCACAACAACTTTGTGAAAGTAGACCAAAGAAGCAGCAGAATCCAAAGTAAAAGTATTGTTCAGAAATAATGACATGTCAATTTTATTATTTTCATAATTATTAATGAAGAAGCACAGACCTGTTTGCTTTATGCCGACCCCAACACAACAAATAATATTTCAAATTTAATCTATTTAGCCTTTATTTAACCGGGTTTATCCTACTGAGATCAACATCTTTTTTTCTTTTCTTTTTTTTTTTTTTTTACAAGAGAGACCTGGCCAAATCACAGTTGCGTAACATGTAATTCTCAGACAAACAGGACTCAGATTTCACAATCTTTTCAAACTCGTTCAGGGATACTATGTTTTGAAGTTTGAGATTAGCCTGTAGGTTAATCTATGCAGCAAGAGTAGAAAACCTAAAAGCTGTCTTTCCCATTTCAGGTCGTACCTTAGGAACTACAAATGTCAGTATAACCTTAGAACGGAGACTGTGTTTCAGTCTGTGTTTGCATTTCAAACTTAAAGGGAACTGTTTATTTCCCCACAAAAAACAAAAACAATACAATAAATGCTTTAAGAGCCTCACCATTCATTTATTAAAATAATGCAAATGAGGGCACTCACACCTTCTATCCATGCCTCAACAAGCATATCCAAGCTTAAATATGAGCAATACAACTTTTTGTTAGAGGTTTTGCTTCAGGAGTTTCCACCTTATCAGAAATGATTCTCATTTGAAATTCCATTATTATAGCAATAAAAATAATTCCCATTTATTATTAATATTTCAGCTACTGATAAAGTGCACAACTGTAACAATAAATTATGGAACAGCTTGCCAAATATCAACTTTATTTTGAAATGTCCCACTCAGTACATTTATTGGTAACAGTATGTAGTTGAAACTAATTTAAGGGATGTTTATTAGAAATGCTATAGGCAGATATATCAACATCAGCATTTATAGAACCAAATATTGTTGGGATGGGTACTGCTATTATGTTTTCTTCAGTGTGCATTATACTGCAAAATTGTATTACTGTTTTAGTGCAGCAAAGAAGAAACTGAATTCCAGTAGTGCGGTCCAGAGCTAGCCAAAATGTCAGCAATCGGGCAATTTCTTACACTGGAATATCCCACCAGTCTGTAAAGGAATGGCACTGGAGTTGCCAATTTCAACATCAACAGTCTTTTAAAGGATCTGAAGACGCAGCACGTGAAAAAGCACAAGGATTTTGCTGCTTAAGTATCCTTTGGAGTTTGCCAGGATGCAAATAAACCTCAGATGTAAAACATTTCATACAGGCTAACAGATGGGCAATTACGTATCACAGGGGTTAGCTTGTTTAATGTTTTGCTCATAAACATTTTGTTTAAATGCATCCTTATGGTCCTGATGTAACTCAGAGTTCAGGTATTGACGTTGGTATTGGGAAGGAAATATTTTGTTAACCAACTATGCATTATATTTATTGTGTAAAAATGCATGTGATTAAACAGCTGTTCAATGTCTTAAAATGAGAAATACTTGGCAACTGTAAAGGCTGTAGTGTCAGAGATAAAATATTTGCTTCTGAAATAAGTAGAATCAACATACAGGTAAGCATAAATTTCCACATAATAATTATTGATACACTGCTAACTAAACTAAACTCAACTAAAAGACCCATACAGATATGTGTGGCAAAAGCTACAACACTATGTCCAGCAGCTTGCGGCCTATGCTACTGATGAGCTGAAAGGGTTGATGAAATTCAAGGGTCTCTGTGCTCTGGGTATCCTTGGGGGGTTTACACTTCTACAGCAAACAGGACTGATGGCCGACCCACCCAATATGACTTGTTCACTCAGCCCCTCCAATATGAGTCTCTCTATTTCAGTCGCCACATCTGTTATTGTCTGATTCTTAAGAAAAAAGTGGCTGAGCAGAAGATAATGAAATCAAAGTCCAACACACAGTCAACAAGCCCCTGGTAAGAAACACAATGTGTCAATATTAATCTCCCTGACAGAAAGTCGAAATATGGCATCTGTCACACATCATCTTCTCTCTCTCCTGTCTTTTCTTTGGAGTGGAAAAAGATGGAAAAGAGGTGGTTTTGGTGAGAGTGAAGAGGGGGAAGTTGTTGGAAATTGAGGACGTAGACTGGAAAGGGCAAAGGACTTCGGGAATTCAAAAAATAAAATAAATAAATAAAAAAATCATGTTCTGTTTTCATCCTTTGCATTTGTTGTGGCATGCATTTGGACCCTTCAAACATTTAGAAAAATAAAAGCAGATCTGAAAAATCATTTATAAGCTGCCGTGCATCAAGAGCACTTCAACAACAAAACATATTCGCAGAGCACTCAATCTCAAGTAGCACTGGACACAAATAGACATCATTTTTATTAGTGTTTTGAGAAGTTTTTAGAAAATTAGATTAACATTATCCCATTTTTTTTAACACTTAAAATAATTTAATCTGCTATTTTAATGCTCATTGTTCTTGAGTCTATTTGACTTAAGGTTTTAAAACATATTCAGTTTCAGTTGTACCACTAGGAGGGGGCAGAGCCAGAAATAGTCAAATCTTTCAAACATGGACATTATCGATTTATTTTTTTGCAAATGATTATAGCTAATTTGTCTTAACTGAAAGGGAATCTGATTTTTTGGCAGAAACAAAGAACAAACTATACAGTATCTTTCCAAACCCATGAGCTGCCAAAAAGCAACAACAAAGTTATTCAACTGACAAGACATCTGAGTAGCAAAAACCTGTAAGTAGCTTGTAATACAGCTTGTTCCTCTGGGATGTTTTCCTTCTTTACAATGGACACAGAAAATGATCTCTTATCAAGTACATCAGGTATTTATGGTAATCAAACTGGTGTTAGCTTGAGGTCCCCAAATTGTGTCTGAAAATAGTCCCCAACAAATGCCATTTTTACTCCTGTTTGAGAATCATTACTAATAATAAATAAAACAGAAATTTATGAATTAAGTGCTCTGCAGGATTTAAGGTATTGGTTTGAGCCATACAATGACAAGTATTGTTACGTTTCAGTTTTTCATGTGATTTGCTATCAAACATCAAATCTACTGTATAGTAGTATTGTAGTATATTGTAATGTGTAATGTAACAACAAATTGTAGACTGCACTGATTGTAAGAACTGCAAACGCATTTCCTTGTCCATGCCTCTTAGTGGCTGGACAAACACAGACAATTCACGCTCCTTCTGCCTCCTACACACCATCTACTCAGACGTCTTCTCTTTTTTGTGCATTGCAGTAAAAGTAACTGTTGTTCAACATGTATTAGCTCCAACTGCAAGATGAAGCGTTCACTTCCAAACGCCATTGTTTGAAGTACACAGCGACACTCAACACATCTGACTAGACGCTGACTATCCTTTGAGCAGCATAATTATGATGCTGATGCATCAGCTCACAAGTATATAAACGCTTAGAACTGGGCCACTTGTATAGGCTCTGCACAGATCCATTGCAGAAATATAAACCAAGCTTTAAACTCTAATAACAAAGCAATTGACAAAGATTCAAGCTTAGACAGCGATTTCATTTTCTCAACTCGTACCTCACTGACACCTAATTCTTATTAGACATGGAAAAACAAATAGTTTCCAGTAATGGACTATGACCCCCGAATCCAAGCACATATCCTGGAGTGCATATTCAAGGTCAAAATGCAGAAAGCAACAAGTCTGAGTGAGACATGAGCTTTCTGACTGTAGGGCAGCAAAACTAATATTGCTGTTGTAACAAGATGCTTAAGGCCGGCGATCACAACACCAGATCTCTTGGTGATGAGATATAAAATGTCCTCCTATATTTCATCAGTTTTCCCATGCTTGAGGTTTCTCCTCCCCATGCACATCCACCATCCTTTATTTATCCTTCAATCATCCAAGACTCTCTACCCCTTCAGCCTGTTATCTCTTTCTCCCACTCATTTCACCCAGAACACTTTCCTTTCTTTCATCCTCTTTCCATCTGCTTCCTATTCCTCCCACCTTTCCTCTTCCTCCCTCCCTCTCTCCGTCTTTTGGACATTTCTCTTAGTCCTTTCTGTATCCCTCCACCCTGCCTCACCACCCTCTTTTCCCCCCTTTTTCCTCTGTGATGAATGAGTCTGTCTACTGGGTGCAGTTCATATTTACTGAGCAGGGGAGCGCACACTGTCAGTCTTTCTTGCCCTCCACATCTCTATTCCTCCACTAAAGAGACAGAGAGAGCAAGAGGTTACAGTGGGATGAGAGGAGGAGGGAGACTGTGGCCAAAAGATCCACTTCGGCAGTCACCAACATAGCAGCTGGCTTCATTGGGAACACGTTAGTCTCAACTAGCAAAGTTTCTCAGTGCTAGCATAAGAGGTGGTTGAGGGAGAGAGAAATCTTCCTTACCTCTTGACCAACCTGTCAATGTGGTGATACTAATAGGGAATAAACAGTGTCCATCCTTTTATGTGTAACTCGGCAACCCACTCTCAGCACTCAATGCAACACAATTTAACAGTGTTTTCTTTCTCCTTCTTTTGTGCGAGCCATGCTTTTAGGCACATTTGGACTTGAGAGGGAGAGAAGTAAGAGCCGCTACCAGCTACAGCTTACCAAAGGCCCACAAAATACCCGGTTTCATCTACGCCCACACGCACCAGTGTGTTGCGGCGAGTCAAACTGTGTGTTTTGACCCGTGTTTTTGACCCCTTCATAAATGAGAGGAGTGGATGTGGGCCTACCGGAGCCCAAAGGGACAGGCCAAGAGCCGCCGCAAAGCCCTGCAGAGCCACCATCTCTTCCCACACACTGACCTCTGAGGCCAGCCGACACCAAAACCACAGTAGCGTGACGACACCCAGCGCGAACGCACACGATGTGTTCCTCTGCCAAATTGACAAAAATATAGACAGTAAATACAAGGAAAATTGGATCGCTCAAATTACATCACAAAGAGAAAATCCCCTTAACTGGACTTTTATAAGATTCAGTAAGGGGCAATTTAATTCTCAGACTGCAACCTAAAACACCACCAACTGTCTGTCAAAGGCGGCAGATTGAAAATTCTTCCTTTTTTTTTTTTTTTTTTTTGCCATTTGGCATTGTGACAGGAAGACTAAATAAATCTGAGTTTGTATTTCTTGATGATTTGCAGTAGTCTCAGCCGCTATAATGCATTTATATCAGCACAGATGAAACATAATGTCGCTGTAAACATTCATATAGCGGTACGTCCGAATCTAAGAAGGAGAGTGAAAGAGAATTAGAGGAGAATGGGAGCAGGAGAGGAAAAGAGTACACCACTGAAAGGAGGGAAGGAAAGCATCCTGCCATAATCAGCTGAATATTAGGGAAAATTGGACACAGGAAAGGCGAAAATTGGATACGGGAAAGATTTCTGAGGAGCGGAGAAAAGCCTGAATGCATCAAATGTGAAAACAATGACCGATATCAAAACGAATGGAAACAAATGTAGGCCCCTCTGGATAAATCACTCGCTGTAAAATATCCTTTAGAGATCCTAAAAGCCATCTTCAGCTGACAAAGAGGGTCAGAGGTCTTACACGGGGAGCACTATCGGCTGAAACAGCACTGTTTATGATGAGGGAGGAGGTATAATGTTGCTTTACAATGGGACATAAAAATATTTTCTCCATGCTGTGCTGACCACAGGCTCATTCTGTATCATAGTTCTAACAAATAGCACAAACTTCGGACCATTTCCTGAGCCTGCCTATTCCCTGAAGCATCCTTTCCACAGCTATCCATTTCCCCCTGGTGCCTCAAGAAAGGAACTACTGCCGTTTCACTGTGGCCTTTTGAAAAGAATCCTTCGGCCGACTCGTCTGCTCTATAGCTGATGTAGGCCTCAAACTGTGATATATCCGACTATCACTAACCAGGTGATGAGATACGTACAAATACTGTATGGAAAGGGTAAAAAGTAACACCTTTATTTATCAGGATGCATTCCCTGCCATCCTGTGTTCGTGTGCTCCCACAGCGTACGCAGCCAACCTCTTCATCCCTGGATCATATTTGTCCGTCTGCCTGCCACGCTGATAGAACATTCCAAAAATGGCTGTTGTGCAATCTATCTCAATTTTCCAAATCTATTAACTTTCTTTGTGTGGCCTGCCTCTCCTCGAGCCCGATCTTTAAAAACCGTGGTTGTTCAACAATTATGATAACTGCAACAGGGGGAATTAGAGAATCCACCCATTCATCTCTCCGCCCCTCCTCCACACAGACATGACGCGGCTAAATGAAAAATGGACACGCTTTAAGAAGTATTGATTCCAGCTTTAAACAAAGGTACAGTCAATATTATTTACTCCTAAATATATCTTTGTTATCTGTGCTGGAGTCGTAGTTACTGCTCTGTCCTCTGTAATTGCGGACATAAAAATAATAGACCAATTCCCACTGAATTGACCAAGACAGGTTTGGTTGTGGCCCTTGTCCTAGTGATGCATATCCTCGGTGTAAATGAATGTGAGCAAGGTTTTCCTCTGATGACTGCTCTACTGGAGGCAGATATATATTCCAATCCAAAAGGGAAATAAAGTGCAAAATGCACAATGGAAAAAAAAAAGAGAGAAAAAGGCAATGCATCTCAAATGTCTGAAACAAAAGAAATTACAATTCATCTTCTTCCCATTATTGTTTTCCATGCACAGTTTGAAAAATTGAGTTTCCTGTTCATAGTGCTGTGTATTTTAGATTTGTAAGGTGTTCTTTAGAAATACTCCTTAAGCCCCCTGGAGTTTCTTTTCTTGTGTGGAAAATTCAAGTTTTTATTTCCTTTTTTTTTTTCACAGTATATTTTTTATTTGTTGGTCCACAGCCATGCCAAACGTATTCCTGGCAAGATAAGCATTTAAGTTGCCTGCTGTTAATATTTTTTCACAATAAGTGCAACATATAAAATGTATTGCTAACACAATTTAATTAAGAACACAATTTTAACCAGAGAAAACGGTAGTGTAAACATGTTGCTAATTTTGGTCCTCTAACGGCACGTGAAAAAATATTTTTTCAGCAAATCTAACCGTACAGTTTCTTAATATATTGTGTATGCTAACAAAAGTATTTTTAGAAAATCTGAGTAAACGGTGAGCGATAGTATGGGGGTGGAAAAATAAACAAGCGCAGAACTATCAACAACAATTTCTTAATTTCGACCCTATTATTAAAGAATTTGGTATGCACATCTACTCAGCCTTTGCTTGGGTCAATGTGAGATGATAATACCAGCCAGTGAAGACTATTGCCTAACACTTTAGTTTCTATAAAAGAATCGGCCGAGATGATTCTTCAAGAACTTACTGCAGCACAGCAAGGACAATGAAATGGCCAAATATGTTCATTTTTCAGAAGCAACCATTTTGAATGGATCACAACCCTTTACTGACAAATCTGAGATTACAAACGTTTTTTCTCTAGACACCAGCTCCTGCAACTTCCACAAGATTGTCTTACAAACACACTCATGAGGCCTTGATCCTCATGAATTATGGAAACTCACTCTTACAGTCCAGTGAAAGGAACGGTTCCTCAGCTCATTCGTTATGATTTAATTTGTTTCTGTAATTTCCTGGATGGAGCAGAACGGGCTTGTTTCTTATGGCACTCTTAGTGACTGAAAGTGCCCATGAAAACCAGTTCTGGTTTAAAGTAGACATGCTCAATTTTTGTTTTCATTAAACATTTTTTTTTTCTCCCCACTTAGCATTAACATATTGGGATGATCACAGTGGCAGGCCAAAACACTAAAGACATTTCCAGTAATCCAGTTCTGACTTTTAATATGCCACCAGAGCAGCAGTAGGAGTTTATCTGCTCACAGCACGCATCACGACCCAGGAAGAATCTCTACTGCACAGACCAGGTCCGAGGACATCACAACCAACAACTGTGTCTAACAGATTTACAACACTGAATCTGCAAAACAAATAAGGGTCTTTCTAATGAGCAAAAAATAATCTTAAACTATTCAATGAAGCATCTCAATTCCCTGAGGAGGATTAGTGAAAGATTAGATGTGAGAGGATGCTTACTTGTGCTGCCTCCGCTTGTGTTGTCGCCTCATAGTGTCCGGTTAACCTGCCCTCGATGTCTCCTTTGACAAATGCCTCCAGGCCTTCAAATTCCCAATTCCCAAACTTTGTTACACGACAGATTTCGTGTATCTTTAGGAATCTGCTGGCTCCCCTTCGACTTGTTTACAGTTGACATCACTCCAGCTTGTGCTCTTTTTTTTATCTATTCTTCTGTTTTTAGGGCGTCCACTTTTTAGAGTCTTGACCATGTTGTAATTCATGTCTCTCAACAGGCTGTGATGTATTGGTCTTGGCTCGCCCAGGTGCATTTCATTTCATTTTTTGTGAAATATCTCTCTTGGTTTGGTTCTCTTGGGTTGTCCTTGTCTTGCCCGCGTCCTTGGCAGAAATTAAAACTTGCTAATGGTAATGAAAGATGGCGAAATGGCAGCAGCTGCGGCCTTATTTTTAAATTTGTTGTTAGCTAAAGTACATTAGCGCTAGCTTGTTTTCGCAGTTCACCAGAATTAGTGAAAAGTTATTAACAGTTAGTAAAAACACTTTGTTTGTGAAGGCCCGTGTCCGAATCTCAAACTCGGCTGTTTAATGACTCAAAACCACAAGAAATGTGTCAACTTGGTGTGGCCATGGACTGGTACTCGGCTGATACTGCGGCGAGCAAACTTTGTTCATTAGCGTCTGACAAGTTTAACCTGCGCGCTCTGCTGCTCGCTGGAGAAGTGTAGGCACGTTTTGTTTGTCCGCCTGGCCGTAGGGAGCGGAGCTTCTATATTGAGCACAGGAAAAAATGATCCGCCCCTCCGGGACACTCCGTACCAAGCATCAACGCTCAGTTATATGTACTGTAAACAAAACAGGCTTCCCTTTAATTAATGTAAGATTTTTTTACGGCCAAAGTAATCGCAAAGTTGTGTTTTTTGAAGACAGCTCCACGGACAATAATTTACGATTTATGGCCTATACTTATTAGTTTAATGTTAAAAAATAAAAAGCAAATACTGTAGTCCTGATAAGTTCAAAAAAACTTCGTCCTACTCAGCTGCTATGAGTTATTATACTCTGCTTATCAACATCTGAAACATATCTATGGTACAATGCAGAATTAGAGACTGTAAGACTTTCTTTGCACAAACTGGCAGTACATCAGACCGTGAGCTTTTTCCTCTATTTGTCCTTTACAGATAAACTATAACATATTAAAGGATAATAACGTCAATG
Source organism: Chelon labrosus (assembly GCF_963514085.1). Classification (NCBI taxonomy): domain Eukaryota; kingdom Metazoa; phylum Chordata; class Actinopteri; order Mugiliformes; family Mugilidae; genus Chelon; species Chelon labrosus. The sequence goes on from NC_140345.1 coordinate 7,469,681, forward strand.
AAGAATATGCGGTGTCAAGATCAAAACAGACACTTGTTTTTCCGGTTTAACAGGAAAAGAGGTCAAACGGAAAAAAGTTGTAATCAATGTGATCACTGTTACAGTACATGAAGCAGAACCTGACCACTCCTGTTTTAATCAGAAGTGTCACACTGATACTGTACACACTATCTTTTCATTAAACAAAATAAAAGAGTCAAATTTGCCAGGATTAACCTATTATACTATACTTTATGAAAGTATTTTCAAAGGTAATTATCCATATGGCGATTTACATATATTCCTAATGTCAACAATTAACGTGTACACAAATAATTTGGCCTCTCCCATTAACCTAAAACACAGTAGCATTACACACAGTGTTCATGCATTCATCAAATAATTTATTATATTTTTACACATAATTCAACGTTGGACAGTGGAGTGAAAAAAAAAAAAAAAAAAAAAAAAAAAAACAGTAACTGCACCCAAACCATATCCTCAAGCCTCGGTTGTAATAGTGTCTTGCTAAACCAGCTCAGACTTACAGTGCCCTGGACTAAAAATTCACACAAGTCTAGGGACAGTGCTGTATAAAAGCTCCATGCAATACTTTTCTTAATAAGTTAATAACAGTCATCCGAGTCAAGAGGCCTACAGTTCATATAAATAATCATTTACAGATATGAGTTCATACTTTAACATATTAGAAAATCTAGTGGTTGATAGTTTTAATTCAGGCCACTTTCATTAAGAACTGTCCTTTTTGTAGTCTTCTCAGTAACCTCAGCGACATTTAGCTACGTGACCAGAAAGGTGGTGAGACCGGGCAAACCTTCGGAGGCAGTTGGGGCAAGAATACGGCTTCTCCCCCGTGTGCGTTAACATGTGAGTCTTTAAATGTCCTGACAAGCGGAAGCTTTTTCCACATTCTTGACATGTGTAGGGGCGCAGGTTAGTGTGACTCCTTCTGTGCTTGCCCAGGTCGCCAGAGGAAGTGTAACGGCGGTGGCACTCAGGACATTCATAAGGTTTTTCCCCAGAGTGTATCCTTTTATGCTTCACCAAGTCACCAGACTGAGTGAAGCTCTTGTCGCATTCATTGCACTTATATGGTCTCTCGCCAGTGTGGGTCCGTTGGTGATTCCGTAGATGTGCGAGGCGAATGAACCTACTTCCGCATACAGTGCAGTGGTAAGGCCTTTCTCCTGTGTGTGTTCGTAAGTGTATTTTTAAAGCCCCCATATCGCCGATCTTCAGCCCACAGTCCCCGCACTGGTGAGCTTTCTCATTGGTGTGAAGCTTGGAGTGAACCCTCAGGTTTCTCTTGGTGTTAAAGTTCTTCCCGCAAACGTTGCAGTGAAAGGGTTTCTCACTGGAGTGCGTCCTCACATGAAGATCCAGACTTGACTTGAATCCGAACTCCTTACCGCATTCAGTGCAAGAATATTCCTTCTTCCCGGAGTGCGTGGTTAAGTGGCACTTGAGGTGGTGTGATCTTATAAAGGCCTTTCCACACACCTGACATTTGTATGGCTTCTCTCCCGTGTGTATTTTCATGTGCTGCCGCCACCCGCTCCGCTCCACGAACCTCCTGCCACAATCTTTGCAGACAAATGGCCGGTCACCTGTGTGGGTGCGCATATGGTCGTCCAGGCTTTGAGGAGTGCACACCTTCTTGCCACATTCTGGACACTGCACACCAGTATCCAGACAGATAGGCTTATCCTCAGGTTCTGCATTATCTGGTTCATGACACAAATGAGGACCTTGGCCCCAGGTAGCTTTAAAATTCTTCCCACATTCAGCACAGCTGAGATGCCCTCCTCTAGTAACAACAGACATGTTGTGCCAGCGCTGACAGTGATTCTTCAGATTCTTCAGGTACTGGAAGCTGCGTGCACATATTGGGCATGGGTGAAGCCTGCGGGGAGGGGCAGAAGGGTGGACTTCATGCATGTGGACCCTAAGGTGCACTTTAGAGTTAAAAGTGCTGCTGCAGATAGTGCAGGTATGTTTGGGGATGAGGTTTAGTGCGCGGCTTGAAAAGCATTTTTTAAGTTTATCGAGATATTCTCTCTGATGGACCCACTTCACATGCTTCTCCAAGAACTCAAAATCAGTGAAGGAGACCGTGCAGTGAGGACATGGAAAAAACTCAGACGATGACTCTATGTAGGAGAGAAAGACAGAGAAAGCAGAATTCATGATTATACTCTTCTCTGATATACAGCAATATAAAATACAGTTATTAAAAACTATATGGGTGATATACAGTATATGAACTATTCTCACCATACAATCGGACATGTTTCAACAAACCTTTTAAGATCTGTTCAACTCTCACTTGTTTATACAATAAAATAATACAAATCCACAAGTGGCAAAATACTGGGCACCTACAGAGTTAATAATATGTTTTATATATGATATTTTATATATGCTTTTCAGGCTGGAAATTGGCTCCGTTTTAAATCTGTTAGTGGAAATAAAAGCAGATTTTGAATGTTTTATAAGCTGCTACCTGTGCAGACCTCCTCTCCTTCAAATTCATCTTGGATGTCACCTGCATCATCCACCTCCTCGTCACTGTCTCCCTCTTCTTTAATCCATGAGTCCGACTCCTCCTTGACAGCAGCTTCAGTGAAATCATATTCTGAGCAATGGTCATAGTTACACTCGCCCTTAATGTGTCCCAGTGGGTGGTGGCTATCTGATCCAGATGTCACAGAGTCACCATTGATGTCCGAACAGCTGGATGTGTCTCTGCTGTGCTCCTCACTGATCTCCTGTGAGTCCGGTTCCTCCTTTATTTGGATGTTCAGACCGTCTCCATTAGTGTAGACATACTGAGAGCCTCCTTCGTCTCCCTCTTCCTGCTCTGGTTTATATTCTGTTTTAACTGTGATCTCATCAGCTGGGTTCTCTCCTCTCCTTGCTTGCTTCTTGGCAGCCTTCATCTTTATGTTGTCGCCATTAGCGTGCTGCGAACGAGAAGAATATGACACTGAGGTGAATGTCCAGTCGGGAAAAGAGTCACATGCAAGGAAATGAAAGAAGCACAAAACCCAAACAAACACTAGCCTAGTATGTTGTGGTCATCTGCACGTTAGCTAACGTTAGCATCACAGCTAGGCTACAGAAATAACAGCGTTAGCCTAGCAGCCATGCTAGCACGGTGGATCATTTACTTTCTCGTAGCTACATAGTTGTCAGCGTTCAGCTCTTCATCTGCTAAAAAGAAGACACTTACACTTGTGAACCAGGCGATTCAGCCGAAGCTTAGCTCTGATATTTTTTGCTAACGCTTCCTGACTGTCTAGACTGGTGTGTGTCGACAATAACACAGGAAGAGCAGCAGCGGTACCAATGAGCGGTACACACTTCCTTAGGTTCTGGCCAATTAAAGTGACCGTAACAAAAAAAAAAAAAATCAAGTATCCTCTGACAATATGTTAACAGTATCTATCTGTCTTTCTAGCTATCTGTCTGTCTGTCTGTCCTTCATTGGAAATATATTCATTTTTAATAATTTAATTTAATTAGATATTAAAATTAATTCAAGAGTGTAAGAAACATGGAACGAGAGCTTTTATATCAAAACTGAAACTTAAAAAAAATGCCAAAAGTATTAATAATGCCAATTACAAAACTTTTTGGTGCCATACAAAAGAGGCTGCACACACAATCATGTTCCACAGACTTTATTTCAGCTGACTCAGGACAGAATTTTCACACAGTCTTCTGTACAACACTGTTCCCTTCTTTAAACAAAAAAACAACAAACACAACAAAAAATTATGTACAAAAATAAAGTATGTTAAAAAAAACACACGAAGACACAAGACATAAAAAATGTTTTAATGCGCATTCGTGGAGGGCTGCTATAGATAGTAACAGTATTCATCTGAGCTTTAGTTTGCTGCAACTCATGAAAAAAATAAAGTTTTGTTTGTTTGATAAGAAGCCAGCAGCACCATTCGGTTCATCAAAGACAATGTGTGCCATCTGAGCCTGAACGACCCCCCCACTCTCACATTTCACATGAATAGTGGGGCTCGTTGGCTCCATGCAGTGCAAAAAGGAAAACAAAAATACTAACGCCAACACAAACCGGGGAAGAAGTAATTCAGTCTAAAAATGCTATCAAATCTTCCCGAAATCTCTCACCAGGAGAACTTTCTAGTGTAACTATTTCCTCTTTCATTGTGATTTCAACTGAGTAACATTTTTCAGTGTGTATGTTCCTTTTTTTTTTATCAAATTGTAGTCTGATTGGTGAATACAATCATCTAAGCAGGCAGGATACCTGGAAAAAAAAAAGCCATCCAGCAAAACTAGCCAAACACTAACATACATTTCCTGTGAACAAAATGTAATTAAATGTTTTTTTTTAAAAGATGACATTGTTTTTCATATTTTTTGTGGACAAGTTCTGTTAATATTATAGCATCATTAACTGAAGACTAATATTGAAAACATCACTCATAATTTCTTTTACAAAAACAACTTATGAAACAAAATGTTCTCCTTACGTCCACAAGGAGCTGTGACACGCTCACACTTCCATTAACACAAGTATTAAGTGTAAGCCAGATGACTCACAGGCAAGGCAAGAAGTGAAGGCAGATGAGCAGAGAGACAAATAATGTAACAGAGCAGGTGAATGAATATGCAAAAACATACTCAGGAGTCTGCTTAACATATACTCGTAGCTTAGAAGCCTGCCATATACCTAGTTGCAACTATAAATCGCTCATATTGACTATGATATAAAAACCATCTCGCAAGCAGCTTCTATTTTTTTTTTTTTTCCAGCACTGGGCTGACAATCAAAACCTTGCACATTATCTGAACCAATTTAAGTCTTTTGTTCTTAATGGCAACTTTGATTGTCACTTTTTTGGGGTATAAAGCACATGTTGGTTCCAAAGCTAGCATGTTTGTTTTTTTCTTTTAACAGCTCTGTTTGTCAATGCGAATAATTTTACCAGGAGTCCAGTTTCAGTCGTGCGAGATTGAAACTGGACTGTGCTCATACCTCTTTAGTGATCACAGACACAACGTGACAGTATTTTGATACGCGTAGCAGTTGTAGTGCATTCTAGAGAGACAGCCGGCTTGGTCATGTGAAGCACTGAAATACAGTATAGCAATACATAATACAATAAAAGACATGTATTAATTCATTATACAGTGTATGTACATCTCTGTTCAAAATGCTCTAGTGATCTGCCGCTGACATAACTCTTTCTTTTGGACTTTTGCCCTGCGGCTATGTTTCAAAAAATTAATTTATTTTATACCAAACACTTTACAAGCTTATTCCATCCTTCTCATCTCTGTCTTTCATTTATATCTTTTGCTTGTTTCCCTACATAGCCATAGTGGTCAGGTGCTGATGCCCTAGCAGCCCCTTGCGGCCCGCACCTGCCCCTGGATGCCCCCCTCCATTGCCATGGCCACAGTATTCTTGCAGGTTCTGACGCAAAGTAACCAGAGCAGAGCCCAGACAGGCACGATTTGGAGCCAAGACGCCCCCAGGCAGCTGGAAGAGGACGGTGGCTACCCCAGCCATGCCATCATCTGTGGGCTCCAGGGTGATTGGCCCTACCTTAAAGGAGGAGTAGGAAAAGCCCATGAGCTGAGAGAGGAAAGGGTCGGAGCGGCAAAAGTGCTGGTAGCCGCTGTACGTGGTTGAGTGGTGATGATGTGAGGCCGGGGCGCCAGCTGTGGTGCTGGCATAGTGATGGGTGTTCAGGTAATGCAGCGGCAGGTGCTGGCCGGTGTTGACCCCTCCACCCAAGGTGAGGTGGTGGTGGTGGTGGGCTGTGGGTCCGGAGCCTGGGTCATGTTTATAAGAGACGGCTCCTGCTCTACCCCTCTGGCCCACCACCACTCCACCTAACTTGCACGTGCGGGCATGAGCAAGTGATACAGTGCTGCCCCCTACCCCCCCACCAGCTGAAGGCAGGTAAATGAGCTGAGGCTCCTCCGGCTCAAGGTATATGGTGAGTTTAGCAAAGGGCCTTGATGCCATTTTGGTCATCTCTTGAATGTGGCGACGCTGCTCCCGACGGAAATCCAGGAACTGCTTAACCTTCCACAAGAGGACACAGACAGACAAGAAGAGGAAAAAACAGGAGAAGAAAACAGAGAAGAAAACAAAAAGATCGATGTGGGCTTGGTCCTGTCGCAGAAACAGCAGGCCTTGGGACTCCCCCTGCTTCTCAGCAGTTCCCACCCCCCTCAGAGCGATGTAGAAGCGGCTTGATTTCAGGGAGTGCACCTCATGTGGGAAGGTGATGACAACACGATCTCGAACACCTCGGACAATCAACACCGTCTGTGGTTTCCACACGGTGATGTAGGTAATGAGTCCTTCAGCACGCTCTTCTCTTATTTCTCTCTCTGCCCCTGGAGGTTTTGCTTGAAGTTGCAACGGGTTGTGGGAGAGCACGGGACCTCCAAGGCTGGACGAGGCGTTTGCAAACACCTTTATAGGGGACGGAGGTGAATCCTTATCTGCTCCAGTAGTTGCCCCCCGAGTCGCTGACTCGTCCTCAATCTTGATGGCGTGAATCCCTGTGTATCGGTCCACATCCACAATGAAGGTGTCATGAGAGTTAGACACATAGACCTCCACCTCACCAAAGGTAACATCAATTGTGACCCGAATGTCCACATTTGTGAACTTTGGCTGGGCAGCGAAGAACACGGTGCGGCCCTTGGGCAAGTTGCGAATAGTAGGATCATGAAAGCAGTTGGTTTGGGATGTGGGGTCAAAGCAGCACTCTGTGTCCACATTGAACTGACGGTAACACTGACGTCCATTCACTGGTGTGCCATTGAAGGAATCCTTGCACTTTGCACACTAAAGAGAAGAGAAAAACAAAAACAATCTGAGCAACACACAGTCATGGACGCACTTTTTCCTCAACTTAAAAAAGAAAAGAAATCCAAGGATATATTTTGATACGGAACACCATTTCTTTGTAGATAAATATGTTGTCAACATTCTGTAAACACAATCTCTATGCATACTTGTTGCCTGTAGCAGTCTTTCCGGTCCGTCTGAGGGCTACTAAGGCAGGAGGACGTCTCCGTGTTGTTTTGGCAGGGGCAACCTGTACCATCATGTTCATTACATGTGTCTGCATGGCCATTACACTGACACCTGCAATGAAGAGGAGACATTAATATACTAAATAAGAAAAAAACTGTGTATCAATAAACATTTTAAATTTTCATTTCTTTCACATTTTTAGCACTGATTCTTGGGAATTTGGATAAAACAGGTTTTAATTTTGAAAATAAAAAATTAGTTAAATTAAAAAATCTGAAAGTATATCATTATAGACCAAGGTCTTTTTTTTTTTTTATAGAATAGGCATTTTCCAGTTATTACTTTGTTTTTGTCAACACCGTCAGACACAATAAAAAGCAAATTATTTTTCACTTATTTGGTCTAATATGTATTTTGAGTTTTTAAATCATGATCTGGCATTCTTAGCACACAAATATGCTGTTAAATGTTGAATATTCACTTATATTCATTTTTTATACTGTTTCATGTGTACTCCTTTAAAAGATTTAACATCATACAACGTTTACTTTAAGCCTAAATAGAAAAAGTTAAATTTTTTTATTTAACAAACATATTTTAGTATTGAAAGAGACTATTACTTTAATAACTCAACAGTACTGAAGGAACATATTGTAAGCATATTCATTGAAAACAAATAAAACTCCCTCTGACGGTGGTGACTTTAGACCTGACGGTGGTGACAGTGGCCTCTTTACAACATACAATTCCAAAATGTATACCACTCAAGTCAATGGCTTCTTGCTTAACAACTTTATTTAACTATTTAGTCCAAAAAATTACAATCTTGAACACTGTGTTAACAATTGTTTAAAGAATTATAAGGTACACTTAAGCAATATCATTATTAAAAGTACCCCATCCCCATATATTGAAACATCAAATCATAGTAAAAAATAAAGTCATTACCAGTAGGCATAATGTATAATGCATCACTGACATCATCTTAAACTGTCATCTAGTGCCCCCTACTCATAAAATAATACATTATATTCTTCTGTAAACTGTATACTTGACGTGAAGAACAGATACAAATAACACTTGTGAGCACTGTGGCACTCTCCTCCACAGATAGCTGCTGCCTAGCCATAACTTCCTAAAATATATACAGTCAAACTTGAGTGTAATGACTATAAAACTGGGGGGAATTACAGTGAATGTTAGATTTGGTTAGATGTTGTCATGCCATTTTCATTTGGCGTTAGTCATTGGAGATGCATAGCCTATGTAGGTAGGTGCACTATGTGCATCCCAAATGACGTAAGCCAAATGAACATGGCATAAAGGTGAATTTCATTATTCATGAAAATGTTATTAATTTTCAAGAGAATTAGCACTTTTCTTAGTGGGACATGTTTTTGCCAAGAATCGGTGTTAGGCATGGGAACATTTCTCTACCAGTTTTGTGTTGCTGCAAGATCAGATAGACAAAACAACACTGATGGCATGGTACGTTAAGAAAGACTCATCATTTAGCAGAACAATATGCATTGCATTGTATTCTACTGTAAGTTATGCAATATCTGGCATTATGTTTTGCGATCGTGGACATGGCAAACACTTTTTAAAGCTTGATATCATTTTATGCATAACAATTAAAGACTTATAGTGCACAGCATGGGAGTCCATAAACTGCTCAGCTGGAAACGTAACGTAACTCACTTCTCACACTTCCCCTGCAGTAGGAAGTAGCCACTGAGGCAGCTCTCACACTTGTCCCCTACGCTGTTGTTCTGGCAATTCACACATACGGCATTATCTTCTGTGGGACCTTCAAACACCCAGTTCTGAATCTGATAAACAGATAAAGAGAGAGCTCTCTGAATGAATTAGAACAAAGACTGTGTGCAACATAAAAAGATAAGTCAACTTATGGTACTTGTTTTTGCATATAATCAAGGAAAAGCTATATTTACACTGCTGGGGTCCAGAGGAAATAGCCGCGGATTGTCAAGGGCCTTCTTATGTTCATCCCGGGACAGACACACAGCGCTGTTTCCCTTGCAAAACTCCCGACATGGATGACAAGTTCCACCCCCTTTGGCTGAGCCCACAAACAGAGGCTTACACTTCTCACAATGCTTACCCTAGAGTTGGGGCAAAGAGAAATCAATATTCACCACTGAATGAATATATATAAAAACAGTGTTTACATTGTGTGGATGTGTTCTACTAAAAGCACTTACTATAGTGTTATTGTGGCACTCGAGACAAACATCGGGTTTGTTCACACCAGCACAGTTGCTGTGCTTGTTGCAGCTACACTGAGAGGAACAGTTATCCCCGACAAAGCCAAAGTGGCACTGGCAAATGCCTGGTGACACACACGTCCCGTTCACACAGCCCTGGGCACAGACTGGCTCACACTGACCAGAAACACTGTACAGGAGAAAAGCAAAAAGGAGGTGATTTGGGTTCCAAAGACTGTGAGGAAAAATATGGTGGTTATGTTTTTAACTATTCTCATGTATTACCTGCTCAGTATGTAACCCTGTTTGCAGGTGCAGTGGTATCCCTGGGGTAGGTCATGGCAGTCCTGAGTGCTGTTGCAGTGGTGATGGCCGTTAGCACACTCGTCCTCCTCTGGACAGTGGAGGAAAGACCAGCTGCTGTTTCTCAGAGGGCAAACACCTTCACTCACACCTGACAGAGATAAATGTAGAAAGGTGAACAAATCAGTGATCAGAAAGGCATACACTGAAATGAATTGTTTATTCCCTGAGCCGTTCAGTGTCTTGAACCATCAACATAAATCTTTTCTCACCATCTAGTCCTCCTTGCAGACAGCGTCCAGCCCCATTGCCATCCCGAGCAGCACACCAGCCACACTGAGGCCTGGCAATGCACTGGGAGCACTGGGTGAGTTGGGAGCACTGAGGGGAGCAGGAGTCGCCTCCAGAGAGCAATCGACCACACTGGCCTGCCTCACAGCGGAGGGGCACAAATGACGGGCTCATGCACTACGGGAAAGGGAGAGAGGTTAGCATTATGTGAAGTTTTTGTTATTAAATCAAAAATGCTAAATACTCTGTACAGGTCAAGCTGTCTACAGTCTTACCTGCTGCAGAGCCATGCTCCACACACAGTGCTGCCAGCCCCCATCAGAGCCTCTGGAGCCCAGACAGAGACTGCAGTTATGGAGACTGTGACAGGGGGGAGGGCATGGCAGAGGAGGAGATGACTCCACCTGCATGGGTGAGACGTTGAGCAGGGCGTAGCTGAAACACGTCCAGTCATAAGTTGGGTTCACACTCAGGATGCGCCTGGTCTCGCCTGGTGGAAGAACAACACAGTAAAAGCTTTTACTTTTTGTGTGAACAAAAATGCCCAAAATCATAATCATAATAATTCACCTATAAGCTACTAGGTTTGTTGTTCAGCAACAGACTGAATCCTACAACATTAGTTAACTTCATGCACCTATGTACCTGTGCGTTTGAACTGACGAGTCCACATGCATTTGCCAGAAGCGGTACACTTAGGGCAGTCAGAAGCCTCACAGCTTGTCTCAGTGCAGTTGCTGGACAGGAAAATCTCCCTCTGGTTGATCCGGCAGTCATGTTCAGATGTACAGCTAACAGAACTGCTGATACAAGCCCCCTCTGGACAGTTGGTGCACCATTTACACTGTAAAGCAGGCTGGGAAATGTAGTAAAGAACAGATTTTAATTGCGGCCTCTCTTTGAGCAAATAACTGTGCTACAGTAAGGGCACTGGATGTTACCTGTGATGGAGTGGAGAATGTTTTGGGGTGTCGAGCAAGGCATTCACTGCAAGTCTTGAGTCTGCGACACTGGTCTGGTTGACGAGGGGTTGGAGAACAGGGAGACTGGCCGGTGAAGCAGCCCATTCTAACAGAATCGAGAACAGAATTGTAAGGTGGACATCCTTTAGTTGCAGTAGATAGTTGCTTCAGCCAAAGCGTTACCTCTCAGCAGTATCAGAAGAAGCACATGTTCCCCTACACCAGACACAGCTGCCTGTGGTGGTATTGCATGCCTCAGGTGTGGGTAGCAGAGCACAGGGGTCAGAGGGCACCGTCAGCGTTAGAAGTCTGCCGAGTGTGACACCGTTGAAGCCTCCTGACAGAAAGAGGCGACCGCCCCAGCTCGTCATGGCAAGAGACACCGAACGATTTACTGGATCTCCTACAGCTGAGACTGAAGCACAGAGGTGAAAAGTGGTTAAGTTATGTGACGTTATGATTTATAAATCAGCATAACTTAATGTGCATCTAGGCAATAAGATGATCACCTGGTTGTATCCAGGTGTTACAGTTGATCTGATACAAGGACACAGAGTTACTGTAGTCTTCCGCTTCTGTTCTCCCGCCAACAATGACCATGGTGTCTTTGATCAACGCTGCAGCATGGAAGAAACGTGATAGGGGCTAAAATGGAAAAAGATGTAAAGCAAAAATAGATATGTTATTTTTATGCAGTTGACTGATATGGGGTAACTGCTTGTGTAATTTTAAGAGGATTACAGAAACGATTTGAGCTCAGCTTTTTACCTTATTACCCTGTGAAGGGACCAGCAAAGACCAGGTGAGGTTGGGGTAATAGAGACTGTAGAGTTCGCCTGATGGTTCCACTGTCTCCACATGGAAGCGGTAGCCTCCAAAGACATAGATGGCATCAGTCTGCTCATGGTAGACTGCAGAGTGGCCATATAAACCTGTACACAATACACAAAACTGGTTTAAGTTCAGAAAAATATAATACTTGTTGTGTTTTTTACACATTTTCATAATAAGAGCCAATTCTGTACTTAAATAAACGGTGCATCACTTAATAAGATACTGCGTAAAAACTATGTTCCAAAGTAACAAAATACCTGTAGGTGGTGTGCCAGTGTGGGGGGCAATTGTCCAGTTTCCAGTATGAGGGCTGAACTCAAGCAGATGATGATTGAAGCCATTCTCTGGAGAGTAACCTCCAATCAACAGCACAGAAGAGTCTCGTCGTACAGTTAAAGTGTGACCTGCCACTGGAGGCAGCACTGAGCTCTGTTAGAGGTAGAAGAAAATTTAATTGGTTTGATGTCAAACGTCAGATTCATTTGTATTTCAGCAATAAGTCAAATCCTAACCTTATGTTCTCTCCAGACCAAACTGCTGAGATTGAGACTCCATGTATCCGTGGCAACACCATTTTGAGTGGCACCACCCACCACCAACATGAAGTTGTGACCGCCCCCGTGGCCCCCAGAACCAGAGTCATGACTGGTCAGCAGTGCAGAGGCATGGTGATAGCGAGCGTTAGGAGTCATGCCTTCTTCCACAGAGCTTGTCAACATTTGGGTCCAACGATGCTCCAACACAGAATATCTAAACCAACGAGTGGGGATTGTGTTATTGTACATGCATAACAGACAGAACACTACACTTCATGTGTCAAGTATGACAATACCTAAACATTTCATAACATGAGAACTATTCAAAACATTTGCAATCTCAAGTTACATTTTCCTACCTGTAGACATTACCCAGAATCCCCTCTGACAGAGAAAGCCCCCCATACATCCATAGGTTGCCCTGTGGTCCAGATACTAAGGAATGTCCCATCCTGTGTAGGAACCTGTGGGCTTGGTTCTGTGAAACAAGAGTCCAGTAAATATAAATATATGTTTGTGTGCGCTGGGCTGAGTAATTCATGAATTGCACATCTGTTCGGTCCCTACCACTGTCAGTTGTGTGTCCAGCAGTGTTTCCCAAACCAAGCTGTTGGAGTCCCGAGGAACAGAGCAGTCTGAGCCAGCCCAGCCGTCTGAGCACACACACACACCCAGAGACTAAGATAAAAAAAAAAATGCATTGGTTAGCTAGATAAGAACATGTGGTCTCATTTTTAGAATTTAGTATTTTCAAGTTATTCATTTTATACAGTATACAATACAAAATAAAAACTTAAATAGCTTTAGTACTCAACATTTTACAAACTATAGAAATAAATTATCTTTAAGTCAAACAAATAAACTGAAAAAAGAAGTCTAACTTTTTAATCAAAAATTCTTACTGTGTTACAAACTCCTCTTCCTTCTGCGATTCCACAATCCTGAGGGCATATTGGCCGGTCACAGTGTGGTCCCCCATATCCCTGGTGGCACTGGCAGAGCCCACCTTGGCACTGGGTTCCACCTGGACATGCAGATGATCCCTCTTCACCCTCATCAGAGCTCTGCTGACACCGTCGTACCCAGAAAGATGCATTGAACCCTTGAGGTTTGTTTGAAGAGACGTTGGCTTCGTAGTAGACTGAGATCACACCTGGTGGTAGAAGAGAAGATACAATACTGTGACAGTGACTTTACACCAGGGGTGGGCCATCAGGGCCAGCAAAGCCCTCTCTGCTGACCTAAACTTTATCAAAATTGCTGACTAACATTTTAATACTTTACCATTAATCTTATTAAATTATTCCCAATAGCCTCTTCTTTTCATTTTATTGCTTGTCCTACGGTAGCGTCACCATTTTCTCGTCCTCTGATTGGGGGGTCAGAGAGTTGCTCCGTTTAAGCAAGCTAGTGGATCATGTTCATCTCTTGCGAGCTGCACAACCAAATTGCCGCCGTTAACACTTCAAAAGCTATTTGTTGAACCCAAGATGGTGGAAGGAGGAGAGGCTATCAGTTTGGTTGCAGATCTTCTTAGAAAGTCATTTTCATGGTGGACTTCGAAGGAAAACTGGATATTGTGAGGAAAGGCCGCCCAATCCTGGAGCTAGCTAGCCTGACCCAGGGTGTGTCCGCCACTTTCAGTACAGCAACTATAAGCGCTATGAGGAGAACTCTGAATTGCTCTGGTGAGTAAAATAAATTATATTTACATCTATTATGTATAGTTTTGCCATTTGACATAGTTTCTTGCCTTAGTAAAGGCATTCATCTCGCTATATGAGATACCCGTCTAGGATGCAACGTCCTGTTTTATTGCATATCAATATGGAGTTGATGGTTCCTATAGCAGTGGCGTCATAACGATTGTATTAGGAAGTGTTTTGAATGAGGTTGGAGGGCATTGACGTCCTAGGTGGAAAATGCACGACCCGCCACTACTTTATACTATGCGTGAGTACTTGCCAACTGTGAAGCAGTTATGGCAACACATGGACTAGGGCGTAAATTATGTGTTCATTACTTTAGGGGTGCTCAATACGTCAACTGCGGTCAGCATGGCATGTCGTCTATGGTATCATCTATCCTCACTATGGTATTTGGCACTTGATTGACATTAGTTAATGACGGCTTGACGTGCTGCAAAACTCTTGCGAGCTAAGTAGTTAGGCTTCCAATTTATATCAACGAAAGAAGGGGTACTAAAATGAATGGGGGTGTTGCACCAAGTAAGGTAAATCACTAGTGACTAGTGTTTGAAGCATACCTGAGGTGGCCTCTACTGTGATTGGCTCAGTTCTTGTGGTGCCACAGAATGCGCCAATTAGGTTGTGATCAGAATGTACAACTCCATTGCCCAGAAATCGAGGAAGGCCATCAAACACATAAACATATGAGCTCTGCAAAATAAAGCACAGGGAATGTGTAATAAAGATGACGACTGTAAGGAAATGCTGACAATATATGAGTAACATGTTCATTTGTGTGTATCATCAGGTCATGTTTATACTCACTTTACAGTATGTATGAGAGTCTGGGTGTAGAGTGAGGGCTACTGGGGGACAGAGTTGTCGGGGCAGGCAAGGTGCCAGGTTCTCAGTCACAGACAGGACCCACAGACAATGAGAAAGTCCTGCTTTCCCCTCTGTGCCACTCCGCCATCCCAAAGAAGAGGACAGAGGAATGGTGGAAGATGAAGTGGAGGAGAGCAGGACAGAACGGCCCTGGCACTGGCGGTAGCATGTACCATTGTTCCTATAAGTCAAGGTAGACAAATTATGATGAAATCAAATCCCCCTCAGTTTAGACCCAAAGGAAGTTATTAAAAAAGTGCATTTAGTCATTCAGTGGTGTGGTGAAGATCTCCTTACCTCGGGTCACCGTAGTAACCAGGCAGGCAAGACTCACAATGTGGTCCCTGTGTATTGTGGGTGCAGTAGCACTGGCCTGTCTGGTTGTGACAGTATCCTTGGAGAGGATCACCGTGACCGTTACACTCGCAAGGAACACACCCGCCTCCACCAGCCAGAGCAGAGCCAAAGCTACCTGGACGGCAGTGCTCACAGTGAGGCCCTGTAGTCCAGTCTGAAAGACAACAAGAAAGAATCAACACTGGAACCCATAAATTACCTGATACATTTCTGTGTCCAATTGAAACAGTGGATCATGCAGATTCAGTTTTAAGAATTTTGAGTGTGAGCTAAGAAGAAAATGACAGAAAGACGAAGTTATCACTGAAATCCAGGAATTAGGGTCTCACCCTGGCATTCATCACAGATCCCCGGAGCAGTGATACAGGTGGAGTGGAAGTTGCAGCCACAGTCCCAATCACATTCAACACCACTCAGAACCAGAGTGGCAGGGTCCGAAGTCCACCCCAAGGAACATTCACATTCAAACCGTGGGCTGCCACTACACTGACCTTCACGACACTCATTGTAACAACTGTGAGCGGGAGAAAAATTATTTCAGATTTACAAAAAAGCTGCCTTGATGACAAAATGAGAAAGGTGACGATGACTTTTATGTCAAGAGAATTGAACTATAAATCAACACGTTTTTAGGCGGACACGTACGTCTGGTTGCAGTGCAGTGTGCCATCCCCCGTGTATCCTCTCTCACAGTGGCATTCGTAAGAGGTGGGAGTGTTGATGCAGGTGGCAAAGGGATGACAGTTGTGGAGACCGAGCCTGCATTCTTCTACATCCGGGCAAGTGGGGTAGGACCAGATTGCATCCTGCTCTTCGTCTTCCAAGTGCTCCAACTCCATTTCCATTTCAAGGGGTCGAGGTGGGGCCGAAGTCTGGGGCTCAGGGCTGGGGCAGCAGGAGAAGTAGACATTATTATTAACAGGTATTCTCTATTTATCTATCATCCATCCACTTTGCTTAGGTACTATTTTAATTAGAAGCCCTACTAAAATATCTGAGGGCCCTACTAAAATATCTGATATCATATCATGAAAGTGTGAAGAGAGATATCTTACTTTGCAGCCCGTGCTTCAGCCACAGCTACACTGCAGTTATACACCGATGGATCATCCATTCCTGACCAGTCTCCCCTCAAACATCTGAAATGAAGGATTGGAAATATGCAATAAATACAAGGAAAGCAACACATTCACTGTCTCTGTGGAGTCTGTTGCCAAAGCACTGTTATAAGTCTGCCCTACTTACTTTCCAATGGTAGGGTTGTTGTAGTCACCACACCAGCCACACTGGAACGTTCGCAGGCAGTCAGTGCATGTGTTTAAAGCTGAACACTGCTTACACTGGGGAACTGAATGAACGCTGACAAGCAAGAGAATAAAGAATATGAATAACTGACATATTGATCTATGAATCAATTCAACTCAACTCACTGACAAAATATGCCTCAAGGTTGGCATGTTTTTCTTTTTAGAAGAGTGTACAACTGCATGTGTTCTAACTGAAGTTATCAATAAAAAGTAAGTAAAGATAGTTGCGACAGTAAGCATCTGGACAGTTAGATATTTTTTTTCATGGTTTGTGCAGCACGGTCAATTTAAAATGAAATAATGGCCACCACATTAGTGGCAAGTCTCAGCTTAACATGAATAGACTAATATCATTATGAGTGTGTGAGATATAGCCCCTTGCGCAGTACCCAAATTGCAAAGGTTCAAAGCAATAGGACACTAGGCAACAAAATGTTTCCTGAGGAGCCCTCTGTCAGCATGACTAGGAAACAGGTGGACACAGTCTGATGGATAACAATGAGAAAATTATAAATCCATAAATTACTTAATTGTATTATCCTTGAAAGACCCAAAAATGTGTAGCTGTCCAAATACTTACAGTCTAGACAGTAAAATAGATTTGTCTGACTCAAAAAACCACAACATCAAATATGTTAAAAACATCCTTTTACCTGTCGTACCAGTCCCTGCACTCTCCATAGGGGTATTTTGTGAGGTATGCAGCAAAATAGAAGCAGGCCTGTGCTGACTCACACCATGCACACTGGCTGGAGTTAGAGAGGCACTCACCACACGTCTTTCTCCTTTACAAGAAAAAAGAAGGAGAATAAAACAAAAGTCAGTTATTGGTTCAGGTTAGGTTAAAATAACTCCAATAATGTTAAAAGGAGTTTTTTTTTTATCTCACTGGTTGCAAACTTTAGGACACCCTCCTGGGTCACGTATGGATCCATCTAGTCTTCCCCGTCGACTGCACTGGTAGTCTCCTTTCTTGCTGGAGTTTATCTGCCACTCGCAATAAGGGTCCTGAAGGCCAAGAGTAGCATTGCATGAGTGAAGAATGTGACCTAAATTAAACTATACTACATCTGCAGGATAATGAAACGCAAACGTTTTTTTAGGTTTTATCTGTGTTGTACCTGAGTGCATGCAGAGCAGTCTCTGTACTCTTCACACAATGTGCAGTGCTGGGGGGCTAACAGCAGATGGCGCTGTCCTCCTCCCTTGCCTTCAACCTTCTCTCCTTCAGGGCAGAGTTCCATATCTGGGCTGTCCCGCAATAGGCAACGGGACAAAGACGGGCACCAGCCACAAGACTGGTCAGATAGACACGCCAGACAGGACATGTAGCCTGAGCAGGAACCTGAGCGGTAGGGCTCCAAGAACAGGAAGGAGATCTCCTGCAAGAAGCGGAATGAGGTAAGTGTTCTGCTACTGTTGCGTAAGTCAAGGAAACACACTGTGCAGAAAAATGACTGAAATGTAAATGAGCAAGGAATACCAACTTAAGTTGGCTGTTTATTTTTTACTACTCATAGGTTAAACATCTTAGCAATGTCAGTACTCACACTTCCTCCTGGCAATGTTCTGTTCCAGATCAGGGCCATCTCACTGGTCTGTCCTGAGCCTGAGTTGTTAAGGTAGCCCTCAGCCTGGACTAGGTAATGGTTACCCCGGGTCAGGTTAGAGAACAGTCTACTCCCATCTGTCCGAGCCAGCAGCTTCAACTCCTTTTCCTGCTGGGCTGCCCAGCGACCAACCACCTCCTGATCATCCATCCAACAGTTTCAGAGTATTAGAGAGAAAGAAAATGTGGACAATACTTAAGTAACATTAAAGATCCTTCACATTTGTATAATTAAAATACAACAGCACATTTTGGAATAAATCCAATAATGTACATACTGGAATATTCCATGTCCAGGAAGACTTTAAAAACTACAATTTCTATTGTTGATGTGCACTTTTCCTCACCAGTTGGCTGGAGTTGGGCCCTGATGCCATTCGAGCCTCAAAGTGTAACCTCTGGATGCGAGCCCACATGGAGACGGTCTCTGTAGGAGGGGGTGCAGGTGGAGGAGCCCCCCACAACGGGTGGATGAAGCCCCTGAACTGTAGGGCCACGTCCATTTCTGTGGTGGGGCTGAGGATGATGGTGGTGCTGCGGAGGATGGACACCTGGTGGAGAGGGGAAGAGGATGGAGGATAGTGGAGGATGGATGGAAGTGGAGACACATCAACAGAAGCACTATTCTCTACAAACTGCTCCACTAGCTCGACAAACTACTTGAAAAGAGAATCTTGTCTATGCAAAATGAACAGAGAAAAGGACAAAAGAGAGAAGTGAGCAAAAGTAAACGCAGTAAGGGGGGAAACAAGAGACAATCATAATATTCAAGTTGAAGAACTTCAGTGAAGTCAAAGTGACAAAGCAATGTTGGAAGAAGGAAGGAGGAGTAAGTATAAGCAGAGAAGGAAGTAGTTACAACCACAACTAGTACAGTTAGCACTTGAGATTTGGACTCCGTACCTTGTCAGGCTGGGAGTCGTTGCGGGGGTGCTGGAAGGTGAGCAGGTGCAGTCCCGGGACATAGTTCTCGGTGCGACAGGAGTGGAGGGAGGTTAGGAAAAGGGTACGCTCCCCCCACCAGCCGTACGCCCCTGAGATCTGGTCCACACGGCACGCACTTCGCTCTGTGAGACCGAGAGGGAGAGGTCAGCACACAAATAAAACATCTGACCTCGAAAAATCTCATAATACAGCAGTTTCCTATTGTGTACTACTGTACAGAAATGAGTGCGATCTATGACTCTTGTGTGAAGCGTGTTCAAAGGGAGTCAAATGATTTGACCTCACTGCAACAAAAGAAGTATTCAACTGGACAGACAAGTCAAACCATAGTCTGAGTAATCTGTCCAATCTCAGCATGGTGTAATCAAGTCATTGTACTTAACCTCTGAAACACGCCCAACATGAGTCTAGTCCCTCCCATGTCAACTCCCAACATCATTACTTTTTTTTTTTTTTTTTTTTAAAGTCTAGACCATTCTCTTCTGCCCTCCTTCCTCCCTCCCTGGGTCTCACCTGACACTGGTAGACAGGACTCATTCTGAACACACCAGCCAAATTCACCAGGCGCACGGGCCAGAGATGCTGGAGTGCCACTAAACACCAGACAGGACTGGCAGTCAGACAAGAAGCGAGCGAGGCCCAAGCACCCAGTGCTGCCACACTGTGGACAGAAAACAGACACGCAATGGCTGTAAACCAGTGTAATCCAGTGAGGCATTCATACAGACACATCAAAGTAAAGAAAGAAACAAAATGGTGTTTGATAACATGGGAATGGATATGAAACTTACATTTGGAATATGTTTAAATGATTATGAATCAGTCTAGCATAAAGCAAAGTACAAGGTTGTTCTGAAGGAAGAATTACCGGGTTTGTGGGCTGGTATTCTCTACACCGGCCTTCGCACCAGCTGCACTCTGGGTTCTTCAGGCACATACTTTCATCTAGTGCCTCAGCACAAACAGCGTCCTGGTAAGCGAACACACACAGGTAAACAAAGAAATTTAGCTCCATAAGTTATTTTGTCATATGACTTGTAATTTCTCGCCTGTCCTTTCACTCACCCTGTCACCTTGATCGCTACTGACAAACAGTGGCACTTTGTATGCCACAAGGTCTCCACGGGCGACTCCACTGTAACCCCCAGCAACCAGCAGCACTCGTCCCTCCATCACAGCAGCAACGTGTGAGTAACGCCCCTTCACAGAATCACCACCTGAGAAAAAGGGAGGTTGTGAAGTATGTTCACAAGTAACAACCACCAAGCAACAAGCTGTAGATACAAATCACATTGAGGGTTTTAGATTGTGAAATTTGCGGCAAACAAAACAATGAACGGAAACTCACTGCGTAACCATCTCTCCCCAGCAGACACCCACTGGTGACAGCCCAGATGGTAAAAGAAGATCTCTTCATCATAACACTTCTCTTCTTGATAGTGTATGTGTACATTCCCCCCTAAGAGAAAACAGAACAGAAAGCAGATTAGTATACACAGAGCTGCACTGATTAACAAAGCGTATTTCTCTTAATGTGCTTGAGTCTTACCATAGACCACCATGTAGTTTCCAATGACCGTGGCTGAGTGGAAAGCTCTCTCTCTGGGGCCAGTTGCTGGGAAACGTGAACGGAAGGATGTCCAAAACCGCCTTTCCACGTGGAACACGTCGGTGTTGTTCACCCTCACACTAAACCTTAAAAATATACAGCAAGCCTACTTTTAGTGTCCACGAAGAACTTTGTGTACTGGTTGGAATATTGTTCAAAATGTTACATTTATTACCTCAAATAATCATTCTATCCTTTTTCCTTTTATTCTCAACTACTCTTATCATTGTATTTTTCTGGAGAGCTTTAAGGTTCAGTGAGTAGAATTCAGTGTCATTTAATGGTGAAGTTGCAAATTGCAAAAAGCTGAATACACCTCACCCTCTTCTTCTTAGAGTGAGGGAGAATCTACGGTGTAAGGTTTCTTTAGAACCGGTGTTTGGATGGATTGTTCTAGGCTACTGGTGAAACATCCTGCTCATTCTCCTAGATCATGTATGCACAATGTGACCGTATAAAGTACAATAAATGGGCCTGTCAATGTAGCAAAGAGATGGTAGCACGTACCTTGGCTCCAGAAAACCTGTGATCTGTACTACAGAAATGGGTTGGTCTAACTCTGTAACCCTCTCTGGAATATTTTTCTCCTATACTTTGTCTCGACGAAACTTTTCTATTAAATGCAGCATTCAGTGTTGATTGTTTCTGTTGTTTGTATTACTTATCCAGTCTGCATTAGAAGTTGTGTACCTGGCAGTGGTAGGCCTGTGGCCTCCATAGACTAGCAGTGTCCTGGATGGACTATGGAACACCATGGAGTGTCCAGCTGTGGCTGGGGGCTTCCCACCAGTGGGCTGAACCATCTCCCATCGTCCAGAGCCATTCAGACCAAACCGATACAGAGAAGAGGAAAACATATCCTCCTCAGTGCGCCCTGGAAAATAAGCTTTGTTAGATTCATTTTCCAAGGAATAAAAAAAAAATCAAAACACAAACTGTAAGGTGAAAATACATTATCAAACCCACCTCCAAACACATAGAGATTACTGTCTACTACAGCCGCAGCGTGATTAGCCAGTTTAGGAGCACCACGAGAATAGGAAAAGCCAAGCTGTTGCCAGTCATCATGGAGTGGCCGATAAATCCATACATCACTGGCCAGGGAGCCGTTGGCTAGCTCTCCACCAAAGATAACCATGTTGCCCTGGTACTCTACGGCCGTGTGGGAATGACGAGCCACCTGAACACAAAGGAAAGCCAATGAGTGCCGAAAGGAAAGGAACAACATCATTTATCTCATACACCTGAGATGACTAAGTATGTTTTTAATGACCACTCTAATTCAACATAAGCAAAGTCTCCGGGAACAGAAAATTCTAGCTGCAGAGACAAGGTTTCTCTGAATTCTTTGTTTAAAGATCAGACTACTGCAGAAGGCTGACAGAAACAAGATCACTTCAATGCTTGAAAACAGAGTAAATGAGATGCAAGAGCAGAAGGAAGAGTGCATGTTTGAGTGTATATCCACACAGCACTTACAGGAGAGTGACCATAAGACCTGCTTTCCCATTGGTTGGATGTGAAGTTGTATTTGATCAAGTCACCGAGAGCTCTGTTCAGGTCAAACCCTGCAGGGAAAATAAATAGTATTAAAACATAGTCGTTAACTATTAGAAACGCTACCACACATCATAAGAAAGACAACGATAATACTGTTAGTTAATTTAACAGGAATTACTTGTGATTGATAAACTGTGTTACAAGATAGAAGTCAATAAATCAATCAACTGTAATAAAAACTGACCGGAATGTTAGTTTGTCCTCTAAATATTATAACAAAAGCATAGAATCAAATTGTATGTTTTTCTCACCGCCAAATAAGTACATGGCTCCAGTAGAGGACAGGTACACGCCAGCAGAGCCAGTCCTGGGAGGTGTGTAGGGGTTTCCCTCACTCACACGCCACCACTGCCCTGCCCCACCGTCATCATGGAGACCAAGCTGGCAGCTGTGACCCAGGTAGCCTGGGTTACACAGACAGCGTTCTCCTTTCTGAGACCAAAAAAAAACAAAACAAAAAAAAACAAAAAACACAAAAAGTAAATCAAGAACTTTTCATTAAACTGCACACCCGACTGATTTAATCAAGGCCCATTCAGTGAAAGATGATTGACCTTGTGCCTGAATAATTGTGTGTTCATTCAATTTTCCCCTTGCCTACCTTGTCACACTGGCCACTCACAGAACAGGACTGTGTGCACAGAGGGGTTGTGCAAGATGGTCCTGCCCATCCTTGATGACAGTGGCACTTTGATGTAGAGGAATCACAGCGGCCGTGACCGCCACAGGCTCCAGGGCACAGAGAGAAGGTGTAGGTTGCATTGAAACCCAGGAGATTGTAGTTAGCATCACTGAAGAGATGTAACAGCATCTGGAACAAGGAGATCCACACAAGTTAACACTTCTTTTTTTTTTTTTTTTAAGAATAAATGTGCTGGTAAGACAGGAGTTTCCTTGATGACGTCCTAATTGGTTACCTTGCCAGACTTGGCTTCAATGGGTTGAGGCAAAGTGTGGCCACTCAGACTGGCTAGGAGAGGACTCTGGTAGGAGTCTCCATCATACACAAAGAGGTAGTCATACGTACACTCTGTGTCCATGAAGGTGAAATTCAAGACAATGCGGTGGCTGTTGCTGGGAGCTGGAAAATATAAAAACAGTGGTAAATGGTAATTCATTCCTGCTAGAAATCTAAACACTTAAAGTACACAACAGTCACACTGTGCACAATCTAACTATTTAACCAGATGATACCTTTAATAAGCCACTCGCAGTTCCCATTGACAGAGTAGTTTCCTGGTCCATCTGTGACATAGCCTGGCAGTCCCCTCAACACTTGCCTGTGTCCCTTACAGTCCCCTGCTTGGCACAGAGGTGTCCGAGCCCACAGCAGGAGTACGAGGACTAAGGAGACAGGGAGGGGGGAGGCCATCACTGGCACTGCCTGAAGGACAGGATAAAATGATGAGAACATGGAGATGGTCCCATTAGGCAGCAAATTTGTGCATCAACCGATTAAACTTAACCTACCATCTGATCTGCCACACAAAGCACATTAACTGAATGAGACTGTTACTAAAAAATCCAGGAGTCGTGCAATCTGATGGTCCCAAACGGTGACCCTTTGTAGATCAGTCTGAACTCACTGCAAGATTTCAGTTTAAGTCTACAGTAAACTGCAATGTCATCCACGTCGCACAACTGAACAGACTTTAAAAATGCTAGTGTTGTCTGCGCATTAACATACTCAGTGGTAGCACCTGGAAATAACACTGGTTCTGGTGGGGCTAACAACTGATAGTCCTATGAACACCAAAGCTAGCACGCAACAGTTACCATCAATCTCATAAAACAGGCAAAACTTGAAATATAATAAAACGTAGTTCTTTATACAAGGGAGCACCCCCCTCATTTTTTTTTTTAAATTGCCATTGTTGCATCCAGTAGGCTCTCCGCAGGCTATCACAACAAAGCTAACGTACAGCGTTGCTAAGCTAAGCTAGCTAACAGAATACCGTTAACAGCCTGGGGCCGTTAGCTGGTCATACTTACCAATTCCCGTCTCTTTGGCCGCATGGTAATTTACATTTTCGGTGATTCTTGTAACATTAGCTACAACATGAGCTAAGTACTCGCTGGCGAAGGCAGGAAACCTGACAACTTGAGCTAGTAGCTACAGAATCGTATCCACTGCAGAGGACAGCCAGCGACCGGGGCTGTGACAACTCTGCTAGCTTGGTTGCTAGCTAGCTGCAGCGGCTCCGACAAAATCCAGATGCGTAATCGTCAGTGGTTGCCGGGTCTATTGGATAATATCATTGTGCAGGCTGCGATTTCATTATGTAAGCACAGGATGCTATGTTTCAAAAACTCCAATAGCACACTCGTAGAAAATGCTCCATAGCATCGATGCGACTCCTGCTGTCCATGTTACGGTTAAATGCCGTTGTTTTGGTGTTTATGGCTGGCTAGCAGTGCTCGGTGGTTGGCAACACAAAAGACAGCGCCGCCAGTGGCCTGTCCCGCCACTGCCATCCAGCGGTGATGGGAAACAAGGCTTTAAACATCTGGATAGAAACCACGCACAGACAGTGTCGTATACTTGCCAATAGATTAGGTAGATTAGGGAAAACTTGTAATTTAACAACACAGCATCCATCTCCCTTTACGACTGTTATAATATCCAGTTTACGTTGAAAAGGAAAGGAGGTATTTTAACAGTTTGATCATTTGTGGTGTTGTTGTACTGAATTACACTCAAGTGTTTCTGTTATTCGGCCTATAGCTCACTGTCTAAAATGGGGTTGTCATATAATGAATATAGTAATTGAAGAGTACTACAAATCATGAAACAGTTGAACTGGCTTCTAAATATTGTGTATAGATTTTTTTTATTTTTTTTAAGTTCTCTATTTTCTATTGCTGATTTTAGCGTTTTGTTATATTTTATGTATGGTGTCGAGTGCCTGTACATTGCTGCTGCAACAGTGAAATTTCCCAGTTTGGGATTAATAAAGAAACTATTTATCTATCTATTTTAAACAAATGCTGAATACTATAAATGAAGCCAACATTTTGTGTAGTATTGTTAAATTAGAAAGCATTAATTTTCACTAGTGTAGCTAATGAACTGGCAAGTGAGTGTACAAATAATCCTGTTTTAAGTTCATAAATTTCAGCAATTATGTTTGAATATTTACAGTTGTAAATATTGTAAATAAGTAATTATGAACAAACTTAATTGATTTTAAAATATTTTATTGAAGAAGAGTCAGCGTATTCTGTTTTCACACTAAGCAGATTCACGGCAGCGGTAACAATACTTTATTGCCAAAGCAATGTCCTGATGAGTGCGACTACTTCATGGCAACACTTTGTGTAGTGAGTGACAAGATGATTACACACGATTGCAAATTATCGTACAAACCAACGAACCAAAACAGATTCAGTTTACAACAGAATCTTATAAAAGTAGTTAAACAAGTCATTAAAATAGATTTCCAAGCACAGAAGGAATTTCTTTGATTCTCAATGCAAATAAAATAAATCCAAACACAAAACTACTGCCATAACACCCCATTAAAATACAGAATCAAGCGATTCAAATTGTGCTGACACTGAATCTTTTTGTTTTATTGACCTACCAGACATTAACAACTGAATCGCAGCGTTTCCTTAAGCAAACTTTATCGTAGCCTGGGTTTTTTTCCCCCTTTTCTGGTCAGCTTCATTATGTTTGTGCAGTTATGTTAAGTAGTTTTTCTTTTCTTCTTTTTCTCATGTCTCTTGAAATGTGATTTTCTTATTCTAATCTTTCATCTGTCATCATTAGCAGATTTAAATCTTTTATTTGATGTTCTACATCTTTTTAGTGGTAAGCTGTGCTTGAGCTAAACTTGCCCTGCCTTTTTATTTGAAAATGTTTTTCACGGTCACTTTCAATCAAACAGCTTTGGGTCAAGAACCAGACTTCTGCAGTATTTTAGCATTTCATGATGTGTGTACAGCCATTTTTCCCGGAACCAGAACCATAGGTGTACTATGAAGGCCAGGGCCAAAAATAGGAAATATCCTCTCTTCGAACTTGTGTGGAAAAGTGACCAGGTGCTTTGCCGTTCCCCCATCCCAAAAGGACACCTCTCCTTTATCGATATTCAGCTTGATGCGAATCCTTTCAGGAGGTGGATGCAGCTGCAGCTCTGTACGCTCACTAGTCAGGGCGGTATACACCCCTTTGCTCAGTCCTATAGACCACACACCACGATTTGTTGACACTGTGAACTTCTTTTTACGGGCCACTGACTCATTGCATACCCCTACTATCCACTTGGGATTGTCACCGACAACGACATCCCATCTATGTTTCCCGGAGGTGTAACCTTCGGCACCTAAGACAAAGACACAGGGGTCAAAGCGCTCTGGGTTATCAGGGACGGTCAGCCGCTCGGAACTTTCCTTCATACTGGTCAGATCAGGACTCAACGACAGCCATGGAGAGGCTGTGTTCGGGTTCAGCAACACTGGATCTGCAAACACAGGAAGAAATGAGACACAAAGGTGTCATTTAGCGTCTTATAAGATTTGTTAAATATACGAACAGTTCTTAAAAGTATGCCAATACAATTACAGTTCCGCCAAATACAAGTCATTCCAAACTCCCATCATGTAATTCACTCACAATATTTGACATTGGTCTGCATGTTCTTCCATATCTTGAAGCTCAAACCACCAACATGCTTGCCCATGTTCAAAAGAGCACTGTCAGGAAGGCAAGGCTCCGCCTTAGGCCACTGGGTTCTAGAGCAGAGATGGCATTATGTTAAGTTAAAAAGAGATGTTTATAAATGAACAAAAAACACCAGAAATGTAAAGAGATGCAATGACTTACTTTCTTTTTAAAGCCCGGAAATTCTAAAACACAAAAGAGAGTGGATGAGATTAGCTCAAGTCATCTAAAACAGCTAAACAGAACAGACAAAACAAGATGGACTGAGCTGCTCTCTCTTACTCGCACTAGGGGCAGATCCTCATTGCCCATCTCTTTCTTCAGAGTCTCAATGTGCTTGTTCAGGGCGATGATGTCTTTTTCTGTGTCTTTAATCATCTCCGCTATGGCAGCAGTCTTCTCCTGCTCCTCAGTGGCCAGTGCTTGCAGACGCTGTTTTTCTTCTGCAATAAGCGCCTCGTGGAGCCTCTCATACTCAGCCTTGATCCGTTTTTCGGCTTCCCCAGCCTGATGCTGCGATGAGCCACAGATGATAGTTCACATATACAGTGCACATACAAACATGAAACAGGATATGCACAGTCTGTGATGTGTTGCATATGTTTTGTTATTTTTTTTTTGCATTGTATATACAGTTTTGTTTTTTGTGTACCATGCATTTACTATACAACCTTCTCACTCTCAATATGTTAGGGAAGAACTACTTCCTAATATCCAGCAACTGCTCATCTTTTTCTTTGTAATGTAATCCCGAGAGCCAATATCACGTACAAATATCTTTATGGTCGCTCTAGGGGGCTGTATTATTCACAGAAGTAAAAGATCAAAGTCAGGTATGGATCCAGTTTCCCTGCTGGAACTGGGTGAAGATGGAAGATGTCTGAATGCAATGGACAAGTTTTGCAGCTTGTGTGTAAGAAACTAGATTAATCATTAAATGCAGATGGACCGCAACTTTACCTTGATGTATGTCACTGCATTGCTGAATTTCCGTGTCATTTTCTTGTATGTTTCCACTTTCTTTTCAAAGATCTGGACTTTGAAGCTGAGCTCCCTCTGCAAGAAGCACATCATCACCAAGAGATATTTTAGGCAAGTGACCAGTACCAAGAAAAACAAGGACTCTGTACCGTGTTCTGGAATCAACGAGGGAAAGCGAAAATGGAGCATAATATTAATTTCAAATGCCGTTCCAGTCTTTGCTGCCAGATATTGGGCTCAGTTGTATGCCAGCTTGCTCACCCTTCCAAAACTGCAACTTTAATATTGCTGCGAAATTATAAGCTTGACTGCTGTGTTGGTCTGGGTGTATTTCCCTTTCTTTGGAAATATCAAACACAACCCAAAATGAACCTGGATGTTATTCTCAGGGTGTTTTTAGTGTGGTTAAGAAATGGGACTAGAGCAGGGTGAAAAAGGAGTGAAGAAATGAAAGCATAAAAGAGGACCTAAGAAAAAAGAACAGATGAGGAAAAACTGGCACATCAGGAATAAGGAAATATGTTAAATACAATAAGCTACGGGGTGTGGACGTATTCAGTCTTTGCTTCCTTTCTTGTCAGTATTTCCTTAACTGGTTTAAAGCTGGGCAGGGCTCTTTACCTTACATATCGGTACTCCATCCCTCAGAGAATGCAGCCTGTGCGTGTTGTGGAGAGAGACACATTCCACGCACAAAGGCTCCTCATCCTTCTCACAGTACAGCTCCAGCGGCTTCAGGTGCAGGTTACAGCTTTCCTCGTTTCGGCGAATCGGGTTCGGCCGCAAGTTTGCCTGTTTAAGAAATGTCTCGCAGGCGCTGCTGAGCGCACGGTTGGAGATGGCCTGCTCTTCCTGAAACGCCGTCCTGCAGACGGGACAGGCTTTGCTGTACTCGAAACTTCTCTGCAGGCACTCCCGACAGAAACTGTGGCTGCAGGGTAGCAACGCGGGGTCCCTGAATATGCCCTGACACACAGGGCATGTCAGGTCCTGCTGGAGCGGTAACTGGTCATCGGACATATCCTCATCCATGCTGTCAGCCATGATTTCACGGGCCTTCTTCAGTAAAGTTTCGTTATCAAGACCAACGGAAATCAACAGATAAAGGCAGCCACATCCGTGTTCTGGCTCTCTGTGATAAGTCACCGCCTCACGCCTTGCCTTATGCCGACGACCATTAATGAAATATTTTTATGTCGAAATAAATCGCATAAAAGCCGACAAAAACTACGCTCTCCCAGCGCGCACTAACTTATGTCTTACGCCGCTCCTTTTCCGTGTTTGTGACGATGACGCACAGTGAACTTGATCTGTGTTTCTACAACACTGCCCTCTAAAGGATCTGGCACGTATAACAGGTCAGGTTTTGGAGAAGTGCATACAGCGATCAGTCATAACATTAAAACCACTGACAGGAGAAGTAAATAACATTGACCATCTTGTGACAATTCAGTGTTCTGCTGGGAAACTTAGACCTGGCATTCATGTGGTTGTTACTCAGACATGTAGCACCCACTTAGACCAGACCAGGCACCCCCACCCCATAGAAACGACAACTCATAAAACATGGAAAACAGCACAAGGGGTTGACCTGGCCTCCCAGTTCACTAGATCCCAAACTGATCAAGTATCTGTAGGATGCACTGGACCAAGCCTGATCCACGGAGACCCCTGTGACCAACATTCTGTTGCCGGACAGAACAGGACAGCCTCAGAAGGGTTCATGGGCTATTCCGCTGCTTCTCTCAGTTATATTTTTCTTTCATTCATTTTTCATTCATTCATTTTTTTCTCCATTCTGGGAGCGACTGGTGTGAATAATTCCAACAGATGGCACCAAAGTGCCACATTGTGAAACTGTACTTCCGCCATTGCATCTTTGATTAAGACCAGTGTGTCTGTTACCCAGTTAGAGGGAAAATTCTTAAATACAACACATTCATACTAACTGCAGCATGCATTAAAAGATGTGTGTCCTTTAAAGAATCATTGCAACCATGCTATTTAAAACAGTAACAGTGCAGGTCAGAATAACCACAACCTAATGTCTACTCATACATATCTGCTGCCACTGTCTCCATGGAGTAGCAATACAAAGTGCTCTGATTCCCTCACCTTTTGCACTCTTTATTTTGCAATTTGACTTTTAACTGGATAAAACTGCAATTATGGTCATGTGTTTACACTCCACACTGACATTATGAAAAACACCAACACTGAAATCTCATTTACAAAAGGCTCTACAGGTGCAGTCATCATCCTTGAGATGGGTGTAGACCCTTACTAGAGTGGCAAACTGAACTGACTGAACAGAGTTTAAAAAGGTAGTTCTCAGTGAGTGTCTTGACACAAAACAAGTCCAAGTCTAAATCTGTAGATTGAGTAAAGACATGAAGCCACATGTAAATCTTCAGTGTTCCCTAGAACACTTTTACTTCCCTAGTGCATTGAAACCACAAACCAGAAGTACCCTCTACTGAGACAGGGGAAGTGGCAGTAAGGGCAACCATCTCAGCAGGACTACATCAGTCAGGACTTTATATTAGAGCTACATAACCACCTGATGAAAGGCACAGATTTGCCAGACACCATTTAAAGGACTCTCAGAGCACAAGGAGACAGATTCCCTGTTACGAAGAGACAAAAATTTCAAAAGTTGAAGTGTGAGTTGAACTCCAAGTACTAACACTTGGCACTTGTCATCACCTCTTAATACCATTCCTACCGTGAAGCATGGTGGCACTAGCATTATGTCATGGGATGCTTCTCAGTGGCAAAGACACAAAAAACTCCGGGAAAGATGAATGTTAATACAAACAGTAAAATTCAGTGGTGCAGAAACATTTTGGTTGTCACATTTCTTGAACAGATGTTTATTCCTGTCACAGGGGTGAATTTTACACACTGTCAATGTAATATTTGTGAAGAAGTTTCACATATTAGTTGTTATGACAGTATTTTTGTCCAGGATACTGCTGTGGATGCTGAACTGCTTAAGTATATATATATATATATTTTTTTTTTTTTTTTTTTGAGACAGGACATGAACACTGATTGTACATTACAACTGAAGACCTTTTCATGTAAAATGTAGGGTTCAGTCGTATAGCTTATATGATGTAGGTTTTTCAAGTAGCCTCTTAGAGATTTTGAAACGGTGTATATACCAGTTAGCCACCCCTTTGTCTCTTGCTTAATGGGAAATGTTACAAATTCAGTAAATCGGTTTTCAAACAAAGACACAATAATTACCAGTAGTGCAGGGTAAAATAACAACAGATTAAGAATTAAGAACAGAATTTTTGAACATTACACAAGGCTTAACACACCAACAGAACTTCCTTATCAGCAGCGTTTTCAGATTCAGACTGTGTAAATTCACAGAAATCAGTTTCTTTTCTTCTTTTCAGAGTTTTGTTATTTTTTGTAAATATTTTTCAAATTTGTATTGTGTTTTTTTGGTAACTCTTTTCCCTGTCGAAGTCGTCTTTGTTTTTTGTATATATATTTTGCCAAATTCCGTGCTACTGTGACAAGGAAATTTCCCATACGTGGGATTAATAAACATGTCTTATGTCTTATGTCTTTCTTTGGAAAATGTGCCAGCCTGCTCACACAAGTACGTGTTTAAAACAATTTTATTTTATCTTTACATTGGCGTAAATTGCTTGTATTAACATGAGCTTGGAAAGTCAGGGGTATTTAGTTAAACTTAAATTTACTTTTAATAAATAATTTTTTAAACTAGTAATTTAATTTCTGTATTTTCTGTATTACCTTAAACAAAAACTCAAAGACATTTTATTTGTTAAACAATATGATGGGGAAACTAAAAATGTTTTCTTGAAGCTATATACATTTATGTACAGTGTATGCTGCATATTTCAAAAATGATATTTCTATATAAAACCTGAATTCCCGAATATTTCCTTCTAAAGAGAAGAAATGAAAAGTAAAAGAGAAACATAGAACAGTTTTACAGTAACTCTGCATGATTCCCCTGAAAAAGATGAAACTCTCTCTTGAAGTTCCCCATTGTGACATTCGCGTGTCTTAATGCCCCGTGGCATGTGATCTCTCTTCGGGCTTCCTCTGTTGTGGTTCCAGATTTCATTTTGACTGTGGAGCTTTGAGAACTACAATATCAGAGGATTAAAGTTTTGGTAAGTTATTATTTTCCATCATATTTTTTGGATATTTAAATATATAATATTGTTCACTCATTTTGTAGTATGAGACCACAGCATGTTAAACTGGGATGTGGTTTTCAGTTTGATGTGATGCTTTTTTATAACCACGTGCCATTCAGTAAAATGCTGCTACATTTTGTGAAGGACAAGGCAATGAGACCATAATGCAGCTACAGTCAAACATTGTTTGATAGCATACGTACTTGGACTAAATCATGTATTATATAATTTTAAATTACAGTTGCAGTATTTATGTCTCATGGCTCTTAACTTATGAAAGGTCTGAATTTACACACGCTTTCTCTTCAGCTAGTGCAAAAAAAAAAAAAAAAAGTAATAGTCTAACCGTAATATGACTGAAAAGGCCAAACTTTAACTCAAACAGAAACTGTGATCATGTTAATTGTTGGTACGGAGTCATACAGTTAATGAAACACCACAAACCTGACAAAAGCAAACCGTTACGTCACCCTCAAGCAAACCAAGTATGGTGGTATTTCACCCTGGCTTTATATTTCAAATATTACAAGAAAAGGAAATGTTTTTTTTACCTTCCCTTTGAAATATATCAAAGATGTATCCAGCATCTCCCTTCACAAGACATTGACCACACTTGATTAATGAAAATAATTGTCACTATAGGTTCTTTTACAAATCAGACCTATACCGTGCTAAACTAAGACACTTACTACATTCTTTTACATTGGTGTCTGTGCTGCAAAAAAATTAAAATAAAATAAAATAAAAAATCACTTAAATCAAAACAGTTCAAGCTTTGACTTGACAGTAACATAAAATGCACCACCATGTTTGACAGGTCAAATGCTCAGCCCATATTAACGTGCAGATTTCTTCTGTTTGTGCAGAGTTCACCGGCGTATATGATGGAAAGTGAAACATTCACACTGAGTAAAGGCCGGGCATGGTGGCTTGACGACCTTGATGACTTGTACTACGAAGACAACAACACCTTTAACTTTTCTGACTCATGCTGTGAGGGGGCTGACATTTGCAACCTTGATGACAGTAAGGATTTTGAGGCGGTGTTCATACCTATTCTGTACTCCGTGGCGTTTGTTGTGGGTTTCCTGGGGAACGGAGTGCTGCTGGGTGTTCTGCTTAAGAGCAGGAAGAACTGGAGTGTAACAGACACCTTCATCTTCCACCTGGGTGTGGCAGATGTCCTGCTGTTGTTGACGCTGCCGCTCTGGGCTGCACAGGCTGCCCAAGGTGATGGATGGACATTTGGTACACCTCTTTGCAAGATCACTGGAGCCGTTTTTACGGTAAGTATCGTGCATCAGGAAGATACCTCCGTCATACAAAGGTCCATGTGATAGATACTGAAAAAAGTTCTCACTTCTGTTTCATTCAATTCTTTGTGCCCTCAGATTAATTTCTACTGTGGCATCTTTCTCCTGGGCTGTATCAGTTTGGACCGCTACCTGTCCATTGTCCATGCTACCCAGATGTACTCCCAGAGGAACCCCATGGTTGTTCATGTCAGCTGCTTGGCAGTGTGGTTCTTCTCCATGCTCCTCTCTATCCCTGACTGGATCTTTTTAGATGCTGTGATGGATTCCAGACGAAACAGAACAGAGTGTGTTCGTAACTATTTCATGCTGGATAGCCAGAGAGTAGTTAGCTGGCGACTGGGATCACGCATGCTCTACCACATTGTGGGATTCCTGCTCCCTTCAGTTGTCCTGATCTTCTGCTACTCCTGCATTTTGCGCCAGCTGCGCTACGGCACCCAGGGTCTCCAAAAGCAGAAAGCTTTCAGGGTCATTGTTGCAGTGGCGGTGGTTTTCTTTCTCTGCTGGACACCATACAACATCACACTCATGGTGGACACGCTTTATTCAGGCAGGAGCAGTGAAATATGTGGAGTCAGTTCATCTATGGAGAAAGCAAAGACAGTGACCTCTTCTATAGGTTACCTCCACTGCAGCCTCAATCCCATCCTATATGCTTTCATGGGTGTGAAGTTTCGGCATCAGCTCCTGGACATATTGAAGACTTGTGGGTGGAAGGTGAAGGCAAACACTAGACTCCAACCTGACACGACA
This sequence comes from Chelon labrosus, assembly GCF_963514085.1. Classification (NCBI taxonomy): domain Eukaryota; kingdom Metazoa; phylum Chordata; class Actinopteri; order Mugiliformes; family Mugilidae; genus Chelon; species Chelon labrosus. The sequence goes on from NC_140345.1 coordinate 7,503,746, forward strand.
TGTGTGAACGACACCGCATTTTAATAGTTTGGCTACTCATTTCAATTCAGTTTTATTTATATATCTTCTATAGCAGTTCAAATTCTCTCATGGCGCTTTACAGAACCCGGAGCCTGACACCCCCAGAGCAGTCATAAAGGTGACAGTGTTGACAGCAGCAAAAGAGGGAGATGGGACAGAAGAGAAAGGCGGAGAAACAAGCAGATAAATCCATACATGCATCTGGATAAGGCACACACGCGGCATATGCATGATACAATGAGAGTATTAGTTGATGCACGATCTGAAGTTCTTGAATCATGGTCAAAATGGATGAATAAAGCTCAAAGGAGACTATGCCATGTAGTAGTAGCACATGAATGTATGGACAGTAAAGAAGAGTATAGTTAAGTTAAGTCATGTTACAAAGTGGTGAATTTTCCACTCTCTCAACTTAAAATGTGTAGAAGAAGGCTCAAATCTATGTTGTTATGTACATATGTTTGTCTGACAGAACTGTATAAGCTGAGCTGCTGAAATATATTTTTGTGACATATTTTTGGGCATTGACACTGATGACACATAAATTTTTCCTGTAAAATGCAGGATCCATCATATACATCAAACAATGTAAGTTTTTCAAGTATTAAAGATGTTGAAATACTGTGTGTACCCAAGACTGCCATCCCTTTTGTCTCTCGTTTTGTGGGAAATGTTACAAATTCAGTAAATCTGTGTTCAGCATTGCGGTATATTTTACAACATAATTAAAGACAGAATTTTAGGAATTAAAACTAATATTTCTTTTTTTATTTTATTTTGTTAACCTTGTTGCTCTTTAAGCCCTTAACTGACATATTTTCAAGGTTTCAGTTGCACTTTTGAAGTGGTATTTGAGGTATTGTTGTGTCGTCATGTATTTGCTGAAATGACATGCACAGATACAGGAAAAAAAAAAAAAAACATCTTCCTGTCTAAAAGTTAGTTAAGCCTTCCCAGTGCAGTCTCTACAGAGTACAAAAACATAGAGCATAAAAAGGTTTTTGATGCTATGTTGAAACATTTTGAAACATTCATTCATCTTCTGTAACTGCTTGTCCTGTAAAGGGTCGCAGGGGGTGCTGTCATCAGGTGAGAGGCGCGGTACACCCTGAACAGGTCTCCAGTCTATCGCAGGGCTAACACAGAGAGACAGACAACCATTCACACTCACATTCACACCTACGGCGAATTTAGAATCACAAGTGAACCTAACCAGCATGTCTTTGGACAGTGGGAGGAAGCAAGAGTACCCGGAGAGAACCCACACAGACACAGGGAGAACATGCAACAAGCTACATAAATGTATATACTGTATACTGTAGTTTGTTTCATTCTGTGTTAGTATAAATGGTGATTTTCAAAGCATTCTTTTAAAGACTTTTAAAAAGTAAAAGAGAAATCAACGAGTTTTACAGTAACACCATACGAAAATTCCCCTTGAAACTGTCTGTCTGGTTGTTCCTCTACCACTTCACATGCCTTAATGCGTGGTGCCATGTGATTTTCTTTCTATTTTTATTTCATTTTATTTTATTGCATACGTACTCGTTCACCCATTGTGCTATTTGTTCCAACACCTTTAGTCAAGCGTATGAGACCACAGTATGTTAGAGTGTAATGTGGTCTCACACGCTTCACTGAAGGTGTTAGAACACCCTTTTTATATGACTGCGCCATTCAGTAAATAGTTTCCACAACAAAATAGATTTTACCCATTTGATAATCATGTAGTAGATGATTCTTCTACCACACTCTCCTGGACATGTGAACTTTGTCTCTCCACTTCACCTGGCTTCCTACATCCTTTTTGCTAGAGAGAGCTGGGGCGATGTGGCCGCTCTACAGCTTGGTGTGAAAGTTGCGTGACCAACTGAGAAGCACAGAAAACTGTTACACACAGATTAATGTGCAAAGCCTTCCTTATAGAACTTACTCTGAGTCCTTTCCAAACTCAAAAAGGAGAGTCAATGCAAAAAGGTCAGATGACTCATTTAAGAGTTTTGGTATGACCAAATGTGATTCATTGTCATTGACTGATGCACATTTCTCCAAATCTCCACCACATGCAGTACGTGGACAGTACTAACCCAAACCCTTAAAGGGACTGCATGCACCAACACAGTGACAATTAAATCATGACAAATGTCAAATGTCAAATGTACACCAAACTGCTGACTATGGTGAATTATGTTATGTCTAACCCTAACCCGAACCCTATTACAGTTATCCAGTTTTCCATATCCCATGATATCAGTCAAGCACAACATGGCAAATACATTTAGTTAACTTATAGCCTGAAACGCAGTTGAGATGTGCTCCAAACAAGCACCTAAGACAAAACAATCAAACAAGACAAACTAACAGGAAGTGTTCTGGTGAGGTGATAGCTCTCGCTCTCTATTTTTTGTTGTGTGTACACTTTCATGTGCTGTCTTTTGCTTTGTAGGCGTTTATACTCGTCCTGGAGTTTAAGTTTGTCTACACTTACTCACATATTTTCATGATTTTGTTTTTGCAGCTGTACAGCTTCTTTCAAAGTGACAAGTTCTCAGTCATCCCATGGACTATACCACTGATTGAATTTGGTCAGTTCATTTTTCAAACCACCATTCCATGGGAGATTCATGCAAATACATCCAACAGATGGTGCCACAGGGCCATTGTGTGACATTGCATTGTGACAAGTGCCTGTTGCCCGCTGGGGTAAACACTGCCAAAACACACCACATTCAAACATTATCATGACATCTTGTGTGGTTGATGTGCGTCTTTGTCTGTGTGTGCCCTCAGAAGGTTTCTTGCCATCATTTAAAACAGGAACCAAAACAGCTCAGCTTGGAATAGTTGCAACTCCCTGTTTGTACAGTTGAAACCAGATGTTTACATACACTGTGTTAATAATAAAGCTTTTAATAATAATAAAGCTTTTATTGCAGACACAGGTCCATATCATACATATCATACACATACATAATAAATAATAAAAGTATGTTAAAAGACACATAAATATTTTTTCCTCACTGTCTGAAATTAAATCAGACTAAACCACTCCTGTTTTAGGTCAGTTAGGATTACTAAGATTATTTCTATTTGCTAAATGGCACAATAACGAGAGAGAGAATTTTTTTATTACTTTCTTCAAAGTCAGAAGTTTACATGCACAGAGATTACTATGTCTTTAAACAATGAAGGAAAGCCCTGATGGTGATGTCATGGCTTTGGAAGCTTCTGATAGGTTAACAGACAACGTTTGAATTAACTGGAGGCACACCTGTGGATGTATTTTAAGGCTACACCTCAAACACACTGCTTCCTTGTTTGACATCATGGGGAAATCAAAAGGAATCAGCCAAGATATCAGGAAGAGAACTGTGGAGCTCCACAAGTCTGGTTCATCCTTGGGAACAATTTCCAGATGCTTGAAGGTGCCACGTTCATCTGTTCAAACAATTATACGCAAGTATAGACACCATGGGAATGTCCAGCCATCATACCGCTCAGGAATTAGACGGGTTCTGTGTCCCAGAGACGCACGTGTTTTGGTCAGAAAAACGCGAATCAACCCCAGAACAAAAGCTAAAGACCTTGTCAAGATGACGGCTGAAGCTGGTAAGAGAGTGTCATTCTCCACAATGAAACGAGTCCTGTACCGACATGGACTGAAAGGCCGCTCAGCGAGGAAGAAGCCATTACTCCAAAAGAAACATAAAAAGGCCAGATTACAGTTTGCAAATGCACACAGAGACAAAGACCTTCATTTTTGGAGACATGTCCTGTGATCTGATGAAACTAAAGTGGAACTGTTTGGCCATAATGACCATGGTTACATTTGGAGGAAAAAGGGGGAAGCTTGTAAGCCTGAGAACACCATCCCAACTGTGAAGTATGGGGGTGGTAGCATCATGTTGTGGGGCTGTTTTGCCGCAGGAGGAACTGGTGCACTTCATAAAATAGACGGCATCATGAGGAAAGAACACTATGTGGAAATATTGAAGCAACGTCTCAAGACATCAGCCAGGAAGTTAAAGCTCGGGCGCAAATGGGTCTTCCAAATGTACAGTGACCCTAAGCATACTGCCAAAGTAGTTACAAAGTGGCTTAAGGACAACAAAATCAATGTTTTGGAGTGGCCATCACAAAGCCACGATCTCAATCCCATAGAAAATTTATGGATAGACCTGAAAAGGCGTGTGCGAGCGGCCTACAACCCTGACTCAGTTACACAAGTTCTGTCAGGAGGAATGGACCAGAATTCCAGCAGACTATTGCGAGAGGCTTGTAGAAGGATACCCAAAACGTTTGACCCAAGTCATACAGTTTAAAGGCAATGCTACCAAATACTAAGGAAATGTATGTAAACTTCTGACTTTGAAGAAAGTAATAAAAAATTCTCTAAGAAATTCTCTCTCTCATTATTGTGGCATTTAGCAAATACAAATAATTTTAGTAATCCTAACTGACCTAAAACAGGAGAAGTTTAGTCTGATTTAATGTCAGACAGTGAGAAAAAAATGTTTATGTGTCTTTTAACACAGTGTATGTAAACATCTAGTTTTAACTACACACTTGACTACAAACAGCTGCATCAGAAAGAAATCAGTTCCACTCGCTTTTTACTCTCACTGAGTGTCATGACAAAAAAATTGTCAAGGAAACTGACCGCATACTTAGCAAACGTTTGAACCCATTTAATAAAGCTTTAGTTTTCCCTAGTGTACACTTACCTACCTAATGAAATGCAAGACGTTTGAAACCACCTATCAGACTTCTGAGACAGGGGGACCTGCTGGAAGGACAACCAGGACTACATTAGTTAGCATGGCCTTTTTGACAGAGCTACATGAAAACCATGTAGGCTATGTGCATAGGTTACGCAGTCTATGTCATGCACGCACTAACCCTAACCCTAACCCTAACCAAAGAATCTTTAGAACTGATGTAAGGATGAACATGGCTAAATACAGAGAGCTCTTTGAGGAAACCTGCAGAGAGCTGAGATTGAGGTAATGGCTCGTGTTTGAGAACAAAAATGATTCAAGGAAAATGGCCAACACTGATGTGCATTCAAGTCTCTGGCTGCTGTACAGTGATCCAGCCAAAGCTGGATTCTAACTCTGCCCATTAAATAAGATCAACAATCAGTCAGGAAGAATGTGATAAATTACCAACAGGTGAAGAAGTGTTGTATGGATATAATACCACACAAGACCAATGAGAAATATCAGTTTTTCTTTAAAATGTATGTATTAATACATGTATTAAAATAGTCAACAAAAGTAAGGAAATACTGTTCATCCAAACACAGACCCATCATCCCCCACCCCCATTTTTTTTTTATCTTGATCTGATATATTAGTGGTAAATTTTCAGCAGGTTTCCATATTTCGTTTCGTATTAAAACACATCGCATTTTATTTTAATTCTGACAGGTTCTCTCCCCGCCTACATACAACGTTCATTGTAGGTACTTTTGGACTGCCAAGTGCAGCTCCTGCAGGAACATTCAATATTACTAAGTGTGGTTTCTCATCCACTTTCAATATCTTTCAATAGATTCTAATGGCGAGGTGGTTGGCACTGATGCCTCAGAGCGAGAAGGTCCCAGGTTTGAATCCATGGGCCAGCTGGGCCTTTCTGTGTGGAGTTTGCATGTTCTCCCTGTGTCTGCATGGGTTCTCTCCGGGTACTCTGGCTTCCTCCCACCATCAAAAGACATGCTCATTAGGTTGACTGGTGATTCTAAATCACATCCACACCATTGAATGTTATTTACTTCTCCTGTCAGTGGTCATAATGTTGTGGCTGATCGGTGTATACGTATATATTTGCGTCATAGCAGCAAATGTCACATCGAATATGTTTGTATGACTTCAAATGGGGTTTTACAGCAGGTACTGCTCTAAAATATCATGAGTGCTGTGATGTGGAATGACAGAAGTGTCACAAACAAACCAGACTGACAGTAACACTTATATGCGTCACAACTGGGGAAGGACGTGTAGAAACTACAAACATGTTTATTGCACATAATAAAAAGCTCAGTGCCTGCAGAACACTGAAATCAAATACACAAAGTCAGACAATGTCAGATATCTAAGATCACAACCATGTCCTCTTTGACCCTATTAACCATGACGACTGTAACAACCAGACCTTCCTGTGCTAGGGCAGAAATATGACGGTGCAGCAACCACAGCGGTTATCACTGGAGGTGGCTTTCAGAATATTTGATTCTAATGATAGTGCCACGCTAACCTATAATGTGGTGGCACCAAAAGGTTAAAACTGAGAGACAGGTTAAAACATTTTGCCGATGTTCAGACAGCTGTCAAGGAAAAACCTGCTCAACACGCTCTGAGGTTTTAACCTATAATCATCAGGTTAAAAAAGACAAGTTTTATAAGTTGTCCAGAAGTATTTTCTTCATCCTATGTCTCCCTGCTCATAGAGCTTCACAGCAGTATCACTACAGGAAGCTGACTGTAACATCACAGCACTGAGCGACAGTGATTTGAGTAACAGCACAAATTACAACTGGTTGTATAAAATTTTGATTGTGATTCAAACTAAGCAACAGGACTGAAAACAGTACAAGGACAGGATTTTAGGAATTAAAACTAACACTTGGATTTGTGGCATTTTTTTGTGTTTGCTCTTTCACTTCCTCAAATTACTTATTTCTATGGTTTCAAGGTTAAACAAACACGGCCAAATTTAGGGGCCCGCTTGGAACATGAATGTATTCATTTTGGAATATGATCGTGAGGAAGAAAGTGTTGTTGCGAAGTGCTTGTTGGAGTCACATGAGACAGACACGCGTAGTTATGTAAACCCTTGTTTTGGCTCACACTTGGTCAGCCCTTCCTCAACCAAACCGTGTTTAGAAAGCTGTTTGTGGATATCAAAATGAAACAAAACTCTTAGGTGGCTGTGCCTAAAAACCACATTAAGTATATAAAAACTCCTTTATGGTTTCAAATAATAAATGACCCCCTTAAAATGTGTAACACCACGTGAGATTCGAAGGCGCATAAACCGTCATTGTGCATTCCACGCCGAAATGTGCAGCAACAAAAATGTGGCATGCAGTTCGTGCCCTGTTTAACAATATGAGTCATAATACATTTATTTTGTACATTACATTTTCCAGCAGTCTGTTTCTCTGATTGTGCTGGCTGAAACAGTTTCGCTTACAAGTCAGGTGCTTGTACTTCCATCTCCCTCTCTCACCACAAGCTGTGTCAAAAAAACCTGCAGAACAAACGAATAAAGAAAGGTGTGAAAAAAAACAGGAACAAGCGAGGGGGAAACAGATACTTAAAACCCTGTGCTGTCGCAGGTGTCGTGTTTGCATAGTGGTGGCTGCGTACGCAGTATGAGCAATGCTGAAGACAACAAAAAAAAAAAAGGTGTGATAAAATCTTGAGGTTTGAGATGATTGCATGCCTGAAGAGACTGATCTTACAAAATTACTTCAGAACAGATTTAACACTGATAAGACAAATATAGATAGTTCCAAGGGTTTTAGGTGATCAACCAAGATTAGGAGGTTCATTCATAATTTTCTGTGCCGTTATTTCATTCATTTAGATTAGAAAGTGTAGACTGTATTTGATGTGAGTTGATGCTGTGTTTGATTGCTAATAATTGCTCACTGCTCTGTGCAACTGCTCAAATGCTTTTTCTGTAGAGGCGTTGTAAAATTGTGGACTGTTGCACTCACAAAGATGATGTTAGGTTGTCTTCTTACTATGAAGGCTAAGAGGTTTTACTTTTATCTTCATCTGTATTGTTTCTGCTTTCTGCTGGAGTTCACGGGGCTGAAGACTCGTCACACTGTCTTCAGCTCCGTCCTCAGATACTCTTGATGAGATAAGATGTACATTTACTGATCCAGTATAGGAAAAACACAGGGTGACACGGATGTAATCTGCATATATGCATGCGCTAAGGAAATAACTGTAATTTTGTCAGTCTACACAGTAAATATTACCATATGCCATATGTGCACTGGTAAGCACAGCCGAGAAGACAGCAGGGTGCATAAATAGTGTGTTGGGTTCACATCAGCAGCTTCCAACGTAAATGCCACATCTGGAATGAACATCAGACGTTCTGCCTGCTCAATTCATGATGGATTAAAGGGAGAATAGCTCATACAGTCCCTCGAAATAACTTTTGAGTCAACTGTCCGATTACTTTTGGTCTCTTGAAAAAGAGGAGGCTACATATTAAAGGGCTGCAATTCCTAAACCTGGGGGCGGAACAGTGGTGTGGTGGTTAGCACTGAGGAGCAAGAAGGTTCTGTGTTCGAATCCATGGGCCGACTGGGCCTATCTGTGTGGAGTTTGCATGTTCTCCCTGTGTCTGTGTGGGTTCTCTCCAGGTACTCCAAAAACGTGCTCAACTTGTGATTCTAAATTGGCCGTAGGTGTGCATGTGAGTGTGACTGTTTGTCTGTCTCTCTGTGTTAGCCCTGCGATAGACTGGAGACCTGTCCAGGGTGTACCCCGCCTCTCGCCCGATGACAGCTGGGATAGGCTCAAAAAAGTAGAACAGAATGTGAACTGGTCATTTTGGAGTCTATAAACTTCAAAATTAAAAAATGTGAACTGTGAACTAGTTCACTTTTATCTGTGCGAACTGAACTTTGAACTAGTTCTTCCTTAGTGTAAACTTGCACAACACCTGCAGTTTCTAGTACAATAACAGCACAGTATTTCAACTTTGCAAGAATTTCTCAAGTATGATGCATGAATTTATTTTACAGTTCCCTTATTTTTTATTCCACTTTCCATATTACTACTTAACAGTAAATACCGTAGCAGTTAATTAAGTGGTTAAGCCTCACTAAGCCGGATGCTAAACGGATGTGCCCTTTGACTATGTGTGTTGTATGTCTCATAGACTGTGGCCTTAAATTTAAATACAAAATCCAATTTAAATGTGCTGTTCAGACATTTAATTAATGGCTTTGACATTTTTATTGAATATTATAGATGTGAGCCCAAACATCAAGGCAATAATGCTGGTGGAATTTGCGAGTAGTGTCACAGAGGAAGTCTTAACGCTAAAAGAGATCTAAACCTAAAAGTAAAACGTATTGTCACAGTTTTTATTTAAAGGGAAGGTTTTTTTAGTGTCGGTGAAATGAACTTATTATCACAACATATTCTAAAGTCAGCACTCAGTACAGCACTGTATTTCTTGTAAACGTATTTCTTTTAATCACGGACAGATACTGAAACAGAACTTCTGAAACAATGAAACTGATATGCGTTTTTTAGAATGAGTCAGAGTTGTTCATCATGTTTAAAAAGTGTACCAGCCATAACATGTTTTTAACACATTGTCACACTGGCACAAGAAACGTACAGGGAGGCTATAAATCGCTGGTTTCAGGCATAAAGTGAAAAATTAAAGTTGATCTTCTTCGAGGAGTTTTCTTTTTAAGAGAGAAAATAAAAAAAATAAATAAAATATAGGAATACTAAAGTACATCCCAATCATGCCTTATCCGAGCCAATTAATTCCTATAAAAAAGTCTGCTTCTGATTGGAAAGGTTCAAGAGTTTTGGTGGCGTGCGGAGGATTTTGTGTGTGTGGGTGTGTTTTGGGCTTCCTCTGTAGGGGCTCTAGGTGCTGTTACTGGCAACTCATCATCTCATTCCTGTCGTGTAGCCCAGTGAGCCACAGTGTCAGAGCAAAACAGTTTGGTGAGTTATTATTTTCCTCCTTATTTTTAGAATATATATTTATATATATATATATATATCACTAGAAAGATTTCATTTAACATTCACACATCATTCTCTTTTATTTAAGATTTTCATTCACTGATACACGTGTCTCATTATGCGTGTTTAACAAATTACTAAGAGACCATAAACTGTTTTCTGATGCAGCATATCAGCAGGTTCATCCTCACACTTTTAGTTCAGAGTAACACAGACCACAGCATGTTAAACTGTGATGTGGTTTCCAGTTTGATGGGGTGCTTTTTTTCATTTCAGTGCCATTCAGTAAAAAGTTGCCACATTTTGTGAAGGGCAAGGCAGTTAGACAATGATGAAGCTTCAGACAACTTTCTGTGTTAATATATTTATTCATGATATATTATTCAATTAGAGATGCAACTTCAGGTTGCCGTTACGGCTTTTTGCGCCTCACGACTCTTAACCTGCTGCACACTGTGAACATGCTTGATTTCTCTTCCCCATCTGCTTGCTCAAAACTGCACTTGGTCATACAGGCATACAGTAAATCAAACAGAATACCACAAACCTTAGCGAGCGAAGTGTTACATCGCACTCTAGAAAGCCAGGTATGGTCGACCTAAATATTTGAAAAGTGTTGCAAGCTTCTCTGTCCAGACGGCATTGACTGACGACACCAAAGGTTTTCCACCAGCAGCTTGGATTTGGTGTAATGATCCTGTGGATGCTTACCAGGTCTAAATTAAACTTAGACATCTCCCTGGAGTTGCTCTTGTTCTCAGATTGAAGTCACTTGTGTTTAAATCTGAATGGTTAAAGCACTGACTTACACAAATAGCACCACCATGTGGTTGAAACAGGTTACACATGTCAAATGCTCAAATCAAATAACTGAACGGATTATCTGTTTGTGCAGTTGATCAGCATACATCATGGAGGAGGACAATCCTACACCGAGTGATTACAAGGCATGGTGGCTTGAGGGCCTTGATGACTACGACAACTACACCTTTAACTTTTCTGAGTGCTGTGAGGGGGGTGATATCTGCGACCTTGATGACAGTACAGATTTTGAGGCGGTGTTCATACCTATTCTGTACTCTGTGGCATTTATTGTGGGTTTCCTGGGGAACGGAGCGCTGTTGGGTGTTCTGCTTAAGAGCAGAAGGAAATGGAGTGTAACAGACACCTTCATCCTCCACCTGGGTGTGGCAGATGTCCTGCTGTTGTTAACGCTGCCCCTCTGGGCTGCACAGGCTGCCAATGGTGATGGATGGACATTTGGTACACCTCTTTGCAAGATCACTGGAGCCGTTTTTACGGTAAGTATCGCGCATCAGGAAGATACCTCCATCATACAAAGGTCCATGTGATAGATAATGAAAAAAGTTCTCACTTCTGTTTCATTCAATTCTTTGTGCCCTCAGGTAAATTTCTACTGTGGCATCTTTCTCTTGGCCTGTATCAGTTTGGACCGCTACCTGTCCATTGTCCATGCTACCCAGATGTACTCCCGCAGGAACCCCATGGCTGTTCATATCAGCTGCTTGGCAGTGTGGTTCTTCTCCATGCTCCTCTCTATCCCTGACTGGATCTTTTTAGATGCTTTGATGGATGACAGACGAAACAGAACAGAGTGTGTTCGTAACTATTTAATGTTTGATAACCAGAGAGTAGTTAGCTGGCGACTGGCATCACGCCTGCTCTACCACATTGTGGGATTCCTGCTCCCTTCAGTTGTCCTGATCTTCTGCTACTCCTGCATTTTGCAGCGGCTGCGCTGCGGCACCCAGGGTGTCCAAAAGCAGAAAGCTTTCAGGGTCATTGTTGCAGTGGTAGTGGTTTTCTTTCTCTGCTGGACACCATACAACATCACACTCATGGTGGACACGCTTTATTCAAAGGACAGCGATGACACCTGTGGAATCAGAACATCACTCAGCAAAGCAAGGACAGTGACCTCTTCTATAGGTTACCTCCACTGCAGCCTCAATCCCATCCTATATGCCTTTGTGGGTGTAAAGTTCCGCCGTCAACTCCTGGACATATTGAGGTCCCTGGGCTGCAAAATAAAAGCAAATGCCGCATTCCAGTCAGCTGGCAGCAGGAGAACCTCAATTTGGTCTGAGTCTGCGGACACCTCCAACTCCTTGGCTATCTGAAAAAGAAACATATGAACAAATGTGAACAAGCTTACAAATGAACTTCAACTTTCATAAAAAATAGAGATGAATATCTGAACCTAATGTGTTTTCTGTGTTTCCTCTGCAATATATCCTGTAACATGTTGTGTTTTCTTTAGTTTACCATAGCTCTTAGTGTGTTTGCAGCTAAACATGAACATTGAACATCATTTTGTATATTTCTTGTATAGTATAATATAGTATTTTCTTTTCTTTCTTTGTTTTCTTTTTGAGTTTTTTTTTCTTTGTCTTTTTTTTTTTTTTTTTTTTGATTGCCAGGCAGCTTTGTACCATAAATAATTCAGGATGCAATACTGTTACTGTTAGTATTGGTACTGCAACAAGCTATATTTGACATACAAACTTAAATTATGCCAGTTTTTTTTTACATTGCACATATGTAAAACATTTTTATAATAAACATTTATATTTTTCATAATCTCAAACAAGTGTTTTTGACATTGCAGAACAGCGACTTGAAACTTAGAAATCAATTTACATGTGTTTCACCTTGATATTCCACGCAGCTTTAAAGCTTTCTGAGAGGTTTTAGAAAGATCCATTTCAACTGTAAGATAATTAAAACATTTTTTTCCCAAGTGTACTTTTTTAGTTACCATTTAAAATCCGTCCACTGGTTTGTTCCTGTGTAGACCTGCAGGATACTTTTGCGTCCAGGATTTCCAGGGTTTGTGATCCCCAGCCAGGACTATAAGGCCATTGTTGTTATGATTATTTCTGGAAATGTTCCTAGAGGGGTTGTTTACATCAGATTTTAAGACTGGCATCACAGGTTTGGACAGGCATTACAGGCTTTCATGCTAAATGCCACATAGTTTATTTCTTAATAAAACTGGAAACACAGAGTTCACTCTTTCAGAACTCTTCCTGCTTGGCAAATCAGAAGTCACTGTGAACTTAGCACAAGGTCATTGCTTCAAATGACAAAATTCGAATGACCTACTCACGCAGATCACACATATTTGCACATGTGGTAAAATGGCTAAATATTCAAAACCAAAGCTGAAAACTGTTGTTAGACTACCATTTGCCACCTTCTGCCACATCAGCTCCTAAAAGGAAATTACAAAATAATCATGCATAAATCTCCTATCTTGCAAGTAAAGTGGCATCCAGGCATTTTTGCATGCATACATATATTGCATGAGACAGTGACGTATTTCATATATTATTATATTTATACTTTCTGTGTGGAGTTTGCATTGTCTCCCTGTGTCTGCGTGGGTTCTCTCCGGGTACTCCGGCTTCCTTCCACCGTCCAAAGACATGCGCATTAGGTTAATTTGTGATTCTAAATTGGCCATAGGTGTGCATGTGAGTGTGAATGGTTGTCTGTCTCTGTGTTAGCCCTGCGATGGACTGGCGACCTGTCCAGGGTGTACCCCTGCCTCTCGCCCGATGACAGCTGGGATAGGCTCCAGCAGACCCCCGCGACCCTTAACAGGAATAACCGGGTATAGAAAATGAATGAATGAATGAATTATATTTATACACCCACCCTCAATGGTGAAACCACATGAGGAGATGTCCTTCACAACAAGTAGCAATGCTCCGAAGATAACAAAGAGTTTCTCCTTCTCAAGTGTTTCAGTACAAGAGTTGACTTCTAGAGCTGCATAAAGAGAACTGTCTCTAGAGAGAAGTTATACTTAATCTGTTACTGTTTTCAGGTTTAACACACTTTCACAGCAGGATTCAATTTTGCAATAGCATTTTATTTTATAGATTTGTAGCTGAGAGTTAAAATCCTGCTCCACAACGGCTTTTTATTTATGCACAAACTTTCCTGTTTACACATGCCTTCACTTTGGTCTCTGTCAACTAATAGGTGGGGTATTCAGCTCCTGCTTGCTGTTTCTTTTGTAACAGTTTGTTTTAGTGCACAAATTAAATACAAATGTATTATTTAAAAAGCACTGTGGATGTCTTCAGTTGTCTCTAACTCATGAAGTAACTAACTCTTATGAAGTGTAAACAATGCATGCGCATGTATATATTTATAATATAAACAGAATAAGAACATGAACAATATGTGCGAGAGTATCACCGAAAAAAGGAAACCCACATGTATCAGTTTCTGTGGAAACACTTTATATCTTTGTGACAGGAAACTGATGCAAAGTGACAAAAAGGCGGATGTGCATCCTCAGCCACAGAGTTGAAACACCAAGCTAGCACAGAGAATGAAGGTGCATTGCAACAGAAGTCTCAAAATAAACTAGTATGTGCACGACATCTTAAAAAAAAGCAGAAAGGTGACGTCAGCGTAAGAGATCATTGCAATAAGTCAAATATTTGAGTCTTCAGGCAGCAAAGAGTAGACTAAAGATGATTTAAATTACCGAAAACTATTTCAAACACATCAAGCTTTGTATGTTTGACATGAACTGGGCTTGTTCTTTTATAGTGCTGAAGGTTTTTAATTTTAAATTTGATGAAGTCCGCTTCCTTTCATTTTTTTGCACATACTATTCTCCCAAACTGTATGTTGTTTGCCTATCTCTATCTTAGCTAGGCTCTAGTTGAAGCAGGAAATAACACTTGAACTTGACCTGACACTTGAGCTCAATTATAACCACGCATATATGTGATGTGTTTCTACTGGACGCAGTATGAGCAATGCTGAAGACAACAAAAAAAAAGGTGTGATAAAATCTTGAGGTTTTTGAGATGATTGCATGCCTGAAGAGGCTGATCTTAAAAAATTACTTCAGAACAGATTTAACACTGATAAGACAAATACAGTCAGGTCCATAAATATTGGGACATCGACACAATTCTAATCTTTTTGGCTCTATACACCACCACAATGTGAAATGAAACGAACAAGATGTGCTTTAACTGCAGACTTTCAGCTTTAATTTGAGGGTATTTACATCCAAATCAGGTGATCGGTGTAGGAATTACAACAGTTTGTATATGTGCCTCCCACTTTTTAAGGGACCAAAAGTAATGGGACAAATTAACAATCATAAATCAAACTTTCACTTTTTTAATACTTGGTTACAAATCCTTTGCAGTCAATTACAGCCTGAAGTCTGGAATGGATAGACATCACCAGACGCTGGGTTTCATCCCTGGTGATGCTCTGCCAGGCCTCTACTGCAACTGTCTTCAGTTCCTGCTTGTTCTTGGGGCATTTTCCCTTCAGTTTTGTCTTCAGCAAGTGAAATGCGTGCTCAATCGGATTCAGGTCAGGTGATTGTCTTGGCCATTGCATAACATTCCACTTCTTTGCCTTAAAAAACTCTTTGGTTGCTTTCGCAGTATGCTTCAGGTCATTGTCCATCTGAACTGTGAAGTGCCGTCCAATGAGTTCTGAAGCATTTGGTTGAATATGAGCAGATAATACTGCCAGAAACACTTCAGAATTCATCCTGCTGCTTTTGTCAGCAGTCACATCATCAATAAATACAAGGGAACCAGTTCCATTTAGGCTGATCCAGCTTCGCTCCCACACTGAACGCTACAGGACTACTTTCATACCATTCTCTGTCCAGTTGTACAACAACTCACCTTTCTGTGACAGATAACTCATTGTTATTAATGTTAATGGACACTACTGCACCTTACACCTTACCCTGTATATGTAATTTATATTTATATTCTTCCATTTCTTGTACATTTGTTCATATTCTAATATGATAATTTGTACATTTTGGCTTATACTATTTCTATTTTACGTTACTAGATCTTATTCTACTTATTTTTTATTTCTATTTTATTTAATTTAATCTTTTCTTTTTATCTGAGGTTCTTAAGAGTGTGTTTTTTATGGACAACTAAGCTACTGTAGCCAAGCAATTTCCCTTGTGGATCAATAAAGTTTATCTAAGTCTAAGTCTAAGTCTAAGCCACACATGCCCACGCCATGACACTATCACCACCATGCTACACTGGTGAGGTGGTATGCTTTGGATCATGAGTTCCTTTCCTTCTCCATACTCTTCTCTTCCCTTCCCTCTGGTACAAGTTGATCTTTGTCTCATCTGTCCATAGGTTGTTGTTCCAGAACTGTGAAGACTTTCATCTTCATCTGTATTGTTTCTGCTTTTTCTTTGGTCTCCATGATGGTGTTTAAGATCTGAATGTTGTCTGCCACCCACTGTGTGACTTGCTGGTCAGGAGTTCACGGGGCTGAACTCAGTGCAAGAGTCATCACACATTCTTCAGCTCTGTCCTCAGATACTCTTGATGAGATAAGATGTACATTTACTGATCCACCAAAGGAGAAACACAGGGTGACACGGATGTAATCTGCATATATGCATGCGCTTAGGAAATAACTGTAATTTTGTCAGTCTACACAATAAATATTACCATATGCCATATGTACACCTGAACCTGGTGGTGAGCTATGGAAGCTCACCATGCATAACCAAGTTAACCACATGTCTGTCTTTGTTTGTCTTTGTCTTGGAAACAAAGGAAAGCACCGGAAACCTCAAGTCCCACAATCCTCCAGGTGTGAAAACTGACCCAGCAGTTCACTGGCTGACAGTGGCATGTGACCTTTGAGGTCATCAGGTCATATAAAATGTTCTGTTTGGCCTTTGTTCTTCCTCTCTTCCACACCTCCACGTGGAGACCCCCAGCTGCTCAGCTGCAGCTGGCTGCCTCATGTAGTCTGCTAACAAAGAGCAGCTACTCCAGGCCTGTCCTGCTTACAGCAGCGAAGCAAGATCCTGCTTGAGAAATCTGCACCAGCAAGTCTTTTAGCCAACAAACAAAGGTTTTTAGGCTAAACCCCCAAACAACAGGAGCCACACAGCTAGTAAGCACTAAGCTACATTAAAGGACTTCAAGGAGCGGCCGGTTTCTCTCCAACGTCTGCCATCAGGAACATATTAAGCACTTCAGCTTTTCTCCCCTTGGCCCTTCCATCAGGAACCGCCAGCTAAAGGAGCAACACGTCAGAAATTGACTTTTCCACCAAATCTGGTAATATGACCTGGGCCTAGTCAAGCTAAGCTAAGCTTAGCTTCTAAGTTGTTATAGTGATTTGATGTTAGTTTAGGTTATGCAGCACACAGACTCAGGGTCTCTTGCATGTTAATCTAACCATTCTTCCTTTAATCTGGCACCTCATAAAACTCTGATCACATTCCATATATACACTAGCCAGTACATGGTCTGAGTGTCCCTACTCAGCAGCCATCTTATTTTCTCTTTGCTCAAAGCCTCAAGGCCCTAGTGGCCATTTTGACACACACCCCCACCCACACACACCTGTATAAAGTGCACTGTTGTTAGATCGTATGTTTTTACTTTTAGTCTTGTTAATAAATGTCTTTTAAACATACCTGTTGTCTGTTTATTGTTGCACAAGAATGAATTTTGCCAACTTCTACACTGTCAACAACTCCAAATTCCTTCACCTTAAATAATTGTTAATGTGGTAATTTTGGTTACAGTTATTAATTTAATTATTAATCAGAAATCCAAATTGACAATTTAGTATATTTTATGAGACTGATTTGATTAATTGGCTATCTTTTCCCTTCTTAGAAGGGTGGTGCCCTGAGGTGATCTAGTAATTCAGATCCAATTATTTAATAATAAATAATTATTTTTGATAATTACTAATTATTTATGATAGCCAAACCCCAATATTGAGTGCCTTAGCACACAGGCCCAGCATGAATCAGCATCAGACGTTCTGCCTGCTTAATTCATGATGGATTAAAGGGAGAATAGCTCATACAGTCCCTCGAAATAGCTTTTGAGTCAGTTGTCCAATTACCTTTGGTCTCTTGAAAAAGAGGAGGCTACATATTAAAGAGCTGCAATTCCTAAACCTGGGGGCAGAACAGTGGTGTGGTTGTTCGCACTGAGGAGCAAGGAGGTTCTGAGTTTGAATCCATGGGCCGTCTGGGCCTTTCTGTGTGGAGTTGCATGTTCTCCCTGTGTCTGCGTGGGTTCTCTCTGGGTACTCTGGCTTCCTCCCACTATCCAAAGACATGCTCATTAGGTTAACTCGTGATTCTAAATTGGCCGTAGGTGTGAGCCGTAGGTGTGAGTGTGAGTGTGAATGGTTGTCTGTCTCTCTGTGTTTGCCCTGTGATAGACTGGAGACCTGTCCAGGGTGTACCCCGCCTCTTGCCCGATGACAGCTGGGATAGACTCAAAAAAGTAAAACAGATCCTGGCGGAAAAAATATCACGGGCTGGGGATGGATGGTCCTGTCAGTCAGAGATTCCACTGAACAAGAATGGCTTGAAGCTGCTCATCAAAAAAAAAAACTAGTTCTTCCTTAGTGTAAACTTGCACAACACCTGCAGTTTCTAGTATTCTAGAATTTCACATATTTTTACAGTTCCCCTTTTTTTTAATTCCACTTTCGGTATTGCTCCTCTTGCACGTGAGCACCTTCCCTTTGGTGCATCACGATCATTCTTTTGTCATCTGACTAAACTGTAAATGTTAGAAAGGCCACCCCTATGCGCATGCGCCAGTTATAAGGTCCCCTTTATTAGTATGCCGTAAAAAGTTAGATGCAGCAGTGACTCGGTAGATGAAAACTTTGTGTGCTTTGTGTGCGTAATTGCCCAAAATAAGTGAGTAAACCTGTATAAATCCTAAGTGTTAAGCCTGCAGTATTTAAGTGATCAGATTATAATTTGCCAGAGATTGCCTGTAAAACCGTTTGCATGTAGTTTATAGAGTTAACTTCAAAGAACTTTTCTGCCGTTTAGTTTCATTTTATAATTTAAATTCCTTCTGCTGGTGTGAAGTTGGTGTTGGTGTGATTTGTGTCAGAAGAAAGTTAGCAGTCAGTTAGAATATTAGTCTACCATATTCCAGTCGATTCTGTTGAAGTATTTCATGTTAAACATATCGCAGAATATATGCCAATTTAAACCGTGACGTCGCTGATAATTCCACATCGGTGGAAAAAAGATTCGGGATCCGGCTCACTGAACCGGCCACCAAAGAAGACTCAAGAATAATTAATCTAGACGTCTGCTTAACCGGCTCAGTTGAGTCCTCCCACATTTGATTGATATATAATCAATAAACGGCACCATTCAAACATCTTACATCTCAATCGTCAGAGAAACAAAATGTACTACCCGACTTGACAACTAGCAAGCAGCGCAAACTAAGGCACTCAGCCACTCGGATCCGCTGAGTCTCGAGAGCAGGGAGTCAACAGCCACTCACTCGGTCGGCAGAGCAACGAAACTTAACCGACTCAGGGATCATTCTCATCTCAGAGAAATCACAAATGTTCTTAATCTGCTGCCGCCTATAGCCAGTCTAAAGACGGGGAAAAAAATGGCCATATTTTAGAATTTAGACCATTAATCACAGACAAGATCGTCTGTTTTCTTCTAGGCCAGGGATGCCCCCCCAACGAAAATAAATGACACAAAATTTTGCACAGCCATGTTTTATTATAACAATATAAGTGAAACAGAAACTTGTATTTCTCAATTGCACAAATCCTTCCTTCAATAGAACATTTGAAAATCACACTTAAGACAATCCAGTTATTCAACTATTGCAATTACAACAGGAAACACACTTTTTAAGGTGCACAATCTCCACCTCCAACATAGGTAGGTAGATAGTACAAAACATCCACGAATTGCAAATTTAAATAAACATGCCCTTACATGCTAAATGTCTGTCATTAGAAGCTATATTAATCTATCTTTCCCAGTAAGTGGTTATTTTGTGTTTGCTTCACTAAACACACACACACACACACACACACATATATATTTAAAATGGCAGTTTTATCATATCTGGCTAAGTGTGTGGTCCTATGTGGCCCTCAGGTAGTGTCGATGAAAAATTGTGGCCCCCTCCATCATTTAGGTTGGCCATCCCTGCTCTAGACTGAGTAACGTTATGATACTGAATCTCACTGGAGCCTATGTAGTGAGTGAATTAATAGCCTTTTCTGCATCCACTTCCACATACATTTTAGACCAGGGATGGGCAACCTAAATGATGGAGAGGGCCCTGCTTTGCTGTGCTGTGCTTGACTTCAAGTAAACATCGATTTGCATAATTCCAGTTTCCTGTGTTCTGACCGACACACCGGGGAGATACCCATATTCATTCCTACATACAGTCCAACATAAGCCACGCGGATATAACAGTAAGTACCCTAGCAGTTAATTGTGTGGTTAAGCCTCACTAAGCCGTCCTATGCTAAACGGATGTGCCATTTGACTATGTGTGTTGTATGTCTCATAGACTGTGGCCTTAAATTTAAATAAATAATCCAATTTAAATGTGCTGGTCAGACATTTAATTAATGGCTTTGACATTTTTATTGAATATTATACATGTGAGCTCAAACGTCAATAATGCTGGTGGAATTTGCGAGTAGTGTCACAGAGGAAGTCTTAACGCTAAAAGAGATGTAAACCTAAAAGTAAAACATATTCTCACAGGTTTTAAGTAAATGTGAGGTTTTTTTTTTTAGTGTCGGTCAAATGAACTTATTATCACAACATATTCTAAAGTCAGCACTCAGTACAGCACTGTATTTCTTGTAAACGTATTTCTTTTAATCACGGACAGATACTGAAACAGAACTTCTGAAACAATGAAACTGATTTGTGTTTTTTAGAATGAGTCAGAGTTGTTCATCATGTTTAAAAAGTGTACCACACCATAACATGTTTTTAACACATCGTCACACTGGCACAAGAAACGTACAGGGAGGCTGTAAATCGCTGGTTTCAGGCATAAAGTGAAAAATTAAAGTTGATCTTCTTCGAGGAGTTTTCTTTTTAAGAGAGAAAATAAAAAAAATAAAATAAAATATAGGAATACTAAAGTACATCCCAATCATGCCTTATCTGAGCCAATTAATTCCTATAAAAAAGTCTGCTTCTGATTGGAAACGTTCAAGAGTTTTCACATTCACATTGCAGCAAGTGTGGCGTGCGGAGGATTTTGTGTGTGTGGGTGTGTTTTGGGCTTCCTCTGTAGGGGCTCTAGGTGCTGTTACTGGTTATTTAACATACACACATCATTCTCTTCTATTTAAGATTTTCATTCACTGATACACGTGTCTCATTATGCGTGTTTAACGAATTACTAAAAGACCATAAACAGTTTTCTGATGCAGCATATCAGCAGGTTCGTTCTCACACTTTTAGTTCAGAGTAACACAGACCACAGCATGTTAAACTGTGATGTGGTTTCCAGTTTGATGGTGTGCTTTTTTTCATTTCAGTGCCATTCAGTAAAAAGCTGCCACATTTTGTGAAGGGCAAGGCAGTTAGACAATGATGAAGCTTCAGACAACTTTCTGTGTTATTATATGTCCAGACGGCATTGACTGACAACACCAAAGGTTTTCCACCAGCAGGTTGGATTTGGTGTAATGATCCTGTGGATGCTACCAGGTCTAAATTAAACTTCTCCCTGGAGTTGCTCTTGTTCTCAGATTGAAGTCACTTGTGTTTAAATCTCAATGGTTAAAGCATTGACTTGATGGTAAACACAAATAGCACCACCATGTGGTTGAAACAGGTTTCACATGTCAAATCAAATAACTGAACTGATTTCCTGTTTGTGCAGTTGATCAGCATACATCATGGAGGAGGACAATCTTACACCGAGTGATGACAAGGCATGGTGGCTTGAGGCCTTTGATTACTACGACAACTACACCTTTAACTATTCTGACTTTGGCTATGAGTGGGATAACATCTGCGACCTTGATGACAGTAAGGATTTTGAGGCGGTGTTCATACCTATTCTGTACTCTGTGGTGTTTGTTGCTGGTTTCCTGGGGAAACGGAGCACTGTTGGGTGTTCTGCTTAAGAGCAGAAAGAACTGGAGTGTAACAGACACCTTCATCTTCCACCTGGGTGTGGCAGATGTCCTGCTGTTGTTGACGCTGCCCCTCTGGGCTGCACAGGCTGCCAATGGTGATGGATGGACATTTGGTACACCTCTCTGTAAGATCACTGGAGCCGTTTTTACGGTAAGTATTGCGCATCAGGAAGATACCTCCGTCATACAAAGGTCCATGTGATAGATACTGAAAAAAGTTCTCACTTCTGTTTCATTCAATTCTTTGTGCCCTCAGGTAAATTTCTACTGTGGCATCTTTCTCCTGGGCTGTATCAGTTTGGACCGCTACCTGTCCATTGTCCATGCTACCCAGATGTACTCCCGCAGGAACCCCATGGCTGTTCATATCAGCTGCTTGGCAGTGTGGTTCTTCTCCATGCTCCTCTCCATCCCTGACTGGATCTTTTTAGATGCTGTGATGGGTTACAAACGAAGCAGAACAGAGTGTGTTCATAAATATTTCACGTTTGATAGCCAGAGAGTAGTTAACTGGCGACTGGCATCACGCCTGCGCTACCACATTGTGGGATTCCTGCTCCCCTCGGTTGTCCTGATCTTCTGCTACTCCTGCATTTTGCAGCGGCTGCGCTGCGGCACCCAGGGTGTCCAAAAGCAGAAAGCTTTCAGGGTCATTGTTGCAGTGGTAGTGGTTTTCTTTCTCTGCTGGACACCATACAACATCACACTCATGGTGGACACATTTTATTCAGGCAGGAGCAGTGAATTATATGGAGTCAGTTCATCTATGGAGAAAGCAAGGACAGTGACCTCTTCTATAGGTTACCTCCACTGCAGCCTCAATCCCATCCTATATGCCTTTGTGGATGTAAAGTTCCGCCGTCAACTCCTGGACATATTGAGGTCCCTGGGCTGCAAAATAAAAGCAAATGCCGCATTCCAGTCAGCTGGCAGCAGGAGAACCTCAAGAACCTCTGAGTCCGCTGACACCTCCAACTCCTTGGCTGAAAAAGAAGCATATGAACAAATGTGAACAAGCTTACAAATGAGACTTCAACTTTCATAAACAGTATAGATCAATATCTGAGCCTAATGTGTGTTCTGTGTTTCCTCTGCAATATATCCTGTAACATGTTGTGTTTTCTTTAGTTTACCATAGCTCTTAGTGTGTTTTCAGCTGAACATGAACATTGAACATCATTTTGTATATTTCTTGTATAGTATAATATAGTATTTTATTTTATTTTATTTTCTTTCTTTTTTTTTTTTTTTTGATTGCCAGGCAGCTTTGTACCATAAATAATTCAGGATGCAGTACTGTTACTGTTAGTATTGGTACTGCAACAAGCTATATTTGACATACAAATTTAAATTATGCATCATATTTTATACCAGTTTTTTTTACATTGCACATATGTAAAACATTTTTATAATAATCGTTTATATTTTTCATAATCTCAAACAAGTGTTTTTGACATTACAGAACAGCGACGTGAAACTTAGAAATCAATTTACATGTGTTTCACCTTGATATTCCACGCAGCTTTAAAGCTTTGTGAGAGGTTTTAGAAAGATCCATTTCAACTGTAAGATAATTAAAACATTTCTTTCCCACGTGTACTTTCTTAGTTACCATTTAAAACCCGTCGACTGGTTTGTCCCTGTGTAGACCTGCAGGATACTTTTGCGTCCAGGATTTCCAGGGTTTGTGAACCCCAGCCAGGACTGTAAGGCCATTGTTGTTATGATTATTTCTGGAAATGTTCCTAGAGGGGTTGTTTACATCAGATTTTAAGACTGGCATCACAGGTTTGGACAGGCATCACAGGCTTTCATGCTTAATGCCACATAGTTTATTTCTTAATAAAACTGGAAACACAGAGTTCACTCTTTCAGAACTCTTCCCGCTTGGCAAATCAGAAGTCACTGTGAACTTAGCACACGGTCATTGCTTGACACCAAATATATGAACACATCTGTCAAAATTCAAATGACCTACTCACTCAGATCACACATATTTGCACATGTGGTAAAATGGCTAAATATTCAAAACCAAAGCTGAAAATTGTTAGACTACAATTTGCCACCTTCTGCCACATCAGCTCCTAAAAGGAAATTACAAAAATAATCATGCATAAATCTCCTATCTTGTAAGTAAAGTGGCATCCAGGCATTTTTGCATGCATACATATATTGCATGAGACAGTGAAGTATTTCATGTATTATTATATTTACACCCACCCTCAATGGTGAAACCACATGCGGAGATGTCCTTCACAACAAGTAACAGCAATGCTCCGAAGATAACAAAGAGTTTCTCCTTTGCGAGTGTTTCAGTACAAGAGTTGACGTCACCTCGAGAGCTGCATAAAGAGAACTGTCTCTAGAGAGAAGTTATACTTCATCTGTTTAACACACTTTCACAGCAGGATTCAATTTTGCAATTGCATTTTATTTTATAGATTTGTAGCTGAAAAGTTAAAATCCTGCTCCACAACAGCTTTTTAGTTATGCACACATGAAAACTTTCCTGTTTACACATGCCTTCACTTTGGTCTCTGTCAACTTATAGGTGGGGCATTCAGCTCCTGCTTGCTGTTTCTTTTGTAACTGTTTGTTTTAGTGCACAAATTAAACACAAATGTATTATTTAAAAAGCACTGTGGATGTCTTCAGTTGTCTCTAACTCATGAAGTAACTAACTCTTATGAAGTGTAAACAATGCATGCGCATGTATATATTTATAATATAAACAGAATAAGAACATGAACAATATGTGCGAGAGTATCACCGAAAAAAGGAAACCCACATGTATCAGTTTCTGTGACAGGAATATATCTTTGTGACAGGAAACTGATGCAAAGTGACAAAAAGGCGGACATGTATCCTCAGCCACAGGGTGTAAACACCAAGGTAGCACAGAGAATGAAGGTGCATTGCAACAGAAGTCTCAAAATAACTAGTATGTGCACGACATCTTAAAAAAAGCAGAAAGGTGACGTCAGTGTAAGAAATCATAGCAATAACTGAAATATTTGAGTCCGGAGGCAGCAAAATGTAAATGTAAATGTAAATGTACTTTATTTATATAGCACCTTACATCGACCGATAGGTGAGCCAAGGTGCTTTACAAAAGATTAAACAAAGAGTAGCAAAGAGTAGACTAAAGATGATTAAAATGACTTGGCTGCACACATCAAGCTTTGTATGTTTGACATGAACTAGGCTTGTTCTTTTATAGTGCTGAAGGTTTTTAAAAAGTCCTCCTTTCCTTTTTTTTTTGTACATACTATTCTATTCTCCCAAACTGTATGTTGTTTGCTTATCTCTATCTTAGTTAGGCTCTAGTTGAAGCAGGAAATAACACTTGAACTTGACCTGACGGTTGAGCCCAATTATAACCACGCATATATGTGATGTGTTTCTACTGTTAAGCTTTAACAGCATTTTGAGATGAGGCCAGATTCTTGACCCGTCAGCCCCAAATAAACTCAAATCTACTCAAGCCTCATTCAGAAAAAAAGAAGACAAATACATGGGCTGAGAAGGAAACCATTTATGTGTGAAAATACTGTACACTGAGTTTTCAAAAGAACACTGCATTATGAAAGTGTACTTTATTTAAGCTCTCATTTGTATCAGTTACATACTGGCCCCTTGTGCTTGACTGGCAGGCCACAACCTGCAGAGCAGTTATGGAGGTGTAAACCACAGACTTATTCAGCTCAACAAGTGGAGTGATTGTCACAATAACATTGCATCTTCTCCAACTTCCCTTCATCTACCACATACTTTTTCCCCTGAGCAAACTGCTCTTATGCACAGAGCACGCCACAGTTCTCTCTAACAATGAGACAAGTCTTCAGATGAGTGTAAAATGGCTGCAGCAACAACAGAGGGCTTTTTCTCTTCCTCCTCCTCTGCCTTGCTCTCTTGTCACCTGACCTGTGACGTCACCACATTGTGTTTTTAATGATCCGCAACACAGAAACACACTTATGTTGCAACTATGGAGTTGAAAGGAAAATAAAAAGCATGTGAGATTACACATGGGAAAATTCCCTCACTGCACTTGATCGATGCACACTCCTTGCGCAGTAATGGAATTTCCACAGCCGTTACTGCTGTGAGATAGCAAGTAAATGAAAAGTGAAATAAATAAAAAACAGTTTATTACACCATGTTGCCAACAATAAAGTCATGAACTGTGTCCGTTGCTTAATGCAAGAACATATTAACATTTGATATAATAGCTGATAGATAATAGCTTATACTGTATTCCAACCTGTGTCAAAGACAATTATGATGAATTATGATTATTATATAATAGTTACTCTCTTTTTAATTACTTTGGGTGATTCATTTAAAACAACAATAACAATGCAAATATAAAAATACAAGTAAAATACACAGTTCATGATTTTCAGTGATGAGCTTAAGTTGTGCAATAGTGATGACAAAATAAAAGTATAAAAGCACATGTCACTATCATGTGGCTCTGACACCTTCACATTTCAGTGGAATGTAAGAGTCATTTAGTTTTCTATGAACATACATTTGTCACCATTACACTGCATATATTTTTTTGACCTATGACATGAACTCAATCTAACTTCCCCACAGGGGTGGAACATGATTCAGATCACTTGTGATTGGGGCATTTTTGTCATTTCATCAGCACCGAGTGGTTTGCCCTCGCTATTTAACTGTTTGAGCTGTTCTTCCTCATGACTCTCATGACTCTGGTGGGGCTGACGACCACCCTCGTCCACACCCAGCTCCCACAGTGAGCTTTCAGATTCGCCTGTCGCACATCTCAGCAAGGCCAATAAACGTTTCCTGAAGTTTTCACAGAGAAGGAAATACAGCAGAGGCCGAAGGCAGGCATGAATGCAGCCGAGAGCAGAGGTGAACAGAAGAGCTGTTTTCAAGGAACATTCAGGGTTTCCAGGAAGGTCCTTGGGAGTTTCCTTGCCGCTGTTCTTGAAAGTGTCTACAATGAGTGTGATGTTGTAGGGCATCCAGCAGAGAAGGAATACCACCACTTGAGGCAGGATGATCATGACAGGTCTCTGCCTCTGGAGCCTCTGCTCTAGAAGAATACAGATCCAGCAGATGACCAGGGCGGCTGCAGGGAGTCCAGAGCCGACTATGTGGTGGAGCCGACGTGACAAAAGGCGCCGGTCATTTCCAGACTGAGAGTAGTTGTAAATACACTGGGGTTTCTCTTGTCCTTGGTCCTTCTCAGCCACCAGGAAAATCCAGTCAGGAATGGAGAGGCTGAGGGAGACGAGCCAGACCAACAGGCAGCCAATATGAGCTAACCTGCGGTTCTTTTGGACGCTGGACTGGATCTTGCCGAGGGCAGACAGGTAGTGAACTAGACTGATGCCATTCAGCAAAAATATGCCACAGTAGAAGTTGATCTAGAAAAAAAAAGAAAT
The DNA here is from genome assembly GCF_963514085.1 of Chelon labrosus. Classification (NCBI taxonomy): domain Eukaryota; kingdom Metazoa; phylum Chordata; class Actinopteri; order Mugiliformes; family Mugilidae; genus Chelon; species Chelon labrosus. Next base: position 7,530,915 of record NC_140345.1, read on the forward strand.
GGAAAACTGTAATTCTTTTAAAAACTAAAAAATCATGTATATGTCACTTGTCCCCTAATCTAATCACCCCCTCGTCCTCCTTCCAGAAACTAGGAAGTAGGGGTCACTAGGGGAGTACACGCCTCAACGCAAGTACAATTGTAACCATGTTTTGCCAAGAATTGTGTTTAAGCAGGAAACGCCTAGATAGTTGATCCAAAAACAACATTCCCATAGCTGCACTGAAATGAATCTCCCTTTCACTTTCAGTCTCTAGTTAATAAGCAACCCTTGGTACTTACATTGAAAACAGCTCCACAGATCTTGCAGACAACGTTATTGTACCATCCACAATTTTGAGCGGCCTGCGCAGCCCGGAAGGGCAGCGTCCCCAGCAGCATGATGTCTGCGACACCCAGGTGGGCAATAAAGATGTCTGATGAGCTCCGTGATCGCCTCTTTTGAGCCAGAACTACCAGGAGCAGTACGTTCCCCAGCAGTCCCACAACCAGCACCACAATGTACACAATCTGGAGTATCACTGAATTACAGCTACTTGGCTCAGGCTCCTCTTTATATTCATAATCATCATACCCATAGGTGATGTTATCATTAAATATCCCATCTAGGTCCACCTCCATGTCCATGTCCTACTGTGGAGATAAAAAAGATTCAGACAGAAATCATAAATGCGTCTGGCAGGCTGGGTGTCGGAAAACACCAGACTATATACGGTCTCGATCAGCTCAGTGACAGTGAAGTAAGATTTTAAAACTCCCCCTTTGGGAAGTCCAGCTGACTGTATTAGCGAGCTCAGACTCACACCCACAGAAACTCACATGGTCACAGGACGAGGTAACACGGGACGCCCAATTCCCCCTCGGTCTTGCGCGCAAATAAACATACACATTTAAAATACACGAAACAATTTTGTGCGCACGGGCTGCGAGCGGGTGCCAATTTGAAATCTTGGTGAAGCAAAGCGTGTTACGAAACCTGAAGTTGTGTTTGGTGCAGAGATAAGGCACATTTGTTGAAAGCCTGCGACGATAGATATGCGTCATATGAGAAACAGAAACTAAAATGCGCAGTAATAATAGTTAGTACTGAGCTTATGAAACAGCATTTTTCAACTTGGTGCAGTGCCTGGATACAATGCAAATGTGCGTAATGTTTGCATATATATTGCAAGAGCCTCCTACTCTTACTAAGAGGTTTGCAAATATCCGCTCACGTATTCACTTCACATACAGCCGTGGAGAACCCATCCGAAAACCAGGACCAACACGTCGACTCGACTTGCGCATGACCCTTCACACCACCACCGGGGTCAACTGACAACTACAGGGTGGTTCTGAGGGGAGGACAGAAGAGCTACCGCAGCTGTCCAATGCCCGTCAAGTTCGGCTTACTCCGCGTTAGCGCTCAAACTCGGGCATCGTCTATCTAACTTGTAACGAGGCTACAGAAGAGTCTCCCGTTTAACGCCATATGTAAAAGTCGAAGGGGTGACCTTAAACCGAACAAGTGTGAATAGTCCGCGGGTGAATCCACAAAAAACAAACCACAGTAACTAAGAAAAGTAGGGTTAGGGCAAAAAAAAGATGTGCTCACCAAATGGAAGTTTTACGACACGGAGGCACCTCACATGTAGACTGCAATAAGTCCTCTTCCCGGACACTTGTGCGTTCCTTTTCTGTTCTTTCTGTCCCGCTGCGTTGTTTTGGTTCCTCTAATGTCACCAGACTTTGTCAAAATCGCTTCTAGCAAATCTGCAAATTCACATAGCAGCTATGTCCGATTGATTGTTTTTCAAAATAAAACACTAAATCGAGTTCACTGCGCCACCTGCGCATGAAAATCTAAAACAAAAAGACCGAACAAATGACAGAGCAATTTGGTTTCGAGTGAAGACTGTGGATATGCTGAAATGGCTCAGTAAACGCGACTTAAATCGTTATTGTGGCACGGATGTCTTTTGTTTTGAAGAGGACATAACCGTACTTCCGTGTTGCCATTACGGCTGACTTGACAGGACTTCAACAAAGGAGCGCCTGACACAAAGCAGACAAGGAGCTGTGCAACACCAGATGGAGATGTTGTGTTTGTGGAAAAAAAACCCCAAAACCCCAAAACAGAATCTGTGAAAAACGGGGGGTTCCTGTCAGGACAGATAAACACTGATTTAAATGATTTTTCTTTTTCTTTTTTTTTAGTATGATGGTTTTTAGTGAAATTACTGTTTTACCTTACCCATTGAGTCACTTTAAAAAGGAAAGGCGCTTAAAAAAAAAAGAAAGTAGACATTGTTTCTGTTAAACAAGTTATGCCAAAAATAATACAGACTGGTGTTGTACATGTTGCTCTTTTACGCACCTACCTGAACTAAATACTGCGTTCTAGTAATACTGCAGTCACTGGGTCATTTTACTGTGAAGGCGTTTACTTTGATACTCATAGTACATTTGGCTGATTACTTCTGTATAGGGTGACCAGATGTCCCGCTTTGTGCGGG